>NC_089821.1:106059488-106668059 GCF_035046505.1 Tiliqua scincoides
GCCTGGTTCTCTTTTGCGTGATGACATCTGACCACCCTGTATTCAGTCAGAGATTCCCAGGGTATATAGGTGTCCTAATATTTTTGACTGGAAAAATAATTATTCTTTATTTCAAAACATCACAACAAAAGCAAATAGTGGATGTCCCTTTCTTCAGAATATAAAGTTTCAGAACTTTATTCTCCAGTACTTTATTCTTTATGAAGAACTATATGAACATACATTTCTGTATGAAGAACATGTAATTTTATATGAAGAACTTTATTCTTCAGAATATAAAGTGTATCTCTTAAAATAAAATTAAAAAATACACCTGACACCTGTATCCTAAGCATACTGAGCGCACTAATTGGAGGAAATGGTTGCTTATAGTTCAGGCATATTTCTTCCACCTTCATATCAGTGAATGTAGCAGGCTGCCTTGCAAGTCAGACCATTGGTTCATCTTTCCCAGTACAGTGTACTCTGACTGGTAATGGCTTTGTAAGGTGGACCTGAGCCCTGTTCCCTGGCAATCTGAAGATAACAAGGATTGCGTCCAAAACATTGTGCGTACAAATATCTGCCGCTGAACTATTGTTTCTGCTGTTGATGATCATATTTACATAGATGTTGGGTCTGTCTCTTCTATGAGAGCAAATACTGGAAAGGTCTATGTGCACAAAATATGGCAGTCTTACATTAAACAGATTGTAAAATTATTACTAGAAGTGAACAGATCCCATTATGAGTTTGATTTCTTGTTCAAGTGACCATGTCTAACCCAAGCTGTTTTCACTTTGATGAACTGAGCTACTATGATTCAAGCTGTAGTCCAAAACATATGCACTAGGGAGTAAGACCCATTGAATATAATTAGACTTCCAAGTAAACATACATAGGATTGCTTGTAAAATATACTATTTTTCATGGTTTACATTACAGTACACTGAGAGAGTAACCAAACTAGTCCTATTTTTGGAGATGCTTGCCCTCAGCACCCAGATGGACCAGGTTTATAGTATTCCACTAGGTGAGCTGGAGCTGTAGGACCTAGGTCAGCTAGGTGTTATCTGGTGAGAGCAGGGCCCAAGCTTGAGTGGGGGGGGGGGGGAGAGGGTGCACTTTACTGGGTCCTAGAAATCAGGGAGGGCTTGGTCCAGGCTGCAACTTCATTTCCTGTGAGGAAAAAAAAAGGGGGCTAAATTGTAACCTTGAGCATCATCAACCCTATATTTATAGAGTAATTCCTTTTAGAATAATCTTTCAAATGATGCTCCTGTGCAATCCCTTTGAAATTTTTCAGCTTTTAAAAACCTATTTTTCTGCCTTGTTTTAAATACAGGCACTTCTTGATTTCTGCAAGGGTTGTGTTCTCAAAAATCAGCACATATATTAAACACATAAATAAAAAATATTTTTTGCCATTGGAACATAAATAGATAGTACAGGTGGGGGGGGGGAAATAATTGAACACTTAAATTGACAACTGGTGACTTAAGGAGGGAGGCCAGTGAGAGTGGGACAGTGAGGTTACCACATATACAGCCATTTAGTGTTGATGGCTAAAATAATTTGTTGGCAGATTTTAGATCTTTAGACTCCCCAGACAAGGCAGATAAAAGTTTTCCAGATATGGTTTCCCAATAAAAAATGCACAAAATATTGCACATATCTATACTGCCAGCCCAATCTGCAGAAGCATGGGAAGATTTACTGTGTTATTCTGCAAATTAACACATATAAATTAGACTTCTGGTACTGATTTTCAAATTGCACTATTTTAAAAATGTACAAATTGGGAGGTCTCTGTACTGTGACTCCTAATCTGTATGATTGTCCCACTACATGGTAGTATAGTATGGTGTCTAAGAAACTGAGCTGCTAATCAGGATTTTCCCAGTTGAAATTTCACCTCTAGTATTAACTCACTGTGATTGCAATCCTGTACAAACTTAGCTGGGAGTAAGTTCCATTAAACTTAGTAGGGCTTACTTATGACTATCCACCAACTTTCTCTGCTTGGACAAACCTCTCCCACTCAGCCTCAGTTATCCAGCTGCAGTATGGCTATACTTACCTTCAGGTTTGGTGTAAGATCCAGGTGATACAGATAAAGTACTTTACACACTCAAAATGTCCGATACAAATTTTAAGTGGTATTATGGTTATTGTTAAGCCTCACTGAAATAAATGGAACTCAAGTTGCATGACAATCCTATGCATGTTTACTATGTAGGAAGTAAGTCCTCTACTGTCCAGACTAAATGGGCCTAGGATTGCTGCTTAAATTGCAATTTGCTTGCAGCTTCCCTCCCATTGATTGTAATGGGACTTTACTAGCACAGAAAACTTTTTCTGGACTGGGGCTCATGTTTAGCGTCATATTGTAAACCAATGAAGAGAAGACCCTTGTAGGACTTACATTTTTTCCTTATTAGTCAGAATTGAGCATTACTTTAAAGTAGTATTGATGTTCCCCGTTTAAATGCTGATATAGTCTTTCTACGTTGATGTGATTGATTATACTATTGTAGTAGATGGTAAATGTTCTAATTATGCATTGGAACAGTTCTCAAGTCTTAACAATAATTGCTTCAGAGTGATACTTCCATTGCTAATAACCAAAATCAGGATAATGCCCTTTGAAAGCTGTCTTAAAGGGGCATGAGAGACTGCAGTATTCTTACATGCGCTGATTTACTGATTTTGAGAAGCTAAATCATTATGAAGCAGACGCTCTTCGCATCCTATAAGTGGCTCTCAATCTTGAGAAATATTCAGCCTCTGGATAATGCTTGATTTTATATTTGAACCCAAAAACAAATAGGAAGGCTGTAATTTTTTTCTTTTTTATGACTTCTTGAACACAAGGGATCAGGATGTTGACCTATAAGAAAATAATCATGTTTACAAGTAGTCACTTATTTAATAGATGTCTTCTTGCCTCGGTGCTCACATAGCATATTCTTTGCCACCACTTGAAAAGCAAAAAAGAGTGTTTAACTTGGATTTACTGTGAATGATAAAGTAAAATTTGTGTGGCAAATGTTTCCAGCAAATGTATTTAACTAACTGGGTGCCTCCTTAATTTAGTTATTCCTTGTGTATAACACCCTGCCTACAGTATTATGAGACACAACTTTACCATTAAGTGTTGTTTCATATACGTGAACCAGTTTTGTGTACTTTATCTCTGCCTACCCTTTTCACGCTTTCCTACTGCCCTATTTAGGAAAATGTTGCTTATCATCTGCTTGCTTCACGTTCTTCACATCTTTCTATGTGGCCAACCTGGGGCACGTGTGCTACTAGTGGCACATGAACACTTTCTAAGTGGCAGGCACAAAGTCACCATAGATTTTTGGAAAAAAAACACATTTAAATAATAACAAAGAAAGCACTGCAGCAGTTTACAGTTTGCTTAATTTCTTTGTTACTCCTTATACAGCATGTTATACTCCTTATATAGGTTATATACCTTATATAAGTTATTGCTTATACTCCCCAAATTTCTCATGCTGTAATGGGCACATTCAGGACAGCCATGGCTCCTCTGCTTTATTTGCTGTGGTTGGAAATGGGGAGAAAGGTGGGGGGAAATAATGGACAGAAAGCCTAGAGGGTGGATGCTGGCGAGCTGCATTCCACTGGCGGATCAGTCACTTACCAGAAGGCTAGTATTGGTGAAGTGCTGAAGAGGTGAGGAGTGGCTGTAGAAGGCAGTGGGAGCTGTACGGGCAGTGTAGAGATGCCCAGGAAATCTCATCAGTCAGGCAACACCATTGCCCAGTGGATAGGAGGAGGGTATACACATGAAACCTGCAGGTCCCAGGCTTCCAGGAGAGGGATTCAAATCCCTCTGCAGGACCAATAATGCCACATAGACAATGTCCAAAATAGCGTACACTTGTAAGCGCCTGAGAACACAAGTGTTATTCACTTGCCCTTTATTTCTCTTTGTTCTTCTGAACTGTTGGGTCTATAATGTTTGTGCAAGGTGTTTCCTTGTGCAAAGTGCCCCACCAACAAAGTCCTCACTTGTGTGCTCATAGTTGGAAAGATATGCAAGAAGAGTGATGTAGAGATCTGTGTCTCCTTGCTGGTTCTTATATGCCCCTGGTTCTACGCCCTGATTGGTATCTGAGTACAGAAGCAATTCTATGCTCTCTTAGTCTGTAGGGGAACATACTAACACTGATTTCTTTGGGAATGTATTAACCTATGGCACCTCTTTTGTTGGTGCAATGTAACATTGTCACCAGAAACAGGAATGAATCCTGGGGCAGCATAAGCTATGTATTAATCCCTACAATTCCTTTGCCATGCCCTGACTCCACCCAATGTTGCTGCCTTCCCACTACAGCTGGGGCTTATGAAGCCTGAACTGTCCCCCCACATCCCAGAGCAGGACCATTTCAACTACATCCTCAACCATTGCAGGATTTTGGTAGAGAGGGTCTTTGGGCTGTTGAAGGGGTGGTAGAGGATTCTGCTTGAAAGAGTGGGGAATGGCTAGTTCCAGTGGCAGTGACATCCTACTACAATATATCTTGCACAATTTCTGCCTCTCTCCAGGTGAGGTCCTGTTGGACCTGGAACCAGTCATTTGCAGAGATGGACAACTGCACCTGCTGTCTCCCACCCAGAACCTGCTTCAGAGACAGAGCACTTGAGGATGCCAAAATGTTCAGAGACACTTTTTGTGGCTATTTTAACAGTGGGGGCTGAATTAATTAGGGGTTCAAATAAAGAAATGGGCTTTTGGGAACAAATGTGGGTTTAGTTTTAAAAGTTTACTTCCTCATTACTAGTTAATTAATAAACTTTCCAAAATAAAACTGAAACAGGTTGTTACTGCATTCTAGTGCAGTAACAGGTATTTACCAATGCAGACAAAATAAGTACTAGCAAATGTATTGGTTGTTATGTGCAAAGGTGCACAAAAGTAACAGAGATTCTCAACAATGCCACCTCCAAGTGCTTTTCAGTTGGTGAAGGTTCGGGTGAAGGTTCAGGTGAAGGTTCAGTTTGTGAAGGTTGTGAACAGGTAAACCTCCATTGGAACAGTCTGCCTCTCCATGAAGCCACTCATCAGCCCGAACCGCTATTCTAATGTCCTGTGGCCTCTACTCTGCAAATGCCTCCTAGTAGTCATATTATCTACGGCTCACTTATTGTTGGCCACTGCCCTCCAAGAACACAACCCACACTACAGGACCTCTGCCCTGGAGGTAGTTGAGGTCTTTGTAGACTTGTCACTCATTTCAGGTTTTGCTCCTGGAAGAGCTTGAGATGCTGCCAATTTTGCCTATTCCTCAGATGCTACATTATCTACACCCCAATCATCTGGGGTCTCCATTGCTCAGTTTCTGCACAGGAGAACCCAGTTTTCAACAGTATAGAACTTGTCCAGTCCTTGCTGTGGTCAGTGCCAAAGGTGGGAAAGACAGCAACCCCCCTTCCAGCTGTCCCCACCTTACTGACTGGAAAATGCTGATTCCTGCGTGAGTTTCTTCCTGTTTTTTGATCTGGGCCTAAGGGATGGGAATCATGCTGTAACTGTATGCGTAGAAGTCTGTTAAGTGATTAAATCTATATACATTTGCATTTGAGTAAAACAATGGCATCTGATTTGCAGGATTTCCATTTGCACATCTTTTTGCAGGGGGATAAATTTATCCTCTTCAAAATGATTCAATTTTCCATGCCGCAATATGGAAATGGAACATACTGATACTTTGGAAAGAAGAGGTGAGGAAACAGACACACTGCGTGATCCTAAATTGATTGCAATCAGTATTAAGGCTGTAATGCTCAATATATTCACTCACAAGTAAATATACTTTGGAGTGACATATAAGGCAATGAAAGCACAGTAACATGAACAGAAGAGCCGCTGAAATTTGTAGTGCAGGCTGCAACACATGCATAGTTGCTAAGGGCCTAATGTTATGAAGTTATCCTCCCCATAAGAGGTTCTGTTCTGTTAGCAGTCCCTTTGACTGCCCCCTGATAAGCTGACTTCAACTTAATAGCAAGGCTGAAAACTGAAGTTTTAGACTTTCAGACAAATTCATATGCACAGATGAATTGGATTCATCTCTAGAATGATTCTTGACCCAAACCTATGCAGCCTTACCACTGCTGGAACACTTCCACATGCACCCAGACTACTGCTACAGTCAGCAGAGAGGACCCCGCTTTCAGTGGCAGTGAAGAGGAGCTCCACTGACACTGGTAAGTCTGTGGGATGAGCGGAAGGGGGCAGGCCATGGGGGAGTGCTAGAGGTGGGATGGGGTAGCACCCAATGCAAGCAACCTGAACCGGATGTCATCCCCTCCAAAGCCAAGTTGATGCACCCTCTTTGTCTCCTCAGACTTGTGCCAGCTAGTGGGTCTCTGAGGAGACCCATTAGTGTTCGAGGGGCTTATGGAGGGAAAGGGAAAATGTCTCCAAGCCTCTGAATTGTCCCTTTCCCCTATAACATGTAGCACAGTCTATTTTGGCATGGCTGCATGATGTATTGGGGGAAAGAATAGGATTGGGCTGTTTGTCTTATTCTGACATCTAAAGTAGGTATTAAAAATTGAACTATGCTTATACATCTCATAACAAAAAACGAATTAAAATAAATATTCTGCTAGTAGTGTGATTCTTTTCAAATTTTTTTTCAATTGGCTGTTAATTTTCAAGCATTATTTTTCACATCTTTATTAACATATCAAATAATCATTTATTTGATAATCATGTATTTAACTATAACATTCATACACATTTCAGAAAAGAAGTGAGTGGTTAGGGGTGAAGTATATCTAGGCATTAATACTTGCTAGGAAAATCAAGATGATGATGATGATTGTAACTTGTTTTTAAAAGGAGGCACATGTAAAATTAAAACAGACTTGATATTAAGTGCAGAATCTCTGCTTTCATTTTTAAAAATTCAAACTTCTAGTCCTCATTGTTGTAAAGACATGAGTGAAAGTCTGTGGGAAATTCTTTGTTGAATTCCAGAAGCTGGGGGTGGGGTGTTGCTGAATAAAAATTGGCAGGGGCAGGAAACCATTGCCCTGCATAGCTCCTTGTCTTAACAGAATAAATTGTGCATATATTAAATATTGCAGAGTAAATTGTGCAAAAACATATGCTTAAAGCCTCTTTTTTAAATAGTGCTTGCTTGTGACCATGGTGTCCTCCCTCTGTTTCACAAATCTTCCATATTTCCCTGACCGCAACTCTACCCCTCCACCCCTGCCTTACAATTCCCTGTTATAGCCACTATCAAGTGATATCTTTTCATATCACTACCTTAATTTCTTTCACATTCTTTCCTTTTACCCTGTTACTCTTCCTCTTCAAATACTTTTCTGTCTCTAGTAAAGTAGCTTATCACTTCTCCTGATTAGATAGATCTGCACTGCATTCATCTGTAAGGAAGGTGGGTAGATCTTGAGAAAGATGGACTTTGCACAGTATTTGGAGGAAGGATGCTATCTTTGTCCCAGAGGGGGGTGAAAGTAGAGATACCCTGTTTTAATTCACTATTCGTGTTAAGATTTGATGGTGTGTACATAAGCAATTGTTGTACAGTTTGCATTTTGTCTCTGTGTAAGCCCTGCATTTCAATTGGTCAGAGGGATGTGTATGCAAATACCAGTGTTCACTAGCCATAAACATAACATGTTGTTCATTGCATAAAACTAACAGCTAAGAAGATGACTATGGTGGGTTCTTTATTTCCTCTTATTTTGATTGACCCATCTTCATGGGACATCCAAAATATCTTTTCCTCTAATTGACATTGATAGGATTCTCACTTAAAAAATAAATAATATATATATATTAGCTCAGTGTAGAGCTTTTTACAGCACAATCCCATGCATGTCTCCTCAGAAATAAGCTCCACTGAGGTCAATGGGCCTTACTCCAAGGTAAATGTGTATAGGATTGCAACCTAAATAATCCAAATATTACATTACTGCATGTGAATATATAGATTAGAACAATTTGCCTTTGGTCTGCGTGTTCTGCAGTTATTGCATGCTGTAGAAAGAAGCCCTTTGGCTAAAGTGGTGTGTTAATTCCATTTTTTAGTCTTCAGTTACAAGTTTCTGGCAGGCTTTCTGATCACTACTATTACCTGGTGGCGCCAATATGTCATCAAGTTTAGTCAAGCAGACTACCTGGACCTAGGCCTAGATGTACTGTTGTAAGTGGTGAACTTGATCCCTTATGTAAGGAATTCAAGACTTATAGTATTGGGATTCCCAAGGGAGTTGAAAGAAAACTGTTCAAACTTCAGTTATTGTTTTCATCATTCCCTTTGTGCTTATTATGTATAGCATTATGTTTGAGCTATAGCAGATTGTGCTGATGAAATCCTTTTTTGGTTCTGTCGGTAACTTGTCAAATGAATGCAAGCCACTAAAGATACACAGTGTCTTGATAACTGTTTACATATCATCTAACAACAGTGACTAAAGAAAATGTAGTTTATTTATAGCACTACTTGTACAGCTTTTAAAAGAAATCCAGTTAATGCCGTTAGATTAACAGAATGCTTCCAGCAATTTGAGTGAGTTTTACCCCCTTTAAAAATATTTGTTCTTAATTTGATGCATTTGTGAATTAAAGTGAAATCCAGCAGCCATGGTTGCTGTGCACACTTCACTCACTTCAGTGGAATGTATCAGATTCGTGAAAGCTCAACTGAATTAAAATAGAGCAGTGGTGCTATATTTGTTGCATTTAAAGTCAATGTTCCTTCTAATATCTTCTTGGAGTGTGTGGAGCCCTACCGTGGTTACATAGGAGCAGCAAATGACATCATTGCTGAACTCCAGAATGCAGAGAGAAAAGCTGCAATAGTCTCTTTGATTACAGCTGCGCAGCTGCACAGCTTACAGGGAAGTCTGTTATAGTACGAGAGGACGCAAGGGTATTCCAGTGCATAACACCATGCCAAATATTTCATAAGCAATCTTTAATTATCTATGTTTGTATTAGCTTTTTTTCTGAGTGGGGGGCTGTTTGGGCAGAACTGTGCATTTGGTGAATATGATTGAAACAACAAATCAGCAATGCCACTTCTCAGCCCTGTTCAGGCATGTAGCAGGAAATTGCCACAGCTTTCTAAACATTCTGCATGGTACAGTATTAGCACTACTCTGTGTATGTAGCACATCATTATCTACTAGATTATATGAGCTAGTGTGTTGTAAATATTGGGCACAATTCACTGTCCGTACTAATGAAATGCTTGGGATCTGCGCAAGAATTTGCATCTTTTTGAGAGGAATGTGTATAGAATATCAGAAATTGAATTGTTCTGATTAGACCCAGGCGATCTTACATCAGAAATAAAGGGAGGGGCTAAATGTCATTTAGATTTCTTCCATATCCAGAATCCTGAAGGTCCCTTGATGAATTCTATGCCCAAAAGGACTTCTGCATGTTTCCTTCTCCTGCCTCAGTAGCGACTCTGTTCACCCTTTAAAAAGAGCAAGCTTTTGGTTTTTGCAATGCTTCTGAAATTTGGGAGTTTTAATTTCTGATATAGCAGGTGTTGATGCTTTTAGGAGAATGAAAGAGGAATCCTTAACCATGTGTTCCGAATAGGAAGGGCCTGTGAATTGTATTCTAACAGCATGAGCCTTCTGTACAGAGCTTGGGTTGCTTAAGCCCATTGAAATCAAACACGTCAAATTCTAGTATATACGATTAGGTTATAAATCTAATAGCTTAATCATATATAGGAGGGTTATTCCTTCCTAGGAGATGAACTTAGAGAGAACCAGTATGAAATAGAGTTAGCTATTTGGCTAGGACTGGAAGAGCTTGCGTTTACAACTCCAATCAGCCATGAAACTCTCTGAATGATCATGGGCCACTGTACTCAACCTCACAGGTTTGTTAGAAGTTACCCTATGTATACCATCTTGAATTCCTTGGAGGAAGCGTGGCAGATAAAACATGCTGGTGCAGGTAGTAGTAGTAATGTGGTACAAATCCTGGATTTTTTCCCTTATTTTTTTAACCTGTTTTAACCTTTCACCCCAGAGGCTTTTGTGATGCCTCAGTATCCTGAGGGGCTGTTGAGTATTCAAGGCTAGTAACTATGTTGCCCTATTGTGATATCATTTACTGTTCGAGCATCTTCTTCCCTAGCTGACCTGGCTTTGAGCCACCTCATTGGATTATGACACCTGATTTCCAAGAGTAGGAGATTCAGGAACTCGGGTGACTGCTTCCCCATACTCAGTCCTACAAATGAAACCTTGTTAACACCCACGTGATCTGAAAAGTTGGGTCATGGACCCTTCCTTTCACATTTGCAAACATGTGATACTTCACAAGGGCTTGCCTTACTCAAAGTGTGCATGCGAAGACTGAAACAGCATCAGTAAGAGAAAATACCCAAGGCTGTTGTTTATTTGCAGCCTGCATTTTAACATTACCAAATTCTTCTGCTCGAGAAGCACTGAGAGAAGCAAAAGCTACTGCATGTTGCCTTTATTGACTTTGAAAAGGCATTTAATTGCATGCCAAACTATGTCATCTGGTAAGTGCTGCACAGCCAAGGAGTGCCAGAAGAACTTGTTCAATGGGTGAAGCTCTTGTACAAGGACCCAAAGAGTTGTGTGCAGGCCGTCGCTGGAACATAGAAAGACTTCCGCATTACCGTCAGCATCTACCAAGGCTCAGCGCTCTCTCTTTGCTACTGTTCATCATGATGATGGATGTCATCACCCGTGATCTGCAAAAGCTGGCACCATGGACACATCTCTATGCGGATGATGTTCTTCTTGTGTCCGACAACCTGGTGGACCTTGAGCAGCAAGTACAAGCTTGGAGCGACCATCTTGCATTGTTTGGCCTCCGTCTCAATGTCAAGAAGACAGAGTACATGATGATGGAACTCAATGAACCTGAGACAATCCACATAAATGACATCGACCTACCACGTGCTGAGACATTCCGATACCTTGGCTCAACGATCACAGCTGACAGCAGCCTGAGTCACAAGACCACTGCGTGAGTAAGCACAGCCTGGACAAAGTGGCGCAAGATGATCTTCCTTTGTGACAGGAAGATCAGCGACCATCTCAAGTCGAAGATCTACCAAATGATCATCCAACTGGTCACACTCTGTGGAGCTGAATGCTGGCTGGTGACAAGGGTAGTTGAACATTGCCTTGGTGTCATGGAGACAAAGACGCTGTGTTGGATCAGTATTAGTATTTATATACCGTATTTTTCGCTCCATAAGACGCACCTGACCATAAGACGCACCTCGTTTTTAGAGGAGGAAAACAAGGAAAAAAATATTCTGAACCAAATAGTGTAATAAAATATTTAATAAACTATAACAGAATAACATTTGAACCATGTAAAGTGAACAGCAGTCAACAGTGGCATTAAGAACCATTATCACTGTCATTAACAAATGGAGAGACTTGAAGGTTTGAGTACTCTAGTTTTCTGGAAACCCCATGAACTCATCATCGCTAGAGTCAGAATTTATGAAGCTCACAAAAGCAGGTGCACACAATTAGGGGATCACATTATCTTTCTGCTACAATGATGTTCTGCTAAATTCCAATCCACTGGGCCTCGTGCCTGCTTAAGGCTGGTCAGTCCCCCTTGTGCAACTCACCAGTGCAGCAAGCAAAAGTGAGTCCAGTTCCAGTCCACAGATGCCAAGTAAATCAGTCCCATCAATCAGAGTTACCAAATCAGAGTCCAGAGCCAATAAGCCAAATTACAGTCCAAGGTCAGGTTCCAGGTAGGTTAGTCAAATCCGTCAGGGTATCCAAGTCCAATCACAATCCATAGTCAGATTCCAAATTCAATAAACCCAGTCAGTCTCCTCTCCAATCTGCACTCCTTCAAAACCCACAAACCCTTTCTGCCTCAGGTACTCCTTATATCCCTGAGGGCCCTATTGCCTTCCAGTGGCTGCAGCTGTGCAGCACACTCTGCTGGATGCCCAGGCCTTACCCTTAAAGGGGCCACTGCTGACACCACATCTACCTCCTCGCCAGTTCTTCCGTGATTCCAATACAAATGAACAAGTGGAAAGTCCAACCACAACTTGAATTCTCAAGACACAACAAACCTCTGGATTTATGGTGATTTACCTGGGGCTTGTGCAATAAGCAAACACTGGCATTCTGACCAAGGAGACAGTTTTTCCTTTGTGATGGGGGGGGGGGCTTACATTCAGATGCTGGATGAGGTGAGTGAAAGCGCCCCTTCCCTGCTGTGTGAGTGTGTGGGGGGGGCAGAGCATCTGTGTGTGTAAGAGAAGGGGGCAGCCTGTGTGTGTGAGAGAGGGGGGAAAGTGTTTGTGTTGCAGAGAAGTTGTGATGCTCCAGGCTTGGGGTGGGGGGAAAGAGAGGCTGTGATGCTCCCGGCTTGGGGGGGGGAAGAGTCTGTGATGTTCTAGGCTTGGGGGGGAAGCAAGAGTCTGTGATGCTCCAGGCTTGGGGGGGGAAGAGAGAAGCTGTGATGTTCCAGGCTTGGGGGGGGAAGAGTCTGTGATGCTCTAGGCTTGGGGGGGGAAGCAAGAGTCTGTGATGCTCCAGGCTTGGGGGGGGGAAGAGAGAAGCTGTGATGCTCCTGGCTTGGGGGGGGAAGAGTCTGTGATGCTCTAGGCTTGGGGGGGAGCAAGAGGCTGTGATGCTCCAGGCTTTGGGGGGGGAGAGAGAGGCTGTGATGCTCCAGGTTTGGGGGGCGGAAGAGAGAAGCTGTGACGCTCCAGGCTTGGGGGGGGAAGAGTCTGTGATGCTCTAGGCTTGGTGGGGAGCAAGAGTCTGTGATGCTCCAGGCTTGGGGGGGGAGAGAGAGAGGCTGTGATGCTCCAGGCTTTGGGGGGGAGAGAGAGGCTGTGATGCTCCAGGTTTGGGGGGCGGAAGAGAGAAGCTGTGATGCTCCAGGCTTGGGGGGGGAGAGAGAGGCTTTCCTGGGAGTAAGCCCCCCTGACTCTAATGGGACTTCAGAGTAGGTATGCACAGGATTGGGCAGTGAGACTGCCACCCCACCCACGCTTTCCTGGAAGTGAGCCCCAGTGACTCTGAGACTTACTTCTGAGTAGACACATGGGCTTGGGTTCCCTCCAGTGCTGCCACAGTCCGGGCGTCTTATAGAGCAAAAAATACGGTACTGCTTTTCAACAGAAAGTTCACAAAGCAGTTTACAGAGAAAATGAAATAAATAATGGCTCCCTGTCCCAAAAGGGCTCACAATCTAAAAAGGTGCAAAAGAACACCAGAAGCCACTAGAAAAGACAATGCTGGGGTGAAGAGGGCCAGTTACTCTCCCCCTGCTAAATAAAAGATGAGCACCCACTTTAAAAGTGCCTCTTATCTAGTGAGCAGTGGTATCACTCGTTTTGACCACATCCGCAATGATGACATCTGGCAATGGTGTGGCGTCGCTCCAATCGCCGACAAATTGAGAGAAACCTGGCTTCAGTGGTACAGCCACATTCTATGTGCCAACAGCGATACGCTGGTGCAGAAGGGCCTTCAGTTGGAGGTCAATGGCAAACGACCAAAGGGCAGGCCTAGACCCAGACCAAGCCTACAATTGAGAGAAATGGCAACTCCTATCCAAAATAGCAGACCCCGCCACGGCATGGGACAAACGCTAAAGTAGAAGAAGCCAAATTATTCTGCCGTTTCCTTTCCTCCCCCCTTTTGCTAACATCAAGGAGATGGAGTACATGATGACAGACCCCAATGAACTCCCTGATCAGTGCCTGGCTTTTATCCATGAACCTTTCCCTCTATTGTTTTGATTTTTCAGCCTTTTTACAAACCTAGTACTTATACAGATTATCTGTCTGCTCCCAGTTTGCTCAAGGGGGAGCAGTTTGCCACATCTGTCCATGGGCAGCCCATTTCATGAGGCTGGATGACATACATTGCATAAGTGGTGGACTGAAGGAGGGTGAGAGGGTAGTAGATTTGGGGTGCCCTTCGCTCTGCCACCCCCTCCTTCCAGCCTACCGCAGATGCAATCCTCATTGATCTACTTTCCACCCACTAAAACTGAGCAGGAAGTGGATTATCCACCTCCTTTTCTTGCTTATGACACAATTTCTGCAAACACAGAAGTGCAGGAATTCCAGTTTGATTTACAGGGTGTGTGAGTACACAGAGGTGGCAGTGGCAGACCTGGGGCAACTTTGGAGAGCATTTTGGTGTTATATCATTCCTGTATTTTGGTGTTACACCTTCTGGATTTTGGGACTTTCTGTGAACGTGGGAGGGAAGTTTTCGCAAGGTGACCTCCTTCTATCTTGGGTTTATAGCACTGGAAAGCTGCAACAAAAATTATTTTTTTTCTTTAGTCTAGTCCCAATTTACTCAGTACTGTATAAAGGGCAACAGGGAGGTGGGTGTCCTAGCTAACTGACTGAAGATGATGATGATGATGATGATGATATAACCTTTATTGGCATATACATGTACATCAAAACAATATGTGAATAAAATTCAAAATTTATATAAAATCAGAAGATGGCTCCATAATCCATAAATGCATTGCGCACACACAAAAAATCCAATAATCAATAAAACCCCCATTAGCTGCTCTCATACAGCTCTAAACTTCCAGTCTCATTTCCCACGTACTTATGACTGTGGTGACAAAAAAAAGAGATGTTGATAAGAGTCTCTCCCTCCTCTACTGACAAAAGTGCTTGAAGCACATCTGCCACTGCCCATCCCTGGAAACGTGCTAGGATGGGCATAAGATTTTTCTGACGCTGGGTCTTATGCAAGGGACAGAACAAAAGGATGTCTTCAACTGACTCCACATGGTTCAGTTCACAGGAACAGAGCCTTGTGGCCTTTAAACCGGCCCCATAGAAGGAAGGGCATTACGTCTTGCCAACATGAAGGCTCTTCTTAACTGCGGATTATACAACTGGGATAAATAAAATGGCATCTTGCATAACTGACCAGGTATAAGAAAGTGCAATGGGGAGCAGGAGGTGTTAGCCAAACTAAAGAGTTTGGCTAACTGGCTAGTGCTATGCCCGTTTTGCCTTCTGTCTTCCATTCGGTATATGTGTGCAAGCAGAGGATCCAAAACCAGAAACTTCTGCTTCTGTTCCTGAAATGCATGTTGTGTATTTTCAAAGCAGCTACTTAACCTACAGTTACAGGAGGCAATTATTACATACTACTTTGGCAGGTTAGTTAGTTTGCATATGTAAGGCCCTTTGAAGATGAAAAGTGCTATAAAAATGTTAAGTAGTAGTTTTTGTGCTGCTCTCAAGCTGCTTAACAGGTGCTGCATTTCAATTTAGAATTAAATAGTCACAGTAGTTTTACATACCTCAAATGTTGGACAAAGTGAATTAATTTAAATTCAGTTTCCTCTGCTGAGTGTTTAACTTTTTTAATCTAAGAAGCAGAACATAGAAATGCTGTTATTTCTACCTATTTATCCTATTCGTGGAAGATATATAAACCTTGTGGTAAATATATGAACTTGAGAAATGACTGAAGGATGTTTATTTGGTTAGAGAAACCATATTGAGTTTATATCTACAAAGTACTGGATATAGACTCATCCATCCGTTTCAGGGATCAAATTTCTTGCTGCAGAACATTGACTGCAGACCAATTGCATTGTTGCAGAACAGAATGGAAAGCACTGGGGCGCGAGAGACTGAATTTAGCAGTAGTGTACCAGGCAAGAGTGTCAACCAGGTGTCTACCACAGGCAACCAAGTGTCTACAAAAAAAAAAAAAATCATTTCCTGGGCACCTCTCACAAGTTGTGTCCACTGTAGAATCTTTTCACATTCAGTTTTAGGTTTTTCCATTTTAGAGGTTCATATTTCAGTGGTTCTTAATAGGGGCAGAGTTACGTGTGAATTACATTTCTAAACTGGAACTCAAAAGAAGAAGGCAGTACTGAACAGAAACTAGGTTATGTGAATGTCGTACAAATAATGCTAATATATAGTTGTATATTGATAAAGAATCCAGTTTCTATTAACCTTGGCTTGTTTAATGAGGACTCTTGTATGGGAATTTCCAGTAATTGTTTTTTGGGAGTGGTAGATAGTTGTGAAGTTGATATAGTTGACTGTCCAAAGATACTGTTGATAAATGCAACAATTTCATCTTGCCCATTCGCGTTAAACATTTGTGTGACTTTTTGCCATGAAAACCATATGCTTTACATGTGGAAGGTTCCAGGTTCAATCCCCAGCAGCTGCAGTTAAAGCAGGGAAAAAATCCTATCTGAAACCCTGGAAAACTACTGCTAGTCAGCATTGATGGTATTGATGTAGGTGGACTAGTGGACTGATTCAGTGTAAGGCAGCTTCAAATGATCAATAAAAAAAAATTTCCCTGGAATTTTTAATGTAATTGATGTTTGTGTTGCCTCCTTGTCTTAAATATTGCATTGACCAGTGCTTGGGTAATTCATAACTGAGCATTTAAGTGCTTCTGGTTATGTGACAAAGGATTTGTTTATGCAGCCGAGAATCAGGCTGCAATTCTATACACACTTACCTGGGAGTAAGGCTCATTGAACTCAGTGGAGTTTACTTCTGAGTAGACCTGCCTAGGATTGTACTGTTAGATATTAGCTTAGCAGGATTGTCATTCATGGACTATTATACTGAGAGAATTGAAAGGTGTTTTCCATGTCATCTTGCTGACTGCATTGGCACATTCAAACTTCCTATGCAACTCTGAACTTCACCAACCAAACGATTAAACTGTTTTCTCTCCTGAATCATAAAAAGATGGATATGGACCTCTGAAATTGCCCAGGATTGATGACACCCTTTGGAGCCTTTAACTTTAATCTCTAGTTCAGCCCTTGAACATGTAGTCAAATCACTTTTATTGCATTTAACCTTAGGCCAGTGGTTCTCACCCATTTCGCACTGGGACCCGCTTTTTAGAATGAGAATCTGACAGGACCCACCAGAAGTGATGTCATGATCAGAAGTGGCATCATCAAGCAGGAAAATTTTTAACAATCCTAGGCTGAAATCCTACCCACTCTTACCCAGGAGTAAGACTGATTTGCTAACATTGTTAAAAGAATATACATAGTAGCTTGTTAAAAGTACAGGTCTGTAACATTTCCCCAAATGCAGTCACATACCATGGGAGCATGAAGTCTAATATATTAAAAATAAAATATTGAAATGAATGGGGACCCACCTGAAATTGGCTCATGACCCACCTAGTGGGTTCCATTCCACAGTTTGAGAAACACTGCCTCAGGCCATTATAATAAAACATGCACTCTACAGGGAAAACACATGTAAGAATTGCCAAATTCAATACAAAGTAGACAATTAGGTCAAAGAATCACATAGTCAATTAACAACCTCCTTAGTCAAGCTTTTGCCCAATTTTTTTACTGCTCCTTGACCTTGTAAACCACCTCTGAACTTGTTTAACTCATGATTTATCATGTCAGAAAAAAACAAATAGTATAAACAGTCCTCCAGTTCTGTAGTTGGTTTATGCTGAACACTGGCTTCTCAAAGGCTGCAGTCCTATCCTCACTTTCTTGGGAGTAAGTTCCATTGAACACAATAGGACTTCTCAGTAGACCTGCTTAGGATTGTGCTCAAAGTCACATATCTCTGTGATACCAGTTGAAAATTGATACAAGCTGCTAAAACCCGAGCTGGTCCAGGGTTACTGCTTTCAGTTCAGATAACACTTTAGTTGGACAAAGTTGTATGATGATCACGTAGGACTTTGTATACATAAACCTGCAGAAAAAAAGAGAAACAGTGAATTCATCAAAGCTTTTTTCTTGTCGTTGTCACCTTCTACCTGAATCATGCCAATTTTCAGTAGAGTTATGAAGCACTTAATAGCTGCTGGACTAGTGACTGGCAGCACAATCCTGAACTCCCCAGGGTGCAGGGCTGTGGCAGTGCTGAAAATGGCTGCCACCACATCCTGCATGTCCCAGGCAGCTGCTGGCAGCTCCTAAAGAGAAGGGGACTTTCAAACCCTTTCCCCAGGTAAACGGAGTAGCCCAGCAATGAGGCTACTCAATTCACCACCAACCAAAAGGTCGGCAGTGAATCAAGTACTTCTGTGTCAGGTGGTGAGCCCGATGCGGAGGCTTTAGATCCAGTGGAGCAAAGCTCCACCGGTCCTGCTCTCTTCCTGCCTTCCCAGCACGCCTCCTCCCTGCCCTCTCCCCGCCCTCCTCCCACCTCCTCCACACTTCCACTTACCTCTCCAGTGCTCGGCGGTCTGCACAACTGCCAAGCAGCAGAGTTCAGCCACCCGCCTGGATGTTGGCCAGCACTGGGCTACCACCAGTACTTGCACGGTGCTAGGGCCCACAAATGTGCCTTATGGCACTTTTTCAACAGTGTGTGCCAGCGTTAAGCCAGTGCACCGAGCTCAGGATTGGGCTCTTAGGGCCCAATCCTATCCAACTTTCCAGCTCCAGTGTAGCCACAGTGCAGCTCCATGGTGGTAATGTTCCCATACCTTAAGGAGGCCCAAATGACTGCCCCTGCACCTCTGGACGTAGCGCACACCCCACTGGCACAACTGCACCAGCACTGGAAAATTGGATAGGATTGGACCCTAATGGAGGGTTGGCAAAAAAATGTAATTTTTAGACTGGTCAGCCTGTAGTAACTATGTTCTAAAACTGGGTGGAATTTCCACTTTTGCAGCACAATCCTATGCATGTCTGTCTAGAAGTAAATACTGAGTTAAGTAGGATTTACTCCCATGGAAGTATGTGTAAGACTGTAGCCTTAGGGTCCAATCCTATCCAACTTTCCAGCACCAGTGCAGTCGCAATGCAGCCCTAAGGTAAGAGAACAAATGTTCCCATACCTTGAGGAGGCCACAGTGAATGCATCCCCACCACAGGATGTAGTGCATGCCTCATTGGCACAGCTGCACCGGCACTGGAAAATTGAATTGAACCCTCAGTTGGGATTTTCATGCTTAGGATGATTAGAAACGGAATTGAATATAAAACTTGCCACAGATTTGCCTTGGTAAATTATACTGTACAAGATATTGTACAGCTGGAAAGATGCACAAAAGGGACAACCAAAACGATCAGGGATTGAAGTACCTTTTCTATGAGGAAAGACTAGAGCATTAGGGTCCTTTTAACTTAGAAAATAGTCCAGCTGGACAGAATGATAGAGGCTTATAAAATTGTGCATGATGTGGAGAAAGTGAATAAGAGAGAAGTTTTTCTCCTTTCAAAGTGCTAAAACTTAGGACAGTACTGTACAATACAGTCGATTGGCACAGAAAGACAAAAATAAATTACCCAGTGCTCAACTTACTTACGGACTTTAATTCCACAAGGTGTGGTATCAGCCATGAGCCTACATTGCCTTAAAAGGTCTGGGTCAAAATCACAGAGGACAGGTCTATTCTAGTCAAGCTGGCCATGGTTACTTGTTGTTATTGAGATGCCCTGACACATGTCTTTGGTCAAGAGTCAAGTAAGAGTGCATGAGATTGCAGCCTAATTCACTGACAGCCCAATCCTATGGGCCTTGTATGACAGCACAAATGTTGCACTGCTGTGGCGCCCAACAGAGCTGCTGGTGGAAACAGCTCCGTGCACATGTCAGAACTGTCTTGATACCATGATGGAGCAGGTAGGGCAGCAGCATGGATGGTTTGGGGCAGGAAGGGGGAAGGAACTGGGGCGATTTAAGGGAGAGAGGGGGTTGGTCCTGAAGACAGTGACATGTGTAGGATGCCATACCCCTTTTCGCTGCCTGTCATGTCTCCTTCCTCTCCTTAGACCAGTGATTTTCAATCTTGTTTCATGGCAGACTGACAAGGTACTAAAATTGTCAAGGCACACCATCAGTATTTGGACAATTGTCAAGACACACTTGCTGTTGGTGGGGGGCTCATATCCCCAGTGGTCCTATTAATAAATGACCTTCCACCAAACTCCCGCGGCACACCTGGGGACAATTCATGGCATATCAGTGTGCCACGGCATAGTGGTTGAAAATGGCTGCCTTAGACTTAAGCCATCTACATAGCTGGTGTCCAAGGAGATCCATTGCTGACCAGGTAGCCTACGAAGAGGTACCTCTCATTGGCCTTCTGGTCACTGACCCCCCCCCCCCAATAATATAAAGTAGGTGGGAGATAGGGTTGGGCTGTGTGTTAATCATTTTTTACTTTACAAGTCTAGTTTCTTTCTGAATTTTGAAAAAGCTTTTGACATTGCCAGTAAGGTTCTGATGTTGTGTTTAAGGTGAACTGTGGTATAGAATTGGGAGGACGATTGGTCTGAACACTGAATTCCAGGCATGGTTAAGAGAGTTAGCTCTTTCTGTTAAAAGTATGTACTTGGAAAGCTAGAAATAGAAACAGCATTGCATCATCTGAACTTGAATTCTGTTCTTCTGACTCTTTCCTCTCCTTCCCTCTTACTGATATATATGTAAAATCACACACACACACACACACACACACACACACACACACACACACACACACACACACACACACACACACACACCATCGCAGTGCCTGTGAAGTCAGTTGGGCACTTACTTAGTGCCCTGTATTGCAGAGATAATTGCTGCTGAACTTCTGTCTTGATGTTTCTCACAAAATTGAGAAGCCACTCTTTGTACTCACCTGCCCCTTCCTGTGTCTGATTTTCCTCTCTTGTAAAGCATAATGCAAATGCTGCATAGGATTTTGTAGATTAGTGTGACAACCTTGGATTCTACTCCCAACGTGAATAGGATCTGGTACAGCTTCTGAAAAGCAGTGGAAGAGCATTGGGCATGTTTGACAAAATCCAGAACAGTCAGAGTTTCTGTGAAGTTTTTGTGTTCCTTTCCATTTAGTGTCTATGGTAGTTAAATCATATGGAAATTGTACTGCAAGTGGTAAGAGTAATATTTGTGTTAAGTTCTGTATGATGGGCCTGGCTTCACATATTTTGATGCTGGAGCCAGGGAGACTCTCCATCTTCCCACTCCACCTTCCCACTCCACCATTGTTAACATTTAACTTGCCAAGTGCCCATTGGTTGCAGGGTAAAGCAGACCTCTCTTTGCAGGAAAATGGGGAGTCATCAGTGGAAGATCCCTTTTCCTATCGTAAATTCTGTCACTTAGCTAGTTTGCTGCTATCAACAAACAAACAAGAGCAGAGGAAATTGAAGTTTCAAAAGAAAATACTTTACTCACAGTTTACAATCTTATACATCTTCCAAGGCAGCAGCTCCCAAATTCTCTGGGAGAGTTTGGGTGTCCCCCTTGTGGGGGAGGGGACAGCAATGACACTTCCATGACTGCACTGTCACCAGGGAAAAAAAGGGCCTTTTTTTAAACTTACTGTAGGTCACTGTGGCCTTCCGGAGTATGCAGGGAGCCCACATTCCCCTCTGTGAGCCTCCCCATGGTTCAAAACTGTTCAAAAATTCAAAAATGAGAAGTGGGTCACAGTGACACTTCTTAGCAGCGTGGACTCCCCACACCTCTGGAGGACTGTCAGGTCAGCAGGTAAGGATAGCCCTTGCTTTCCCCAATAGCAAAGTGGCACAGGAACATCAGAAGACAGCACAAGAAGCAGGCAATCCCAAATAGAGCCAAAGGAGCAGACACAGGTTTGTTTGTTGCAGAAGCATGTATTGGTAAAGGAGCAGGCAGAAGAGTAGTCAGTGAAACAGTCCAGAAGTCAGGGATGCAGCAGGTCAGTCACAAGAAGGCAGTCCAAATCAGTGCACAAACCCAGCAGCACAGAAACAACCCACACCTTGGTGTCTGTGCTTGCCCCATATATACCAGGGCCAGCCAATCAGAGTAGGGCAACCTCATAGTCACAAGACAGTCTTGTGACCCACTCTGATTGGCTGTCCAGTGATGCATTGCACCACTCCACCACAGCCTACATGACTCTGCACACATCTGTCCCCAAGTCATGTGACTCCCACCTGTAACAGGTGCAGCTAATCAGCTTACAGTACTGCTGTTCGTTTAAGTACATTTTATACCAGGCCTGGACATCAAGGCCCCTCCTGCCATATCCTATCTTATAACAATTCAGTGCCTGGGGTGCCAAAGGCCTGACAGGGACCATACTGAATCCCAGTAAGTAAAAAAAAAAAGCCCTTTCCCTCAGCAGTGATGCAATTGCAGGAGGGCTGCTGCCATTGCCCTGCTCCCTAAGGGGGCAGTGACAGACTTCCCTGCCTGGGGAGTTGGGGAGCCTCTGTTCTAAGGTATCAGAGGTTTCTGTAACTTAGGAAACAGAGAATGCTGAATGCTGTTTTCTTTTGTGGAAGTAGGAGGATGCTCTTTTGCAATAGATGCCTGCCATTCAGAGACAGGAGCTGGATGCTGTTCCTTCTGTGGTCTGGGAGAGGGAGTGGGAGGGAGACATGCAGGAAAAGAGGAAGGAAATTATGTAAAGGACACATCTCCTACAAGTACCATGGTGGGCAAGGTAAAAGTCATCTGAACAATACATTACCCTCCAGAGCCCTCAAGTGGCTTTGCGCCCATATTCCAAAATCCCTTTTTCCTACTTCACCCCCTCAAACTACTTCACAGATTATGAAATCTTGGTTCTCAGATTGTGAACCTGTGTTTGAACTTCACCACTTCAGGTGCAGGTGGGGATTCGTACAACAGAATAGGTTGTTGTGGTATTGTTCACTTTTCAAAAACAAAGTTCATAAAATGGTTTACATAGAAAAATATATAAAAATGTTCCTAAAGGGGCTCAATCTTAAGAAAAGAAAAGAGAAGTGAAAAGAAAAAAAGGCATGAAAGAGATGCCAGTAAACAGCCACTGGAAGACAATGCTATTTGTACTGGGGAAAATAGGAACTTCTCTCCCCCTGCTAAATATAAGAGAACCACCATTTAAAAGGTTCCTCTTTGTTCACTATTAGGAGGTCAATACAAGTAAGGGCCCAATCCTATCCAGCTTTCCAGTGCCAGTGCAGCCACAATGCAGAGGTCTGACATGATATAATCCAGACCCCTTTGAGGCCTAAGGACCCCTGCCTAGAATGAAGCAAGGACCAGAGAAAGAAAGTGAGAAACTCAGACAATTGGTTGCTTAGAGCTCCTCAAAATGCCCAGCAGTTCCTCCTCATGCTGACCTAGAGACGTTATTAGTATTAAGAAGGCTATGTCTGTGTATTCCCGTTTAGGGGCAGAGCCATGATTCATTGCTTGGGTGTTGTATGGCTTAGTAAACGTTTCAAGAAGGGAGCATTTCTTGCTCATAATGCCAGTTCAGAGTATATTGTATCAGAGTCTCTTGGCTGAAATTCTGGCTTGGTTTGGTCCTAAGTGTCTTCTACTGTTTTGTGTACAGTCACCCCTCATGCGAGGATTATGTTCCAGGATCAGCTTATAAAGCTAAAATTGCATATATTCAAAATTAGGTTGAAAATTCCTTATATTTAGAGGTGTTATATTATATTCCTTATATTATAGAGGTGAAATTCCTTAGATTTAGAGGTGTTATATTCCTTAGAGGTGTTCCTTATATTTAGAGAAAACTGTTATTTATTTTTCTCAGGAGTAAACCATCATGTTAAGTAAGACTGGCTGTAATCCTGTTTTACTTACTGGAAGCAAACACCTCTACCTACTGGAAAAATAGGTATTGTCTCTTTCAAAATTCTGAGTTGCAGGAGGGAACTGAGACTGACTGAGGCAACCAGTTTCATCTGAGCCTGAAACCACAGTTTCAGGCTGACTCCAGGCCAGGTATTTAGTAAGTGGAATTGCTTTTAAGCTGAAATTGTTTAAGCTGTATCTCTGATTGAGGGTGGTAGTGGTTGCCAAGCAGGTATAGTTGAATTTGTGCCAAGTCAGCTTCACCTAAGATAAGTAGTGACTATATTTCCTGCCAATATACATTTTCCCCTCTGGGGACCACTGGCTGTATGTGTGTTCGTTTTTGCTTTTTTATTTTAAAAAAGACAAAATATGCACATGGGCATATTGAATGACAGCAGTAACTTTGGGAGGGGAGATTGTGCAAAGGTTAAGAACATATGGGTTACTTTACAAGTTATTCAATTTCCAGCAGTGGACAGCCCGATACCTCTGTAAGCTCACAAACAGGACATAAAGGCAATGGCTACCTCCTGTTGTCTGTCCCTAACATATGGTATACAAAGATATACTGCCTCTGAAAGTGGAAGTTCCATTTAGTTTATCACAACTAATAGCCACTGACTATCCTTCATGTTCTAGCCTCATACTAGATTAGTACCTAGAAATGGGATGTTTTAACCCATTTCTGCCCAGCCCACAGGTGTACACATTTTGATCCCTGTTGCATATATGCAACGTTGGGCAGAAATGGCTTAATTGGGAGCAGACACAGGGCTAAGAGCAGCCACACATTCATATGCAGTACATTCAGGTGCAAATCATGTGCAAAGCAGCAGGTGCAGACAGACTGAGAGACTCCACAAGCAGCCCAGAAACATGTGCTGATTGCAGATCTCATTGACAAAGCACTTTGAATAGCAGGAGCAGGCTACCCCGTGACTGTTTCCCATTTGTCTCTTCCTGTGTACCAGAATTAGTTTCATATTGTTTAAACTGTGTGGTAATGGATTCTCTCTCATGCAAGCCCACTCTCCCTCCAACAAAGAAACTTATTTGGTGAAGGGGGGAAGAGGGGGTGCAGGGCATATCAAATATGTGTGTCGTTGCTGCTATAGCCCAAGTGCTTTCCCTACATTTTTCATACACCTGTTTGAACAGAGGAGGGTCAAAGAACAGGGTCTCTGGAGAAGCCTGTTGAAGAGGTGATTAATAGTCTACTTGCTGATTAAAAGGATCTGAACTGCTGAATATCCAAGACAGTTCATGGTTGTCTCACAATGTAGCAAAAACATTTGTGTGTGTGTGTAAAAATATGTGCACACATATATTTATATGACTATTTCTTTGTTCCATCACTGAGATTTTTGAAGCACATTTGTTCTGTTAGTTAAGTCAAGACAATTTATTGTTTAACATGGGAAAACCACTACCATATCTTATCCAAACAGAGAGACCTTTCTTTTCCTTCTATTCTGCTATAAATGTGATTTTTAAAAAGTCTTTTATTGTGTGTTCTATTTTGATCTTATGAGACTGCCTTCTAAAAAGGCAGCATATACATAGTTAATGAATTGAATATTGTCATAGCCTTGAAAGTAATTCCCTTGCTCAAGTTTGCCTGAACTCTGCCTCCCCCACAGCTCCCAAAAGGAACCAGGATGAGCAGCTGTCTATCTCTTCTGCTCTGTGGAACTTCAGCACCATATGGAGGTGGTAGCTCTTTTGTGTCTCATTCTGTCTTCTCGCTTTATAGCCAGAAGGCATGGGATGAGCTGAGAAAAGATACAACATTCCTAGTCTAGGATAATAGAAATCTGCTTTATACTGAATCAGGTCAGAGTGGTTCATCTAGGCCAGTGTTTCTCAACCAGTGGTACAGGTACCACCAGTTATACTTGAAGTAGTATTTGGTGGTATGTGCAAGACCCCTGGACACCTGCTATCCGACAGTGAGACCAGCAATGCAATGCAGCAAACAGAAGGCTCAGCTCAGCGGGCAGAGAGCTCCAGAGCATGCTTTTTGGCCACTTGAAAAAGCCCTCCCATCCACCATGGGCCTCCTACTGGTGTTTGTCACATTGCATCTGCCTCCCCCCCAACCTGGAAGTAACTGGTGATGATGTAATCACCATTTGCTTCTGGTGGTACTTCTAATATGTAGACCATGCAGAGTGGTACAGCGGGGGACAAATGTTGAGAAACACTGATCTAAGTCAATATTACCAACACAGACTGGCAGTGGTTTTCTAGTGTTTCAGACAAGAATTCTTCTCTATCTGTCTCTACCTGGAGATGCCAGGGTCAGAACCTGGGAATTTTCTGCATTCAAAGCATCCAGCCTACTACTGAGCTGGTACCACTGGGTGTATTTTTTACATCCAAGTAATTCTTTTGTAAAAATTAATCCAGTTTACACAGTTACCTTCTGCTCATACTATTAAGAGGGTTCACAAAGACGAGTCAGTATGCAAGGATTTCATTTACCAGTTTGCCAATTATTGAATATGGCAAAGTGCTTCCAGGAGGTGATATTCTTTGCAAGGCTTGGATTAGTCTGATTGGTCCTTTATATGAATCTGACCCATTAGAAACATAACGAGATCAGGACTTTCCAATCATCTCTCCCCTCAAAATCACCCCGTGGTGGTGTCTCAATTTCAGTTACCTTGTTAAATCAACCATCCGAATCCATCTTGTATCTGTGTCCAGCTAGAACCTTCTATTTCTGTCTCATTTATACCGAGGTGAGTCTCCTTCAACAGCTGCATCATCACCAGTTAACGTAGCAGGGGTTGTGATATGTGATCATTCCATACCATTGCACCCAGTGGTTTGATACAATTTGTTCTTTATGGCTCCATGTGAAGTTTCAGGGCTGCTTCAATGTAGGTAAAACATATGGGTGAGGCTGTCTTCTGAACCTGCGTACTCACTGCAAAATACTCATGCTGTACTTCATAAGGGTATGTGCTTTCCCCCACCCTACCCTGTGTGGGGTTAAATATATACACCTATGTGAAGATGGCACAAGTGTTCATTTTGCTGCGGTTAATGTGTTTGGAAGCTGCTACACAAATGCTGGTACAATTGTAGAAGTGTGAGACTATGGATGTGACTCAAGAGTGATCAGAGGGCACGTGATGTAGTTCCATTGCTAAAGTTAAGCAGGACTGGTGCTGGGTGGGAGTCCACATGGAAAACATATGTAATCTTACCTAAGCCCTTTGAACAAGAATGTGATTAGAAGAATGTGACAGTAAGAATATGGAGATGCTTGTGTAGTGGCGGAGAAAAAAACAGAAAACGTGTCATTGGTGTGGTCCACTGAACAACTTAAAATTGGCCCCCTCGGTCATGATAGGTTTCCAGTGACTGGCTTATAGTGAACTTGCAGTTGCTGAGAAAAGCCAGCATCAAATGAAGCGCTGAAAGTTTCCCAATTAATTTTTCCTATTGTTCTTGTCTATTTTGTATTTGCTTGTTTTTCCCCTTGACACGTAGCAAAAGATCTTCGCATCTGCACTGCAGTATCTCTTCATTTACAATTTACAGTTTTTCTGATGATAGGTTATGTATAAAATCTTGACCTTGCATGCTGTGGCCTGTATAGCTGAGAACAGAGCCTGTAGCCGTGACACATTCTGTGAACAATGGATACCAAATAACTCTGAGCCTGTCCCATTTGCTTCAGTGAAGGTTCTGATGACACTCTGAATTCTTACCAAATCTACCACTTGCTTTTCTTCTATCCTAAGTTTGCTACTGATTCAAGCCTCCTTTGAAGTCTCAATAGACTTCCATGTGTATATGACAACAATCCATTTGTCCTACTAATCTAAATGGAAATGTTGCTAAACTGAACACAAAGACCCCCCCTTTCTAATTTTTATTTTAGCTGTCCTGTTATCCTGCTCATCAGAGGTATGGATAACAATTGGCTCCTGGTAAGTGTTGGTGATTAAAAAGAAATCTTCTAGTTTAGATTTCAAGACATTTTTTTTCTTTTAGCTGTCTGAATGATTAATGTGAATAGGAAAATACTGTTGACCCATTTAAATCATGTTGGAAGACATCAATTGCTCATCTGCATAATGAAATACATACTGAACATTGCATCCTAGGTGTAGGAGCCACTGAACTATAAATATTTTACTAATTTCAATTATGAAGTAAAATATAGGGCAATTGATATTAATCATAGTATTAAATATTAAGCTATGTAAATTGTGATTGTCAGGGAGAACCATAAATTGACTATTATCAATTTAGCTGTAACAGTTAATTTACTTTGTCTGTTGTCTTTAAAAATCTGCATTAAACAGGGGAAAAAAAACACAGCTCTGTGTTGAATTGTGTTCCTAATAAAACACTAACAACCAGAGCTTTTTATGCATCTTTTATGTTCCATCTTAAGTTAGCAACATTAATTTGCAAGGCTAAAACATATTGATGTGTTTTCATATCATGCTGTTGTCTTTTTACTGGAATAAAACTTCAAAAAGCAAATTATTAATAATTGAGATGGAAAAATCATTTTGAGCAGTGGTTACAAAATAATCTGGTGCTTTAAAATAAAAACCAAGAATTTCTTCTAACAGGGACATAATTTGCAGTATTTTAAAATAAATGCAAACTTTGAAATGTTGAACTTAGTCTGTGGGGTTTCTATGGTTACCCACCTTTCAACAGTTTTGCAAGATGTGTAAATGGGTCTATGAGTGTTGTATAATTATTTGGTTTTTTGTTTGTTATGCTGGTAACCTTGTATTCAGTTTGCACCTAATACAGTTCACACTGCATGCTTTGGTTTATGTATATTTTAGTGTGCTTGATTGACAGTGATTGAGTATTTCCTAGGGAGTGCTGACTTTTTTTTTTTGCCATAAATGATGTATGTTGATGGCGTGGAAAATGTAAACAGTTTTTCTTGCATCACTGTTGTGATAAACAGGGACTCTTATACTAAAGAGGAAAATTTGTACATTTCGAACAAGGAAAGCCCCATTCTCTGAGATTGGACTTCTCCAAGAAGGTTTTGTAGTTCTGTCTCCTAAATTTATTCATCAAATCAAATGCCATACACTTGTAGAAAAATATGCTAGGTATGGAAGAATGCAACACTTTAGTGGCTCCCTGACATGAAAACAAACATTGATGATAAAGCTACCAAACTTTGGATGCAATTGGACTTTTGTCTGAAACATCTTCATTACACAGTATGTGGCTTGTAATGCAAAAATATTTGCAAACTCCATCAACATCTTGTAACTGCCAGACAATATTTTGCTGATTTATTGTGTATTGATGGGAATATGCGATCAGTAAATAGTGATGGTCTGGCTTTATTGTTGCAAAAAATAAAAACAAATAAAAAACCCCTATAGTTTAACTTGCCCCCCTCTCTTTGCAACACACAGAGGAACAAAGTCACTGCTATTCTTTAACTTTGGAGGAATTAATGTTAATTTTGCAGTGGAATGAAAGATACCTGCAATGTATCCTTTTCCATAGGCATGCTGAGGAATTTATGTCTGTAACTTGCATTTGTAAATTCTCTCTCAATGGGAGGCTAACCCCCATAATGTATAAAATTGTGTTTTCAGATGCCTGCAACTGCTGCTTATAAAACAAGATAATGCAGGTAATTAACCAAACCTGACATAGAGGAGGAAACACTCACTGCTAGATGTCATTTTCAAACAAGCAGTAGTTTATTAAAAGATTTCTCTCAGGATAAATTGCTAACATAATTTATACTTTTCGGCCTTGTTAAGGTAAGGCTGCCTTTCTGCTAAAGCAACTGTTATTGTAGCTCTGCAGAGGTGCAACAGAAGGAATGAAAAACTAAAATTAGGATAATGAAGAATTACTGAGGTGGATGGTGTTGCATTTGATTTGGTTGTAAGAATAAGAATGTTGCCTTGGATATGGAAGTACTGCATGTTCATACTCTGGTACCATGGCTGAGCAGTCCTGTTCAGTTTCTGTACAAGGTTACACAGTTTGAAAGCATTTTTTTTTTACAGGTCCAGGTATTTGAATTGCTGTACAACAGATACGCTAATTGACAGGGTTATTTAAAAAGCACCACTGTGGGTTATATTCCAAGTGAATCTTGAAAAGTAAATCTTAACTAAGCACCGTTCAGATCAGTAAAATGTTTCAATCTCATTTCATTTCAATTATGCAGTCAGGAGTCATGTTTTTGGACCCAACTTAGGATATTTTTCTGTGTATATATTGCATCGGAAACAGCATGTGCATATTGGTGGCCTCCTACCATTGAAATTGGTAGAAGCTGGATAAACTTGCCTTAAGAATGTTCCCAATGGATTGTGGCCATCTGTTCTGATTAGCAATTACTGATCTTAGTGTAAATCAGTTAATAGGGGTGTGTGTGTATACATTTAAATACTAAATCTTTTGAACATTTTCTTTCATGTCCAAACTGAGTAGTTTTTAGCTATTGCTTCCAATCGGCCTAAGCTCCTTTAATTTATAAATGATATGAGCAAATCTGTAAATTCTGGTTGCAATTGTAGACCTTGGAAAATTGTGCTTCCCAATCTTAACTGAAGTGCAAGCAAGTTAATAGGAATGTTTCTGTAGTTTTTTGTTGTTTTTTTTAAAAGTTGAAATTTTCCAGATGTCGCAGGCTGGGTTGATGCTTGTATTCCCTTGGTATTAACCATGTGTGAAACTGTAAAATATTGCTCTGTCCAACATTTGAATCTGACTTGTTTCATCGCTCTGTTGTGCTCTGTACTGCGCTTGACTTAGACTTTCTCTTTATGTTGTTATGCTGGCAGCACAAAGTATCCTGAGATGTAAATACTGAATTTTTTCTCCTTTAGTCATCATTTTTCCTTTGCTGATTATAAAGAAAGATATATTTCATCAAATGCCTTTGGTGTTTAAAAACTCTTCAAAATTATAGTTTCCAAAAATAGGAGTGCATTAAATCCAGTCACACTTTTATTAATAGACAATGAAATTCCTTTGGTGAATGAATGAATGTAACAGACTTGTAACACTCCGCTGTGGTTATGTTTCATGCATTCTCCCTGCTGCTCCAGTGTTTTGCTCAGTGAAGCACTAAATTAACTGATCTTACTGTCTCTTGTTTGTTTGTTTAATATACAATAACTGGGGCAATCATTACAGTAAGATTTTAGGATTTATTTTTAAGGGTGTAAAATTACGTTTTCCATTTTTCCCTGGGCTTGTTAAAGTTGCACAGTATCAATTGCTATTGATAAAAGGTGGCTCCAAGCCAACTTCCTGAAAGAGCTCTAGGGAAGGGTCATGGTTTGTCATGACCCAGGCACTATTACTTGAATGTTGTTATTATTGGGCTAGAGTACCCTTAGGCTGTCATCCTTCCTGTACATAGTGAAGGTTCTGATTCTCCAGAGTTCTCTAGCTTACCTTCTTTGAGGGCAGTGATTTATTTATTTTTAACTAGTCTCTTTGGCTTCCAGTGCACAATGAGTCACAAGACCTGTGTTATTCTCAGGGATGTGATTTCAGCATGAATGTTGAAAATTGAGGAAATTTTAAAGCAAGCTTTCTCAGTAGTTGTAAAATGACCATGGTGATTTAATGTAGTTGTTTACATAGTCACAAGGGCTTTTATCTGCCTGTTAGCAACAAATAAATTCCTAGTCAAGCTATTACTACTGAAGTCAGTAGCCAGACAGCATATTCCAAAAAGAAAAGTGTTCAGACAAGCTCTGAAGTTCCAATCTGTCTAAGAGGTTTAATCGCTTTCAGTTAAAGCCTGTCCTCAACTAAATGGATAAAAAAGAAGTAGCATCAACATGTGAAGTCATAAGAATGTTCCTTCTATCTGAGATCAGTGGTCTGGCCTACACTATGGGTAGCCAACCATGAATACAAAACTGGCATAGCTGTGGGGATTGGTAATACTCCTCAAGAGGCACAAGAAGGCTTATAGACCTGGCTGGGCCATATGGTCAGGCCAACACTCTTTCTTGCATCTCCTGGTTGCTGCTATCTGCTCCTTGACAGTATGCTAGAGTCAAAACTCCACCAAGGCATGGGGTGAAGGATGAAATAATTGTATACATATTCATTGTAGCATTCAGCGGATAGGTACTATACTTTGGTCTTGATTTGTGGCACATTTTCTGAAAAGAATGCCAATATCCATTATCTTGTTGCCTACAAAGCCTATATAAACAGGTTTGGAGAGATATGCAGCAGCCAGAACTGACCCAACCATAGGGACAAGCTAGCCAACTGCCTAGGGCCAAATGCTGGGGTGCTATCTTCAGCTGTGTAAATGTCTTGGAACTAAAGCCCCTGCTTGCACTTTCAGAGAAGGTGGCTATGGCCTCCAGAAAGCCAATGAAAGTCTTCTCCGTCCAGGTGTGCCAAAGTAATGTATCAACTGTGCAGATGTAAATGGAAGGAATAAAGAAGTGATGGATGGTTAAATGAGAACAGGGGCATGATTGGCACGATTTAATTACGAGAAAGTGCAGCCACTTTGCTGAAGGTAAATAGGTTTAAGTCTGTTGCATCTTTGGATGCACTACTATTTGAGACTGCTTATGTATACTGCTTTGGAAGTAAGGTGGTATATAAATGTAATAAATGATAGAAGTGATAAAATTCCAGTCAAAACTTGATTCTTCAGTGTGTATTGTTACATTGCCCAGCATATGCAGACTCCAAGTGGAGGGGCAAAATTTTAATTCACCTAGGACAGCTGGCTCTGAAAGCAGAACATGGTACTGATGGGAATACTGTATGTTCCCTCTTGTTTTTAGCTTCCAAAGGATAGACTTATTCAGTGGATAAAGGCTAACTAAGGGTTAGACAAGCTAGCCAGGCAGCCCAATCCTATGCTGTGCAGCACCAGCTCTGGGTGTCGCAAAAGATCCATAAGGCACTTTCTCACCAGCAGGAAGCATCCATTACTGGGCCTCAGTGCTGGTTGGATACCCAGGAGGACTGTCAAGTGGTAAGTATCCCCACCAGGCAGCAGGACAGCTTCCCAGGACTGGGGAGAGGGTGGGGAGGGGATTGAACTGGACGGAAGGAGGGAGGGCTGGAGGGTGGATTGGACCTGGGAGGGGTGCGAGGACTGTGACAGAAGCTGTTGCCGAAGCCTGTTCTTCCTCCTGAGCCACAGCTTCTAGGAGACCCATCAGGACCAATGGAGCACTACTAAAGGAACCAATCTTCCCTTACCCTGAGGAGATCTCCGATAGCTTCCCTGGCACTGCTATACTGCTGGGCACAGGGGAAGCTTAGGACTGGGCTGTGAGTCTCCTAATAGTAGTTCACTATGCATTAAATAATGTTGGAAGTGATCTGGGGTCATTAGCTCATGTTTTAGCTCATCTGCCTTGGGAGGCTGCTCTGTCTTGTGGAGAGTAGGGTGGGGGAAGGAGGAGACCAAATGGGAATTGTCTTTCTTGGGGGTAGACATTTATTGTGAAAGGCCTGTCCATAGCCATGATTTCCTGCCATGGAAGAAAAGGGTGTAAAGCATCTGGAGGAAAGGAGACTTGCTTTACAAACTTGTTTCCTGTAAGTTAAATTGGAAGACCTGTCTGTGCAAATAGATTTCAAATAGAGCCTGCCCTTTGACTGTCTCCATAATTGCACTGCTCTCACAGTGTTTTATTTGGCTGCCAGAGCATTTAACCCCTGGAACTAAGAGACTGAGGATGGCGTGACCAGCACGAGTGTGCAGATAGACCATGTGAAAGCCTTGTTGTTTAATTCAACCTTCTTAACTTCAATCCTCTGCTACTTTATATTGAATTTAAAGATGGTTACATGCAAGAAGTTGATTTAAGATATCATAATTCTTTATTGTAGACATAATGAGGTGGTATTAGCTGCCATGAAAAAAAAAAGTTGTTTCATTGCTTTGATGTAACCAACATCTGTCAACAGGGTGAATTTGCTTTTGTTTAATTTCAAGGGCTCTTGTCCTTCTTCTTTGTCCAATCAGTTTAAGCTTCTGCCTGAGGCACTCCTTGTGTTGTTCTTTTCTTCTGCAAATGCACAGGTTATTGCATGTGAAATGTGAGCCCCACTTCTCTTGCATAGGTTACACAGAATTGCAAAGAACCTTTCATCTTCCATGATTTAGTGTTCAAGCACATGTGCCCCCTCATATAACACAGATATGGCAACAACAGTATATCAGTGAGTCCTCTAGGTTTTTTCCCACCCTTTATAAAATCTGTGTTTTTATTTATCTCCCCCATGCCATGTTTAGTATCACAGGTTGAAAATTTTAATATCTTAAAAAAAAAACAACCCTATAATTAAAGAAGAAATTTGTGCATGTTCCAGCAAAATATGCTAGAGCCAACTGTCCCTTGCCATATCAACCTGTTGCAATTCCTAAAAGTTTTTTGTAAGTTTTATGAACCAAAATTTATTATGAAACAAAAATATGAGTTTTAGAATGGGAAGTGAAGAAGCATGGCTATATATGCTACCATAACAGACTGGATATATCATCAGTTGTTTTTTATTATAATTGGTTTTTGTAAACTGTATTGAAAATGCAACATAGTGTATTACATTATTCAGATTATTTCCTCTGTGCATGTGCACATATTGCATATGTATACTGTATATGCACATACAATACGCATTCTTTAATTAGTTGTTGCCTTTATTTACACTGTAGTTTCTGCTGCAGCAAATTTTCAGCAGCTTAATTGAAAGGTTAACTAAACAGGTTTTAATAGCTTGATGAAACCTGAGAGCACTTGCACTAATGTGTGTTGAAAAATAATGTGGACTTTGAGTTCTGGTTATTGATGGACTATATTACAGCTCTCTAAAACATAAAGCAATTATTCTTGCAACTATTAAATAAGAAACACTTTAAAAGGAGTCATTGCCAATGTTTCACTTTGGGGCGGGGGGGGGGGATCTTGTTGACCGGAAGAAAAGTCACAGTTGAATTACTAAAATCAACTTAATTAAGGGTCATTATAGAAGTACACATAAAAATTCTTACTACTCAGTGGGTGAAATAGGAGCATTTCATTATATTGTGTAGCATGCATGAACAGATAACAATTAAGATAGACCTGGAGTAAAGAGGCTAATAAATGTGGGGCATGCTGCCTGCTACAAAATTAAAATATGCTTCCCACCTCCATCATCATCAGCCCAGTTCTGGACTGAATCAGTTAAAAGATCATCAAGTGTAGTTTTCATAACAGATTTTTTTTCCTTCAATCATTAAAGGGGAGAACCCTCAACAACATGCCATGTATCACTAAATACCAGTTAATATCACTGATGTATATACTGAAAGGGTCAAGCAGCTAAAAAGATATTCATACATTCTACTCTGATTCTTTGTGGTCACAAATAGTGACCACAAATAGCAAAGAAAAAATAAAAGCTACTGATGGAAATTTTTATTTTGAATGCTGGTGACCCTTATTACAGAACATTGTGAAGGTATGAATTATTCACTGCAATTTCTGCCAAGGATTTGCAGTCTCTCGGGAAACATGGTAAACGGTCAGTGTTACAACATTTTTAAGGACGTTTTCTGTCATGCACAATGCGACATCTTGTCTGTTTTTCCCCCCATGACATTTATGGTATGTCATGGTGGTAACATGGTGGTAACATTTTTAAAACTAAAACTGCACCCAGTTTGCAGGCATTTGGTATTGTACAAAATCAATGGACTTCTGTAAGTTGTAAGTAACTGAGGCTGTGTGCCATGCTTATTTGCTACACCAGCCTTACATGATTCTTTTTTTTTGGGGGGGGGGGATGTGGTATGTGTGAACTGCGCTGAGAAACACGGCCAGTTGTTCCTGTCTCTGGTGATTGATGATGTTAGTGTGTCAAATTGGCTGTGAATGTTAGAAGCTTGGAAACAGGAAGTAGATTTGAAGATTTTTAAAAGTGCATTAATGGTAAAGAAAGCATATTGATATGGAATAGGCTTTCAGGCGTTCTTAAGACCCTTTGCATTTTGATTTCCATTGTATACCATTTTTAATCTTGTTTTCTGTATTAATGTTTAAGGGGGAGCCAAAGAATCGAGGTTGACTATACATGTGTATATTTTTCATATTTCTTGCAAGATTCTTCTTTGTAAGCTGTGCTGTCCAAACCTATTCTGGGCTGTGTAGCTCCCTGTTTGTGCCACAACAGATGCTGCTGCAACCAGTGCAAGACTAATAAACCAGTGCTGCAAGCTGAGTCTTGCTTGCCATTCAAAACATGGGAAACTACTTGTGACAACTTGCAGCAGTCACAAGAGGGAGCTGGGGACTTGCTCCATAGGCCTTAGGATGGAATACAATCTAGCTCCCATCTACCCCCTCAAAGCCCCTAATGGGGCATTCCTGTTCTGGACTAGAATAGGAGCCTTGATACCTGCTGCTTTAGTACAGGAGGAAAAAGCAGCTCCTATGTCAAAGCAAAAGGATGAGAAACATCTCCTGTATCAGTCAAGCCCTGGGCATGATCCTGTGCTCTGCTACTGCTGTAAAGCAGAGCATTCGGAACAGAGCAACTTTTGGCCCAGTCCTATCCCCTGCCAGACCATAATGTGCAGCACTGCTGATGAAAGATATGTTGGGGAGGTTACAAGAAGGGCCAGGAAAGGTAAGTAATAATCTTTTTTTCTACTTATCTCCCCTTAGGCTGCTTGGTCCAATGGGTCTCTTTGGATCTATGTCAGCTCTTCAGCTGGCATAAATCCAAGGCAAGTTGGGGCAGGTCTGGGCCAGGAAGGAGGGATAGGATCTTGGCATGCACCACTGCTACTGAGATCCACCCCCAACCTGACCCACTTCTCACCCTGATCCAGCAAGGATCCTCTCCTGAACCTCCCCCACCACTAGTTTACCAGCAATAAAATGGGATAGAGAACGTTCAGCAGCCTCTGTTCAGCAGCCACAAGAACCATTAGCATAAGCCCCAGATAGGACTAGGCTACTGATATGGCATTCTTTAACATTGGCACATAAATCACAATTAATTGGAATAATTCTTCACAATGCTGCCTTATTGTGTCATTTTATTACTAACTTGTAGCATATGTTCTTTTTGGAAAACTGATAAAAATATATAACTCAGCACTGAATACTGAATTTGTGGTCCTTGTCAAGTGTGTAATTATGAATAGGGGAGGGATTGTAGGTCAGTGGTTAGTGCACCTGCTTTGCATGCAGTAGGTCCCAGCTTCAGTCCCTGGCATATTGATATAGAAGTGAGAAAGATTTCTGTTCTGAAAACTTGGAAAACCACTAGTGTTAATGACACTGAGCTAGATGATCTAACTCAGGGGTCTCCAAACCCCGGCCCTGGGGGCCAGATGCAGCCCGCAGTAAACCTCTATCCAGCCCTCGGCCAGCCTCTGATCCCAAGAGCCTCTGGCCCAGTTGACCAAACACAACCAGAGTTGTGTTTGTGGGGTGGGGGAATGGGAGTCCATTTAAGTGTGTGCTTTATTTCTTGGGCTGTGTTGGTGCTTGGAGAAGTCCTGGACATTTGAGCCCATTCATTTGTTCATTCATCTAAGTTCCATCTCTAATGAATTTATTTAAATTTTATATTTAATTTATTTTTCCGGCCCTCGGCACTGTGCCAGGTATTTGAAGCGGCCCTTTGGCTGAAAAGTTTAGAGACCCCTGATCTAACTCAATATATAAGGCAACTTCATATATGAACAGAAATTGATTCATTTGGGGTTGGGAAAATCTCTCTGCCTTTTAAGTTAAAAGATTTTGCCCAAGTTTGACCCGCGGAAGACTTATTTTGATGTAGCTTTTAGATTAATCATATACACACCTTAAATGTTTATCTCAGTTTATCATGGGTTCCACTGGTAGAGCACAATCAAAGATGGTGGAGATGCTACAGACAATTGTATATCACCCCTGACAAAGGCCAACATGGTAATTGGATACAAAGAAAAACAGTTGCATGAGCTGATCTTACTACATAAGTACCCTTAATGCTGCTTAATACATATTGTGCAGAACATAGAAGTGATACCAAGTCTGACTGCGGGGTTTGAAATCAACATTAAACATTCCACTAAGGACGTATGTGCATACATCAGGTAGTCAGTGTGGTCAGCTTAGGTAAGACTGATCATCTATTTGGATGGATTTCATTTGTGGACAAAAAGTATTGACACTCCACTCCTCCAGTAAAGTGATTGATGCAGTCAAAGCTGATTATGCTGGCCTGTCTTTTGGCACTGTGCATTTTAAGTTTAGTGATTCAAGTTTGGGAATCTTACCATCAGGACACTTTTGTGCATGCAGTTCCTATTTTTATGTGTGCATATTCCTCACTGGATTGCAATGGACATTGTAGGAGAGGTTGAATACTGATAAATGAGAGGATGGTACTGGATATGGGGGAGAATCAGGTAGAAGTTTTGGTATGATGAGGTGAAAGCTAGGGTCTTTCAAACAGGCATTGTTGAACTGGAGTACTGTATATGAAAGAAGCAGAGGGAGGTGATTTGATGACTGGAGAGGAGGAATCAATTTGGAAAGTATTAAAAACAGAAGTGGGAAGAGATGAAGCTGGGAGCAGATGAAATAAGGGAAGTGAGAAATTGGGAACACGGGAGTGGTGGTGAAGTTTAAAAGGAAGAATTAGAAGGCAGAGCTGTTGTCCTGAGATTGTATTCTACCAGTCCAGAGTTTGGTATTGAGCAGTGAATTCAACATCCTGAGAGTGTTGGCTTTAATAATAATAAAAATATATATTTGAAAGTGTGTGGGCATGGCCTAGTGAAATGTAAGAGAAAAGTTTGGGGGGGGAGGGGAGACAGCCAGTCACTTTCAAGTGGTCTGAGGGTGAGATAGTACTCTGTATAGCTTTGCCATGGCTGACCTAATAATAATAATAATTTTATTTTTACCCCGCCTTTCTCCCCGAAGGGACTCAAGGCAGCTGACCCAACCGTGAAGTGATGTGATAAAGCTTGTATCAGGGTGGGTGGTGGGAGAAGCGGCAGATTTAGGGTACCTTTCACTCCAAACCTGCTGCTGCCTCCCTCCAGCCCATCATAGATGCAGGCTGCATTAATCTGCTTCTGTATACTTTGTAAGCACCAAATAGATGGGAGAGGTGATGGGGAAAAGTCCCACTTTAATTTACTTAGCAAGAGTGTGACTTGTAGGCTCTGTGTTCCACACTGCACTGTTTGATATGAGTAGAAATGGTGCAGACTGGAAACCCACTTCCTTTCATATCAAACAGAAGCAGGATGCAGCAAGGAAGGCTGCTGGCTGTGCTCCTAGTAAGTAAGTGGAACTGAGGGCGGGAGGTGCACTCTCTAGTTTTCCCACATTCCCTGGGGCAGTGGTTCTCACACATTTAGCACTGGGACCCACTTTTTAGAATGAGAATCTGTCAGGACCCACCAGAAGTGACATCATCAAGCAGGAAAATTTTTCACAATCCTAGGCGGCAATCCTACCCACACTTACCCAGGAGTAAGTCCCATTTACTAATATTGTTAAAAGAATATGCATAGTAGCTTAATGAAAGTACAGGTCTGCAACATTTCCCCAAATGCAGTCACATGGTAGCATCAAGTCTAATGTATTAAAAATAAAATATTGAAATGAATGGGGACCCACCTGAAATTGGCTCACCGCCCACCTAGTGGGTCCTGACCCACAGTTTGGGAAACACTGCCCTGGGGGGATTGAGGTCATTCAAGAGCACACTGCTTCAGGTGCCAGGAGATCTTGCACTGGCCTTAGCTTTGACCCTGCTTATGATTTGTAGGATAAGTTATGAATTATAAGCAAAGATTGCAAATGTGCACACTTTACATAACTTACATATGGCACAGAATTTATCTTTTTTGAAGTTCAGAATTTGGGCTACTTCATAGGATTTTTATTTCCATGTGAGGGGAGGTCAGGTATGATTGTTATGGTGGAGAGAAAAGTTTCCAAAGAGGCATTCCAAATCAGTTGAAGAGGGGAGATATCACGGAAACAAATGCAAGCCTGGAATAGGCTACTGATGTCCAGGTAGGAGGCAATTGGACCATGGTTATGGCATTAGTTCCAGAAAGGAAGAGAAGGACATTCTTGTAGATGTTGCAGTCCCCTGCTAACTGGGTAAGAGGCACTTTTTTCAAGTGGGTGCTCCTCTTTTTAGCAGGGGGAGAGTAACTGGCCTGCCTCACCCCAGTAGTGTCTTTTCTAGTGGTTGTCTCCTGGTGTTCTTTTGCATCTTTAGATTGTGAGCACTTTTGGAACAGGGAGCCATTAGTTATTTGATTTTTTTCTGTAAACCGCTTTGTGAACTTTTCGTTGAAAAGCGATATATAAATACTGCTAATAATAATACAGGTTGAGTCTCATTATTCGCGAGGGTTCCGTTCCCAGGATTGATGTGGATGGCAAAAAACGAACTATAGCAAATCAATTTAAAAAACAAAGTTCTTTTGCTCTGGTGATTTAAAAACAACCTTGTTGACCTTTTCGTTGTAAGAAAGAATCATTAAGTAGACAATCCTTCAATCAGTCTCTTTCAGTGTTCTTAGAAAGGCATCACTCTGACCCCTCCCTTTACCAATGCAAAGTATATTTCTTTCACCTGCTCAGGGGGAAAGGAGGGGTCTTGAACTGAAGCTGCCTGAAGAGAGAATGATTGATGGATTGTCAGCCCGCTTGTTGCGCGCTCTCTCTCTCCCTCTCTCTCCCTCTCATTGTTAAACGACCTGTTTTCCTTTAATTTAAAGAGCACTTCTCATTGCACTGAGAGTGAAAAATCTATGGATGATTAGGTTATACCTGTAATGGCTTGCATGACTCTCTCTCTTTCTCTCTACAGCAGTAAGAAAAGTTGTTTTTTTAAACTGTGATTTTAAAGGGTTGCATTTTTCCCCTTCTTTAGGGATCAGCACATTCCTTCTCATTTGCAGTGGCCATTCGTGTTGAGTCAAATCTGTGAATAAAAAATCCGTGTATAACAAGGCTGGACCTGTAATAATATCAGCAAGTCTTGATAATGACATAGATTTGGAAAGGATAGTTTGAATCAAAGATTAACCTAAGACTGAACCTTAAGACAGCAGTGATAACCGAGAAGTGTTGTAAGGAAGGTTTGGAGCCAAATTTGGGGGTGTGGTGAAGAGCAAGAGAATCTGGAAGGTTTAGGATATCTAGTTCCTTTGGGCTACATTTGGGAGGTTGGAGGATGTATAAGGGGAAGTCTTGGCAAAACAAGATACCGAATTACACAAAAATCAGGAGTAGGAAAAAATGCTAGACGATGATGCAGTGTATAAGGTGTTTGAAAGCTCCCTAGATGACCTTGGGAAGTCAGTCTTTTTCAGTCCAACGAAACTCACAGGTTTATGTCATTTGAAATAGAAATGTAAAGGACAATGTACACTGAAAAGTGCTGCTATCTAAAGTTATTAGAATCATAAATAGTTTTGGGAAGTCCTGAGATCAAATTAGGCCACTCAGTGGGGGAAACTAGAATGGGAAATGTCAGGGGCCAATGGCCAGTTTTGGGACATCTATATGTGAGTGAGAGAGAGAAAGAGAGAGGAAATAGTCATGAAAGGAGAAGGAGAAAGGATGGGAACAGGCACACTCCTGAATAGGGTTGTTCTCCTAAGAGCTGGGGTTGCTCTGTGTATCTACAGTAATGTTATAATGGAAGTTGCTCTGTCTTGTTTTAAAAACTACTTTTTAATATATTCTTGTTGCAATTGACCATTAAATTAATTAACCAGGAACCTAACAATGCAAAAGATTAATGCCCCAACTAAATTAGGGATCCTATTTGAATGCAATGATCAAAAATGTCTTTTTGGAGAGTGTGCTTTTCCCATTCCCTGTATGTGTCTCCTTTTGAATCCCAGTGACTCAGAGCACAATAGCTCCTCTCATATCTGACAGAGGCAAAGACCATATTCTCAGCTGGGAAGAAATTTGAAGATAGCGGTCGGCTGAGAAAAGATGTGCTATGTGTCTCACAGAGCCATTCTGACACTGAGGAACAAGAGGACAATTGGAGTCCACACACTCTCCCTCCCCTTCAGTTGTTTTTACTTTCCTAGAGTGCCCTTTACCTCTACAAGAAGGTTCTGTTCTTCAGCCCCCTTCACTCTATTAAACTATGAGTATTACTGTAAGGCACATAGGCTTCTACAGTGCTTATCATTCTCTGGATTGGGGCCTTTAGTTGCCACTGTCTGCATAACTTTGTGTGGCAAATTTTGCTTCTTGTACAGTTCATGTTGCTTTTTACAGGCATGAGATGTCGGCTGTGTGTGTCTTCCATGTCTGCTCATGCTTTAGGATGGCACATATAAATGTGTATTTGTGCCTGGCTCCCTGATAGACCAAAGAACTGTGGTCTGTGTTCAAGACATACATTTTCATGTTCCTGATGGGATCTCTGTTGTGGGCATCTATTATTCATGTCCCTTCAAGACATCTTGACAGACATGGAGGAATCATCCCGAAATTTGCCCAAATTACATAAGAAGCAGCCTTCTTTTCTTTAATAGATAATGTCCTCTGAATATTTCAGCATTTCCTGTGAGAGCTGGATTTGAGCCTTGCTGTTCCATTTCTGTCCTATTAGTCCACATGCTATATTTGTGGGGTAATGGAGAGGAGAAAGTTGCTGGTAATATGTTGGGCTTCTGCTGTCCCTTGAGGTGCTATACAAATCTAAGCAATTTTCGCTTACTTGCCACTTGTCAGAATCTGTAAAGAACATTACAAACTCTGCAGAAATTCTTAAAATGGCAGCACCTATTCATCGAGGCCTTTTGTTCTGTATTTTTTGGGGCTTCTGAAAGAGTGTCCCACTGCTCTAATTAAAATAAATGGGTGAAGGACATGTTTCTGTATTTCATGTGTTTTATTGCATACTAGGGAGGAAAGCATAAAAGAAGCCAAATATTTTATAAAGAAAAATGAAGAAAAAGTCTCTACCATAGCTTCAAAGGGTGAATTTTACAGCCATAAAACAGGTAGAACCAAAAGCTGTTTTCTCAAAGGAAACAAACCCGAGTATTCCTACATTTTCAGAAGCTAGATTTCAGCATTTTAACTTTAAAACAATTTAATTTCTGAACTTTACAAGAAGATACAAAAAAGAAAAACTCATTGATCAGCATAGAGATACAATTAAAAAACATTGTATCTCCACACAAGGTATCATTGAGTTCTTATCTGTGAAAAATGGAGTTTTCATTAACTGGAAAACACAACTACTTTCATTTTTTAGATCCGCAAAAAAAAAAAAAAAGATAATCTATTATGTGAAATATATTCTAATCAAATATATTTATCCAAAAGTATTCAGCTCAATTCAGCACAGATACTTGCCTGTAAGTCAATCTCACAGATGAGGGCAGGTTTTTGAACCAAAATCACAGAATTTTCTATGACCCTCGGATAAGTTGAGGGTTAAACTTAAGGGGGTGTTTGACTATAGTTTTGTCTGATTTTACCTGAGGCCAAATCCTGAAAAATAGCCTACCACTAATTGTTACCTAAGAACTGTACAGTCTCTAATTTATTAAAAATATAGTAAAAGCTCATAAGATACATTTTTAACTTTTTAAATTCTGATCTCCACAACCTTTTTGTAAATACAATCCAAGTAAGTGCACTGTAAACAACATACCAGCAGAACAGTGGTTCCCAAACTGGGGTACATGTACCCCATGTCCTGGGGCACACAACAGGACCATTAGGAGTGCTTGTAAAAGAATTGAATAATGACAGAAAAAGGCAAGTAGTGCTCTAGAATGCCTTGCAAGGCCAGCAAGGCAGGAAGGGAGGTAGCTAGTTGGCTGTGAAAGCCCCACCAGTAGCTAATTTTTGGTTATCAATTCATGTATGAATCAGTGATTGAAAACCAGCACAGTAAAAAAGCTGAAACATAATATGGAAAGTGATCAGTCACCAAGAATATCTTGGGACACTTCTGGTGCAAAATAGTGAAAAGGCATAGTCTTCTGTTCTTCAAACAGACAAAAAGAGAAAATACTGTGATGAATATATGAAGTATGGGTTTTCATATGGAGGAGATGAGGGCTTATATTAATATTAATTACAAACATTTAGCTAATATGATAGGTACAATTTATTGAAATGGGCTGCCAAGGGGTATGCAAGTGAAAAGGGTTGGGAACCACTACAGGAGAACCACTAATCAAATTCTTCTTTAAGGTGCCTGGTGTGTTACGCTAGAGGCTCAGCATAAAACATACAACTTATAACACATAACTGGGAATGTGCAGTTCAATTCACAGCAGAGAGTCAAGTAACAAGGTATTACTAAGTGCAGCTGCACATAGTTGCTACTCAGAAGCAGAGTAGCATTGCTTTCCAGAAGCATCCATTGCTTTCCATGGATGTTATTCTTAAGTAATGGTGCATTGAATTGTAGCCTGGGACTTTGTTTCAGATGGAAACGAGGATGACATCTGGTGTTTAACAAAACAGATGCCTGCAAAATATAAGCATTTTCAAAATGAAACAAGGCTGCAGCAAGCTCTGTAAACTTAGAGAAGGCTTGCTGCTTCAATTCAATGGAATTCAGTGCAAGTCTCAGAAGCAGTGAAAAGGTAAAGTGAAAAGGTTGGCTGCAGCTTTCCAGAGGTTGCCTTGGAGATTAACGGTTTCTAATTATCTCTGCATTGTCTGTTGGTGCCTCTTGAAAAGCAATGCTGCTTGAAAAGCAACTTCTCCAGAGCTGAAAGTCGATTATCTAAACTTGATTTCTTGGCAGAAATTTCTCACCCCACAGGCGGGTATCTGTGATAAGTCCCACTGTGATCAGTTACTTATTGTCTTGTTCAGAGGTTCTCAAACTTTTAGCACCAGGACCCACTTTTTAGAAAAAGAATCTGTCAGGAACCACCTGAAACGACGTCATGACCAGAAGTGACATCATCAGGCAGGAAAATTTTTAGCAATCCTAAACTGCAATCCTACCCATACTTACTCAGGAGTAAGTCTCATTTACTATCATTGTTAAAAGCATATACATAGTAGCCTGTTCAAAGTACAATCACATACCATGGTAGCAACAAGTCTAATATATTAAAAATAAAATATTGAAATGAATGGGGACCCACCTGAAATTGACTTGGGTCTCATCTAGTGGGTCCTGACCCACTGAGAAAAACTGGAATAGTTAATGTGCTTAGGATACTGTGAAGAATTGTCCAGGGTAGTGATAAGAAGGAAAAATGTAATAATCAGGGGAATGAAACTCTCCAATTTAGATTAATATGATCATAAGAAAAATGATGCTGATAGATTTGCTTTTGCTAATCTGAATGCATTAATATAGTGAGAGGAATTTGACTCAGATGGTCCACCATAATCAGAAGCTTAGTTTCCTTTTCAAGGGTAAGGCAGGCATTTTTGCCCCAGAATAGATTACTTGGTATCTCTGGAGAATTTTTGCTGCCCCTTAAAGCACATTAAATAACCTGACTTCCTTGAGTCTGATAGATTTGGCCACTTAACTCTGACAGAAGGTACCTTGATTTCTCCTGCTCTTTAATCAAAGAGCAAACTATAACATGGGCAGTTGTAAACTGTAATCTCATTCTGTAGCTCAGTTTGCGAAGTTGTTTAGATAGCTGTCTGTTGAGAGTTAGAATACATTATCTAGCTTGTATAAATGGAGAGCCAGTGTGGTGTAAGAGTTGTAGATTAGGGCAGGAGACACTTGAGTTCAAATCTGTCCATGAAGCTCACAGGATGGCCTTGGACCAGTCAAGCAGATTGCTAGAGTAGCAATCACAAGGAAGATCTTTCCCTATGATCAGTGTTTGTCACTGCAAATGAATGCTGAACAAGGGGGCAGAGAGAGGGTGCTGGCCTCATTATTATAGCATTGGGCAAGGCAGGGATAAGCAGTGCACTCTCTTCCCCTACTCATCCTCAGGAATGTGTGGGGAAGAAATGTCTGAAGGAGGGTTACATTTTCATAGAAAACTACTTCACAGGGTTGCAGTAAAGATAAAGTTTACATCACCCTAACAGTTCCCCAGAGGAAGAAGTGAATGGGATAAAAATGAAAAAAAAAAATCTCAAATCATTCCCAAGACTCCTATCCTGTGATTGTAAATAAGTTGTACTTGCCAAAATGTTGCTCAATTGTTGTTAGTACTTCTTGCTCAATTGTTGTTAGTATTTTTAATGACATTGTAACTTGGGCCCAGACCAAAAGTACAGTACAGCCGTGAAGTACATCCATGAGTGTCAGCCCACATGGGATTTACAACCATATGTTCTCTCCAATCTTGGGGTTTATCAGTGGGAAAAGCCCCACTAGTCCTTCCTTCTGCATTGTTTATCATCTTTTCGCTGTCTTCCCATGCCTACATGTATCCCAGCAATATTTGCCCACCAAAAAGGGTGGGAATTTAAAAACATTTAAAAGCCTGAGAAAGCAAGAAAAGGATGAACTCTGGAAAAGAAGCCCCCTCCCCAAGACAGTTTAGGATGCCATCTCACTTCTGATGATTCAGAAATCACAAATATTGAACAATCATGTGAGTTTCCACCCATATGTTCAAAACTCATGTGGTTGATTCCAAACTCGAAAACTTAAAAAGTAGAAAAGGTACTTGGCTTATTCCTGGAGAAAAAACTCACAGATAAGAACACCCACATGGGCTTTGCATCCAAATGTATGCTACAACCACAGGAAACACTGATTTTCACATGTGTTTTTGCTTGTTTAGTCTGGGTCAGGGGTGCCCAAACCCCAGCCCTGGGGCCACTTGTGGCCCTCAAGGACTCCCAATGCGGCCCTCAGGGAGCCCCCAGTCTCTAATGAGCCTTTGGCCCTCTGGAGATTTTTTGGAGCCCACACTGGCCTGACGCAACTGCTCTCAGTGTGAGGGTGACTGTTTGACCTCTCGAGTGAGCTGTGGGATGAGGGCTCCCTCCACTGCTTGTTGTTTCACGTCTGTGATGCAGTAGCAAAGGAAAGGCCAGTCTTGCTTTGTGCAAGGCCTTTTATAGGCCTTGAGCTATTGCAAGACCTTCATTCATTCATATAAGTTCATTTTTAATATATTCATTTATGTAAACTCATGTAAATTTATTCAAATTTTAAATGTAAATTAATTATTTTTTTCCCCTGGCCCCCGACACAGTGTCAGAGAGACGATGTGGCCATCCTGCCAAAAACTTTGGACACCCCTGGTCTGGGTCTTAGTAAAGTGGTAGCAATTAAATGCCTATTTTACCATTCCTTTAATTCAGATGTTTTAATATATTATCAATCCACAGATTGTATGACTGGCTATCAGCGACTCCTCTCTTCACCAGTTGATCATATCTACTTACAGAAGCAGCCAAGCATTCAGCAAAGAAGATCTCTCTTTTTTTGGAGACAAAGAAATGCTGCTTATAGCATAGTCTGGCCAGCTATGGTTTCTCCGGCTCATCCGGTTCCTAAGGTAGTGTAATTTCAATTATCTGATCCTTTCTTCAGTCAATATAAAGGTTGACTGCACAAGCGATCAAGTACATTCATCTCCAACAGCTGGGAGTTTGAATCATGGTTTTGTTACCAGGGCTGGGGTTTGATATTGGAACACCAGTGCGCCAAGTTTGCTGCTCCCTGCTATGCTAAAGAGAGTGCTAAATCAATTTCTCAGCCAGTTTAAGTCTGATGCTTCTTCAGCTGCTGCAGCTGAAATGTGATTTTTTTTGTTTCTTATTTAAAAAAAAAGAAAGTTATTGTGCAATTGGCTTCTAGTCAAGTCAATGGGAACTATTTCTTTAAGTGTACATTTTTAACATGGCAAGCCTAAAATGTTTCTTTCCACCAGCAGTTTGTTGACTTCCTTCCAGCTAAAATGAAATGCATAATAGAATGTCAGCCAGCTGCCCTTCTCTGTACTTTTTCAAGTAAACTTTCCTCTTTCTGGCTGTTAAACTAGCTTCTTGGAAGAACAAATAGCAATATTTTCACGTTTTGAATTCAAGTGTTATTCTGGGAAGCATATAGTAGTGGTACCATTTTTCTTTTTTCAGTGTTCACTGAAAGTACTCACTCCACTTTTTAGTAAATTGATATACATTGAGCCCAATAGTATGCATATTTATTCAAAACTCCCATTGCTTAGGATTGCAACCATGCAGTTCAGTTCTATGGGTATTTACTAAGAAATAAATCCTACTAAGCTGAATGGGACATACATTTATAAATAATAAATACTAATTTTTTTATTTTTAGGATACCGATTTCTCTCTGACAATAAAGCATTTCCTGGATTTCTCAACAATTTCTAACAAAGCAATGTGGATTTAAAAAAAAATCAATTACTTAAGGTCTAGAAACTTGAAGCATTGTTTATTGTCTATGTTGCACTTTTTGACCAGCAAAATCATACTTGTTCATTTTTCTAACTACATTGTGATGTGCAAGAAATTCTGTTTCCCATTTTACAGCTGGGTAGTGAGATTGAATGAGATATTTGCATAACTAAATGCTCCTTCATACCAAATCTCTATATAGAAGTTAAGCGTATCTGGGAAAAGGCTAGGCTAGAACTCTCTTCCCAGATGTGCTAATGTAGAAGAATGATTTTGTATGAAGGACCATTCAGTCAAGTAAACATCCACCTGCTGTCTGTAACCTAGACTGATATTTACCACGTCCCTCTCACCAATAAAGCCATAACACTAAGAAGGACCTGTGAGAGCAGCTGACAGAGTTGCCATAGCACTCTGCTGCTCATCTTAGTTTTTTTCTGTCATAAAGGCAGAAAGCAAACTGTGGCTGGCAGATGACATAGAACTTCACCATAAACACAATACAACACTAGAGAGACACTTTATGCATGTACACATTTTCTCTCTATGCTTTAAAGAGCCACTTACCTATGATACGCCTATTGCTTGTTTCACTGACTTCTTATGCAAGAGAAGGTATGTTAATCTCTAACATTAGGACAATGCACATTTTTCCAAGACATCCCTGAAGATACTACATGGTAGGGAATTGCTTAGAGAAGGCGCTCCGGAGAAGTGATATTGTGTGTGAGGACCCAGAGGTCTTCAAAAGCGGGTCAGGATCCAGAAGTCGGTTGCAACCTGGCTTCAGAAAGGTAGCAGCAGTGCATCCTCTGCCAATTTATGTTGAGACTCAGGCCTACAGAGTTTAAACAAGAGGTCCTAGGTGAAGGAAATCCTATTGGAGACTTTGGCTTTGAACTAATTGCTTTGGCTTCCCCAGTCTTCCCACACATCCTGTTCACCCCTTCCTGTTCCTGTTCACTCTGCTGTCTCCCTTGCCTCACTTCCTTTCTCTTTCTCCACCGTTCAAAACGGAGTGCATGCTGTTACCATATAATTTTCTGGCCTGTCTCTCCTTTCATTTGACCTGGAAGGAAATAAGGAGCACAACAACATGGTAGTAGCATGTGCTGGTTGGGCACTTCTGGGTCAGAAAAGAAAAGGAAACTTGTTGGGCTCTTGAAAATGTTGGGAAGCACTGGGCTCTTGAAGATGGGTCCCATGTTGCAGGTTGGCAGATAAGCTCCAAGGTCTTAACAAGTTGAATTCCACTGATCTAACTACTTTTTGAAGTGGGTGATTGTAAATAAGAAAGGGGACCGGGTTGATCAGAGATTTTTTGTTGACCGTACCATATCACAACCTCATTGCCACCCTGACAGGTTAGCTTGGCATCATTAGCAAATGCATTCTCTGTACAGTTTGTTTAGAAAAGGCTCTGTATGTTTGCTTGATCTTAAGTCACACATTTACTAATTTTCACTAGATACGAAACAGCTCTGAGACAACAGTGTGACCTTAGAAAGTGCTTTCTCCTAGACAGATTCTAGAGTGTTTACACAAACGGTTCTAAAAATGTAATTTCTTGAATCCATCTTTCCATCCAAAGGCAGGTTCGTCCATACAGCAATCTAATTCACTTGACCAGATTGGAGCATTCCTCAGGTTAAAAGCATAATGATGCCTTCAAATGTGAAGCAAGGAGAACAAAGTCCTGTACTTTAGGGGAAGGCAATACTGAAGCAAGAATCCATCTGGGCTCTGCCCTGGGATCTGTCCTCAGTGCCTAGGCTCAGTTCTAGAACACCTTCATATGTAAATAGTCATTATCTTTGTCATAAAGTACATTAAAGAAACAAAAGGCATGTTTTTTGTTTGGGAAATGGGGACAATATGCCATGATTAGACTAACAGTTGGGGTAAAACCCCAACCAGAGCTGTTCTTAAGAGCTACAGGGCCCAATTTGAAACATTTTTGCAGGGCCCTTTCTAATTTTGTGGGGCCCTCTCTAATTTTTTTTAGCTCTTAGTTTGAATGGAGCCAGACCAAGAAAAAAAAAATCTGTTACTACTGTGCAGGTGGATAGGACTCCTTTAGTGGCACAGTGCATGACCCACTGCAGTGCTCCCCGATTCTCACCCATTGCAGCCCCGTCTGCAGCAGCACACTCTGGAGCGAGATGGGGGAGAGGATGGCTCTGGGAGCTGCAAGGGCAGGGAAAGAGCGAGGTGTCCGTACTTCCACCTGCATGGCACCAATTTCAGGTCAATCAAAAGCAGCAGAGCACGGGAGCTGCTTCTGAAGTGACCCAATTTCAGGCCAATTGGAAGCAGCAGTGGGCGGAAGGGCAGAGCGGGGCCCCCACCTTGTGTGGGGCCCAATTGGGCAAAACTGCCCCAATGGCCTACAAGCCGGCCCTTGCCCCAGTTCTAACACTGGACCCAACTTCCACTGAAAGTGTGCATTGCAGTACAGAATGTCTCCGACTACACAGAGGCCGTCTGTGTAGTCTCCAAATATCTCCAAGTACACTGTGACCCCTTTGGGAGCTCTGAAACACACACTCTTCTCCTGTCATTTTAATGGCAGGCATTAGTTTAATAAAATGATAATACAGGAAACCATGCTCGCCTCTCAGCATTGTGTCTTTTATCACTTCAGAGTAACCCAACCAATCCTCATTATAGTTGGGATTAGGGGGAAAAAAGGCTCTCTAGGACTGTCTGTGTAATAATACACAAGATAGTGTGATGCCTGTCATCTAATTGTTGAGAAATATATACATGTACAATGATACAGATGAGTAAATAACTTCTGCCTAAGTCTGGAAGAACTCTTAGTCCTGCAAACAGTGTTCCTATGCGTTTCCATGTAATTGCTATACAAATGTCAAATTTTCTCTCTTTTGAGCTATGTATGCACCAAGAAACTGACTGATTTAACTGACTTTTGTCCAAAATATAGCATTGTTGCCAAAAATGAGGAAGTAAAATAGAAATAAGTGGGATTAGCGGTGGGGGCGGAAGCGGTTTTAAGCCTTGGAGTAAAAAACTGCTGTGGTATCTTGAATTTCAGTGCTGTAAGGTTAACAGACTGCCAGAGATGCTAGTAACAGGCAATGTTAAGTTCAAAAGGGCAGTGGGAGAAACACTGAGGCAGCCTTGAGGGTTTGCCCTGATGGCTTAGGAAGGTCGCTACCAGGACCAAAAGGGCAAGCTGCCATGAAGCAGGAGGCTCTATCTGAAAAAATGATCCCATTGTCATGCTCTGTTTTCTGATCTTTATTTTCATTCCTTTTTCCTCCCAGCACATAAAGAAGCCAGACTATGTGACGACAGGCATTGTACCAGACTGGGGAGACTACATAGAAATTAAGAATGAAGATCAGATTCAAGGGCTTCGTCAGGCTTGTCAACTGGCCCGTCATGTCTTGCTTCTAGCTGGGAAGAGTTTAAAGGTAACAGCCACATGAAGGCCTAGAAAAGCTTAGGCAGCTCTTTTATTTGCTTTTGCATTTTGTCTTGAGGGGATTTTTGTTTTCAGCTTTATTCAAATCCCCTTTTAAAGTCTGTAGAATGATGAAAGGAGATCTTCTTAGATCTACATGTACGTATGCTTCAGCTTAGATTGTTAATATTATGCTTTCCTGAACTCTGAAGCTATACCAAGAAACCCTGTATTCTAACTTCAGGTTAAATCATGATTATTAACCCATTTCTGCCCAGCCCACAGGTGTACACATTTGATCCCTGTTGTGTATATGCAAGGTTGGGTGGAAATGGCTTAAGCAAATAGGACTATGTATGAATCATCAATTTTGATTGACAACCTTTACAGGGTGGGCAAGGATTCATATTGTTGAGGGTCAAAAAGGTGGGCAACAGTGGTACCAGTGAAGAGGATACAAAAACTTTACTCTCTTGACAGCTAGAAATATAGAGACTGGAAATGTGGGCTAGAAACCTGTTGTTAATACAGTAAATGAAATGAAATTAACACTGAAATTAATAGAATCCAGATTCTGTCAGCTTCAAGGCTGTGTGCAGCTCAGCACATACCTCAGGCTATGTAAAGCACTCTTTCCTCTACACCAGTGGTTCTCAAACTTTTAGGGAGATTTAATCCCTAAGTAAGTCTTTGCGGGGAGCGGGGTGAGGACAGCAGCACGATCCCCAGGATTGCATCACTAAGGAGGTGAGGGGGTGCTTTTACTTATTGTGTACTTGGGCACCGCACAGCTCTCCACAGGGCTCCCCATGCCTGGAATGTTGAGAAACAGCGCGAACAAAACACCTCCTGGTTGTGACATGAAACCGGAAGTGGTTTGCACATGCTGTTTCTCAACATTCCAAGCCTAGGGGAGTCCTGCAGAGGGCTGCACAAGGCACCCTACACCTCCTGCTGCTTGCCCAAGCCCACAGTAAGTAAAAGCACCCCCCATCACCCTTAGCCACCCCCTCACCCTGGGGATCATGTTGCTGCCGCCCCCCTTCCCCTGCCCCTTAAAGGGACGGGGGAAGCTTTACATGAACTGGTAGGTTGCGACCCATCAGTTTGAGAACCAGTGCTCTAAGGCTTCTCTGATAATCAGGTTTTGGTGTACAATTTATTTGAGCATATGTTCCAACCCACCATGTTGCATGTGTTTATCCTAAGGCACATGAGATTCTGTGTTTAGTCACAAAATAAATTCTTTTGTTCATATGTGTTAATTTTCAACTGTGCATTTATGCAAATAGCATTGAACTGTTTACTCTTTTCCTTGCAATTTTACTGCTTTGTCTTCCCTCTCCCCATAAATAGGCAATTATGAGCTTCAAAACCATTTGTAGAACACACCATAAAGCATAATGTCAGGACGACTTGCTTTTTGGTAAAGTCTCTTCAGAATATTTTTTTATGTTGTCCTCTTTTTATTAAGGGAATGGTATTCAGTCTTTGGAGATGGAAAAAAATCCATTTGGAAATTTGCTTTTAAAATATCACAAAAAGAGAATTTAACTTTGTCCTTGTGCATGTAGTCAATACAATAGGCTGGATCCAAAGAACTGTATGGAATGTTCCATGCAAACACTGAAACTTTCACATTCACCCCTCAGGAAAAGTGACTTCTGAGGATCAGGGAACTTCAAGAACAGTGTGCACTACCATGCAGGGAGATGCAATCGAGATGGGACAGGGTGAATATTGATAATCAAATAGCCATTAGTTATAGCTATTTATATCTTTTAGCCAAAAGTATTTTTATAACACAACTTAGCTTAATGCTGCACACTATCAGTACCCAATTTGTAGATTTTATATTTAGCTGTCAGCATAATAGTTCATGAACTGTGCTTTCAGGACTTAGGGCTCAATCCTATCCAACTTTACAGCACTGGTGCAAACTCAATGCAGCTCCAAGGTAAGGGAACAAATGTTCCTATACCTTGAGGAGGCCTATGTGACTGCCTTCCCATCACAGGAAGCAGTGCATACCCCATTGGCACTGCAGCACTGGAAAGTTGGATAGGATTGGGCCCTTAGGCATGTCTCCAAACATTGACACCTTAGTTTAACTGTACTATTCACATGACAGTGATCCAGTTAATCTCAATAGCTCTTAGTCGTGTTGATTTGTTTATTCATAAACTGAATACACTCTTGCAAGGTAGCAAAATGAAGGCTACTGCTACAAGACTGCTATATTTGATAATTACTTAAAGTACCAAAGGACCATCTAGTCCAACCACCAAAATGGCAAGTCACATTTTAAGTGTGACTGATTGCAGACTTGTAATAAACCTTGCAATTTCTCTTTGAATAGTATTTTTAGAAAAGGGCTATATGGTTAATAAAGTCCACTAATGGACTCTCAGATATCATTCAGTTGCAAAGCTCCCTTTATGTCAGCAAACAGTAGCAAAGCCTAACTAATTGATTATGTTTGGGCAGACTTTCTGGATCTGTTCATTTAACAGAAAACATTACCAACAGATTCAAGGATGTTCCACAGAGAGTGCAGCAAGAAAGAAGTGATAGAAGAGGGGATATGAGGAAGTGTAGAGAAACAAGATAGTGAAGAGTGTTCAGAGATCTGAATATAAGCAAAAGGAGTTTTTACTGAAGATGAAAGGGAAATGGAAGCCAGCGCAGAGAACAAAAGAGGAGTCATATGGTTGAAATGACATGCATTGACTATAAACCGAGCAGCTGAATTAAAGGCAAAAACAAATGGCAAAAGGTATGAATGAGGAAGCTCAAGGAGAGGAATATTGCTATTGCAGAGACAAGATATACTGAAGGACTAAATCAAGAATTTAGCTACATTGCCAGAAATATGAGGACAAAATTTGCTAGTAGTAAAAGATAAAAATAGCAAGTGCCTGAATATGGACAGAAAAATTCAGGTGAGAATTGAATCTTATGCACCAGCTATCAGGCTGGGCAGATTAAAAAAATAGCAGTATGCTTGACAATGAACGAAAACTATGAGGAAAGAAGATGTTAGGTAGATAAAAGAAATTATCTTAGTAAGTTTAAACTTTAATATACTGATGCATCAATAGATGGAATATAATAGAACAAACACATGAGTGATAGAGCAGGAAAAAAACCAGAGATGGTTGATGAAAAAGGCAACTAGAGGCAAGAGAAAACATAATAGGACCAGGAGACATAAACAGTGAACTGCAAAGGACCTTGGTGAACCTCAACAAGAGAGGTAGGGAGGACCAGTGGGAATGAGTAGAAAAACCTGGCTAGAACCAAGGAAGAATCACATTTCCAGAATCTACAGTTGCTGTGCTGTACAGTGTCAAAGGTGGATGATAGCTGAAGAACCAAAAAGAGCTATCAGAACTTAGTAAGAAGATTATTTGTAATTCTGGCTAGTGAATGATAATGATAAGAAACTGGTCTTGGTGGATAAAGGTATTAGAAGTGTGTGACATTGATTCTTGACATTGTATAGTCAAGAAAATTACACCAAAAGGAAGCAATAAAATAAGACAAGAGGTATGGAAGAAGGCGGACATGTGGACACTATATGAATGTAGATGAAAGAGAGCGATAATTAGGAATGGGTTTTAGCAAGAGTTGGAAGAAGTTGAAAAATACGAAATTAATACAATAAACAGAAGCCATGAGAGCCATGACAAAAAGCAGAGGTTACTTTTAGGATAGGATGTCCATAGTTGCAAGGTAGTTCAATCAGGAGGATTGGGACACACCTTCTTATCATCGTTGCTTTATTGATTAAACCCATCTTGTCCCAGAAATTTAGTTCCAGAAAACCATGAGCAGTATTCTGCTTACAGAATGGGGCCTTGCCATTGCATCCTTCATACTGCATATAGCCCCCCCCCCACACACATCCTGAAAAGCCAGTGCCAAGGGACAGAAGAAACATGTGAGATAAGGTGCAGGAGAAGGCTGTTAGAGGAGGGGGGTGAGTAAGTTAAAATCCCCCCCTACTTTGCATGAGTGGAAGTAACACTCTTGGGATCCACCCAAAATAATCTTGGCAATTCTACAGCTTTTCCTTTGTTGAATTAATAATCTAGTAGTAATAATTTTGTAAATATACAGGCATGCATGACAGACTGCATGAGGCAGTTAGGACTCCCATAGCCTGCAGCAGTGTGTTCTTTACACAGCAGAGAGTTTCTTAATGCAAAGAAGAGGCAATCAGTCTCCAGTGGCCTGTGCAGTCAGCTAGTGTCTGGCAGGGAGTGTCTGTTTACATAAGGAAGGAACTAGATTGGGCTGAATATTCGCTTAAAGACCTAATTTGCAAAACAACCGGGATCAGAGAAAGTATCCCCTAAATCAGACTTAGGGGTCTTCAAACTTTTTGGCCAGAGGGCTGCATCAAATATCTGTAGTGGTGTGGAGGGCCAGAAAAAGAATTTAAATATAAAATTTAAATAAATAAATTAGAGGTGGAACTTAAGTGACTGAATAAATGAATGAATGAGCTCATTAATTCAATCTCTCTGGCCCTCAGAACACCCTCCAGACACAATCAGAGCACAGTTCTGGTCATGTTCAGTCGAGTGAACCAGAGGCTTTCAGGGGACAAGAGGTTGGCCGTGGGCCGCAAAGAGGCTTGCTGCGGGCTGCATCTGGCCCCCGGGCCGGGGTTTGGAGACCCCTGCCCTAAGTGGTACAAATCTGTAATGGCTTTCTACCAACTGACTTTACTTAAAACCACAGTCAATCTATGATCAAAAAGTATATTCCGAAGCATATTTACGAAAATGGGAGGGAAAAGGGAAAATATGCAACATGCCCGTTTGCTTAAAATACCTGGAAATCAAAAATGTTTTCAAAGGAGGAGGCCGGTAACAGAGATGAATATCTGAAACAAGTGAATTGCACTCAGAGATGCTCATTATTGCAAAGATTGGATTTAGACCTACTGGCAACATCCCTAAAAATCATGTGAAACCAAGATTTCTCCCTGTTTGGGTGAGGTAATGTGAGTAGCTATTGCATTTATCTTACTGGTGTGTTTATTCTGTCTTTTGGCCTTTACAAGGGCCCCCCAAGATGGTTTGGAATCAGTCAAATGGTAACAGTGCAAAATGAACATGAAATAATAAGTCAAAACAGCAGAAGCAGCAAACCAAAGGGACAGTTCAGGATATAGATTTCCAAGGTAGGCCCAGCCATTGGAAAAACAACCTTCAACTGGCAGGGATAGTTGGAAAAATCAGCAATGAGCTGATTCATCAAGTGACAGAGTAGCAGGGGGCATCCCACTCCTGTCTACAACCTACTTGATGGCTACCACCATTTTCTTTTCACATACCTGTACTGTGGAGAGGAGGTTGGGGAGTGCTTACCTACTCTGAAATCCAGCTCTGCCACCACTTCTGAACTGGTTGGTAGAAAGAATGCTGGGAACCAAGAATGCTTTTGCTCCCAGCATTCACTCCACTAATCACTTTAGAAAAAAGCAGCTGCAGAGCTGGACAATGCTGGAGCTGGACACTGTAGGACAGAGATTTTCAACCTTTTTCAGCTCACGGCACACTGAGCAGATGCTAAAATTGTCAAGGTACACCACTGGTTTTGTTAATTACATTAAATTACTACATTACAATTAATAAGTACAATTAATTAATTAAACTATTACATTACAATTAAAGAAATTCACCACAAGCTGAAATCAAACTTCTGCAAACTTGAATAGATCTTTCTTATAAAGTTACCTTGGACCAAACATCCCTTGGAAAGGGAAGAAGGAATTGTATATGGTTTCTGGAAAGGAGGAAAACCTGTTTGGAAGTAAGGTGGTCAAATTTTTATCAGAAGTGTCAGAAGATGTTGGCAAAGAGGTCAGAGCACATGTTGTACTGGAGGAATGTGGAAGTGATAGTCAATGAGGTGGTATGATCAAAACAAGGTTTGTGATCCAACTGAGGGTGGTGGGGCAGAGAGAGAGAATGCAAGGCAAAGGATTCCAAGACTTTTGGAAAGTGGGGCCAAGGTGGGAAAGGAGGTATTAACTGCGTATGTAAGATTTTAGGATGTGGGGGAAAGGAATGAGATGTGTGTGTGTGGAGGGACTGAGGTGGGGTAGAGGGGGAGGGGGAAGAGGTGAGAGATGTGCCAATTGTCTTATTCTGTATGTGAGACAAAAAGTGCCCTATCAGTGGAGGCAATGCAGGGAGAGTCGCTTCTGGGGCACTGCAAGCAAACAAAAGGTGGCATGGAAATGGGACTCTCAAGGATCCCTTTTCAAACAGCCAGTCCTTCAGTAGGTGGCCCATGGTGGACTCCTGCTGCTCATTTGCTTCTTACCTGACTGGCATGCTCACTCTCACCCACAAAGTAGTTCTCACACAGAGCTCCTCTGAGCTTCTCCAGCTGCCCAGTCAGTGTGTTGCACGTGAGAGCCCCCCCCCCCGGTGGAGGCTGGATATGGACACGTGCTGGGAGGTGAGCCCTGGCCTTCTGTTGCGCTTGCTGCAGCTGCCCCTCACTAGCAGCCAGAGCTGCCGGCCCCACCGTAGCCATCCTGGTTCCCACACCTGAAACGGCAGGATTCGAGAGTGGACGCTGTGGGGCTGACAGATTTTCATTGGCAGCAGCTACCGGAGGCGGGCAATGAGGGCGTGTAATGGACAGACAGCTGGGGGATGACAACAGACTGGGCAGGCAGGACGGACAGGTCAGGGTCAGGGACAGCTCTCCTTTAGTGGCTGGCGGATCGAAAGGGGAGATGGCTCCCTAACGAGCGCAGGGATGAGGTTCTGGATAAAGCAGGGTTGTGGCCAGGCACAGGAACCCAGAAGAGCAGAGGAAGAGAGGAGGAACTTGGGAGCCATAACCCCTCCGCCTTCCCCGTCTGAAGCCCAATTGAGGGGGCTAGCTGTCTGCCCCACACAGGATCTTCAAAGCAGCAGCCTCTGGCTGCTTCTTCCAAGCATGTTGCTGAGTCATGCTTAAAGCAACCGCTCTCCTGCACAGCTGCTGCCCGTCTCCTGTGACCCTGCGGCACACCTGAGGCTCAATTGCAGCACACCAGTGTGCTGCGGCACAGCGGTTGAAAATCACTGCTGTAGGAGATGAGCCCGCCTTTGAGCATGCAGAAAGAGAATGGGACAATCAGGCAAGTGGCACAGGTTACCACCAATGGTGCTCTTAGGGGGTACACAGTGTATGTGCATGCACACATGATATGGTGTGTGATGGAAGGGGTAGAGGGATGGGCAGAGGAATTCCAGTAACATTAAAAACAGTATTATTTTCTCCATATTGGAAATACGGAATGGAAATGAGCTTGACTAAGGCTGCTTAGTTAGTTTATGACCTGTACAGCTTCTGTTGAGGCCATAAATTTCATTCATTCCCCAAAACCTGTGAGGTGAATCACAATTATATTTTTAAAGATAAGGGATTTGAAGCATTTCAGATCACCCAGAAGACCAGTGGCTAAGGCTGGTGCTGAACCCTTGTTTCCAAATTCAAGGCCTATAGCATTGCTCCTACAGTGGTCAAGCACATGGCCAGTTTGGGTATTTTATTTATTGCATTGTGTTGTATTGATTGTGAGCTGCTTTGGCAATCTTAGTTTTAAAGAGGAAACACAACATATAAATTGTTCAAATACGTAATTAAATCAAAACATTTCAATCACTGAATCATACTGGATCTGCCTTGTTTTGGTAGGCTGTACCTACTGAACTGCCTGTGCAAACTGCTGTTAAAAGCAGAACAGCCACCTTTGGGTCACAAATTAGTATCAGCCCTATACATAAAAGAAGACAAAGTCTCTCTGTCTTATTTATAGCTTGCCTGTGTGCCCAAAGGCATCAAGGTCATTGGCCTTTTTCTGCAATTGTGGAGTTACCTAAGATCTGGAAAAGGAGAGCAATAGGCACACTGAGGGACCAATCCTATCCAATTTTCCAACTAAGATGCAGCTGCAATGCAGCAGGTAAGGGGACACATTGTTCCCTTACCTTGAAGAGGCCTCCATGACTGCCTCCCCACTGCAGGATGCAGTGCATACCCTGTTGGCATGGCTGTATTGGCACTGGAAAGTTGGATAGGATCAGGCCCTATATTGCTTAAAGTTAAGCCCTATATTGCTTAACATTGCAACATGCTTTGCCACAGCTTAGGTGTCCTGTGTATATCTCTTAGCTTTAAATTTTGTACAAAAAGTGTATTTTGATTGAAAATGAAATCCAGCAACAGTTTGAATTTTCCGTGAAGCCTTTTTCCTAAATCTTTTGCTGTGTTTCTGGGAAGTATATACAGATGTGTGCTAAGGGAAGGTAGTGAAAGTGGGTTGCATGATGGGTATATAGTGCCTCTGAGTAAAGTGTCATATTTGATAGGCTTGTAGCTCATTCAAATCACAACCAATTTTCCCAGGAACACTCAAAGGCACTTTGTGACAATAAGGGAGGTTTTCCTACCAAATTTCAACTTCCAACCCTTGCCATTTCACAGCTGGTTCTGTTCTGGGGAAAAGGGTTGTAATGATAATATTTAACGTGTACATTTTTCCCCCTCACTTTACTCATATTCAAAAATGGGCCAGACCTTTTTGCAAAATCTTACTAAAAATAATCAGCTCCAATACCAAACGGAATCTAGAAAACCTGAACTTGAAAGATGAATGTTTCCAGAAACGATAGGTGTCTGAAATCAGGGTGTCAGATTGGAAATGCTAATACAGATTTAAATAGATTGTGGTAGCTACTGCCGCATCCATCACTGCAAGCCATTTCTAGGCGTGAATTGAAATATTAAAGTAGGATGGCTATTCCAAATGTAATAGTATTATATAGAGAAATGAAAATAATTTTGATTGTGGTGAGAAGTTTGAATCAGGGAATTCTAAACAGTTACAAAGAAAATGACTCTTCAGGAGAATGCAAATGTTGTAAAACTTTTTTTTACAAAAGAAGCCACTTTGTCTTCACTAACATGTCTATGGTGCAGTCAGTGCACATGGCCCATGTAGAGTAACATAAACCTAAAGGAAAGTCCCTACCCTGTGGAGTCTACTTCAGCATATGCATAAGGTGAAGAATGCATCTGTGGTAAAAAGAAAATTTAGACTGTGTTAGGGCTGACTCCAGAAAGTTGCATGGTTGAGGCCTCTGCAAGTCTGGGACAATGCCCGCCATTCCAAGAGTGCTGCCCTTTTCCCTTTGCATGGAGCAGCTGAGAGAATAAAAGGTAGTAGGAGAGGATTTGCAGTTGCATTTCATGCCTTTTCCAAGTTAAAGGGATCCATTGAGGGTTCCTTGCCCAAGGTTCTATCAGGTCCTGAAGCCCGCAGTGGCCAGCAATGGGACTGTACAATGTTTCAGACACATCAGAGTTCTATCAGGAACAACTGTCTGCAAGTAAGCCTAATATTTGTCAGAGGCATCAGCTTTTCATGACTCTCTTTGTAGAAGGGTCTTCCTTTTTTGTGTGTTTAAGGGGGCACTGAATTCAGTACAAATTTTAAATTGTAATCTTTTAGGTTGGCATCACTACAGAAGAAATAGATTGCGTGGTTCACCATGAAATAATCAGACACAATGCCTACCCGTCACCCTTGGGCTATGGAAATTTTCCAAAATCCGTTTGTACCTCTGTAAACAATGTGGTGTGTCATGGGATTCCTGACAGGTACTCCTATTTTTTCCCCCCTCGCTGTAAAATAGTATGCAAATGGGTATGTCTGTTGTTTTTAAATAAAGGATGATGCATTAAATTCCTCCAATGCTGCTAGTGCACTCCTCTGTTTATTTCAGTGGGCTTGCATGAACATTATCATAGAGCCTTACTGAAATGCAGATTGTGTAGCCTGTTGTCGCCTTATTGAAATTCACCAAAAGTCAAAAAGATTGTCATGCTGTAAAAAAACAATGCTGACGTGTAAGGAAGATGCGTGTGTAGTAATAAAAGCCATGATTAGTGCTTTGTCCAGCTGCTACGGTGCCTCAGCCTGGTGTGTTTCATCCAAAAGAGAAAAGTCGCTCTACAGAAAAATTATGCTAATTTTTCCAAGTGCCTACAAGATTTTGAAAAAAATTACACACAACTATACTGCTAATTATTAATGAGCATTACCTTTTCACAAAGTAAAAGGTGCCAGCTGTCAGTCTCTTAATTGTGATAAGATAAACATGGTTATAATTTTTTGTTTCTTTTATACTATGGGTTGTTTCTTTTATTTAAATGATTTGTTTGGGGTTCATTTGAACGGGCTGGAGCTTTCAGACTGTAAATGATTATTGCATTTTCCTCCTCCTTGCTCTACCCAAACAATTGCTCCTTAGTTGTATTTAGGTGTATCTGCCATTAGGTGTGTGTTCTTATATTTTATTATTGAGAACTGCTTGTCACCATTAAATGTTGTTTTTTCCCCTCGTATTATACTTAAGCCGCCCTCTCCAGGATGGTGATATTATCAACATTGATGTCACGGTGAGTAATTTGTTGGGGTTTTTTTGTGTTTGTTTTTTTAAGAATAGTCTTTGATCAACTTTTAAAATTGCTAGTAGCAACAGGAAGAATAGTAGATTGCAAATGTAGCATGCATGGATGAATGTGCCGTCTTTACTTCTAAGCCAAGACACCAGCAGCTGGTTTTGTCTTATGTTTTTTCCACTCTGTGTTTATTCCAACTAGACCCAGGCCTGACTTGAATTTAGGGCTGGAATCAGATGCACTGAGATCAATGTTGGCCTAAGTGAAATGTCAACCCAATCCTGCTATGTGTCATGTTTTTGAGAAGGTGTAATTGTTATTGATCCACTGTGTAGTTAATGCAGAGCACCACAGTACTGGGCAGCAGCTGAAGACAGATATGTATGAGATGAGCTAACATGAAGAAAGCCAGCATTTTTCCTTCACTCTGCCAAGATTGATCTTCCTCTTCCTGCTGATTTTGAGTGGGGCCTGTCATTATCTTACTCTGTCATTAGAGGCTACATTGGCCTGTGTATGTCAGTCTATTTGGACAGCAACTCTTTTGCTAGCAGTGTTCCCTACATTTATTAAAATCCCCGAAGGTAGTATTGTGTTCCATTTGTGGCACAAGAGCCCTGAACCCTTTACTCACAAACGCACAACTTGATCCACAACTCAGTTAATCCAGGGTACTTGGATTTCCCATGGGACTGTCAGCTTAACACTCAATACTTTGGCTTAACCAGGTTGTGGCTCATGCTATATGTACACAATATAACCATTAACTGAAATCATTCATAGGAACATTGAGAGACCACCTTTACACTTAATTAAAAGAATGAATGACATGGGACCTAAGGAAGCTGGAAGTATAAATTGTGTTATTTTCAGTTATTAAAATAGGATCGAATTACATTCTGTAAATATTTTGTAATTAGTTTTTGTTTAATATAGAAGGATAAGTATTTTAACTAATGCTTTCTAGTTATGTATACATATTGTGAAGTTTTAAACTCCTTTTACAATCACGTCTGTCAGAGGTTTTCAGACTGGGGCGTCGCAGCGCCCCAGCCTGTGGGTCCTGGCCTCTTTACCCTTAAGGGGCAGGGCAGCCATGAGGCAGGGAAGAGGCAACGGTGCGATCCCCAGGATCGCACCGCTCAGGGGGCTTCAGGGACTTGGCTGTACTTACCGCAGCCTCCTGCAGCCTCCCGGCGCGACTGTCTGCAGGGCTCCTGGAAGCTTCACAAGTGAAAGTGGGACAAATGCGCCCAACCTCCGCTAAACCAGAAGCGGAGCATGATTGCTCCACTTTCACTTCTGATGGAGCTGCAGGAACTGGGGTGCCCCCATCAGTCCCTGCAGCAGCCTTCCCAGGTGCAGGGAGCCCTGCGCGAGCCTCTGCAGGGCTCCCCAGGTCAGGGAAAGTGAAAGTGGAGCGATCGTGCTCCGCTTCCGGTTTAGCGGAGGCGAGGCACGATTGCTCCACTTTCACTTTCCCTGACCTGGGGAGCCCTGCAGGCACTCGCACAGGACTCCCCGCACCCCGGGAAAGCTGCTGCAGGGACTGGTGGGTGCACCCTAATCTCTGCAGCCCCCCTGAGTGGCGCAATCCTGGAGATCGCATCACTGCCTCCCCCCTCCCCCGCTGCCTCCCTCCCTCCCTTCCGTTGCAAGAACTTACATATCTCAATGAATGAATGAATGAAGAACTTACTTTGGGTTTCAAACTCATGGAGAGTTTGAAGCAGATGTATGTTATTAACCCTGGTAGAATGGTGATGTTGTATAAATCAACTATAAATGTTAATGTCTTCTATTTAACCTGAATTGGCTTTTGGCTGTACATGTTTAGGCCTAATCCTCAGGAGTTGTTTGTTCAAATTAATCTGTTTGATCTGTAGTTACAAGTAAAATACAAATTAACTGCAAATGTGTGAAGTTATGTCCTGGTAGGTAAACATATATCTGCTATCTAATGGGGGAAAAGGAACTGGGTGGGGAGATTTGGCATGGAAAATAAGTGTTAGGGAAAGGATTAAACACCTCTCTTCCCCACTCTAAATAGCTTCTGAAGCTACTTCTCTGTATAAAAATAGTATCAAAGCATCACTATCCCACATTTTGTGCCATGTACCCCTGCTAACTGGGCAAAGAGGCAATTTTTCAAATGGTGCTCCTCTTATATTTAGCAGGGGGAGAGTAACTGTCCCTCTTCAGTCCAGCACGCTGCTGTTGTCTGTTGTTGGTGTTTCTTCTGTATCTTCTTTAGATTGTGAGCCCTTTTGTGACAAAGAACCATTTATTTTATTTCCTCTGTAAACTACTTTGTAAACTTTTGTTGTTGTTGAAAAGTAGTACTGTATATAAATAGCCAAAGGACCATATGACTAATTCAACATTCCCAGGGATTTGAATTTCTTGACCACCAACTCCACATGCCCCAGGACAAACCTCTTTAAGACTTAGAGGGATATGAAAAGTAGACTATGATGTGACATATGGGTTTGCTGTTCAAAGAGGAAGTGTCAGACTACCCACTGGGGGTGCACCCACTAGGGGCGGATAGGGGGGAAGGCAGCATGCAACCGCTTTGGAAAGGTGCAGGGGCTTGCTGCCGCTTACCAGAGCCTGCAGCAGCCTCCTGGAAGTGCGGGGAGCCCCCCCCCCCACTGCAGAGACCCTCAAAATTGCAATTGCAATCACTTCCAGTTTTGCGTTCATGAAACCGGAAGTGGTCACAATCGTAGCAAGCACTCTCCAAAAGTGGCTCACAACAAATTAAAACAAAGCTTAAATAAAATACAAGCAAATAGTAAAAAACGTTTTAAAAAGGACAATTCTTTTGCTTCACCCCAGTGTAAGGCCTTTCACAATCCCTTTTGGCAAAATCCCTTTGGTGACAACCTGCTACTTATGGCGGGCCCAGAGAAATAGTACTCATGTGTGAACACTTTGCCTACTGTCAAGCAGCACCACATGTAACTGTGTCTAGGAACTGAGATTTATTCATCTGCAAACCATGACATGACATGGGGAGCACCACACCAAGGGATAGCCTAACTGGGCACTGACTGAGGATCCATGCTCATCTGAGGGTCCACCTGGTCCAGCTAACCTCTAACTACTGATGATACCACTTAGTGAACCAGTGGGGGCCAACAGAGATACCATGGAAGTTCATTGCAGGACTTTATCCTAGGACCCCCAACAACCTGGTGCCATTACTTGGCAGAGAAACTCCTGTTTGAGAAGTAGAGACACTAAAGTTTCCTTGGATACACAGAACTGATTGCATAGTTCTTTGGATTCTGTCCTCCGATTATTTTTCCCCTTAGTATTTCAGCATACCAATATCATACATTTTCCAGCTGTAATGGTGGTTTGGGCTATTGAAGCAGCTAACGTTGGATCTTGGAATTAGCAAGAAATAGCTCATTCTGCTTAGCACCAATACAACTATCACTAAGTTATGCCTGATTTGTGTGAGCAGAGGGAAGCTTCAGCAAGGAAGCTCTTGCAATAGAACTTCCTGTCCCCTCCTCTTCACCAGTGGCGCAGCCTCCTCACCCCTCCTCACCAGTGGCGTATTGCCAGCACCCAGGGTAAGGCACGTATTGTGCCCCTGAACCCATGGATCATTATAATTAAAATAAAATGAATGCTGGTATACACCGATTTATTTAAAATTGCCTGGTTTTAATTTGTGCAAATTTTTCAATAATGGTATTGAAATCAACATTGAACTTTCTCTCAAATGACAGTATTGGGTCTTAAGAGTGTGGATCTTGGGACACTCTGGAAGCCAGGCTTGGCCCGGCCTGCCTGATGGATTGATAAAGATTCTGTTATTCCCCAACAAAGCCTCCCAAAGTCTCTCTCTCCTTTCCGTGGTCAACATCTTCACCACTCCCCTACCTATGGCTCTGAAGAGCCTCATTGCATCCTTCAGGAATTAGCCCAGTATTGCAATTCAGGTGTTTTGTTATTAAAGTCCAGAAGAACTGAAAGAAAGGGGGGAAAGGGGACAGAAAGAAAGGGAACCCACTGTGGAAAAGGGCTATTTTTAATTTATTACTATTTTTTTCTTTTGAAATTTTGCACCCCTAAGAATTTTGCTCCTAGGGCAACCACCCCTGTGGGCCCCTCACACTACGCAACTGCTCCTCACAGCATCTTCCTGCTTCTCCCCCAGACCTAACCTAACCTTTCTGGGCCCCCTCCTTTGGCTCCTGGGCCCCCTTTATGACCCTGAGCCCGGGTACAAATTGCCCCCTTTACCCCCCCTCTCCTAGGCCCTGCTCCTGGTTCCCTATCCCAATCTCTTCCAAAAGGTTCCCTCAAGAGAGACTTATTGGTGGATTCTTCTGTGGGGATAAGGAAATCTCCTTGTGCAAGCTTTCTTCTGTTAACAGAAGATATACCCCACTGTTCCCAGCTACCACATACCTGATTTTAAGAGAAAAAAGTTACATAGTTGTTCTAGGACCCATAGTTGCCATGGAAATAAAAGAGCTCTGCATTACAGAATAATACTTCAGTGTCATTAGTGGTTTTGCCAATGCAAATTCCCACCCTCCCATAGCCCTTGCAAAGTCTTGGCATTTCCAGGTAGGGTTAGGAAAAGGTTTCTGTTGGAAACCCTGGCGAGTGTACGTATTGGATTAGAGATGGACGAAGGGTCTGAATCCATACAGGGCAGTTTCATATGTTGAATTCATATTTCCAAGCAGCTGATCCTGGAAATTTTGAATCACAAGACTAGACTTTACCATTTGTAAAGTTGCCATTCTGAAGATGCTTCACTGAAGTAAATCCATTTGAACACAGTGCCAAATTTTCTGAGTAAATTTGTTTAGCATCTGAATGTAACTCACAGGTAATCTTGTTAACATCATGCTTATCCCCCACCAAGGTACATTGATTGTAAAATTCAAATTAAGCACTGTACCTAGATTTAAACTAATCCCAGTGTCACCATCCTTGCTTTTCAAGTAACATTTAAATATTTAAATGGAACACTAAACATATTTTGCGTTATTAATTTGTAAAAAAAATTAGAAATAACGCTGGAAGGTGTTTTGTTTTCTTCAGTCACATGGTCTTCATATATTGTTTAACACCACCAACACACTACAGCTCTTAACCAATTATCATATAGGACTATCCCACATTTTAGTAGATATAATTTTACCACTGACATTTATAAAACTACTGAATCCTTCTTACTGTGACTGTTGCTTATGTACCTTAAAAATATAGATTATGTAATATGTGTTTGCAGCTGTGGTTAATAAAGCATTATTAACATAAGAAATATTTATTTGTTGCCTGCTTTTCCAAGTCTAGAAGCAGCAGCTGGCATTAGAAAGGTTTCTAAAATGGATTTTTGAACTATACATATTTTTTTCAGCATAGTAGTGGGGTTTGGGGATTATATGTATTTGTGCTTGAAGGACTGAGAAAATCATAGTAACAAAAGGATCCTGAAAACTGTTCCGGTGCCTGAAGGAAAGCAGTATGCATGGAGAAAAGAATAATTAAGAATTTGAGACAACTCCATTAAATGTATGAAAGAAGACCACCAGATTATTCTCTAGTCCTTAAAAATAATTGGAAGCATTTAACCAAACACCGTAACTGTGCCATCTCCATTTGCTTTAATGGAACATGTATTTTGCCATGTTAATATGCATCCTTTAGGTGTGATCCACAGAAAGTTCCACTACATTTAAGATGATTTTTTGGAAATTTTTATCCTGCCTTTCAGCCCCAGAGTGGCTCCCATCAGTTAAAATTCCCAATACAATGGCAAAAAAAAAAATCCCCAAACAGTAATTCCCCTCCCTTGTCTGTCTTCCTCATCCTCCTCATATGCAGTTGGTCTCTCATGACTCCTATGAGGGGGAGGGGCACAGCTTTAGCAAGTTGTGGGACTTCCCACATTTGCTTGGAAGTAAAACTAGTCAAGTTCTAAAGGAATTTCATCCTGGAATGGGTGCTTACGATTGAGGACAACTTGAGGTGCTGAAGAAAACCATGGAATACTGAGGGACTCCCTTCTGGGGGATATGCATAGATTCAGGCTATTAAACCATATTGAATGTGGTGGAAGTTTGGAATGCTTACATTTCTTTGGGCTGCACCTAATATAAGTTTCCTTACTTGTTTCTGTCAAAGCATAACTTTCTCTTGGTAAGCAGGAATAGTTACTCTTACAGCCTGACCTTTGTATATTTAGTTGGACTTAAATTTTACTGAGTACAATGGCATTTATTTCCACTTAATCAGGTACTTAATATCTCAGGCATTGTGTGGGATTGATCTCAGAAGATCAGTTTGCAACTTAGGAAAAATGTATTAGAAAAGGATAGCCAATTAAAGTGGAACTTCTTCCATACATTAAAAAAAAAACAACTCTTGGTAACTTTTGTGCATAGCTATTTTGTTGCAGATAGTGCTAGAACTAGATGTGGTCTGTGATCAAATTTATAACTATTTTGCTACTGACAAAATCCAATTGCATACGGTGAAATTTTTGTTTGTTACTTAAAAAATTTCCTTCCAGTGTGTGCAACTCCATACTGCCATAGTTACCATCCCCCCTTTATTAAAGAAATTCAGTATTTAGATGTAAAAAATTCCTACTCCTATGTTAATATGTTCTTTTAGAGATTGTCTTTTTTTAAAGTATCACCAATCGTATCCAAGTTATGCTGAAGCTGTCACTGTTCACCCTAACAGTTATTTGCTCTAATTTTTGAAAATACTGATAACACAATGGCTTTTGTATGATACATGCTACTGTGCACATTACTTCTAGTACACACTTGGGGAGTAGCTATAGTCAGTGCCTTCTGAGAGAAATCACATCTAGTTTCTGTTCATAATCAATAACCATCTATAGAAATCATAAAGTTCATGCACCGAGCTTTGGATTGTTAGTCTTTTTATTCCCCTAAAATCCTGGTTTCGTACTATCCAGCATTTTTGTCACATGTACATCCCTCTTTCTTTCATGCTGGATTTCAGAGGTGTACTTAGGGGTTCCCAGGCAATCTCTCATCTGGATACTGGCCAGATCCAGACCCTTAATTTTAGCAAGTTGTCTGCATTATGTGCCCTCAGACTAAACCCTAGGACATGATGTAAGGATCACACATAATTTTCCAAGCTCCATAAACTTTGTGTTGGCATCACCTTATTACCACTTGGTGTGCCATGAACTAGTACTCGCTGCATGCTCTGTTTAGTATAATCTGTTGCTTGAAAGAAAAGGGCATGCTGTGCCCAGAGTTATTGGGTGGGTGGGGACTACATTCAATAGATGGGCCTGATGAAATGGATAAAAGTAGTTCCCACTCTGGTCCAGTGGTGAAACATGAGTGTCTGTCCTCTTAGGCCTGTATAGTGGCTCCCTCTCATGCTGAAGATTATACCTTTTCAGGCACAGCCTTTGGACTTCATGTTCCTAAAGTTCGTTTGTACATTGTTTATAACCTGTCCAGTCTTTTGTGTTCCTCTGAAGTTTGAGGTTGAAAATCTAAAATGGTGAAACTGCTTAAATCCCATTGACTTCAATGGGAAGCTTAACTAGGCACAGAGTTGCAGTCATAAATTGCAGTGTTATGACCATTTTACCTAGAGTTGGCCCAGCTGAACACAGTGGAACTTCCTTCTGAGTAAATATGCATAGGACTGTGCTGTTATTTGGCTTGCATTTCTAAAGAAAGCATGTCCCTAAGATTTTATTTAACACTTACATACCTTCCAATGATAATGAGGATCACAATTATAGACAAAAGCAAGCTTTTCCCCAACCTCTCCCCTCCATGTTCTGTTCTGTTTGTTTTATTTTTTGAAAGTTAACATTAAATGTATCTGAAAAGAAAGCTAAAGATGTACTTTAGTTAAGGTGGTATCTGAGAGTAACTGTAAAATGAAAATGTCTCTTTTACATTTCTGCATGTGTTTAGGTGTATTTCAATGGCTACCATGGTGACACTTCCGAAACAATTTTACTGGGCAATGTGGATGAGTCTGGTCAAAAGTTAGTGGAGGTTGCCAGGAAATGTAGAGATGAAGCAATTGTAGCTTGCAGACCCGGGGCTCCTTTCTCTGTAATTGGAAACACAATCAGGTAAGCCTTATACTGACAAGTAAAGGGAAGGCTGGCAAGTGGGACAAAGGTTATTGGTGGTTTGGTATAAAGCTGATGACATGTTTTATGATTCAGAACCATCATTTCAGTCTGATACCACTATGTGAACTGCCAGGCTATAATGTTGTTCCCTGGATAAGAAAGGATTTTTAAAAGTAAATTACGCAAGGCAGGGTCAGCATAGATACCTGTCGAAAGAGCCAAAGACATTTCTAAAACAGGCTGCCGTCTTACCTTTGCAGGTATGATTGGTACCTGCTTTGACTACCATCATAAAATCATGTTATGATGATTGGAGGAAGAGGCTCGTATATTCATTGCATAGTAAATAACGTTAGCAAGGAATTTATTAATATAATGAAAAACTGTAAAAGGCCATCCTTGAAGAAAGGCCATCATTCTCATGAGAATAGCACTTCATGCATATGACAAAGTGGTTCTTGTATTACTATGCCATAATAAAACTTAGCCTGTAAGGTCTCATAGGACTCTTCATCATTTTTGCTGCAACAGACTAAACATGGTAACACCCCCCCCCCCAAAAAGATGTTCATTACTTTAAAAAAAATCTCCCTTTTCACATAAAAATAAATACAAATATGAAGTCAGGAAATCTTGTAGGAGCCCCCCCCCCCCCCCAACACACTATTTTTATTGATCCTGGTGCAGTATGGTACCATTGGAATGGTCAATCATATTCTGGTTGATTAAAACAAGTTACTGGATATTCTTTTTTCTGAAATCAGGCCTTTCACCATTTCATTAATGTGTTTACTACTGACTGCTAGGAAAAAAGGATTTATTGAATCTTGATGGCCCTAAGACATGCATGGCTCAGAATCTTGAAAAGATGCTGTCTTCCCACCCCCACCCCCTTGGTATGAATCTTCAAATACTTTAAGAGAAATAAGAAAAGAGAGCAGCAAAATATCTGTTTGATGTATTTATAGCTTTAAAAATATTGTAACAGAGTCTGAATCAAACTTTAGTAAAACCACTTTGGGTTATATCTGAGAAGCTTTTATTGAAGACTTTGTATAAAATTGTGTTTTTGACAGTTTTAAATTATAGGCTAACTAGCCTGGGGAAAAAGGATAGTGTCTTTCTGTTCTTTCATAGGAAATGTTGAATCAGACCCCTACTGGGAAAAGAAATTTAATGCATATCTCACTATCTTACTGTCCATGAATATAATAGAAGTGAATTCAAAATGTAGTTTTATTTTTGCAAATGGGATGAGTCGATGGATGCACCTCCATATTTTTGAACACCTAGGGTTCAACAAATTTACTGGTGGTGCTCTTGCATTTTAACAAAATTTATTCTCAAGTCGAAGGGGGCACAGAAGACGAGATTCTTATTCAAGCATTCTCTCGAGCACTGCATTCATGGCTGTGTCTAAAGGGCATGTCAGCCTTTGATTCTCTCTGAGAGGTAATTATCCTTTTCCTGTCACGGAACAACAAATGATAGCTAACTACAGAGGCACATTTGCAGTAGTCACATTCATCAACTGCAGGGGAAAAAAATTCAATTTAATTGTGCAACACAGCTGCACATAGGCTTTTTGAGCATTTCTGTTGTTCTCCCTGTCTTGCTATTCCTCCCTACCAGATCTATTTTTTAAACTTTTTTTCCTCCCTGCTTATTTTTTTCTCCCCCCCCCCTTTTTTGTCTCGTCTTCCATTTTTACTCTCTATACTTTCTTGTTAAAGTAATTTTCCTTTGTGGCTCTCATTCTTTTTCCCCCCCATTGAAGGCTATGAATGTAGAAAATTATCACAATTACTCATATAATTGAGCCTCTTTGTAGCAAGTGCAACTCCAGTAGCCTTTCTCCATCATGAAAATGGTTTCATTATAGGGTTTTTCATATTCTCTGACACCATCTACACAGAGGAACAGGCGTGCAGATGAGATGTACTAGGAATAGGGTAGATCAGGAAGGTCACAGTGGGAATAATTAGCTCTGCTATGGAAAGAGCATCTAGGCCTTTTACTGCTACATAAATGTACTGTCCGTGGCTTTTAGTCACAAAAAAACTTACTAACAAATGGAGCTCCCGCCTACTACTTTGAAAAAAAGATTTGTATCAACACTACAATTTTCCATCATTAAGACTAATAACACAGAGCCTAGTATACATCAAGGGGAATAAAAAGAAAAATCTCACATTCAAGTGGCGGCTGGGTGCTGACCTTTGTTCCCTTTTTTTGTGTACGACTTAACTCTTTACAAAAAAGAGCCACATGCCACACCAACATGCAGGTGAACTCCAGCCAGTGCTAGCAAAGTACAGCGTTCACTTGGAAAATCTGATAAATCTCCATGTAAGATCATGCATTTCATTAGATTCACCACATTAATTCTTGTTGTATTTAAAAAAAAAGTGGGGAGAAAAAGAAAGAGAAGAAGAGCAGCAGCAGAATTGAAGTGACATTGTTCTTGCTCTCTCTCTTTCTCTCCCTTTTCCTTTTTCTTGAGATATTGATGCAGAGGTCAGTATTTTCACAGCATGTAAATGTGTATGCAAAGCTCTGTTGAAAAGTAAATTAATCTGGATTGGTCCATGGTCACAATTACATTCAAAATAACAGATCACAATCATCTGCGTTCCCCTTGCCCCACCCTTTGATATCTTACTCTGTGTTTTAAATATGTTGCTTTGTTTAAATCTTCATACAGCTAAAGGTTTTTATGGCCTGTTGCATAAAACAGGCCATGTCTGTCTATAGGTCTTTTGTAATGTTATATTCACCCAAGCAAAACTTGAAATATGATAGGGACCAAATGTAGATTTCTGCCTTATAGATGTTAGACATCAAAATTTGAAAATTTGAAAAATGGAGATGTCAAAATTTGAAAAGTTTCCTTCTTCCTACAAAGGCACTCTATAGCATTGCAGAGCATATCTTTAGATAAATACAATATGTGAATATATAGAATGGGTATAAATTGATTCTGTAATCCAGAATGTTATATGATTATATGATTAGACATTTTAAAAATCATTTTGTAGTAAATCTTATCAGACAAATGCATACTTTTTTTGGGGGGGGGGATTAAACTGACGATTGGTTTCCTTTATCTATGCAATTACTAATCTATTTGGGTTTAGTCAATATAAGTTGATCACCAAAACTCAGATCCACTTCTGTTTCCATTGCGCTTCACCTGATTGTTCTTTATGTATCATTTATGAGACTTTTTTTTAATTTGCAAAAATCCTATATAAATTATAGTTTTAAAAACAGTGAACCAGGATCCCTGAAACTGGTTGCCTAGATCCAAACAAATGCAAACATAGTTATCATTAGATCAAACCAATTTCAAACTTGTAGTTAAAATTACTGAGATAAGAGTATCAATAAATGGTTTCTAAATGTTTTAACTTATAAATATATGTTTTGATATTAACTTAGAACAATACAAAGGCAGACTTTAAAGAAAGAAATCTGTTTCTATCAGATTATGCACATTTAAACAATAAGTGGCTCAGGCAAAATAAGTCATTTTAATGTCATCTGTGATAGATTTTCTTTGACAGCTACTGTAAATTACAATTACACTGCTTCTTCTTGCACTTGAAAGTAAGCATTGCAATAAATTATCTTTTATTTCAATCCATCATGTCTGCCTTTCAGAAACAGAGCACCTCAAATAAAAGTTCAGCACAATTGTAAGAAAAATATAGTAATTTGTGTTAGTTTCAAACTAAAAATGTACCTTTCTTTAGGGAGAAAACCCACAATTGTGGGCTTTCAAGAATATTACTAATTATACTTCACCATTCATTGTCATTATAGGGAATCCCTGAACTTACACATTCCCTTATTTTCCAAAGCAGCAAGCTTAGAACTATCTCAAGCTCTCCCAAGAGCATTGGGTAGCCAACCTTTAAAATACCTTGTAATTTGTTACCACTAAACAATTAATAATCTAGAATGTCTGTTCAAAAATTGACTTACATCTACATTGCTGGTTATCCTGCTTCTACTTTTGTCTGATTAACACAACTAGTAGTAGTATTTTGGCATCTACCACCCCTCCAATGCTTTGTATTAGGAATAAACCCAATATCTTCATATGTTTGCTTGTAAAGAAGCAACTGCTGTTTCTAAGAATGTATACCCATGATCTGATTTCCATTATTCTGCTGCCCTTCCTTACCCCTCCTTCTGTTAAATCTCTTGTGAGGATTATGCGATTTTGCATTTGACTGTTGTGATCTTACTTGCTTCTTAATAAGCTTTTTTTTTTTTTAAAAAAAGCATTTTCTGTGTCTTTCTCCCAACATAGAGATTAGTAAGGCCTGTCTAGCAAATCTGCATGAATGTGCAATTAGATAAAAAGGGGGGAACCCGCCCTTACACATTTTACCTCTTGGACCTGAGTGCTGGACAAAGGACCAGAGCTCATGGAAGCTTAACAGGGTGCTATGGACTCTATCAGTGAGAGAGAGCTGTACTGGGATTTTCACACATTAGCATCTATGTGCATGGGTAAATGAGGTTTACTTCCAGTAATTTCAATACAGTACTATCACTCCAAACTTGAGCCAGTTTGCACAATCCTTTTCTGTGTTGTTTTTCGTCTGTCCACAGAAGACGTCTTTCCTAAGAATACACTTTCATGGAGAAATGTGATTTATGAACCAATGGTTCATAAGTAGGTTCAGCCCCAGGATCCAGGTGACAATTTTTCCATTTGCTGCAGTCACAGGACCTTCTGCTAGCTAACTGTACCTGTGATCACAGAGTTAGCATAAGATGTTTCATCATATGAGCTGAACCATTAGGATATTTGGGCAGAAAATATATTGTGTAACCTGGCATAAAGATTGCACCATACTTCAATGCAGACTAGGCAAGTTAGATGTGTTCCATGTCTTCCTCGTTTTTTTACCAGCAGTGAAAACTGAATGCCAGCTACACTTTGGCGCAAATTACTTCTACCTCTGAAAGGACTATCTGGTAATTACTCCATGTTGAGTCTACATAAAAATTGATTTTAAAACAGTGTAATTGATAAAAATTGATTTTAAAACATTCTGATATACCTGTACGCAAGAACTATAATTTTCATAGACTGAAGGCCGTTTGAAACCTGCACAAGTGCCATGGTATGGCACCATCTCAGAATTAAGTGCGTGAGTGGGTTCACATCTTTGAGATCTTCCCCCTAAAGTTTCACATTAGGAAGAAGCTTCTAGCTGAGCATCCTTCCTGATATATGTTCCAAATAGCACATCTTTGAGAGCATTTTCACAGGAGCTACCCCACTGTTGATTGAGGTGGTATTTTCACTTGAAAAAACTATAGTATGCCTGTGCATATTTGAATGGCCCTTTGAGGTTCTTTTCTTCAATAAGTCTTCTGCATCCAAGTGGGTCACATCAATTTCCTAAATATTCCTATATTTCCTCGATATTTTCTTAAACATTCTCGCTTTCCCAAAATGTCCTTTTTCAATGTCTGCTTTACAGGCCTGCCAGTTGGAAAGAGATAGAGTGCATGCCATACTCAAATGGCCAAATCTCTCAGTATTCTCCAAAGCCACAAACTTCTTCTAACCCAGCTTAACTGATAGATCCTCTCATGGCTGTTTCTTATTTTAACTGAGAGAAAAAGATAAGGAGATAACCATGAATCTCTGTCACTAAACACTTCAGATGGGATTTATTTCACTTTCATCATGGAAGGCTTACAAACTCAGTATTGCCTCCCAAAGTTTTCCCCAGCATGATTTTGTCACGCACACTTTGAACTTTCATACTTCCGCTAGGATCCCATGAGATTCTTCAGAAACTGTTGGCGGTAAGAGAAACCTCAGCTTTCTGCTATATAGTTTTCTATCAGTCGAACTTCGAACCTGATACCAGTCCTCTTGGCATCATCTCAAGGAGAGCATTTTGGCAAGATTTCATCCAGCCTCTTTTCTCTGGAATTTCTATAAGCATTGGACTTGCTGTCGTTTTCCTTTTACTGGATCTTATGCCTGAGGGGCCAGGCTTTCACTTCAGTTTTCAACCCCCCTCTCTGCTGTCACTTATCTGTCGAACACACAGAGTACTGCCAGATGTGTAGCACTGGATTTCAAAGTGTCCTATGGAAGTCTGTCTTGAATTCACTCTCCAGTTCCATCTGTCATGGGCTGGTAGTTTTAAAAACTTTAAGCAATGATTTTTACATGTTTTCTTACAGATGCAGTGCTTAATGTCCCAGCAGACAGAATGCTGTGATTTGATCTGAGAAATCTCAGTTCAGATTCCAAGTCCAGCCATAGTCTCATCTATTGGTCTTACATAAGTCAGTCTCTTCCATTCATCTGTAAAATGGGAGAAAACAATGTACTTTGCAGAGTGAGATTGCAACTCACTATGCAAAGGGCCTTCTGTTGCTCTGCCAACAGAATAAAGCCAAATTCATTTAGTGAACCTGAGTGAAAGATTTCCTAGATTGTCATGTTCTGAATGGAAGAAAATACAAGAATTGTCTAGTACAGTGTTTCTCAAACTATGGTTCGGGACCCACTAGGTGGGTCATGAGACAATTTCAGGTGGGCCCCATTCTTTTCAATATTTTATTTTTAATATATTAGACTCGATGCCAGCATGATATGTGACTGCATTTGGGGAAACATTATAGACCTGTACTTTTAACAAACTACTATGTATATTCTTTTAACAATAATAAAGGAAACTTACTCCTGGGTAAGTGTGGGTAGGATTGCAGTCTAGGATAGTTAAAAATTTTCCTGCTTGACGATGTCACTTCCGGTTATGACATCACTTCCGGTGGGTCCCGACAGATTCTCATTCTGTCCCAGTGGGTCCCAGTGCTAAATGTGTGAGAATCACTGGTCTAGTATGTGCTGTCTGTACTGTTGCACAATCTGTTTTAGAATAAATGTAAGTTAAGTTAAATTTCTTAAATGATATTTTGGCTAATTTCAAAACATAGAGAAGCTGCAACTAAAGCCTCCCTAAAGTCTTAACCTGTGCTCCTACAGCTGTTTTTTTTTTTAATTTCAAATAGTGATAATGTAGAGTGAAGATCTAACTATCATTATTCAAGGTGCACTATACATGCTCAGAGGCACTTTGCTCCCTTATTAACTCTGTAGGTCTTCATAACTTAAAAGTATATTCCATAAGCCAGGCCATTGTGACCTCAGATGCCACCCATCCCCACCGCCACACACTGTAAGGTGGAAAAAAAGCCCCCTACTGTATATTCACAAAATTTCCTCAAATCTATAAGTGCAAAACTTCTAACTTTTTAACTGAATTTTAACTGAATTTTTAATTTTTAATTTTAATTTTAGCTGAATGTGATTTAATTTGTTTAATTGTATGTGATCCACTTGGTGTTTCGTCTTGTTCTAAGGTTTTGTTTTTAACGTTTTGTTCCTGTTGTATGCTTTTAGTCTTGTAAGCTGCCTTAACAGTCTGAACCTAACCAGTGCTGATGCAGCAGAGCCACACAGCCCACACTGTATCAAGCTCTGGGAAGGAGCAGGCTAGAGATCTCCTTGAGGAAAGAGAACATTTGTTCCCTTACCCATGCTGAGCCCCAGCCTGTGCAGTGGGGCTACTCAGATTTGTGCCAGCTAAATTGCTGACAAAACTCTGAGAAGCTCTGTGTTGGGCTTTCAGGCCTGGGAGAACATACAGGACTTGGCTTAGGCCAGCACCACTGGTCCCGACCCCTCCAGGGCCTCATCCACTGCCCAGTTACACCCCCCTCACTCCCCATCTTGCCTTACCCCTGCACTGCCCAGCGGTAGCTTACCTGCTCTGTTGAGTATAGTATATGAATGCAGCACTGGTGGGATGGCACAGGCCTTCTTGCCAGTGCAGACTACTCACCAGGTGCTACAGACACGCTTTAAAGCACATTTGAGACACTTTAGTCCAGCACAGCAGCCACTCCGCCAGTGTTAAGGTTGGGATTTCACAATGAGTTCCTTTACCAGGAGAAAGGTGGAGTATAAATAAAATTTAAAAAAAAATTTAACTTTGACTTAAAGACTTCAAATGATAAAGATAGCACCACACCATTAGGGCAACCTGTTCTGATACCACTACTAGTCTTCTAGATAGAATGCCCTTCAATCTCATCCAGTCTCATCTTTTCAACTGCAGTTTGTGAGTGTAGTGGCTTCAGTTAGATTCCCATGTTTCCTCTGCCCTGAAGAGGCCAATGCATTTCTTCTGTAGCTCCACGCATCCCTTCTATCTGTGTTGATGCAGGTTATTTGGATTTCATTGTTTGGCTGGGGCAGAAAAGGATTCTATAACTGCAAATGGAAATCTTCCATATTCAAGCATTTTACTCAAAATGGAACTGAACCGACCTTGTAATGTATCCAGAATCCCATGATTCAGGTTGTGTAAGTTTTAAGTAGATAAAATAAGATTGGAAAGTTTGGTTGAGTGAGTGGCTTTAGAATCCAATAAGACCACCACATTTTGCACAGATGAGTAGCTACTATTGTGTAGTCTAAAAAGGGCCACATAGCCTGAAATGTGTTGGAATTTAGATGTTATACATTTGTGAATAATACAAATTCTACACGCCTTTTTTTTGCCTTCTGATTTTGTGCAATTGTTCTCTCTTTTTGGGTCGCAGTTTTGCCTAAACTGCAACTTCAAAGCAAATTCAGCTTAAAAAATCTTTTAAAACTCAACCTTGGAGAGTATATACTATTTATAAAAGTGGTTTTACAATGCCATTTTTGCACAGAGGTCAAGTGTACATGAACAGGTTTTCTGTTTTGATGTCATTCCATAGCAACCTTAAGCTCTCACACTGCTGTCCTGAAAGTAGAGACGAGCCTAACAATAGCCAGGTATCTTGGTCAGCCTGGGTCAATGCAATCAAAGTTCTTGGATTTAAGTCTTCCAAAATAAGGGCACAGGAGAAGAAAACTGATTTATATCCAAGCAGTAAAAACAAATGGTTTGGAATAAACTTGAATTAACTGTTGGAAGTAAACTGATACAAATGACTGTAATAGAAAACAAGAAATCAGATCGTTTGATCAAGGAAAAGCAGACAAGGATGATACTCTGAGTTCCAGTTGCTACTGTTTCTAGCCATGCAACATTTTTGCAGAATGGTAAGTCAAAGAGGGGAGATTTGTCTCTTTTCAATCAGGTGTAATTTGCAGTACAGTAACACAGCCTGAGACTTCACTTAAGCAGATTCTGCATCTATTGTCAGCATAGATGGCTCATGAGATCTATGGCTCAGAAGTACACTACACTGCTAGCCTGATTTATGTATTCTGCTCACTACTGACCCACAATAAACTTGGAAAGTAGATAAGTCCTTAGTGGTGGTTGTGTGGTCCAGGACACTTTTGGGTTTTTGCAAAGCTGTTTTGGGCTATTAAACTACGTGGATATATCACCTGAGCTGTGAACAGGTCAATCTTCAGGATTTTGAATGGCCTACCAGTCTTGAAGATCTTATCTTAGTCAAGAATTATAAACCACTTAGAAACTGAAAGTAACAAGTGGGGGATCTTGAAATGAAGGAGGAATTGCTGTCAATCCGCAAACGGTTTAAGGTTGCTTAATGCTGTTTGACACTGAGTTCAGATGTACTGACTTAAAACTGTTTGGGAATCACATCCTGAATGTCTCTGTGATTAAGAAAACCTTGAAAAACCTTTACGTGAACTACATAACTGAAAACAAATAGAATTTTCACCAAATTAATAACAGCTTATTGAAATTGTTTTTACGATGTGGAGAAATTGTGAATGTATGTTGTATCTTCTCCCTTTCCATTCACATGCCCCAACCTACACACCCCATTTTCTTTCCTGCTCACATGAGGGTTATCCCATGCATGCCCCAAGGATACACGTTTCACACATATAGGCTGCAATCCTATATACCTTACCTGGAAGTAAGGTCCATTGAGTTCAATGGGATTTTCTTCTGTGTAGATATGTATAAGAGTGTGCTGTCAAGCCATACAGTTAATCACCAGTACAATCATAATATTGCCATGTATATCTGCATCCATTTTCGCCAAGAAGGGACAGCCCCATCTATAGGTACTTGTTTCATGGGCAGTTTAGCTCCCTATCAATCAAAATAGTCTTACTCATTCTGAGGTATCACAGAAGTTCAGGCAGTTATGGGATAGGTGGGCTTCTTTGAATGAAGTAAAGCCAGACTTCTTACAATCAAAAGCTTTTGACTTTTGCAAACTTCAGCCCTCATGAAAAGTGTTCTCCGTATTTTGGTGGTGATTTATGGACCAGGAACAGGGCAAAAATGTTTGCCTATTCAGAGTGAGAGCAGGAATATGTGATATCATTTTGTAGCCAAGTAGATTGGCTATGTGGTGTAGTCAGGAAACTATTCAGAGTGGAGGTAATGTTTCCTTTCAGATAGAAGAATATTGTTTTGTTTTGCTAAATGGTATTGAAGTAGCTTTTGAGAAAAGTAATGAACTGATGCAAAAAATGTTAACTTTTGAAGGGTATTTTGGATGACATTTTGGGTTCATGTCCTCCCACACCTGAGCCTCTTTTAACTTGAAAAATGTTTGACCTCCTAAAATTCAGTGCAGCCCTTGTCACTCTGAACTGTGGCTTCACTAGGGTTTGCGTCACTTGGAGTGGGAGGCTAGCATGTCACCCCCATTATGGACTTCTTCCCATATATAGTGGCAACACATCATCACCCCACCCCTCTGGTTTTTTTGCTATAACTTTTGACAGTATAGAGCAACCATTTGCAACCATTTCCAACACTGGAATTTGAGGGAAGGTCATTTATTAATAGGGCCAATGGGACATGTGAGCCCCCACTGGCAGTATGGTGTGCCTTGTCAATTGTCAAAAACCTGGTGGTGTGCCTTGACCATTTTAGTGCCTTGTCAGTGTGCCATGAGATGAAAAAGGTTGAAAATCACTGGTATAGAGATATTTCAACATGATTTGTTTCATTTCATTCTGCTATAAATTACTCATTGAACAATATATAATATGGTATTATTCCTAAAAACCGTGATTTTGGTCAGTAGCAATGCCACCCCCTCCGTGTGTGTAACCTGGTGTGGCCCACAGCCCCCTAGCCATGCTACTGAGACTGCAATCCTACACAGTTTCCTGAAAATGAGTTCCATTGGACACAATAGGACTTGCCTCTGAGTAGACATGCATAGGATTGCACTGTGAACCTGATATTCTAAGCCTCCTGTGCTCTTGGATACACAGTCTGGAGGCAGCCTTCCAAATTTTCCTTTCTGTTTTCTTTCTGTTCCTGTGTATGGTTCATCCTACTTGCTCATTGACACCTTCTTTCTTCGCATCCCAGCCCCCACAGTTTCTTCAGGTCCCTGCTTTTTAGACAATTATCTATAACTCCTCTGCCTCTTGGCCAGCCTCCTAGCACTTTTGTTCTCCAGTGTGATCTCCATGACAGGGTCAGTCCTTGTCATCTGGGAGGCTCCTCTCTCTCAGGCAGGCAGGTTCTGTTCCTGTCTTCCTGAGTGGACAGGCTCTCTTGATTGAGCTTGCCTCTAGGCACAGTAGGTTGGGTTTTTTTCTTGGTCAACTTACCTGACCTTCAAAACTGCACCCCCATGGAGTTTTGTCTCCTTCTTTTATATTTAAACAAGCTTTTAATTGGAGGAAATTGGGGGAAAGGTTTGCTGCCATTCTGCCTGAGCTACCCTGACTGCCATCCCTGTTGGGACATAAAACAGGTTGCTTCTCACCCCCCTAAGCAGCCGGACAACTATAGGGCTCACACTCCCCTCTGGTGTGAGGAAGAGCATAGGTGCCTGGCTGCAGAGCAATTCTCAGCAATGGCTGACAGCTCGAGCCCTTTCCCGCCTAAACTGCAGACTGCACCACAGCAGGAGTCTGCTACCCAGAAGCTGTGTGGAACGGGCAGAACTACTGTGCCAATTCCCACTCAAGCATTGGGGATTACAAGACAAGCCTGTTTTTCGCCAAAACACCACACCGCAGGCAAGATGCAGCAGGCATGTCAGAGCAGCAATGCAGTCCTTCAGAAGCCCCGATCTCTGGGTGATTCAATAAGGGGGCGATTTGTGCAAGGTGGCAAGCCTCTCTAGAGAGGCATCTGCAACCCCAAGTCCGAGTTCTTTGCCCCCTGCCTCTATCAACTGGGAGGAATTTACAGCCGTGATTCAGAGCATGGTTCAAGCCAATATCTCCCCCAGAATAGGCACAGGCATGGCCACCCTCCAGAGATTGCTGGTCCCTAATGCACTTCCGATCCTTTCTAATCCACATTGGGGCCAGGCTGAGCTAGACGTTGAGCTTTCTTTCTTCTCCCCCTCAAAACACAAGGTGGCTAATGGGCGAAACAGTGTCCATGGCAAGTCTCCCAATGCCCTAGCAGGGGTCTACAAACTATTCCACCAGTGGGCCACATAAATATCTGGCACAGTGTCAAAAATAAGTTGGGAAAAAAATAAGTTCAAATGAATACATCAGAAATGGAATTTAGATGAATGAATAAATGAATGAATGAATGGGCTCAAATTTCCAGGATTTCTCTAAGCACCAACACACACCACAGGAATAAAGCACAAACTATTAAGAGGTAAATTTAGAAGAGGAAATTGATTAGGAGATAAGTAATTTTTTAGTTTTAGTGATATATGATAATGATATATGATTTCCTGCACCCTTTTTTGTGTAGTGAAGTGTGTTAAGTTTTTTGTGTTATGTGTTATGTATGTTTGTTTATATTTGTTTTTGGAAAATAGTAAAAAAAAATAAAGAAAAAAAGGAATAAAGCACACACTTAAATAGACTCCCATTCCCCCACCCACAAGCACAGCTCCGGTTGTGTTTGGTCAACTGGTCCAGAGGCTTTCAGAAGACCAGGCTGGGTGTGGGCGAGACAGAGGCTTTGGAGACCCCTGCCCTAGATCTGAACATTAAGGAGGAGGAAACCTCAGGTGTTATTTTTTCAAGGAAGGGGAATCTTTTGACCAAAGAAAGTTGTAAAGTTTTGATTCTTTGGCCCAATGTGAATGACTTTACACTTACTTACATTGAAACACATCTACCATTTTGCTGCCCACTCTCCTAGTTTGGAGAGATCCTTCTGGAGCTCTTCACAATCTCTTCTGGTCTTCACCACTCAAAAAAGTTTGGTGTCATCTGCAAACTTGCCCACCTCGCTGCTCAACCCTGTCTCCAGGTCATTTATGAACAGGTTGAAAAGTACAGGTCCCAGGACAGATCCATGGGGCACTCAACTTTCCACCTCTCTCCATTGTGAAAGTTGCCCATTGACACCCACCCTCTGCTTCCTGGCCCTCAACCAGTTCCTAATCCAGGAGAGGACCTGCCCTCTAATTCCCTGACTGTGGAGTTTTCTCGGCAGCCTTTGGTGAGGGACAGTGTCAAACGCCTTCTGAAAGTCCAGATATATAATATCCACAGGTTCTTCTGCATCCACATGCCTGTTTACCTTTTCAAAGAATTCTAAAAGGTTCTTGAGGCAAGACTTACTCTTACAGAAGCCATGCTGATTCTCCCTCAGCAAGGCTTGTTCGTCTATGTGTTTTAAGATTTTATCTTTTATAAAATCTTCAGCCTTGTCTTCCAAGTTCCCTGTTCCCTATCTTTCCTACCTCTTGAGATACCTTCTCAGTTGTCATCCTTTCACACTCCAATCCCTAGGACCTGTTTGAGGCTCTGATCTTGGCCACACTGTCAACCTTCCCTTCGTTCCCAAAACCTGGGCAGCAACCTTTACAGCCATTTCCTGAAATGTAGGGAGGTTGTTTTCTGAATGGCTTCTATTCAGAAGTGTGGGAAGAGATGAAGGGGAATGAAACCAGAGCAATTTTGAGGTGGGGCAGGAAGTACACATGAAATTTTCATGTTTCAGGAAGCAGCTGGCCATTGGTTATCATCATCAAGTGTCTTTTCCCTTACATCTTTTTGGGCAGTAATAGAAACATTAGAGGTCTTCCCATTTGTTCCCATAAGCCCCTCAAAAACAGGGGGGGGGAGAGGTTAAAAAAAATGGGGATAACTGCCACTGTGAACAACCAGTGGTAAGCTGCCTCTCAAAACTGCTATCATTCCCCACCCCCAATAAGAGTGAACATGCTTGTCATTATACAGTCGCTCCTCCCCATGAATGGAATGAAGAAGATGAGGAGAAAGCATTCAGATCAACCTTATTTGTAAGCAGCATTCCATGCCATGAAATTGGCTCAGCCAGTCAGAGGCTTCACTGCCCATAATACAGCATAGGTGTTAGTATACTGTGTTTTAAGTATTTAGATCTGTATAGTAGTTGGTGGACTTGTGCCACAAGTCAGTGTTTCACAATATTGCATCCAATAATGATCTCAGTATAAAATTCCCACTGACCTAAATGGGCATTAGATTTCTGACATGCTTTTGAAAAGTCACCCAAATGAACAGATATAGCATGACATAGATCCTCAGATCAGAGTTCTGCCATGATTAGTTTTACTTGAATACTAATAGTTAAACTCAGAAAAAGAAACATGTGCACTAAATGTATGAATAAGATTATATATGTTAGGATATTAAAAATGTGATTTCCTGTTGCAAAAGTTATATTGCTGTTTTAGAGGAAGCCTGAAAAAGACAAGCTATCTTAGCATCTCAAAATAAGCAGGGAAAAGACAGACAAACCCAAATAAAAACGATTAAATTATTTGACACTAGCAAATACACTGGGGCAGGGGGAGCAGAGAGAGATTTAAAAAACCTGTAGTGCTCCATTGTAGCAGAGGAGCAAGAGAAGAAATTAGTAGTTGCTTATTCTTGTCAAATACCCAATATTTCCTGGCTGCTTTGCTCTTGTACTTGTTCAATTTTATGTATTGATAAGAATATGGTTAACTTTCCATCTTCTTCTAATTTCTGCTTCTCTTTTTGGGGCCTTCAGTGAAGCAATGCATGTTTTATAAAAACACTTTCAAATCCTATCACTTTTTTAAACCTTTAACTTCCATGTTCCTACTTCTTTGTGTCATTCTTTAACTCCCTGTGAGTATTTAGGAGATCCATAAAGACATTTGAGCTCTCATGCATCTGAGATCTATATTCTGCTGTGCTCCAAAATCAAACAAAATACTGTAATAGCTAAAGATTTTTGTTGGTGTGGTAGGCAAGTGGTAGCTAATCTATAGAACCTTTTTTTAAAAAAAAAATCCATTCAAGGTGTTATCTGTGAGCATCATTAAAAGTTATTGACCTAGTTCTCCACTCTCCCACTTTTCAACACTGGGGTGCCATTTATTGTACAGGCACCACTATTGTAATGAAAGTATGTTCTTGAGGAATGGAGCAAGTACATGGCTTGATGCAACAAAGCTGCATTGTTGCATCCTCCAAGCAGCCTTTAGAGGAGGAATACAGTCCTCACCTTCACATGCACATATGTTACTGTATTTGAAATTGAAGTTATGAGAATGTTCACCCTTTAGAAGTAGTCTACTTCATACCTTCTTGGCCCAACAGAATTCCAGTTTTCTGTGGCAATCTCATGGAAGCTGCTCCCGGACTTCTTAAGATATTGTTTCAGCATTGTCGAACCAATTTTCCCAAAGTAAGGTGTTACCAATTTACAACTGCAGTTTGTCATGCATTTATCTTTCCTGGTCCACAGTAAGATGGGGATGCACTGCTGTGCCCATTTTAAGGGTACAAAACAATATTAGTCAGCAGTGTCTCTGTAATATACTTTGGCTTTTGGGGAACAGGAATTGGGCCAGTTGGTACCTTACACTTTTCTGTAGTGTAGTCCAACTAACTTTTCTGACTTGCAACTCGCTTTAAATTGTGATAATGGTATTAACTTATGGCTAGAATCCCTAAAGCAGGGGTGTCAAACATAAGACCTGGGGGCCTGATGCAGCCCACTGAAGCTTTTTATTTGACCCTAAGGCTCTCAGCTGCTGAGCAATGCTAAAGTGTTACTGCTGAAAGGGCAGCGCACATGAATATTGGGCTCTCACTTATCTTGAAATATGATCAAGATTTGCATATTTTCTGCCATTTGCAGCTAATGGTTTCCTAAGTGAGAAAAAGTGCTTATTTTTGGTTATGACCTGTTTAATGACATCACTTTCTCCCTCATGGCATCACTTCCGGCCCTCAGCAGGCATCATGAATGCTATTCAGCCCTCTGTGTGAAATGGGTTTGACACCCTAAAGGGTCTTCTGATTTAAGAAACCTGTCTCAAATGTCCATAATCACAGCAGTAACCTGCCACCATTGGGAGTTCAGAAATTTAAAGGTATATTTAACAGTAATTAGTTTACATTTTAATGCCAAAATTAGCATGCTAATCTGTGATGATGTGCATTTCGTTTGCAAGTTTTGTGCTTATTTTTGAGTCATTTCCCTAAATGGGCAGCTCTTTGTCATAGATGAAGATGATTCAAGTTGCTTTTATTGCATTCCTGCTATATTAGACAATATAGGTTCATACTAATGTGTTCCCTATAAAAAGTATCACTTTAGTCACCTATGTCTAACCTGGTTCTTGCAGGGTGTTCGCTTGTAAAGCTATGGCAGCCAAGCAACTTAGGTTTAGCCCAGCGGTTTTCAACCGCTGCTGCCTCAGGTGTGCCACGGGACCACAGCAGACAAGCAGCAGCCGCGCACGTGGGGGAAGCAGCTGCTTTGAGCCTCATGCGCAGCAGAAGAAAAAGGAGCAGGCAGCCAGCGAAGGCACTGGTCGCGGCTGCTTTGCACCTCCTGTTGTTGCTTGCTCCTGCTCTGGAGCAAGATGAAGGCTGCAACCTGATCCCAGTTTACCTGGGAGTAAGCCCCATTGATTATTAAGGGGCTCATTTTTTAGTAGACACGCCTAGGATTGAGTATTACGTCCGTGTTGCCTCCTCTGCGTGCTGACTGGGCTATCAGAGAAGCTTGGAGGAGGTCCCGGCGGGCAGAGTGAGTGAGAACGAGGGAGCCAGGAGCAGGCAAGCAGGTATGAAGTGAGTGAGTCTGCTGAGACCATCAGCCTAAGAATTGGCTGACTAAAAGGGTCCTGGAAAGACCCTTTTCCTTGCCACAGTTTGCCTGCAACTCCCCAAAGCGACGCTCCCTGCGTTGCCTTTTGCCTTTTAGGGGAAGGGCATTGGGCCACAATCCTTTCCATACTTACCTGGGAGTAAGCCCCATTGACTAGAATGGGGCTTACTTCTGAGTAGACATGCCTAGGATGGGCTCTGAGGCTGCAATCCAATCCACACTTTCCTGGGAGTAAGCCCCATTGACTAGAATGGGGCTTCTGAGTAGACATGCTTAGGATTGGGCTTTTGGTTGCACTTTTTTTTCTTAAATACAGGAGCAGGCAATTGGCACTTCTCCCCACCCCACTCCCTCCCACAGGCACATTGCCCCCAAAATCTCATAATTGCAGTCAGCACCTCTCTTACTGTCCCTCCCTTCACTTGTTGCCACCTTCCAAAGGTTCAGAATCACTTGCTTCAAGTTCTCTCTTCCCCCCACTCCAGCTGAATCCTGTAGTTGTTTCACTCATGTCTCTTCATTGCCCCTCACCTCACAGCTCTCCACTATGTGCTCAGTCTGACCTCTCTTTGCCAGCACTTTCTCACATAACACTTTTCATCCTTTCCAGAATCACATATACTTTCCTCTCCAAGCTTCTTGTGAGTTTCTTTGTCATGAAATAATATAATTTTATTAACAATTAATTATAATGTAGTGATTTAATGTAAATAAAAAACTGGTAGAGTGCCTTGACAATTTTAGTGCCTTGTCGGCGTGTCGTGAGCTGAAAAAGGTTGAAAATGGCTGGTTTGGCCTGTGATTGTATGAGCTACTATAGGTGACCTTTTCTTTAAAATGCTTGTTCTCCTTGTGTAAGCTTAAACCCAAACACAGGCCTCCCCCCAAAAAACCCCTTTTATTTGGGGGAGGGGCCAGCCAGCAGCAGAGCAGGTGTGTCTTTCTCGAGCCCTTGAAATGCATTCTGTTTTTCCCCAAAAACTGTGGATCTGAGGAGATCCGAGGATTGTTTGTCAGGAGAGACAAACTCCTCCATGTGATGGCACGATTCCTTAGGAGATAAGGGCCGACCAGGGGAGTGTTCCCAGGAGATTCCGCTGTCTTGGCCGCAATGGTGTAGAATTCATGCTGAATCAAGCTGAAGGCCCCAGCAGGGAAAGACGTTGAAAGACTTAAGTAAGTGTTATTCCATTTGTGTATGCCTGGCGTGGACTGAGTAATTCATTGCCTGATTATTTTTTTGCCATGAGAAGAGGAGGAGGGGGGAAGCTGTCTATCTGTGTAAGGAGAAACCTTAGAAGAGATTTACCAAGCTTGTTATGGATATATAAATATAACTACAACTTTACAGCTTTGAATTTCGGTGGATTACAAATTAAGTGTCCTTGGAAAGTTTGTGTATTGGAGCGTTTATTGCCTTGGTTTGATGATATTGTTTGGGATTGCCTGAAAGAGCGACTGGATTGCCTGAAAGAGCTGGCTGAAAGAGCTGACATTCCTGCAGATCAAGGAATGGCATTGCCAAGGCTACAACTATAAGCAAGATAAGAGAAATATGAACAAAACAAAAACAGTGCACCAGTGACATCTAGTGACATCTAGTGGATTCGAAAAGACATTGCAAGAATTGAATTTGTGTTTAAAATTGAAGCAAGGAAGATAATACGCTGAGGACATCTAGTGATCTTAAAGAACATTGCAAGCAGAAGGTTTTACTTGACTATAATTTTTTTCTGTTACTGTTGATGAGTGACTAGAGCAGTGGTTCTCACCCTTTTCAGCCTGGGACCCACTTCTGAGTATGACTATCTGTCTGGGACCCATTGGAAGTGATGTCATCAACCTGGAAGTGGTCATGGCAGGAAGTGACATCATCAAGCAGGACATGGCATCACTGTGATATCAGAGTTGGCTGTGATTTTATCAAACAGGAAGTGACATCACTGTTCTTACCTAGGAACTCAAACTGTAAATGACAGGAGAAAATATTCCAGCTCAGAAGCTTCTTCCAATTCTTCCCCCCCCCCCACTACCATTGTACCATATCAGAAGTAAGCCCTTCTTACTGCCCATTGTGTTAAGTTGGGAACATCATTTAATGTAGCTTTGTGATATTCTCCAAAAGGAAAGATCCTTAAATCTTATTACTTACTCCCTGGAACTAACCTGGGTCATGGTGCTTTGGAGACAAGGATGCCAGCAGGTGAAACAGTGTTTGGGCGGGCATAGGGCAATGTGGAAGTCAGGGCTCCTGAGTTTGCAAAATTAATGACATGATTCTGTACTCTGAAAAGGTCTGGTGTTTATATTTAAAAAGGAATTATCCATTTCTACTGAATATCTTGATGCTTCCAGGAATAAATATGAAAGTTTAACAACCTGCATCTGTAAAACCACCACCAAGAAGTAGGAAGTTTTAAACATATGCCAGAACTGTCAGCTGGCAACAATAAAGCAAAATTGGTGAAAGACCATGGCAGAGCTGTAATTCTCTGAAGATTGAACCAGGTCCAAATCCTAACCAACTTTCCAGCACTGGCATAGCTGTGCCAATGGAATGTGTGGTGTATCTTGCAATTGGGTGGCACTCATAGAAGCCTCCTCAGAATAAAGGAATATTTGTTGCCTTACCTCAGAGTTGCATTGCCCTTATGTCAGTGCTGGAAAGTGGGTTAGGATTGCGCCTGCAGAGTTACAAGCGAGGAGTGAGCCTTGTTGACTTTGAAATCACTCAGCTGCCAGGACAGCCACCACCATTTCCATCATCAGTACTGCACCCCATTTCACAAATTACCCTGAAGATTCCAAATGCTTCTCTGCCACATACACTGACTTTACTTTCAGTCAATTTCACATACAAACCTAAAGATAACCAAAATCATGGACCTGGAAGGGACATAAGAGGTCATCTAGTCCACCCCTCTGTCTGTAGCTTCTCAGACATGTGCTCGGTGCTTACTTTCAGCCCATTTCACACACAACCCTGAAGATCACCAAAATCATGGAATGACCTAAAAAGTGATCTAGTCCAACCCCGTCTCTAGCTTCTCAGGCATATGTTCAGTGCAGAACAGATGACCAAGGCACTTGAAGAACTGTATCAGATTTGTTTGACTACTTTTAATGGTGTGCATCAGAGAAGTTTGGGGTGGGGCCATGGAGCATCCCCCTCACAGCTGGAAAGATAGGGATGCCCTACTGTTCTCCTCCCAGCTGCTAAAAGGAGCCAAACAGTGGGGTAGCTATATTGGAGGCACTCGCTTGTCCTGGCCTCTCCACACTCCCTCTCGCCTAGCTGAGCACGTGGCAGCAGAGTGTGGGTGGTGAAGCCTCCTCCGCTGCCACCCATGGTCCCCACTCAGGGCGCTTTTCCACTTCCCCTCTTGCCTGCCTAAGGTTAAAGGGAGTCAAACAGAGGGGTCCTACATGCCCCCAAGAATGAGGGAGCACGCATCTGAAAATCTCCAAGCATACTCACCTCTCCTCTCCCCTCCTTTGAATGGGGCTGGGCAGCAGCACACTCACAGAGGAAAAGCGGCACACTGCCTGCCCTGCATATGTGCAAGCCGCTCTTTCTGTTTGTTTACTCTGTCTGGAAGCCTAAAATGGCTTCCCAAGGGTCTACTTGCCCTGTCTCAAAATGGCTCTGCCTGGGTCTACTTGACCTTTCGCAAAATGTTGCTCCCTGAGTCGATTTGCCCTTTCTCAAAATGGCTCTGCCTGGGTCTACTTGCCCTTTCTCAAAATGGCACCGCCTGCGTCACTTTGCCCTTTTTCAAAATGGCGCCACCGACTTCATTTTGCCCTTTTTCAAGATGCCAGCTGGCATCTTATCACAACCCACCAGATATTCAATCGTGACCCACCAAGTGGTCATGACCCACAGTTTGAGAACCTCTGGACTAGAGGATTGATTGTTGATGTGATGCGATGTGATGTATAGATAATTGAAAGAGAAAGTGGAAGTGATTTGTTTGATAACAGATATTTGAGCTTTACAGGAAGGAAGAACGAAGATGGCGGGCAAAAGAGTGACAGTCCGAGGCTCACCAGCATCTGAGACGGGACTTGGAAAATTAGCACAAGAGGAACTGAAAGGGAAAGACTGGAAACAGAGTGTGCAAGACAATATTGAAAAACTGTTGACAATGGTACAGCAACTAACAAACCAATCTGTACAGACTCAAGTTAATGTGGATGCTTTAACTAAATGATTAGATGAACTTAGTGGACAACTGATGGAGGTGAAAATTACATCAGAAGAAAATAAACAAAAGATTGAGAGATTGGGAAAAAAGATAAGAAAAGATCAAGCTAAAATATCAGAGATAGAAGAAAATCAGCATGATGCAGAGACATCATTAATGGAAATTCAAATGGATAGTGCAGCTGGAATGGTGAGGATGCAAAATATACCAGAAGAGAAAGGAGAAGATACGTCGCAACGGATTGTCAGATTAATATCAGAATGGATTGATACACCAATGGAGGAGATATCTAAAGAATTGGACACAGTGAGCACTTTTTATCTGAGAAAACACGAATTACCAAGAGAAATCCATGTGAAATTCATCAGAACCTTTTACAGAGATAGATTACTGAAGGCCTCACAGGAAAAGGAATGGACAGTGGATGATAACAAAGTCAACATTTTGAGACATGTTCCATGGAGAGTGAGGAAGAAGAGAAAAGAATATGAAAACCTGACAAAATTTTTAAGAGAAAAGCAAATACTATACAGATGGCTTTCTCTGGGAGCTATGTTTTTTCAATATCAGACACAGAGATATAATATAAATTCAACAATGAAAGCTGAAAACTTTTTGAGTACGGTGATGAAAGACGAGATAAGAAAGGAAGAAAAGGAGGAAGAGAAATCAAGAAGAAAAGAATTAGAAGAATATAGACCAGAAATGGAGTCGGATGAAAAGAAATCAGATGACTTAGAAACAACAGATGAATCAGAGAGGAAAGAGCTTAGAGGAGCGAGTAAGAGGCACTCTCCAATAGCAACAAGAAAAAGACAAAAAGAGAGGAAGACTAGTAAATAGAAACGTGATGTCTAATGAATAGGGCATTGTTGGTGATTGAAAAATTAGGAGAAGTTTTTGTGACTTCAGACAAAAAAAGAGGTGTTGCTATTTATGTTAAAGAAAGATTGAGATCAAAATTAATATATGCATTACAACAGGGCTTTTCAAACTGGGGCGTTGCGACGCCCCAGCCTGCAGGCCCTTGCCCCTGCCCCCTTAAGGACGGGGGCAGCCTGGAGGCAGGGAGGAGGCAGCGGCGCAATCCCCAGCGGCGCAATCCCCGGCGTGACCTGCAGCAGGGCTCCCCGCAGCAGTGAAAGTAGATGCGGAGCAATGCGCTCCACTTCCACTTTAGCTGAGGCGGGGCGCAATCACACCGCATCTACTTTCACTGCTGTGGGGAGCCCTGCTGCCGGTCGCGCCGGGCTCCCCACACCCCTGGGAGGCTGCAGGGGCTTGGGTATGTGTACCCAAGCCCCTGCAGCCCCCCTGAGCAGCGTGATCCTAGGGATCATGCCGCTGCCTTCCCCCGCCCCTGCTGCTTCCCCCCTCCCACCCACGCAAGAACTTAGTGGTTCTCAACCACTGCACTACATTACTAGATGGATTATTACATTACAAGATGGAACCACTGCATTACAAGATGGATTATTTGATTTTGAGATGCAAGAAGAAACAGTAAAACAATGCATGATAAAATGGGCGCAAAATATAGACCATAATATCACAATAGATCAATGGGAACAGATCTGGAAGCATAATAAGAAACTTACTAGAGTAGCAAATTTTATATTATTTTATATATTATAGATAAAGAAAACCATGCATACCTAGCTATTATGATTGTAATTGTAGTGAAGATTTTATGTTAGATAATGGAAGGATTTTAAAATACCTATGAAAAATGAATTAATAGAGGAATGTGGCGGAGATGGACAGACTTTTGGAAATTTTGGATCGATAATGAAGGCTGATACAAATTGAGTAATGGAAAAAACCCTTTTATGCTTGGTTGAAAATGAAGTTTTAGAAATATATGATAAGGCATTTTGATGATTGTATTATATATATTATATTTGATATGATATGATATAGGAATTATGGATGAAAAATGATATTGAGAGGTAGATTTAGAAGAGGAAATTGATTAAGATATGTAATGATTTATTAGTTGTAGTGATATACGATGGTGATGTATTATTTCCTGCAACCTTTGTGTTTTTTTTGTGTAGTGATGTTTTTGTGTTGTGTGTTATGTGTTGTGTGTTTTTGTTTGTAGTTTCTGGAAAATAAAAAAATTAAAAACCCTTTAATTTTAGTTACTAAAGATGTTTGAATGAATTTAGAGTATTTTTGAAGTGCTGAGTCAAAAACTAACATCTGTTTTGCCCAATTGGCTTTAGTTTGGGGGGGTATGGCATAGCCAAATTATATGCGGATTCAAGCAGTGTCATGGCTTCCTCACAAGGAAGTTGTTTGAATCAGCATATAAGGTGGTTATGCTGTACCCCCAAAATTAGAGACAATCGAGCAAAACCGATACCATTTTTAGATTCAGCACTCCAAATACACCAGGAATAGGTCTAACACTTAAGACAACAAAAAATGTATAGACCTGTGTAATTTTTGTAAGATTAGTCTTCTTTATCAATATGAATTGAGGGGTTCTGTTCCTAGCTATCAATATGTACAGTAAAACCAAGGTATTGACAACTTTTGAAGTCATACTGGTACCTAATAGGACTGGTGATGATTATGATGATTTTGACAGTCTGGTGATAGGGGTATGGGGACATATTGGGCAATCCATTGGGGGGGTCTGTAATAGTAAAAAAGGTTAAGAACCCCTGCTATACACATAAGAACAGCCCTACTGGATCAGGCCATAGGTCCATCTAGTCCAGCTTCCTGTATCTCACAGCGGCCCACCAAATGCCCCAGGGAGCATACCAGATAACAAGAGACCTCATCCTGGTGCCTTCCCTTGCATCTGGCATTCTGACATAATGCACACTTCACTGGTAGTAAGTTCTATTAAACACAGTGAAGTTTCCTTCTCATTAGACATGTATAGGTTTGCACTGTTAGTGGGTTTCAAACCAACAACACTTGGAAATGCATGTGACAGTTTGCAGAAACCTTGCCCACATTGGCAGTTGTTCTGATTACAAGTTAGCTTTGTAGTTTTGTTTTTATTGGAATGCATGAAAGTATTCATGCATCAGATCTGAAAAGTGGTCATTCACCATCACAAGCCTAGTTGCTTGGATCATGGATTTCTTCAAAGGAAAATTACCGTTTCAGTTCTGTTAGTTTCAGTTTGACTTTTTTGAAGCAAATAATCTTGGGGAGGTACTTTAGCTTAGGGGAAAAGCACATGTTTTTCAGTCAGAAGGTCCCAAATTCAATCTCCAGTAATTCTAATAAAAAAGTTGCTGGCAGAGACTTTGGATAGCCACTGCCTTCAGAGTGGGCAATACTGGGCTAAGGGACCAACTGTCTAATTCGATATAAATATCATGTGTTCATAGGAGACTGTAAATAATGTTTGCAGCCCCCAAATTCTCAAATCTGGTAAGAGAGATAGTAGACCAGTGCAACCCCCATCCCACCCCTGCAGTCATGGCTGCTGCTGAACACGGAAGCCTAGGTGTATAATTGTGAGAGATTAACTCTTCCCACCTCCTCCAACCAGATCTCCATGTCAGCACCCCCAATCAGCACCCTCATTCAGAATCATGGTTGATGTTATTAGTCACTGATCTGGCATTCAGCAGCAATTTCAAGTTGGAGGATGCACGCCCAGAGCCACCAGAGACCCTAGGGTTGGCAGAAGAACCAGAAAAGAGGACAGTCTGACTGACACGCTTTCTTCTGTAATGGCCTGTCCATCCCCAACTACATATCTTCCTTGGTACATATCTCACTGTACCAACGGCAGCAGTACCTCCCCTCTGCCCAGTACATTCTCCATCAACAGGAATTAACCTAACTACTTACCCCTCGACAACCACCCATTTAACTGGTTCAAGTATTGGTGAAGGAATCCTAGCCAAGAAGCACCTGGCCCTCACCCAGACTCCAACACAATTATCTCTTCCTCCAATAACATCCCCCAACCCCCTGTGGCCAACCATTCCTGCTCTCACCAGGATTGTTTCTACCGAGGAGGAGGGTGTTCGCATGTTGACACACCCTTGACTCCCTCCCCCAAATGAGTAGAAGCCTCAAAGCAATTAGATAAGATAGCAAAACCAGAAGCAAGATGGGTTACGTCTCTCTCAGACTATCTATAGCCTTCCTTGACCAGACCTATTTTAGGCCCCCTCTAAACTCAGATCTGCCCGTCTTACTGGAGCAAATAGAAAGGAAAAAGGGAGTTTAAAAGGAAAAAATGTGCCCTTGCCTTCTAGAGCTCCTCAAAGGAGCATCGCAAGACTGTCCAATTGGCAAGGTTCCCTCATCAAGCAATTGCTCAATCTGCGATTGAGGAGTTCCAGATTACTCCCTTATCACTTCCTGGTAGCATGTGGGCTTATTGCAACACCATGCCTCCACAATGGCAGTGGACTGAATGTTATGGTCCACCCCAAAGACTGATGGATCCAGGTGGATTCCTCATTGCTTTGGGGGAGTTTCCAGCAACTAGGTCCAGCCACTCATTTATGACCCTGGTCAACCTCTGGAATAAGAACATGGCCAGGGCTGTGGATCAGATTGCCCCCTTGCAGTCTCCACTGTGTTGTGTAGAGCCACAATGGCTCCTTGGTTTCCTAAGCAGGAGATGAAGCAACTTGGTAGACACCTAGAGCAACATTGAAATAAGACTTGTAATGAGTCTAAATGAACACGAATGAGAGCTCATTTTTGAGACTACTCAGTGGGGGTGATAGAAGTGAGATGAGAAATTTCTTCTCTGTCACCATATCATCTGCAGAATGCCATCCAGCAGACTTGTTTCATGTGGTGTGGGGCCCATTATATCTAGGCCCAATGACTGGAACCAGTCAATAATCTGCTGGAACATTTTTGTTATGTGTTTTGAGATATCCATTTTGCATTTTGCTTGAATTCGGGGTGACTTAGACTCTCATTTATTTTTGAATTGTCAATTTATTTGGGACTCTTTTCTTCTTACTACTCCTGAGGGAGGTGGACAGGGTTCTCTGGAGTGTGAGACTCCTGCCTGCTTGATCCCTGTCTCGCATGGCTGACATGAGCTACTCTAGGGGGGCTGGCTGAGTGAGTGGTGGGGATTGTTAACTTCTAGCTGTCAGAGAGTGAGCTGTCAGTTGCCCTTAAGAAGGCTGCAGTATGCCCCTCTTGAAAAATTCCTCCTTGGACCCTACAATTTTAAATATCTCCATGAAACCACTGGGAGAGGTCTTCCAAGGATTTGGCGTTGCATGCCATCAATATGCAGATAACAGCTCTATTCCATCAGGCATTCCATCAGGCCATTGGGTCCTGGAGCATTGCCTGGAGACAGTAAGAAGCTGAATGGGGGTGAATACATTGAAATTAAATCCACAGAAAATGGCAGTCTTTGTCTTCCTGGTCCATAAACCCACAACACAAGTAATAAATCATTTACTTGTTCTGGGTAGAGTCACACTCTCTGCAATTGGCGCAGCATATGGCGGCACCTGTGGTTACTGGAGCTTCGTGGTTTGATTCTGTTGGATTGCTGTTCTGATGCTTACACTGGCTGCCCATTCATTTCCAGACCCAATTCAAGGTGCTGGTGGTGACCTTTAAAGCCCTTAACAGGTTGGAACCAGTTTATCTCAGGGACTACCTGCTTCCGTGTCATTTGGCCCACTCCTTAAGATAATCAGAGGGAGCCTTGCTTTGGATGTTGCCTCTGGTGTCATGTGTAGTGGTCAGAGGCAAGGCTTTTTCAGTGGTTGCATAACTTCTCTTGACCTCTCTCCCTTATGCACTTATAAGATGTCCTATGTTGTTGGAATTTGGGGGAGGGAGGCAGGTTGAAGACTTTTGTTTCAGTTATCTTTTTAGTTGAGGACTCTGCTGCTGCAAATAGTTAGGTTGGCATGACATCGTATAAAGCTGTTCTCTACCCCTCACATCTGTGTTGTTTTATTAGCTAGTCTTAATAATTGCTTTGTTTTGATTTTATGTAAGTATGTTATAATTGTTCACCGCCTTTAATTTTTAGAAAGGGCGGTATACATTTTAAAGTAAATAAATAAAAGCATCTCCTTGGAAAACTAATTCTGCAAATTCATCAAATTTGAATTTTTGCTAATGCCTATATATCCATGTAGGCACATATTCCTACATGTCATGATTTTCAGTGTATTTTTTCAACCTTGCACGATTTCTCAAGCTGATCTGATACATGTTAGATATCCATCTGTTTCCATGACAAATGTAACTTTTCACTTTTAAAAATGGCTCTGAATATTAACTGCCAGGGTAGCCTGCTGAAGCATAGATTCATGATTCATTGGAGGCTCGACTGAAAACTAAAGCTGCCACCTCCCCATTTCTTCTAGGGCTAGAGATCTGGTATGTGTGATGATGGCCTTTAAAGGCAGCTTTCACTCTTTCAGAGATAAATGATGTGCAAGTATCAAACTGCTTTTTAAATGTGACCAAATGGGCATTTTTGTGGGGAATTTGATTAGGGGGTGTTGTCGTCTTGCCACCAGACTATTGCCAGGAAACCAGTCCTCTGCAGAATCCCTGTGTTACATTGTTCAAAGAGCCTGTTGTAGGCAACACAGAGTTGTTGCACTGTAGCTTAGTGTGGCAGTGCAGATCACTAATGGCTGAACTGATAAAAAATGAATGCAACTGAAAAGAGTTAGTTCTTTATTTGATTTAATGTTTAATCAGAGTGTTTTTTTCTCTATATAATATTTTATTTTCATTCTCCTTTCAAGCCATATAGCCCGGCAGAATGGTTTCCGAGTTTGCCCCTACTTTGTTGGGCATGGGATAGGCTCTTACTTCCACGGCCACCCTGAAGTTTGGCATCATGGTAAGGTGGCCCCTTCTCCTTAATATATTTGTGACTCTTGCATTTGACTAAAGTGGGTTACATTTGTGTCCAAGTGCAAATGGGGCATATGCCCTTCCAGTTAAAACAAAAAAACCAAAACTGCATGGTTGGGGGAATACTGAACAGCTGATATCTGAGCTATAGTCTTGTGTGAACGGAAGGACATTGGGATTGTTTGTCTGAGGAACAATTAAAAGTAACAAAGACAAAATTCTGATGTAGCTATATGCTAAGAGGCTCCAAAATTGTGCTGTGTGTTTGCTCTTCTCCCCTCCTGCCCATCCACTGACTATTTTGGCTACATCTAGTTTATCAGAATCTACTTATGTTATAAGTTCTGTACTACAGTACCTACCCTCTTTGGATTGGAGGAAAAATTGCTGCCAGGGTCTTTTTTTTTTTTTTTTTTTTTGTGCCTTTGGAAAAGATGGCTGTATCTTTTAATATCATATGCTATAGGACCATAGTGACTCCAGGGCATACCTCCATCCTGCAAAACATATGAGATGTGGTTGAAGCAAGAGAATGTTTTTTCTCACCCTACAGTTCTCTGACATCACACTGTAGGCACTTTTGCAGGTGTAAAGAGGCACTTTTTCAAGGGGGAGAGTACCATAACTGTATTCCTTTTCCTGCAGAAGCCCAATAGCCTCATGGTGGAGAGGACACCATCATTTTGTTGCTCATTTTGGAGAGGTCATTGTCAGTTGCTTGGTGCTTCATCCCTTGACTGACAGAGGGATTTCACAATATTTTGTGATCACCTATTGCCCTTATCTCTTTGAGTTTTCCTTAGGGAAGAGTGTGTAAGGCTCTTTCATTACAGAGGGAGAGTTAGGCAAACTTATCTTTCTAGTAATGACAGTAGCGGAAGATGATCAAAACTCCAAGATTCCTCTGACACTGAATGACACCCACCTCCTATGTCCTGTTCTCTCCCCCCCCCCCCCACACACAACTCTGAATCACTTATTTAGGAACAAATAATGTCCATCCTAGTTTTTAATCAAAAGTAGGTGGTGTTGACAGTCCCCTTTTCCCTTGCTGCAGGACACTCTCAAGCAAAGCAATACAGGGGAAAAGCCTGTTTAGAGGAGAAGGGGGGAGTTAATATTTGCAACTCAGCTGACCATGGGCACTCCAGCACTTTTGCACATCTGCTCAGAAATAGAGCATTGCTGTTTCGTGCTCTGAGTTTTAGACTGCAAGAAGACTTGCCTTCCCTAAGTGTGTTCCAAATGTTGGCAAGCAGTTTTTTAACATCTCATGGTGTCTTTTTCCTCTATTCCTATGTGAATAGTGAGAAGGGAGCCTTCTGTCCAGGCAAGGATGGGAGGGGGGATGGGGCACTACTTCCTTGGAAAGAGTTTGGTTTGGTTTTGCTTGCAAATGAAAATTAGCCCTGGCTCCTAATGGCTCGAAGCAGAAACCCACTCCCACGTCTCTGACCCCCCCTTCTGCCCTTTGCCCCCATCCCGTCTTCTCTAGTGAAATGACTTAAGAACCTGAACAGCAACACAGCGCAGTCTGCAAAAACCTGTCCTCCCCAGGGCTCCCTCTTCTCTTTGCAAATCTCAGTTGCTGTCCTGTGGGTTTGTTGATGTATATATTACTATTTATAGGCCGCTTTCCCACCCAGAAAGGCCTTCCAAGCGGCTTACGGTGTGCCTGGAGAAGCCTCCGTGTAACGCCTCCCTTCTCCTCTGGGGCTCGCCCCGTCGCCTTGCTACTGACTCGCGGGCGTGCGGAAGGGCGATCGATTGAGGGGGTCTTGGTCCCCTTTGGGCGGGGAAGATGCGGGGTTTTATTGTGCGTGGAACCAGCGATGCTGTCCATTCGAATTCGAACGAGAGGCTCCGGGGCTCTGACGCCTTTGCAAGGCAGGAGTAGAGCAGGTGCCACTTGTAGTAACAGATGAGTGGATCGTGTTTGCTTTATTTTGTAGAGAACGACAGCGATGTGTTAATGGAAGAGGGCATGGCTTTCACCATCGGTGAGTGGCTGTAGTAAAACGGGAGCCATCGCGAGGTTCATAAAGATGAACTTTATTACAGGTGTACACATTTGGTCCTTGCTTCACATTTGCAACGTTGGGCAGAAATGGCTTTAAAAGTCACACAACAATTCCTCCTGAGAAAATATTATGGGGCTGTTCCCGTTGGGTACCCTTCCCACTAGGGGGTTTAAAGCACATATTCGTTTTTAGGGTTGAGTTTTTAATTATTATTTTTTAATCGCTTCCCTTCCCCACATAATGTCAGCCCGACCCCAGATAAATTAAGTTGTTACTGCACAACTGTCATTACTCAATCGGGCCCATTATCATCATCATCACTTCTCATGAAGGTCGAAAACAAATTTAAAGCGCTGTGAATTTACCCGGCGCGATACCCGGGTTTCTACGAGTTTTTCACAGCAGCCCTGTGGGGTAGGTCACTTTTGAAGCATATATTAGTAGAAAGAGCAAGTTCGTTAGTAGATTGCAGAGGTGGAAACGAAGGGGTGCAAGGAGGATGGGAAGAGATGGCCATTCGTCCCTTAGACTAAATATCGTTTTGTCAAGGAGAGCTCCAAATGCAACCCAGCCAGGAGGAGAGGAGACCAACCTGGTCCCCTAAAAAGCTCTGGTAACCCCCCAGCTCTCTGGGGAGGACAGTGTTGGAGGCCCAGAGGGGCTGCTCCCCTCTCCTCCTGGCTGGGTTGCATTCTGGAGTAGCCAGTCAGCAGCCCTTCCCCTGGAAGACTGAACGCACCAAATACCAATCAAAGACGGCTTATAAGGGGGTGAAAAAAATGTATTCCTTGCTCACGGCGGGCCTAAATGGCGCGGCAATTAGAGGGAAATAAGAAAATTGTTGTTTTGCTGATTTAATGAACATTTTTCAGCCTGCTTTAAAAAAATTCCCATATTTTCACCCTATCTGCGGTTGACTGGCGCTCGGGTTGTTATGATCCGTGGGGATCTTAATTAAGGCTTGATTAAAAGGCCTTCTTCAGTCTTTAAAAAGAGAAGACCCCCAGGTTCACGCCGGAAGCCTGACACTTGCTCCCCCTCCGGTCCAGGCACTGGTTTTAGGGGTCTCTGAGCCGAACGCAGGTCCCGGCTGGGCAAGGGAGGTGGTGGCCCGCCTACGAGTAAACGCCTGTCTGCTTTGGTTTGCGTTGGCAGAACCCATCATCATGGAAGGCTCCTCGGAATTCCGGATCCTGCGGGACCAGTGGACGGCGGTGTCCGTGGACAATAAAAGGTGCCTGCTTTTGTATTCGGAATTCGCTCTAAAGAAATAGGTGAACTGGCAGAAATGGGAGTGTTTGCATTTCACCTGAGGAGTGTGAAACGGAAATGGTTTCCTTGCCATGGAGGTGTGTGCCAGTCCGTGTTGGGGAGGGGGCTCCCCTAACCCCCCCCCCAGAAGATCTGCTGCCCGCCGGGCTCCCCTTTGCCCCTTTGCTTAATCGCTGCCCCTGTATTTCAGGTCGGCCCAATTCGAGCACACCATCGTGATCACTCCAAGAGGAGCCGAAATCCTGACCCAGCTGGCGGAGGAAACGCCAGAGCCCGCTGGAGGCGTTGTGGGGCGCGGGTGACTGGCTGGGATCGGAGCCGGAGTGGGAGGAAGCGCCCCTGGCTGTCCTCGCATGCCGCAGAGGCTCCCACGCATCGATTTCTTCCCGGGGAAGTCCGGCACCGGCTGGGCTGGGCGAAATCTCTGCAGGCCTCCCGAGGCGGACGACAGGGGGCAGGGTGGAAGAGTCCTTGCCCTAAGGGCGTAGGCAAAGAGGAGGTGGGGGGCTGCTCGGTTTCGCTTCCCTCCAGCGCAGAGAGATGCTGAGCTCACCGTTCGGGTGTCCCTTCAGTACCACTGACACTCATGGAGACATCGCCGGAGCGTCGTGTGGGGACGGGGGGACGGGACGATTTGCCAACCCAGCCGTTTGCAGAGTGTGCGCTCGACTCGCCCCCCCCCATAATTGACCCCCTCGTTGTGATGCTCACGCTGTGTCTCCTTGACTTTTGTAGGTGTGCATCATGCATGCATGGACTGTATTTACAACACAAGCGTTGAGCACGCTGGTGTCGGAAGGAGTGGAAAGCCCGAATAAACCAAGACACGCATCTGAGCTCGTGCCCTTGTTCTTGCAGCAGCTCCGCACTTTCTTCTCAGCCTTTTCTTCCATAGGGGAGGGGGCTTAGCTTTTTAAAGAAAGACCTCTGATGCTCCAAGGCAGAGTAGATTTTTGGGAAGGAAGTCACCCTTTGCAGACCCCCCCCCCAAATTGTGTTTGGGTTGTTGGCTTTTTGTAGGTGTTTCTATAGGTTGCAAAAGGCGTCGCAAAGCGATTTCATTTCAGAAAGCCCTTTCTGCTCTCCAGTGGACCCGCTCCGCTTCCCGGGGAGCGATGGTTTTGTTGGGGTTTCATGATAAGCTGGAGTCCGGGGAGGGGGGAGCGGAGGAGGTCCTGTTTGTTCTCTGATCTCCCCGAGGAAAAATCCCACCCCCAGCTGTCCAAATCCCAAACTGAGCGCTAAGAAGGAAGGAAGGGGTTGATGATGATCGGCAATTAGGGGCTTCCTAATCACGCCGCCTGAATGCAGCCGAGGAGGCATTTGAGATTCAAATCGGATTCCAAAGAGGGCTCTCGCGGCCGGGCGTCCCTTCCCTTGCCCCCTGCCCCCACCCCAGTTGCCCTGGACGGCGCTGGTGGGAAGGGAGGGGGCAGTGGGGACTCCCTCCGCGGCCAGGGCGCCCCACAGCCGCTGATCTCAAAGGCGAGGAGGGCCTTGAAGGGTGTGCGAGCCTGTGTGCGGTGGCGAGGGGGGCAAAGGGTTTTCCGCTGCGGTTTGTTTGGGTGCTTGAGTCTGAAACCTGCCAGCCTTCCTTCCAAAGGGCATCTTTTTGGGTCTGCATTCGCCCCCTCCTTTCTTTTGTGGCGGGGTATCTGCCAAGCAAATGGGGTCTTTTTAGGTGAAATGAGTCCTCCCCAGTGGGATTTTGGCAGGCGAGTCCCAGAAATCTCTTGCTGGTAATGACTGATACAGGCGCAGAAGAGGCAAGCTGCCAGGGTGCCCCCGCTCCTGAACGCGATCCTAAGCAAGTTTACTCCGAAGTAAGACCCACTGAGTTCTGTGGGGCACAGCCCTGAGTAAGAACGCTTAGGGCATCCATTTCAGGCACAAAAACAGTTCCCGTGGAGGAGTAACTATCTTAGGCTACAATCCTAGACACACTTTCTTGGGAGTAAGCCCCACTGAATATAAAGGGACATACTTCTGAGTAGACAGGCATAGGATTGGCAATCCTTTCCTCACCTGGCAGGAAGCCCTTTGACCACAACGGGGCTTACTTCTGAGTAGACATGCATGGGTTTGGGCTCTTAGTGTAGCTGGATGCAGATTTGGTTTACTTGCGATATTAGATTTACTTTCGAGTCAATGTGGTGAACATCCTGCTTCAGGACCCAGGATAATCAAAGTAGATTTGTTTGGAAATCGCATTGAAATTAAGCTATTTCTGCCTAAGGAGCGAAGGAGGCAATTCCCACGTGTAACACGTGCAATGACTTAGTGCTCAATCCTATCCAGCTTTCCAGCACTGATGCAGCCATGCTAGTGGGGCGTGCACTGCCTCCTGAGATGGGGGGGGCAGTCATGGAGGCTTCCTCAAGTAAGGGAATATTTGTTCCCTTACCTCAGGGCTGCATTGAGGCTGCTTCGGGCACGGAAAGTGGGACAGGATTGGACCCTACATCAGTCCAACTTTCCTAGTAAAATCGCCTGGGCAGCAGTACCAAATTCCATAATGAAATAATAGAAAGAACTGCACGGAATGTTTGGGGGAACGACAGCTTTCAAAACGGAGCATGAGAAGGGCGGTGTGGGTGGGAGAGCCTCGCCTTGGAGTCATCTGATTCACACGACTAGTGGAGTCAACAGCGTGGATTCCAACAGGCGCAGGAAGCAAACTTCAGAATAACCCCGGTTACTGACCGCCCAGTAATTGCTATATCGACCAGATCGCTGCTAGCATCCTCGTTGCTTACAATGGGTACAATCTAATCTGAGTTCAGCACTTTTTAATAGTAACTGAGGCTGCAGTCCTATGCAGACTTACTTGAGATCATGCCGCATTAAATTGAGCCGGACTTAGTTTCAAGCAAGCATTCATAAGCGATCGTTTCAAGTCCCCCTTTGAAATCAATGGCACTAGGACACAGAGTTGACTTGGACAGGGCTAAAGTTCCATTTCCTTTGCGGTTCTGCTCACAATTTGGAAGAGACTGAAACGAAGCAACGCTTTAAGAAGTGATCTGCAGTCTCCTCTTCACCGTCACACAAGCGGTGGGAGGAGCCATTTCACAGATGGAAAAACTGAGGCCAAAAAACGCATTTCTTTTCATACAGAAAAGACAGTTTCCTACATGTATGTTTCATTCAACAGAAAAAGACGTGGGAGGCAGGACTCGAATATCTCAGACTTCCTCTTGACTCGCAGTTCAAACTCTAGCCGAGACCACAGCCTGGTTCTTTTGACTCTGATTGCAGTCCAACCACTGAGCTACCGCGAGACTGCACCCCCTAACCACCCTTGTTAGGGACTGAAGTCCCGTTGCGTCCAGTTGGACTTTGTTTCTGAGCTTCGACAAAGGGGTCACTCTAGGTGGACTCGTCCAATCGGATCCTTGGGTGGTGATTGTTGCCGTCACTATTGATGGCACGACTGTGCTATCCAGCATTCGTTTCATTCTGCCTGTTGCCGGCTGAGCAGGCCAGGGGCTGGTAAGATAGACTGCCCCCCGTCCGTCTCCCCCCTTAGCAGCTGCCAAGACACTAATGCAACCGGGCGAGTTCTCCCGCAAGCACCAGCCACTTGCTCTCGATCCTGGGAGTTTTCAGCCCCCAGAAGTCTCCTCGTCAAGCTGCTGCTGGAACGAGCCTTCGGATTGGGCCGCGGCTGCGCCTTGCAGCACTGTGGAGTTTCTGCTTTCTCGGAGGTTTCCCCCGAGGTTAATTTTATTAGGACGACAGGATTTTACCAACTGCTGCGGTAACAAGCTGTTTGCGTAGCAATTAGACCGAGGTGGTGGCATTTATGGTACACATTTATAATCCTAATTATAAAGGTGATTGCAGAAAAGTGCTGTGTGTGTGTGTGTGTGTGTGTGTGTGTGTGTGAGTGAGAGAGAGAGAGAGAGAGAGAGAGAGAGACTCTGCTAGGGTTTGGTTTTGACAGACGAGGCGACCGAAAAGTTTGCCCCCCCTTCAGATCCCAAAGTTTGCCCCTCTTGAGGAAGGGTCTTTAAGTGCCCAGCTGACATTCTTTACCTCCCCCCCTGGCAAGTTCGACTGGAAACAAAGCTATCTAAAGGTGTGGATGAAACAGACTCTTCCTCCCCCCCCCGCACTTCCCCAACACCGTCACAAATTTCTTCATGCGCAGGTGCCCCTGCAAGCAGCCTTTGGCGTTGTCAACTTGGCAAGCCCAAACACAAATCGGGTCCAGTCCTCACATCATCTGCAGGACTTTTTAGCCCTATCCTAAACCACAGAGTCCCACGGGGTGCAGTGGGAAATGCAGTCCGCTTCGTGGGCGGTGGCGTCCCCGCGCGTGTGCACAAGAGGCCCGTGAAATGAATGGGACAGACTAGAGTGACACGACCAGGAACTGTCGGTGTGTCCAGGATGGCAGCCACACTGCAAACTGCCTGAAGGCACAGCCCAGAACACCTCGGCTCTCTTGAGTTGAGGACCCGGCAGTGAGTAGGGACAACACTCAGTATTCGCCCAGTAGTGCCCTAGAAGTGCATGCACCTCTCTCTCTCTCTCTCTCTCTCTTTCAGAGAAAATCAAGAGAACCACAAGAGAAGCTGCGCGTCTCTTTGGGGGCATAACACCAACCCCCAAACACACAAATGTAAACATCTCCACTTTGTTTACCTAACACACCTCTGAAGAGTGTGGGTCCTGCTGCGATAATTTCCCCCAGGGCTAGAAATCAATCCGGATTAACCTCAATGAGGACCAGCAGAGCAGAATCTCAAAGAAGTGCCTAAACTCCGCACTGCCACTTTCCAGGTGTCACCCCCCCCCCGATGTTCACAAAGTCCTGAACTTTCTCCCCATCCTGTATATCACATCGCTGCTGCGTTGAGTCATTGGCTTATTTGGGGCGAAGACAGTGGAGAAACCCTCTGTTGAGCCACCCTCCCACCCGAGCCTCCCGGACAGCAAGCCTCCCCGTTGGTGGCGCCGGTCACTTACGCACTCCGGGGTCCAAGCTAGAGAGGAAGCGCCGGATGGCGGGATGGGGGTGGGAGAGCAGCGCTCCTTCCTTCCTCAGCTGGAGATGTGGGGCAAAAAGTACCGGAAGAAGGGCTACCGGAGAGGTGCCGTTCAGTCTTCCTCGGAACGTCCCCCAAGGAGTTCAAAACTAAAGGGGAGGTCACTTGGGAGGGGGCTCCCTTGAATCCCTGTGATCGCTGCCCCCCAACCCTCCGCTAGCAAGCAAACTGCTCTCAGGCGCTTGGAATGAGCAAGCCAGAGAGAGAGAGAGAGAGAGAGAGCGCTCGTGGGGAGGGGAAGCTTCCCCACTAATATCTGTAACGCCATCAGCAATGTAATTTGTGTTGAATGTTCATTTTTATTGGTGTTCTTCCATGCCAAAATGTGTGCTTGATTACATAGATTGGGTTCTGTGCGCGCCCTCGACAAATCTAGGTGTAACCGAGGAGGAGAGAAAGGGGGAAAGAAAGAGAAGTTCAGCCCAGGCCAGAACTGGGAGGAGGGGGGAGTCTCTCTCTCTCTCTCTCTCTCCCCCCCCCCCAAGGCTGTTTAAACGCGGCAAGGGCTGCGTGCCTCGCTATTAGTGTTAAATATATGACTAATTATGCGTATGAAAATTAAACATCAGTGTTATGCTAATGGGGCCGCCTTCAGCTGTGGATCAGAGCACTTGAGACTAGCATTTAATCAAATGAATCAGTAACTAATACAGCTGCACGTGTGAACTTTCCCCAAGATCATTCCCCACCCCCAGCGCCCCCCCGTCCCCCTTCGCCCCGCCGTCCGGCTTCTTCGCAGTCGTACACACAGCGCTGCTAAATGAGGGGAGTCATAATTATTAGCCGGCACTTTCTAATTATGCTACGCCGAAAAGTCAGTTGGGATCCAGCCCAGAGAGGAGGCCTGGCCGAATCAGCTCCAAAAACCCCCCACCATTGTCCCCTTGGAGGTTTGGGCAAGCGAGAAAAGCAAGTAGGGGTGCTTGCTGAACCCAGGTTCAGGCAAACACACCACTTCAGAGCTGGGGGGGGCTCGGTGCGGATGGGACTGTTGGCCCTCCAAGAGGGACCTCAAACAAGCCTCTTTACAAGCCCTGTGAATCGACTCGGAATGTGCTTGTGAGGACACTGGCAGCCTTAGTGAGCCATTTCCTTTGCTGAAGGGCTAGCTAGGCAAACTTCCCAGTGACACAGAACTCTTCACAGTGCCACAGATGCAAACTAGAACGAGAGCTGGTTCCCAGCCCGGCCACTCCAAACTGCACGCTGAAAATTCCTGGAAAGGACGTCTCACCCAGTCCATGCTACAGGGACGTGAAAACCCTCCCTTCCCTCCAAAGGTATTGAGAGGGTACCCTGAAACAGCATGCTGGCTATGGGTACCAAAAGCGGCCACTTGGGATTGGGAAGACGGGTCCCAAGAAGAGAGCAAAGAACCTTCTCCAGCCAGCCAACTTGGTGAGCAGCATAGTGAAGAATTCGTTTGTTCTCCTGGTGGTCTGATGCAGAGTGCTGTGGTGGTGGGAGTGGAAGAGTTTGTTTGTTTCTCCAGTAGTAAGTAATATTCCTTCACCTTAAGCTGCACTTTCTGAGGCACTCTAAAGTTGGCATGCTACTTCGACCACAGAAGCTGGCTGGCTCTCTCTCTCTCTCTCTCTCTCTCTCTCTCTCTCTCTCTCTCTCTCTCTCCAGCGCAGAGATCCCCATCCACGTTTTGCTTTGTTTTTGCAAAGACACCCTCCACGGAGCATGCCCACACACCACATGCATGCGCGCCTTCAAGCACATCAGCAGCTCACTCACAGCAACCTCGGTGACACTCCGCAAGTTTGTGCAAGCGGAGGGCTGGCTTCCTTGGGCGCACCTCAGTGAGGAGTGTGGTGTGTGGGGCTGAGAGAGGGGCTTGCAGTCACATGGTTGCCCGATCGCCTACCCAGTTAGGACCTCATCTCATCATAGCTGGAGACGCAGAACCTGGGACCCCTCCAGGAGAGATCTGAGTCACAACAGCTCACTCCAAGGTGGTGGTCTTGGGCAGAGAGGGGGAGAGAGAGAAAGCCAAAGTCCTTCTTATCTGTCCTCCTTGTTTGCTATCAGGTTATGTTGAAGATTAGTCATTGGTGATAGTGGGGAAGGGAGTTGGAGGCTGGGGGGTTCTGGATCCTCGCCTCCCTCTCCCCTGAATTCCCCCCTGGGGTGGCTGCCCCCTTCTTTCCGCCCCTCCTTGCAGTCTCTGCTCCCCCCCCCCCCCGAGGTTGCTCGGCTGCTCCCTCCGCGCCGGCCAAGTCCAGCTCCTCTCCTTCTCCGCTGGTTGCTCGCTCGCTCGCTCGCTCACTCGCGGGTCCAGCCGGCGAGCCCCCTAAAAGCGTCTCCGGCCAATCGCGCGCGATTATGCCAGACGGTGGGCCAATCAGCTCCGCGGGCTCATGCATATTCATAGCTTTTGGCTGAGTCAAAGCTTTTAGGCGAGTTTGTGTAGATCTCCAGCATCCTGCTTAGACTTTTTCAAAGAGACAAACTGCATTTTCTTATGAATGGAAAGTGAAAAGCCCCGGGCCTCTTAAATTGGGTCCTGAGAGAGGGAGGAAGGGAGAGCCCCCCAAAAGCAGGCGCAGGAGAGGGAGAGAGAGAGCCACCCAAGGCAGCCGCGAGCAATGACCATGACCACCATGCCAGAGAGCCTTAATAGCCCTGTCTCAGGCAAGGCCGTCTTTATGGAGTTTGGGCCGCCCGGGCAGCAAATGCCTCCCTCGCCCATGTCCCACGGACACTATTCCATGCACTGTTTACACTCGGCCGGCCACTCGCAGCCGGACAGCTCCTACAGCACAGCTTCGTCCTTCTCCAGACCGCTGGGCTACCCCTATGTCAACTCGGTCAGCAGCCACTCGGCCAACCCCTACATGAGTTCAGTGCAATCCTACCCCAACAGCGCCAGCTTGACTCAGACCCGGTTAGAGGAGACAGGTACGTGCCGCTTGCCTGCAGGGGGAGGGGAGGGAGGGGAGCTGGGTTAGGGCGGGCGGGGGGGGGCAAGGCAGGAGGGGGAGGGGGGCTGCGGGAGGACCCCCAAATTACAGCTAGGGGGGAAAGCCCGAAGCAAACAATCCCCCCAAATTTACTCTCCCTCCTCCAAGAGAGCCTAATAATAATAATAATAATACTAATAATAATGCTGCCCCAGATCCGCTGGAGTTTGCACACAAAGCCTCACCATGCCCGGCTGGCAAAACCCAGAAAGAAATTCCTCCCCCCCCCCCAGATGTGCGCCTATTAGGCTCGGCAATTATTTATTGCGTAGCGCTATAAACAATGTATGCAATTAAGGGTAATTAAACCTAAAGTGCTGCCGCCTGTAAAAATAGCAAACTTTTTCCTCGGGCGAAGGAGCTCCGGGACTGCCAGCTCTCTCCGCCTCCTCTTCCTCCTGCGGCAGCGGCAGCGGCAGCCTCTCTCGCCGGCCCAGGGCCGGTGGGGCTCCGGGGCTCGGCCCCGGAGGAGGCGGAGGGGGAACAAGACCAGCCGGGGGGAGAGCTGAGCAGGGCTGAGGCCGGAGGTCTGGGGGGGACTGGCCCGCGCGCGGACTGACTCTTCACCGGCCCTGTGCGTGGCTTCTTGCAGGGGCCGAGACGGAGAAGAGCACCGTGGTGGAAGGAGGCGAAGTGCGCTTCAACGGCAAGGGCAAGAAGATCCGGAAGCCCCGGACGATCTACTCCAGCTTGCAGCTGCAGGCTTTGAACCGGCGCTTCCAGCAGACCCAGTACCTGGCTTTGCCCGAGAGAGCCGAGCTGGCCGCCTCCTTGGGGCTCACCCAGACACAGGTAGGCAGCAGCGAGAGCAGCCGCCCCGGCGGCAACGTGCCCCCTGGGCCGAGCCTGCCCCTGCTGCCCCCTCCGCCCTTCACCATCGCACGGTTCTGAAGAGGCAGATCAGTGGGGAGAGCGGGGGGGGGAGACACGCGTGGCCGAGCTCCCAGAACAAAAGAGCCCCGGGAGCGTTCAAGTGCCTTCCCTTCCCATCACAGCTCCCAGCCTTTCAGATCCCCCCATCTTTGCCCTCCTTTAGACCTCTTCCTTCCTTCCTTCAAAAGAAGTGGTTTCTTTCCCTATTTAAAAGTAGTGGGTGAAGGGCTCCATTTTAGTCCCCAGATTTCGCTCCCCAGATTTCACAGAGACGCTCCCCAGATTTCAGCGGCAGTTGTTGCCACCAGCCTGGTCTACTTGCAAGTAAGCCCCTCTCTGAGTCCATCTCGCTTCGCTCCCAAGAAAGCGGGCCGTAGTTGTTGCAGAGGTGAGGTGGGTTTATTTTGGACCTGGGGGGGGGGCTTGGTTGCCCATTTCTGGCGGCTCCTGGATTTCTCCTCCTCCCTGGGTTTAATTTCTCGACTTCCAGGTCTTGGAGGAGTAAGAGGGCTCATGGCAAGAGCTGTTCCGGCAAAAATTGTCCTTCCCTCCCCCTACATCTACAACGCACGCACACATAGACACGCACACTTGCCTCCCCACCAGCCATCAAACCCTCATCTCAGTTGAAAGGAGAAGAGAGAGAGAGAGACGTACAGAAAAATGTCCTCCTGCCACCAGAAGGGATCCACCTCTCTTGCTAAAGCAGAACATTTTTCTCTGCTTTGAAGTAAAATGTCATTTGAGTTCGGACTCTTTTTCCTTGTGAATGCGAGGCCCGTCCCTAACCTTTGACGACCGTGATCCCAGAACACGATCCGATAGGGGTGGGTGGGTGGGTGGGAGGAAGGAGATCCCACGTTATTTCAGCGCAGTTATTGTGTTAAGGACTAGGATGCTCTTCCGAACCAATTTTCTCTGGAGTTGTGTACCGAAATACACAGATCTCAATCTAGGAAGGGGGAAAATGTGCCTATTTCCATCTGTATGTCTTTTTTTTTCTTGCAAGAGCCTTAGATTTGCTACCGATCTACTCATCCATTCTTGGGAAACTAGTCAGAAGACTGGTCAAAATATTGTTTCCTGGGGGGGACGGGACGGAGCTTCCCCGCAAAGCAAGGAAGGAGAAAATAGTTGGTGCGCCTTCATTTCCAGAGATTTGGCCACCCGCGCGAACGACGTTGACTTGTATCAATCAAGCCTCCCTTGTTGGGGTCACAGCCAAGCGCTGCCTGGCGCCTTGGGGCTGGTACCGTATTTCCCTGGGCAGAGGCCCCCTTCGCCCCTAGATGCCCATTGCCCTGTGCTTCTCCATTCAACCCCCGGTGTCACTTCTTCACCCCCTTCTACTGGTTCTCCTCCAACGCTGTGCCTTCTTCTTCCTCCTCCTTTGGGCAGGTCAAGATCTGGTTCCAGAACAAGCGCTCCAAATTCAAGAAGCTGATGAAGCAAGGCGGAGCGGCTCTGGAGACCAGTGCCTTGGCCAACGGCAGGTCCCTGTCGGCCAGTTCCCCTCCAGTGCCCCCAGTCTGGAACACCAGCTCGTCGTCGGGTAAGAGCTCCAGCGGGACCCCGGGCACCTACATCCCCAGCTACACATCTTGGTACCCTTCGGCCCACCAGGAGACTCTGCAGCAGCCTCAGCTGATGTGATGGCCTGGGGAGGTTCTCTCTTTTCGGAGGGCTTCTGTCGGGTTTTTGTAACAATTGGCAACAGCGAAGGACCAGCCGATCGCCCCGTCGGCAGCAACACTCACCAATAAACAAAGACAAACAAACAAACAAACAAACAGTCAATCCCTGTTGGTCTGGGAAGAACCTCCTTGAACAGAGACTGCGCCAGGAGGAGCCAGCTAAGAGCGGGCCAGTCCACTTTGTCTCCCGCCCGTCCATCCAGGAGTCTTTGCAGCGCGGGGCGGGCGAGGCAGGCACAGATGCCAGGCGGGGCTGGTTCCCACCGCAGACAGCTGACGCGGCAGGCACACCCCAGCCCCCAGACCAGCCGGACAACAGCCTGCAAGCAGCGCTCCCTACCCCTGCCCGGCTTGGGGGGACCGTCGGAGGGGGCGCGAAATCTGTTTGTACGAGGAAGACAAACACAGCAAAAGCCTGTCCTCTGTCCGTCCGTCCGTCTGTCTGTCGTGTTTGTCTTGACAAGATGTAGGTCATTTCCTTCACCCACCCACCCCCAGCTCAGCTCAGCTGCTCGGGCCTCCGAAAAGGAACACAATTCGCCTCTATGGGGGGGTGCTTGTTTTGTTCTGTGCATTCTCCCCCCTCCCTCAATGTCCGTTGTAGTCCTCGGTGTACATTTTTTTTTTTTGTTTGTGGAAGGGGAAAAGGGGGGATTTTTAAATTATTATTATTTATTGACAAATTACCACTATGAGAATGATCAGCATCTTTGTTTTTTAAAATAAACCTCCGGGCAGATCTGGTTGGAAGAAGTGACGCTGTTTTGTTCATGCTGCTTGTTTCAAACACGCCACACCCGACTGACTGAGGAAGGGATGGTCAGGGGATCTCTCTCTCTCTCTCTCTGTTGTTTACATTCACTTTTCTTTTCTGTTTGGGTAGTGTGTCGAGTGGTTGGAGCCAACAACACTTACGGTTTGAACACTATGGTTTGGTACACACAACCACATGGGTGCGTGTCTCTGTGTTAGCATTCCCCCTTCACACGCTCCTAGTGCAAATGGGGGGGGGGGTGCCCAGCCCAAGCCTGACTAGACTCAGGGTCAAGTCACACCTGGTTCAATGGGGCTTCCGCCCTAGTAAGTATGTTTAGGATCGCACTCTCACCCAATGCAGTTTGGAAGCAGAGTCCGGTGTGAGCTGCAAAGCGCCTTGCTTCTGGTGGAGCACCAGCGTGTAGATTATATTGTATAATATATACACCAGCGTGTAACTTATATTCCCTATATACTCGGCATTTCCTAAACGGACAGCAGAGAAAAAAGATAACATGCCTCTTTGGCTCTGTGCAGCTTTAAAACCCAATTTCTTGATTCCCCTCCTCTTCCTCCTCACAGAATTGCCACTGTGAAGCCCCTGCACCCATTCTCACGTGCAGGCTCTGGTCGTTGAACACATGCTCTTAAGAATATTGTTCGGTAAAGATGTTGCACAAATTTTAGCTTTCCTAAAAAAAAAAAATGAACCAGATTTCTTTCTTTCTTTCTTTCTTTCTTTCTTTCTTTCTTTCTTTCTTTCTTTCTTTCTTTCTTTCTTTCTTTCTTTCTTTCTTTCTTTCTTTCTTTCTTTCTTTCTTTCTTTCTTCTCCCCCAAATTTGTTTTGTTTTGCTGGTGTGGCTGTGATATATGATGCTATGTGAAAACTGTTTTTTTTTGGCAATTTACTTGTGACCAAAAAAAGACAAAAAAGAGAAAGAACTAGAAAATAACCCTCGGAAGATGTGTGACCCCAGAGATCCTCTTGTTTTAGTGCTTTATATGTCAAAGTTTAATTTTATATTGAGAATGTTAACTTATTGCTTTGTATCTTGGGGAGGGGGAGAGAAAAAAAGAAAAAAACCCACCCCCAAACCCCAACAGCCCCTTGCCCAGCCATGCCCGCAAACATTTGTACATACTTATAAAAGTTTCTTTTGAGACAGTAAAATTATGATTTGGAAAAAGAGTCTCCGCACTTCTGTAGTTTCCTGCCCAGCCGAACAGAGATGGGCCTTTGGATTCTCCTCGGAAACATCCTCTAGCCAGGAAAGGTACAGGATTTGTGCTGAAAATGTGAGAGAACCATCAAGACCTTGTAGAGCCCAAACCTAGGCCTGTCTACTCAGAAGTAAGTCCCATGATAGTCAACGGGACTTACTCCCAGGAAAGTATGGATAGGGCTGCAGCCTCAGAGTTCAATCCTATGCCTGTCTGCTCCGAAGTAAGTTCCGTTATAGTCAAAGGAGGTTACTCCCAGGAAAGTGTGGATAGGATTATAGCCGTAGTCAGCTGGGGGTGGAGTGCAGAGGTGTCAGTGAAGAAATCATGCAATGGTTAATTATTGGTCCCTAATGGTTTAAAAAAAAAAATCGCCCAAGGTGTGTGTTGCGCTCAGGATCTGATTCTGATCTGTTTAAACCTGCTACACCGGTCGGATTTTATCACAGCAAACAAGGGAAGTACGAGATAGTTTAGTGCTGTGGCTGTAATGTTCTGAGCGGCTGGGCCTGCTGTTGAGGAACGAAGCTGTTCCTCTGCAGAGGGAAGGAGTCAAGAATCAGGAGTGCTCTTTCAGAGGAGGCACTACAGGCGAGTCGGATGGGACTGCCTTGGTGCCCCGGGAGGAGTTTCCAAGGGCAGCAAAACCCACGTAGTGACCTGATGAAGGCCACACTGCTGTTGGCTGTCCAACAGAGCAAGTACAATTCCTGGAAACAAGCGCAACGAAAGCCAAACTTCTGCCCTAACTCAGTCTCGATGAGGCTCCACGAGACTCCCCCTTTGTTCCTGCTCAGCTTCCCTTCTGCAATCTCCAGTGATGATGTTTGTTGGGGAAATCACTCTGAGAGGCCAAGGAAACTGAAATCGGATCAAGTCGAAGATCTGCTGGGAGACCTTCTCTCAGTGAAGCGCTGACACGGAGCCACCTTCCCCCCCCCCAATGGCCTTCTCCACTCTCGGGCCATATCTGCGAGGGAATCTAGCGGGACGACTCCAGGAGAAGGCCGGGCAGGTGCTCTGAGGTTGCTTGCAGGGCAGCGAGAAGCAGGGAGATGGGGGCAGCAGAGGTAGGGAGAGAATGGAGGCGGGGATCCTCCGGGATTTCGAAAGGAAGTCTTGGGCTTGGACCACAGGGCGGTCATTAGGAAAGGCGGCCACTTTCGAGGTGCTTTGAGCAGAGCCCAGGTGTGCCTTTGGTGCGTCTTTCCCAAACATTTCTCGTCTGTCGGGCCGCCTTGAGGGTTTCCACTTTCTGGGAAAACCCAAAGACACACCACTGCTTGTCAGCCCCCTTCCTGCTTTGTTCCTCAGCTCAAGCATTCCCGAAGGACACTGGTAGCCACACTCTGGTTCTCAAACGTGATGTCACCACCTCGCTTATACAGCTCCGGTGGAAGCCACAGAGGGGAGAAGTGGGGACCGGCACCAGAACCAGAAAGAATTTTCTGTCTGTGGTGATCCGAGCGGCATCCGAGGGGGATATATATATATATATATATATATATATATATATATATATATATATATATATATATATATATATATATATATATATTAAAATAACTTATAAATATAACAGTTATATAAAATATTTTATATAAAGTTATAAGTTCTATGGCAGAGAAGTTTAGCTAGGAGGTTTAGGGCAAAAAGGTTTTAATTTGGAAAGTGGTCAATTATCTCTTCAATTATCTCTTCAATTATCACTATCAATTATCTCTCTTCCCCAAGATTATCAAGATTATCAGGAATTATCAGGAGGAATTTGGGGGTCGTTCCATATTGTTTTCAGGCCATTGTCTTTCCGAGATAAAGGGAGACTTCCTTTCTGATCAACCGGGCAAGATAGAAAATGGATCGACAGGTCACTTTTCTGAGCTAAATCCGGGAACTTTAGAAGGAACTTAAATTTATCCGGCTCTGCTTTTCAAAGTAGTAGTAGTAGTAGTAGTAGTAGTAACGCCAAGTCCAGCTAAAGAACTGGCAGCTGTGATATGCAAGAAATAATAATAATAAATAAATAAATAAATAAATAAATAAATAAATAAATAAATAAATAATGATATGCCACTGACATAGTCTTCAGATACGCCAACCAGACTAGGAATGCTGCTAAATTGTTGGAGCCAAGAGTGTGTGTTTTTCCTATGGGGATCAATAGGTGGTGGTGGGGGGAGAGCTACCAGGATGCAAGTTCTCAAAATGCCCTAGCAAAGTAACGGGGAAATGCAAAGCCAGTCAGGCGGGCTTCTTGTGGGATCAGGGCCCGTTCCCAGAAGAGCCGAAGAGGGCCAAGAGTCCCGGACAGACCATCTGAGGGAGAGAGGAGGAAGGAAGTCCTTCTTGCTCCCTGCTGGTGAGGTCCGTATCCGAGCTGAGTGGGTGGGGAGAGGAGTCGGCGGAGGGAGGAGGCAGAGGTGGGTGGGTGTGTTGGAGGTGGGGAGTGGATTTCCGGGAGGCTGCTCGGGGAGGAAGCGAATGATAAATTGTATCGATTTTTGTTTTGACACGCACCCATTTTTCAATTCTGGGCGATGAGTGATCAAATAATGCGGCCCTCTGGCTAATGTACTTGCCGGAGAGAGATAAGGCACCACAGAGCGGGCAGGCGGGGTGTAGTGGGGGGGGGGGGGAGAGAAAGAGAGAAAGGCAGAGTTACAGGAGCAGGATCGAGGAGAGAAACCAGACAGGCCAGGGGAGAATCTCAGCCTTCCGACTGGGGAGGGGGGTGGGAAGAAGAGGAGCGCTTGCTTGGCCTGAAGGGACTTTCTGAACATCTCTGACAGGTTTCCTGTGCCGCCCCCCCCGTCAGACTCAGCCGCCACCCGATCCTGAACCCTCCATGCAAAGTGGGCAGCCACTGCTCAGTCTCTAGGGAGCACACCTGGAAGCGAACGGCCCAACCCTGGGTCTGCACGCAGGATCCAATAAATACTTGGGAGCCCAGACGGCCGAGGGATGCTGCACGGCGCCCGCGCTTCTCCTGACTCCACCAGGTCTTCAAATGGAGAAATGATTCGTTTGCTCCCCGCGAAGGCGGGCTGGAGGTAGCGCCCATTAGCAGGAACGCGGGCCAGTGTTAATCCCGGCGCGGGGACCTCATTAATTCTGCCTGGTTCCCGACGAGCAGTTCATCAAATATCTGATTCGAAGAAGCTCGTAATGAGGATATTAATTAAACTCGGAATCAGCCAAAGGGGCTTCTATTGGAACAATACCTCATTACAATGATTAAAAACTGATTCCGAAGATTGTCCCTCCGCAAACACAACCCTACATCTCCCCATGGCAAAATGCAATTTAGGGATAGATATTTTGTCCCCCTTGTTGGCGGGGGGGGGGGGAGCCTCTCTCCTGCCCCTCTTTTCCCAACACTTCTGCAATAGGTTCCGCAGAGCTTAATGATCATCCAAATGACTCCCTTTTTTTTTTTGCAGCTCAGGCAGACCCCAAAGCGAGCTTTACAGCTGCAGAACCCAAGAGGGTCAGCATCATTTCACTGTATTCTCTTCTTGATTACAAGCCGAGCCCATCAAACACAACATAATTACAGTAATTTCAGGTTTATTTATTCTAATGCAGTTTCCCCATCTCTGGGGTAATTATGAGCAATTTTTTCGCCCAGGGAATCTTTTTTGCATTAACAAAAGAGAGAAGGCTCTGAAAGCCAAATTTGCTGCGCGCTGAGAATGGGGGAAGAAGGGAGGCGAGGCGCAGGCAAGAGAAGAGGTGCGAGGGAGCTGCCATCTCCCCGCCAGCCATTCGGCGGGATTGGAGGGCTGCAAATTGCTTGCAGGTGTACGGAGCGGGCCTGTCAAAAGGAAGGGGCTGCCCAAATGAGCGAATGCACAATGTTGAAGTAATGAAGACGGGCTGAGCAAAATTGCCAAACAACAGATACCTCTTGAGTATGTCCTACCAGGGGAAAAAAATCCACTGCAGCTCAGCCCTCCCCTTCCTCGTATTAAAGACCCCCCCCCCCAATACTGAGGGACATGTCAGTCTCCTAGCAAAACCCAGCTGTATTCTCTGCCTTTTGAAGAACTTACATGAAGTCCCACTCGGTTTACATCCATCTGTCTTCTCCCCCCCCTTCCCTTTCCCACTCGCATCTATCTCCAGGGAAGTCCGCTGCTTGTCCCCTGCTGACATCGTCTTTGACCATAACGGAGGTGTGAACACAGGTTGGTCTTCCAAACCATACTCAGGTGGAGAAACCACTATGGGTATATACACAGACCCCCCCCCCGGAAATTGGCACCCGCACCCACACAAACGCACCGAGCCCGCCTAATTATTTTCGTTTCTTAAAGCACGCTCGATTAATTTGCAAGACCAAACCCCTTTCAATGGGCAGCAAGGATCAAAGAAGAGAGCGAGAGAGACGGCAATCAAGAGACGGACGGACTTCCTCGTCCTAGCAGGCTCTCCTTACACGCCCCAGCTTCACATCCTGTCCCTTTTGCTCTATTGCAAACAGGTGGGGGGGGAGGAGGGCGAGGGCGTTGGGAACAGCGTCTGATTCCCCCCTCCCCACTGCTCGGTCAGTACCACCAGCCAGCGAGCTTCACACGGTCACACACCGCTCCACCGCCAGGCTCTGGTCGGGATTACCCTCCAGTTCAGTTCACAGCGGAGGCTGAGAGAGCAGAAACCACAAGCTGACTTTGCTTGACATATATCTACGCTACAAAGCGGATTCCTCGAAGACAAGCGCCCCCCTCCCCATATCTTTCCACCACTGCACTATAAATCATTAGGGACCAATTCGCCCCCACCCCTTACACACAGACACATGACAAGAAGTTTTGATGGAGGAATTAGCTGGTGCATAAGCTGATCAGCCTCACCGCCTTGTATCGTTCTGGGAAGTGTATCGACATAACCATAAAGGGGGGGGGAACATCACGCACGCACACACCCCACCAGACATGGAAATCGTGTGACCGTCACCCTGACTTACCTTAGATGCCAATTTCCATTCAGTCTGGATCCCATTCTTTGGCTTGGGGGGGCAGGTTGGAAGGTAGCACGGTGCTGGGAAAAATTGCAGGGGAAGCAGAAACAGAGGAGTGGGGTGGGATGGGGGGAGAGAAACAGCCGTGCCACAGGAATAAATATCCACCCAAAAATGTGGGCTGGAGATCCCTGGTAGCCGAGATTCCTGAGCCTCTGAGCGCAGGAGGGTTTTCGCAGCTCCGCTCTCGCAGAATATCACTGAAATTTTCTGCTATATAGCCTCTGTCTTTATAGCTGATGGGGAAAAAAATTGCAGATTATTAGCATAAATGTTTACTCTTCATTACGCTGATGACATTGTGCACTCGAGATCTTGGTAATCTTTGGGAAAATTATGAGTAATTTTTAAAAATTTTAAAGCAGCGGCAGTTACGGTGCAATTCAGGCTAATTCTTGCGTAGGCTCCCGAACGGATATAATTATCGAGGAGTCAAGATGTTATGCTAAAAACTATGCATTGATATTCCCATTTATTATGTACATACAACTTTGACAATGTTGATGCTTGAAATAGCAGGAAATTGTCTTGCGCAAAAATTACAGCCCATATTAGGACATGTGAAATTGCGAAGAATTAGATCGTAATTGCAGGCTTTCAGGCGGGAGAGCCAGAATGCTCCAACTCGTGCAAATGTGGATAAAATTACAGATCAGAGCAAAAATTAGGGGAAAAAAAGGGGGTCTGGGATTTTTCAAGTTGGCTATAGGATTCCGGAAGTGTCTAATGCCACATGATTGCTGCAGCTTTAGGGGAAATAGGCTCCTGCCTCAAAGAGGCTCCTTTGGTCAGAGCGGCTTTAATTGAGTTTCTTGGGTGTTCTCTCCCTCCCCCCCCTTTTAATAGGGCCAAATGAGCAAATTGCTGCTCAATGGTGAGTGTTCACCAGGGCCTCCCCTCTCTCGCCCCCCCTCAACCCCCACCACAAGTTCCAGAGGGAGATGATTCCCTTTGCTCGGGTTGCATTCCAGGGTGACCCCACCAGTCTGGAAAAAGGAAGGTGAGGGAGGGGGGAGTTAATTACACCGCATTATCCCCCCCCCCATCTTGCGTCTTCCCTCCTGCTCCCCGTTCCCCTCTCCCCCGTCAGCAGGGGCGATGGAAACAGCAGGCACGTTCCGAGGGATTGGGGGGGGGAGCAGGAGGGAAAAGGAAGGAAGAAGGGGTGGATACTGGCCCGAGGGCCCACAGGACAGGGGGTTCAGCTGAAGATGAGAAGGTGGGGGGGAGCACCAGCAGGATGTCACAACCCTGATCATTCTGGGGAAAGCAGGGTGGGATGGGGAGGGGCGTGTACGTCTGAATGAGTCAATCAGCACCACTACCCTCTCCTCATTTCCCAGCTCCGCTGGGCGGCAGAAGGTGGGGATGGGGGTGGAAAAACGAACCTTCTTCCCTCTCTCCCCCTCTGTTATGCGTGTTGTTTTTTTTAAGAGGTCGATTTTTTTTTCTTGGACATGTGAGGTTTCCTACCCACCCCCCGGAGCAGTCTCTTAAAGACAAATAAACGCAGCAACAGGGCGACAAGGTCTGAAAGGGGCTCATTGTTGCTGAAGGCATCTCTCGCCGGCTGGATTCCATCGGTTTCCGGAGAGAGAGAGAGAGAGAGAGCCAGGATATGAAGATGTCCACTTCGTCCCTGGCATGTTCCGGCATGATTGGAGCCAATAAAAGCAGCGAGTCCCGACCACTCTCAGAGCCCTAACAAAGGGATGGACACCTCTGATCTCCAAGTAAACGTCTGCGAGACAAAGCACCAAGAAGGCCCCCCCCAGTGGAGTGTCAGCCTAGAAGAACGCAAATGCCTCTCTCTCTCTCTCTCTCTAGTTATAATTTTCAACAAACGCCGCCCTGTCCTGTCTTCCAGCTCCTCTCCTCTCCAGCTCCCAGTGGGCAGCTTAAAGGGAGGGTTCTTCTCCACAGCCCCGGGGAGGAATGTAATGCCTGGTAATGTACCAATCAGGGCCAGAGACATCCCAGTTCCCGAGGCGCCTGACCTCTGTCCCTTCTGGATAGCGAGGCCACCAGAAGGTGCGGATTGCAGCAGCGCGACCCGTCCCTGGTCGCTCCTGAGACGTCTTCAGTTTAGCGCTGAAATACAGTGTCTCCTCCTGAGACCTTCCTGCCTTCCGTCAGGTATAGTTTCCCCAAACTGCACGTGAGAAAGCTAGGATCATGCTTCCACACACACGCACACCAGGTGCAGCTACTTCTCTGGTTACCTACACCCAGCCACTGACCCTGAAGGGAAGTACCGCGTTACCAGTTTGGCACCGGTGTAGTCACACCCATTCCTAACCCGGTTCTGCCGGAAAATCTCCCACGAGTGTGAACCATCAAACCAATTTGATACTTCCCCAAATGGTACAGACAGTTGGCACCTGAAGAAAAGAAATAGCTCAATATGGAGAAATCTGTTCAATCTCCTTACCAACAGCTTTAATCCTTCGCAGATGAAATAAACAGAATTATCTTTTTCCTCCACATCTTTTTTGGGAGTTACTTCTTACTGAGGCTGCAGTCCTCTCCACACTTATCTCATTGACTCTAGTGTGACTTACTTCTGAGTAGACATGCATAGGAATGGGCTCTTAGACGGTTGCGAGCCCAACGTTATACACACACACAGAGGAGACCTTCCTCTCTTTTTCAGAGATAATAAGCATAATAATAAGACAAGGAATATGTATATATCGTTTTTCTTTTTTTAATGTTTACAACTATAAACCGCCTTGACTTAACTGCTGAAAGGCGGTCTATCAATGCACAGAACCCTCGTCAGACTCTTGTGGCAATCTAGAAGTAGTCAAACGATAGGCTATCAGGGAAGACTTTTCATCAAACTTCCTCTCAATCTCTTGCAAGGCGTGCTGTGAGAGAAGGCGATGGAAAGGGACTTTTTGTTTACGAATCTGCAGGTGTTTCTTTACACAAAGAGGTCGGTGCTTTTGGGGGGGATGCAGACACATTTCAAAGCAGGCTTCAGTAAGTGGGCACTGGGTTTCTCGCTTAGTCTCCAAACCACTTTAGGGGAAACTTGGGAAATGGTATAGAGTTACATCCCACTTATATCCCAAACGCTGACCAGAGCAAGGCATTCTTCTATAATTCCTTCCGTCCCTTCTCTTCCTTCTCAATTGCACTTAGGCTGTGTCTCCTGGTGTGCACTGCGTGAACACAATATCTGCACAGCAAGGTATGGTGTAGTGTGAAGGTGTGTGGTATTTGAAGATGGGGGGGGGGTCTGTGAGCCCAATCCTAAACACGTCTACTCAGAAGTAAGCCACATTATAGCCAATGGGCTTATTCCCTGGTAAGCGTAGATAGGATTGCAGACTACCGCTGCAATTCTATCCACACTTTCCTGGGAGCAAACCCAATTGACTATAATGGGAGGTACTTCTGAGTAGACCTGCATAGGACTGGCCTCTAAGGTTGCAATCCTCCCACACTTACCTGGGAGTAAACCCCCTTGACTATGATGGGATCTACTTCTGACTAGACAAGGATAGCATTGGGCTCTAAGTCCCTTGAGGGCTCCTAGGCTGACATTGGAGAAAGCGCGCCCAGGGACGGGCTTTCCAGTAAGCGAACCGAGGGAGCGGCCGCGCTGGCACCTGAAGCCGTGCTCAGCGGGTGACACGTGCGGCTCAGGTGTGCGACTTACACGTGTAGTCCCAGTTCTCCTACGCCTGGCGCAGCTCCCGCGATGGGCGGGGGGGGGGGGTTGTCCCTGCTGCTTTCCGTCCCGGGCTTTCTGGGCAGGGAGGATGGCCAAGGCGAGGCTGTTGCATCGTTGGGCGGCAGGCCAGGCTGGCCCATTATTTCTTCTCATTTTGCAGCAGGCCCCGGACATCCCCGGCGGGGCGGAGGGAGTGCTGACAGAGACCCCTTGTCTTGGAGGGAGCGGAGTGTGTGGGAAACGCTGCTCAGCGCCGCGCCTGGGGGGGGGGGGCTGTGGAGACTCCCTCGGGCCGCCCCTGGGCTCGCCCGCCCCGTCCGCAGGCACCGATTCTCACACTCCCCCAGCCAGCCAGCCAGCCCTGCTCGCTCGGCCTCCGTCCCTCCCTGCCCTTCTCCGCCTCCTCCTCCTCTCCTTCCCACCTCACCCCCTTTGTCTGTCCCGGGTTGCAATCTTATCCACATTTACTTGGGAGCAATCCCCATTAGCTACAATGGGATTTACTTCGGAGTAGACATGCATAGGATTGGGCTCTCGGAGGGACAAGACTACGCAGGGGGCTGACTTGTCCTAGGATGCCCTTTCTCTCTTCCCCCTCCTGGAGCAGGATCTCATCCACCCCGCCATCCTTTCCAGCGCGCCCGGGCTGGTGGGTGCTGTGACCGACAAGTCCCTGCCCGCCTCAGCTCCCGGCACCCTCCCCTCCTAGGATCATGAACGCCATCTGCCTTGTTGTAGAGACTGCAAGCAGGGGATGCGCCCGGCTTATCGGACGGTGGTCTGCCAAACCGAAATAAGTGCTGGTTCTGTCGTTTGGTCCCTGGCGCCGCGACAGACTAACAGCCCAGTCCTATTCACACTTTCCTGGGAGTAAGCCCCATTGACTCCAATGGGACACTTCTGAGTAGACATGCATAAGATTGGGCTGGGAGGCTGCAATCCTAGACACACTTTCCTGGGAGTAAGTCCCATAGAACACAGTGGGACTGACTTCTGGGTAGATATGTCTAGCATTGCGGCTGCTCCACTGGAAGGCAAGAATACAGTGCCGCTGTCTGTGCGGGCAGTCGAGCCCAGCAGCTGCGGTGCCGCCCGCCTGCCTGGCCCCCTCTGGTGCCAAAGCCTGTTGCGTGATTCCAGCCCAGACTCCACATTCCCCGCCTGGGGCGTTTTGGGGCTCAGGCCTCTTAGTCATCCTGTCTGTTTGGCTTCGCGCTCGCCTCTTCCTCCTCCCTCCCTCCTCCTCCTCCTCCCCTCCTGGAGGTTCACCCGGGCGCTCTCCGCGCCGCTGCCAGCCAGAGAACAAGGAGAAGCACACATTCCCCTCAGCCCCAAAGGTCGCCCTCCGCTCGGCCCGGAGCTTGCAGCCGGCCAGTGGCCACCTCGCCCTCCGCTGCCAAGGGGCCCTCTCAGGCCACCGCGCGGGAACAAAGGGTGCCTCCCTCGCCCCCCCCCCACTCCTCGGCCCTACAGAAACCACAGTTTGGGCCCAGCAGCAAAGTTAAGAGCAGTTGGCAGAGAAAGGCTGGGCTCTCCTTAACCCTCCGAGCACCTTGACTGGTGCCAGGGGTGGACACAGCACTTTGGGGACTCGACACGTTTCTCGAGGCTGTTGATCATCTGAATAGAAGTTACCTTGGCAAAGGCTGAAAACAAAATAAAACCAAGGAAGGCCCTTAACTGGGAACTATTATATGACCCGCCCTCCACCCCACCCTCCAAACTAAAACAAACAACTCCTGAAGCAGCTCGTGGTGGAGGATCCTCTTTCTTGTTCGCCAACCATTGGGAGCAGAGCCTGAATGAAATCATGTCCAAGGAGAAGACAGAAAGGGTTGGCCGCATTTCTCTAGAAAAACGGAAGCGACTCTTTTTCTAGGCCACATTTGGGGGAAAAAAATCAGATCCAGATTTAAGAAATGCAGCAGCGAAATAACAAAAGGAGGTGCATCTGCGTCACTGAAGGAAAATGTTCATTGAACCACCGGATGTTAGAACTGGAAGGGACCTTGGAGATCATTGATCGAGCAGTCCTAGTCATGTCTACTCAGAAGTAAGTCCTATTCAATTCAATAGGACCCAGGTTGCAATCCTATCCACACTTACCCCGGAGTATATCCCCTTGATTGTAATAGGACTTACTTCCGAGTAGACATGCCTAGGACTCCCATTCTAACTCCCTTTGAAGTGCAGTTGGGTTTCAGTCCCAGTTTCATAAGGGACTTGAGGAACTGTCAAAACGGAATATACCTTTAGGAATCACTGGGGCAGTGAAAACAATGTAGCACCACGAAATCAGTACCAATTTGGTGAGGAGCTCCTTGGGACTGTACGCAGCCGTAGTTCCACCGGCACAGCTTCATTGAAACCGCTGGGCCTAAGCACAAGAAGAATCAGCTGGGCTGGCCCACGATGACCCCAGATGTAACTGTTTTTGTGACCACTTTCAAATTACGCAACCGGAAGAATGTGTGGCACCTTTGGCGGCTAAGGTGGTTTATCTGTGGCTTCCACAGGCACCAACAGCCCACTTCGCTGGAAGCGTGAAATGGGCGTGAAGGAGGATCCGTATGTTGTCAAGCTGGTGTCCCAACATCAGCTAGTTTGTCGTTATGGTGCTATAAGCACAGCATTTTTCTTTTTGGGCAAGACTTGGTTGCAGTATGAATAGAGCTCTCTCTCTGAGATGTATGTTCTTTATGCAGGGTAAATTCCAATAGATCAGCAAAGCCCAGAACTAGAATGGTGTTATCCTGCTAAAGTATCTAGAATAACTTCCAAGGTGGGCCAAAAAAGAGGGATATGAATGTGCTAAACAAAAAGGAACGAAACAGCGCACTAAGGGCCCAATCCTAACCAATTTTTCAGCGTTGATGCAGCCGAATGCTGCCCCAAGGTAAAGGAACAAACGTTCCCTTTCCTTGAGGAGACCTCTGTGACTGCTTCCCCCCCACCAAAGGATGTAGCGCACACACCCCATTGGTATGGGTGCATCATTCCTGGAAAGTTGGATAGGATTGGGCCCTAAGTACACAAAGGGCCCAATCCTATCCAACTATTCCTGCACCGATGCAGGTGCCAAACAGCATGCGCTGCATCCTGTGGTGGGGGGCAATCCAAGAGGTCTTTCTCAAGGTAAAGCCCCTTCTCCACGGGCTGCACTGCAGCTCCATCGGTGCTGGAAAGTTGGATAGGATTGGGTTCCAAACCATGCCTCTAAAGCTGCATAGGTTTGCATCCCACTGGCCCCCTGACAAGCACGTTCATAGATGTAGTGCCATTTCTTACGGGGGGGATGGGGAGGAAGAGAAGCCCCCACTATCCCAGCTCGCCCACAATGAGCCCTTCACTGTATTCACGCACACACTCACACGCACGCACAGAGCAAGAGGCTGCATTTCGAACCAAGGTGGCGAACGCACTTCTCCCTGCGTGCCCCGGCCGCGCCACGTCCAGAGGGAAGGAATGGATGGAATCAGTTACCCACCGTCTGAACAGCGGCAGCCGCCGCACTGCTTGGATTCCAGCGCGAGGAGCAGCCAGGAGACGGTCCCGGACTCCCTTCTAAATGCCTGGTGGCGCCACAGGCAGTGGGGAGGGGCGAGCGAGGAGGAGCGTGCTGAGTGATTCATGGCTGCGGAGGGAAGGAGGGTGCTGGCTGGCTGGGGAACTGGCTGGCTGGCTGGCTGGCAGCAGCAGGCGCCCTGCGAAGCTCCACTGAGTCTGCGCTCCCCTCTCTTTGGAGGATGAGCCACCCTCATCTGTGCAAAAAGTGTCGGGATAGGAAGTTCTCTCAAGACAGTCCCTTCACCACGTGTTTCCAAAAAGGAACACGGGGCGATGTGGTTCTTTCTGCTGGGAGGCATGTTTGGGCCCAGTCCTATCCAACTTTCCAGTGTTGATGCAGTCGCAACAGAGGTCCCCTTACCAGGAGGAGATGCACCCTTCCAGATGGTCTCTCACCTTGAGTGATGCAACCGCATCAGATGTTCCATTACTTGAGGAGGTGTTCCCTACCAGATGTTCCCTTACTTTGAGGAGGCCTCTGTGATTATCCCTCCACGGAAGGATTCAGTGCATGCCCAGCTGGCACAGCTCCATCAGTGCTGGAAAGTTGGATAGGATCGGGCCCTTTGTTCTTTAATATGCAAGAAATACCACGAGGGGGAATTAGGACAAAAATCAGTTGGGCGACCCTAACTTGAAATGAAATGGTTTCTAACCATTCCAAGTTCCCCTTTAGGTGAATGTGGGAGGTTCAGAAGAAGAAAAAGTTCTTAGAAGCCAGGACTGACCGACCAGACGACGTGCAAACAATAATTTATTTAAATAATCTCTTCATATTGTAAAAGTAACATTGAGTCATGTTTTGTTTGTTTTTGTAATAAATAACCAAGAAAATACCTTTTTTGTTTTTTATGCTTTAAAGGTTTAAACAAGGAGGGGAAAAAAATCAGTAGCTTATTATTTTTGACAGCAAAGAGGGAACGATCCAACAGAACAAGAAAGTATGGAAGCTGCCCAGAGAGAAAGAGAGAAATCGTGGCATTAACCAATCTTGGTTCACAAAACAGAAACAAATACAGGCTGCAGAACTGAACATTTTTCTCCCTTTTTTTTCTACAAAGAAGCGGTGAGGGGAAAGTCAGCACAAACAGCTTTATTACAAACATAGTTTTCTTTGTGAAGAAAAAATCCTGCAAACATTTAAAAAAAGATAATTTAAACACAGCTGGGTTCCTTTTTCCATTTTAAATATCTACATATAAAAATTATTTCTCTTTTTCTCAACATCAAAATGAGGTCATCTGCAAAGGCACCTATAAAAACGTTTACAAAAATAATAATAATAAAAAAAATTAAATAAGAAATTCTGCACTGGTGATACAATGAAAAATGGGGAAAAGGGAATTTGTATTTTATTAAATAAGGGATGTATTTGCTGAAGACAAGGGGGGGGAAACTCAAGGCAGATGAAAGAGGATGTAAAATACACAGGGGGAGGGAAATGACCCTGAAGGGGGTAAATTTTGGAACCAGTTTGCCACCCAGCTTTAGCCAGATCCCATGGTTGTCAGTGGGAATGTTGCCAGGGGTTTCAAAGGCGCTGATGGGCTTAGGAGTGCTGTGATCTGAAGTTGGGTAAGAGGGGAGTGCAACCAGACTCTGGTGAGGTCCAGAACTTCAGGGGAGGACGCTCACCTGGGGTATATAAAGTACCACCAGGCCCAGAGCGGCTGTTGAGCCACACTGGGGTGGGGAGTGGAACAGTACTGGATCCTTCAACAAAGCACCAGGAGTGGAGTGGGTAGGGCTCCAAAAGCCTATCCACACTTTCCTGGGAGTAAGCCCCATTGACCATAAAGGGACTCACTTCTGAGTAGACAGGCCTCGGATTGGGCTCTATCTCGGCTCTCCTGGGCTGAAGCAGACCACCTCCCCCTGGATCTCCCCTTGCTGGGTGTGTGTGCGTGTTAGAAGATGGTCCCTGCACTGACAGCCGCGCCGTGGTGGTGGTGGTGGTGGTGGAGGTGGGGGTGGGGGTGGTGCTGGTGAGCCTGCCCTTGCTGCAGGATCGGGGAGGCGGCGCTGGACGCCTGGTGGTACCAGGAGTAGTTGCCCAGGAAAGCGGCGGCGGAGGCCGCCCCGCCCGGAGCGGCGCCGGGGCTGGAGCCGGCGCTGCCCCCGCCGCTGGCCGCCCCGTTGCCCAGGCGCTGCGGGTGCGGCGCGAAGTCCCAGGCCGAGGCGGGGGGCGAGGAGCAGGGCGGGGAGGCGCTGCCGGCGGCGGCCGCGTGCTGGTCTGCGGGCAGCTCGCCGCTCTTCCACATCTTCTTGAACTTGGAGCGCCGGTTCTGGAACCAGATCTTCACCTGGCCAAAGGAAGGAAGACAGCAGGCGGCCGTGAGGAGCTGCGGGCCTGCAGAGCAGCCGCCCCGCCCCCTTCCCAAGCCCCACGCGAGCCCCTGCCCGCCCGCCCAGCCCTGCCCCCTTACTCCCCCCTTCCCGCCATTGATACCGCAGGGCAGGCAAGCTCCCCAAGGCCTCCTTTCTGCCTGGATTCGGCCTCCACCAGGCCGGAAGGGCTGCCCCAGCAAGTGGGGGGCGGGTAGGGGGCGAGAGGACCGCAGAAGACATCAGGTTGCCCTTCCCCCCTTCCTCACCCCCTCCCCCCAGCTCCCCTGACAGGCTCCAGCTTGCCAGGGCGCGGGTCTGGCGGTGTTGAAGGCTGGAGAGAGTCGCACTGGGGGGGCTTCACGGCGGCTGGGGGTGAGGGGCTGCTACCACGGGGCGCTCTGCAGCCTGGAGCCAAGACGGCAAAGTACGACAGGCTGGTCTGTGCAAGGCTGGCGCTCTCCTGGTAACAACAGGGCGGCAGAAGCCCTTGGGTGGCGGTGGCACAAGGGATTGACAGCCTAAGCCTATCCACACTTTCCTGGGAGTAAGCCCCATTGACTCTAATGCGACTTACTTCTGAGGAGACATGCAGTAATTGGGGCTGTGAGGGCCCGATCCTATCCAACTTTCCAGCACCGGTGCTGCCTTAATGCAGCCTTGAGGTAAGGGAACAAATGTTCCCATACCTTGAGGAGGCTTCTGTGACTGCCTCCCCACCACAGGATGCAGACGCCCCATTGGCCCAGCAGCACCGGCACTGGAAAATTGGATAGGATTGGGCCCTCAGGCTGCAATCCTATCCACACTTTCCTGGGAGTAAGCCGGAGTGCATATAATAGGACTTACATTTGAGTGGACAGGCATAGGATCGGGCTGTTACAAAAATAAGTCACATTAGAATCAATGAGTCTTACTCCCAGGAGAGTGTGGATAGGATTGCAGCCTTATTTGCGTGTGAGTGTGTGAAGGAGTTGTGATACAACGATCCTAGGCTTATTTCAAATTGAGTTGCACTAATAAATGTGTCCCCCCCCCATGTTTTTAGGGTAGGTTGCACACTCAAGACTGGATCCTTTTGTTTCGGGTCAACCGCCTGAGTTCGCTGTTCGTCAAAGAGCCGAAGAAGCAACAGGAGGAATCTGGCATTTCCTGCTCGCTCGGATTGTGAACGGGAAAGCGTGGTCGCCTGTTACACAACTTTGTCAGAAGGACCCGCGCGCTGGCTGCAGGGAACAGAGCTTGTTGCCTGCCAGGTACGTAAACTGGATCGATCGCGATATGTGGACTAAAGTGTGTTTATCTTAGGTGGTCTGATATACGGGCAACTCGATAATACAGTCCACGATCTGGCAAAGAAATACAATCCGAAAAACACTGACCTCGAAGTAAGTCTCAGTGGAATTCAGTGGGGCTTATTTCTACATAGATATGTATAGGATTGAGCTATTAATCCCGTTAGACCCAGGTTTGAGCATGCCCAACCCGGTGCTCCTAGGGCACGATCCAGCCCTATGTGATCCTTTTCTTTTAGGAGACCTCCCATTACTCAGAGTAAGAAGTGAAATACTGTCTTTTCCCACCGAAATCGCAGGGGCCTGAGGACCCAATCCTATCCAACGTTCTAGTGCCAACGCAGCCGCAATGCAGCGCTGAAATAAGGGAACAAAAGTTCCCTTACCTTGAGGAGGCCTCCCTGACAGTCCCCCTTCCCACAGGCTGCAGTGCGCCTCTGTTGGCACAGCTGCATCAGCTCTGGAAAGTTGGATAGGATCGGGCCCTTAAAAACGCTTGTTTGGATCCTGGCTCTGCAACAGAATCACACATTGTCTCCTGTCTTTCTGTTCGTTAGATCTGCGCCACGTGTATCGGGAGTGCGTGTTTGTGGAGCAGAGCCGTCCTGCAACAGTAGCAGGTACAGGTACTGTAGGTGACTGAGGCCACCCGGGTAAACCAAGTGCTGCTTTTCGGAAGGAAGGAGCCACAACACCCGTCAGATAATGGGAAAGGGGGACACCTCTTCTGGGTTTTCAATGGCAAAGAGTGTGGCAGGCAAGCTCCCTCCCGCAAATGAAACAGCAGCGGGAGATTTGTGCCAAGAGGATCCCGAGGGAGAGTCAGGCTGGAGCCGCTGCTGGGGCACCCGGTCAGGACTTCCTGCCTTACCTGAGTTTGGGTGAGGCCTAGCGAGGCAGCCAGTTCGGCTCTCTCGGGCAGCGCCAGGTACTGGGTCTTCTGAAAGCGTCGCTGCAGGGCTGCCAACTGGAAGCTGGAGTAGATCGTCCGGGGCTTCCGCACTTTCTTTGGCTTCCCGTTGACTATTCGGATCTCGGGCTCGCCGTCTTCTTTCTCTGCTTCGAGGGAGGAAACACCAGCGTGAGTAATCGGGCAACACACACAGGCTGCCTTTGGCGGGGGGGCGGGGCGGAGGATGACTTTTGCCTCCAAGCAACTTTGAGAGAAGGGGCCAGAGCCCAGGGCCTGGGTCCCCCCCAGCCCAAACATCTGCTCCTTCCCTTTTGCCAGGCTGCAGCAAACTAGGGAGGCAGAAGCGGGGCAAGGAAAGGGGAGCTACTCCCTAAGAAAGTTTATCCTCCCCCCCACCCCCCAGGCTTTGAGTCTTACCAGGATCGTTGCTGACGGGGGACGTCCGGGTCCCGTAGGGTGCATAGGAAGTGTAAGAAGCGGAGTATCCCAGATCGTAGCTACCGGCTTTGGAAGAGTAGGGAACCGTGCTGAGGCCGCTGGCGTGGTACTGGTAGGAGCCCATCTGTGAGTAGGGCGACCCGCTGCTTCCGTTGCTACCTGTGCTGCCTCCTCCACCGCCTCCGTGCTGCTGCTGCTGCTGGTTGGTGTAGTAGCTGCTGTCGGTGGCCGTGGACACGGGCAAAGTGGGAGATTCCTGGGGCTTGTGCAAGCCGTGGTGCTGGTGGTAACTGCTGGAGGTAATCTGGTTGGAATGCATGTCTGAGGCGAGGCTGTCAAAGACTCCAGTCATTCTGGTCCCCTGTCCCCGCCCCCTGCGTCCCTCCTCCCTCGCTCGCCTGCTCCACGCACACGCAGGAGGGCAGCGAGCAGCAGGGAGGGCGAGCAGCCGGCGTGGGTCTTCTCTCGGAAGCAGGGCGGGTGGCACGACGTGCCTCCCCCTCTCGTTTGGTGGCAGGCTGGAGACTCCACGCAAGAAGAGGGGAGATCACTGGGGATCCCTTCGGGTCGCTGCCGCCTCTGCAGTCGCTGCTAGAGGAAGGGGGCAGGAGCTCGCCGTCATCGCCCCTCCGCTCCCGCCGCGCTCAGAACTTTTGCTCTGTGTTGCTGCGCGCAGAACCTCCCCCGAGCAACGCTCAGCTGCCTCCTCAGCCGCCGCTTTACGATTGTCTGCGGCTCCGGGATGCTGCCAGGCGGGCATTTAACACCAGTCACGTGAGAGCGGGCGACGTCACCTAGCAACAGCCAATCAGCAGCCCCGCTCATGTTGCATTCTCTTTCTCTCGCATCCCTCCCGCCTCTCTCTGCCCCCCTTACCAGCCTTTGCTTCCCCTGGCAGTGCAGGCGCCTCGCATATGACACGTGCTGGGAAGGAGGGGGCGTCAAAAACAAAGCCCAGGATACGACGTGCGGGTGCGATCACAAAAAAGTGTGTGTGTGTGTGTAAAATTGTTCAGCCTGTAGGTTGCAGGTTAGTATCTAAACATATGTGTCCTGTGTGTGTGTGTGTGTGTGTGTGAGAAGTTGTTCAGCCTGTAGGTTGCAGATTAGTATCTAAACATATGTGTCCAGTGTGTGTGTGTGAAGTTGTTCAGCCTGTAGGTTGCAGGTTAGTATCTAAACATATGTGTCCAGTGTGTGTGTGTGTAAAAATGTTCAGCCTGTAGGTTGCAGATTAGCATCCAGCATATGTGACCTGTGTGTGTGTGTGTGTGTGTGTGAGAGAGAGAGAGAGAAATTGTTCAGCCTGTAAATTACAGATTAGCATCCAACATGCGTCCTCTGTGTGTGGCTGAGGGCGCAATCCTAACCAACTTTCCAGCACTGGTGCAAGGCAAAGCAGCCCCGAGGTAAGGGGACAAATGGTCCCATACCTTGAGGAGGCCTCTGTGACTGCCTCCCCACCACAGGATACAGTGCACGCTCCATTGGCATGGCTGCACGGGCACTGGAAAATGGGATAGGATTCAGCCCTGCGTGTGAGTGTGAGCAAGAGATATAAAAAGAGAGCAAGGTCCCATTACACACCTAGATTCTTGTTTGATTTTTCTTGACTTTTGTTAAGACTCGAAAAAACACTGCCTAATCTAGTCAGATCTGACCCTATTAAAACACATAATCATCCATTAAAAACACACCAAGAGTGATGCTGGCCCTATAAGAGGAAATCCACTCACCAATGCTTCGTTGTGTGTGCTTTCTCTGTAAACAGGATCTTTCTTCATGCATACATTTTATATTTGGAGATCATGGTGCTGTTTATAACCTTATCAAGTGGATGTGGGGGAAACAAAGGTGAGGTGCTTAGAGGGCAAGAGGACTGAGGTGAGTAGAAGGATGAGGAGGCTGCAAAGGCCAACTTTACTCCTGTAGGAAGTGTTGCCTTTTGTAAAGGCGTCTCTGAACCAAAGATAGTGATACTGAGCAACTTTAAATAGCTCTAGCCATGGTAGTTCCCTTCCCCCAGCATTCTCCCTGCTTTCATCAGTTTACACAACAGAACTTGCTTTGCGCATGTAGTTGAAAAGGTATAGCAATCATGCCTCTGAAGTTGGCTCTTTGCACTTAAATAAAGTAGGACCACTGAATGAAAGTCCTGATGTTAGTGTGTAAAATATGCAATGAATTACGTTTGGGAACATCTATTCGGTGTTACTGTTATCCCCTATATTTCAGATGCTGGCTCCTCATAAAAACTTCGAAAGCGTATATATAAATTCCAAATCTATACACCCCAAATGTTCTCTCCTGGAACTACAAAACCTCGCTTGGCCTTTTAAAACTTGGCAGGATGGTTGTGAGAATAAACTGAAGTGAGGACATATTTTAAACTTACGAAGGCATTTGGGTGAAAAAAAAAGATATTTAAGTTCGTTGGCTAACATACATCCTGATAACATACACAAAAACACACGCATACTCGCTTTTAAAGTGTGGTGTTGAAGTAATCTGATGTGATCCTCAAGTTAGGAAGGCTGTGGGGGGGGGGCAGCTTGTGGATGCTGATGACCTTGCCTTTGAGCGCCACCTAGTGTACAAATTCCTCCCGAGCCTGTCTCCGAGGTCAGGTAGGAGACGGTGTAATCGTACCTCGGCGCCAGGCTCTTCAATCACCGAACGGAGCAAAATAGTAATTAAAAGCCACAGCGCTGTGCTAGCGCGCATCGCCCGAAATCCTCAGAAGAAAGAGACATACCTGTGTGGTGGAACAGACTTGTTGCAACAGCAGCCTCCTGGAAAGCCGGTTGATGTTTCTGGGAAACAAACATCCCATCTGCCCCCCCTTTGGCACGTGTGTTCATTCCACCTACCATTCAAAAACCTGAGCCTTCGACGTGAACGCAGCGCACTCTTGAGTCTCAGGCGAGGAACAAAGACAAGGCCGGGTGGCTGGCCTGGCTTCCTTCCTTCTGGGGCCATTTAGTCCTGAGCCTCGAAGGACTGCCAAGGGCCTGCCACGCCAACATGAACGGGGACTGCTGGGTCTAAGGCAGTGCTTCCCAAACGTTTTGGACTGACAGCTCCCTTGACCTACTGGGCTATGGGACTGGCTCCCCTCAGGCCACAGTCCTATCCAAACCTTTCTGGGAGTAAGTCCTATTGACTAGAATGGGACTTACTTCTGAGTAGACAGGCATAGGCTTGGGCTCTCTGTCCTACACATTTTTTTTGGGGGGGCAAAGATTCCATGGCTCCCCTGGCTGGGGAGCCACAGCTCACAGTTTGGGAACCACTGGTCCAAAGAATCCTAATCAAGTTGAAGTCAACACCTCTGGCAAGGCAGGTTTCTTAGTTAGAGCTACTCCAGTTTGATGGCAGATGATTCCTCACACCCTTGAGGAAAGAGCACGATCGCTTTCGCCCTGAATAACAACGTGGGAGGGGGCAGTTTCAGCCAGGTCCAATGTGCTGATCTCTCAGCACAACCTTTATTTATCTTTGGTTTATATGAAGTGTTATAAAAGTCATCTCACGAATGCTCTTAAAACACCCTGATTTTTTATTTTGTTTTTTACATCTTGAATGCAGTGTGTTCAAAAGTAGGACTTTAAACACTGCCGGGGAAATCGCTTCCACACTCCCTGTCAAAATCGCTTTACATTGTGTCCCCCCCCCCCCACTAAAATCCCCCTGAGGGTATCACTTTTCAGCTTCACAGCCACTGTCTTCGAACTGTTCTGAGCCATTTTTAAAATCTTGCTCCTCGGAGTTCTCAATCCTATAGAGACAGGAAGCATCACTTTGGATGCAGGATGGACACAAGTCAGTTTCATTTCCTTCTCATAACAATAGATGTAGCAAGAACACACAGAAATGTATTTGGACGGGTCAGAAAAATAAAGTCCATTTGCACTAATTTGGGAAAGGCTTATCCTGCAGACTGGAAGAGAATGGGAGAAAGCGAGAAGCTGTCTGTTCAACAATGATTTTTCCCTTGATCATCGTGAACTCAGTGGGAGCCCAGAAAAAAAAGCAAATATCAACAATCATGTTTTCTGTACAGAGAATTTGAAAGATCAGCGTGTAGGTTTTATTGGAAGAAGGGATCCTAGAAACCAGTCCTTCTCTCTCTCTCTCTCTCTCTCTCTCTCTCTCTCTCTCTCTCTCTCTCTCACACACACACACACACACACACACACACACACACAAAAGACGTTTCTGAAGCACCCATAGATAACATCCCCCTCATAAACAGCTCTTTGTTCTTTCTCATTTGACTCTGTTTCAGCTTCAGACAGTCCTGCAGCCCTTGTGGTGGCTACATTCCTACTCTGCTTTCCCCATAGTAGGTCTCAATAATTTCAATGGGACTCAGAGACATGCCCTAGTAAGTGTGCGCAGGATCACAACTTTAGGGTACAACCCTAACCAGGTCTACTCAGAAGTAAGTCCTATTTTGTTCAATGAGGCTTACTTTCAGGAAAGTGTGGTAAGGATTGCAGCCTTCGTTTCGTTGGAATCCACCCACTGAAATGCTTGTATTTTATCCAAACTAGAATGGTGATCAGATTTGTGAAGCAACCCCAGATTCCCAGGCCAATGTCAGTCCTTCAAACTTCTCAATGGAGAAGTGGCCCTCCTCTCACTCCCTCCCCCCATTCTGGGACAAAATCAGCTTTCTGCAATTCTGGAGTGAAAAAGGCACAGTAACCGACAGTAATTGCTACCCTGTGATGTTTAGTCAGACATCTATCACTTTATAGCAGATCCTCAAGGGTTAATTAATTCCTTCGCCTGTGAAAATCCTGAGAAAAGAACCAATCCATATGGGAGTGGATACAATGACTCTCTACATAAAACATGCCTTAGGTTTACAGGAATGGGACAACAATACTGCCATATTCTTGTCAAGATTATAGGTTCTGAAGGAAATTATGCATATTACTTTTCTTAGGCAACCTTAATCATTATCAAAACATGTCTGTTATGTTATTATCCATGATTCCCACACCAGTCTTAAATGCATTGTTTGAATATTGATTCAAGAGACCTTTCACATAAATGTTCTTAGGATCATAACTATGTTCAGTGGGACCTAAGGCTTCGGCTTCAGTCCGAAGCATGTTTACTATGTGTTTACTAAGGAGTAAGTGCCACTGACCTCAGTGGAGATTTACTTCTGAGTAAACATGCATACATGTGTCCAAATCACCTTGAAATGCTTAGCACTTTTTATCCTTCAAATAACCCTGTGACATCACACCTGTTAATCTCGTATCTATTGTAGAAATGAATAGCTGAGGAAGAGAGATAGTGGCTTGCTCTAGTCTTTCTAGCACATTCACAGTTGGCCCATGAAAGAGGAGTGGTAAAGTAGCCTCCTTGGGTGGCAGATTAACTGGGGGAGAAGGGTTAGTGGGGGTACCCTGCATTCAGCCTCCGAGTACCTCTGCTGGCCAGCTCCACCCCACCCATGACCTTTATCATCCACCATCCTGTCTACCACCTTTACCCTACTTGGCCCTATGCTCGCCACAGGTGCTTCTCCTGCTCCCACTTCTGCAATTTGAAAAAGTTCAAGTCTGTGGGGAGAGAGTGGGGAAAGAGTTTGTGGGGAGAGGAAGAGATGTGGTCTTCTAGATAGAGTATCTTCCAGAAGATACCCTAGAAGGCCACCGCTCTCCTGTATTATTTACTTCCTGTTTTGATCCTCTGAAATTTGTCATTATAAAAAAAATTGTTGGTGTAGGAAAATGAGGTACACTACTAATGTACTGCTAGGTAAGACAAGGTAGGGATGTGTGTGTGTGAGTGTGTGTGCCTCCCTACAAGTGTGGTGGGATGACATCACTGCATCACCATAGGTGTGGCTTGGGGGGGGGCTTGCGTTGGTTCTAAGTGTGACCGTGGCTGAGCTGAGACTTAAAACCCCCATCTCTTAAACCCACATTCAAACTTTTCTACCACTGGACAATCATCTTAATTATGCTGTCAGAAGGGACTTCGTAATAATACTTAGCATTGATAACACTGGGAGTTCAAAGTGCTTCACATACATGCTTATAGTCAACCTGTATTGGTGGTAGATTGGTATTAATATCAGTGGCAAGTTAAATTTGGGCACCTGAGACAAGGAGCCCTACCTCTCCCTTCTCACTTGCCTGCCTGTCCTCCTCTTTCTTGCCTATTTGCCTTGACAATTGTGGCAGTACGTGAAGAGCTTCTCTTTCCCTTGCACTCCACTGCAGGCTTGTATTTGAGAAGGAGGAGAAATGGAGTGGAAAATGAAGTGGGAGTGGGAATGAGAAGTGAGTGATGGTAGAGAGTATGAGCTTGACCACTTTGTCATAGCCCCTTCCTATATCCTGATGACTAACACTTGAGGGGCTTCCAGTCCATGAACGTTGACTCAAGAATCATTTTGCTCTCTAATTGAAATTCAGTTAGTAGAAAGTATTCATTTTGGGTCCATTCCCACCCAAAAAAAAAAAATGCTTTCTGGTCATGTTATAATACCTTTATGATAGCTGGTGAGCAGGTCCACCCATCATGTCTGATTGCATTACCAGTGAAACAAACTGCAGACAGGTCTCAGCATCATGCCTTAAATCTGAAACTTTCTAGTTTAGAAGGAACATCCAGCCTTGGGAAGAACTGTAATTCAAAAGCTGGCACACCATATTGCGTATTCCTAATAAAGGTATGCTTTTACTTTCCTAGTTTAATTTATTTACATAATTAATTTCAGGATTTCTGTCTTGCTTTTCTATACAATATATACCCTAACCCAGTATAGTAGTCCCTAAACTTTGTGTCACTGTGAACCATCTTGTCCTCTGTACAGGGTCCTCTGGATTGTGCCAGGCCTGTGACCTACTCCATTGGCTTCCATGAGCCCTTGAATGCCTTGTGGAAGCAAACTGGAAGTTCATAGAAGCAAACTGGAAGCAGAAGTAGCTTCCAGTTGCTTCTGTGAGGCATTAGGGGGCCCATGGAGGCCAATCGAGTGGATTGTGGGCCCTGCACAATCTGGAAGCAGCTTCCGGTGGCTCCCAGTAATGCTCTGTGGCACGACAGGGTGCATCGGGTCACGACCCACCACACATTGAGTCTGGACCCACCGGTTGGTCACAACCCACAGTTTGGGAAATGCTGCCCTAGCCTGTTTTCATGGAGGTTGTTAACTTGAACTGCCATGACTGGCAAAGCATAACTTTTGGCAGGACCCTTAAGAATCTGATTTTCCTGATGGTTAAAATGCATTGGCTATCTTATGAGGAGTTGTAGAAATCATAGTGAAAAGCGATAGCATCAAATTCTTGCTGGGAAAAAAAATGGGAAAGAATATTGTGAGAATATGTTCTTGCTCTTACAACTAATGTAGGGAATATTTGTATAACTAAGAATTAGTATACACATGATGTTCATTAAGGATTGCAAAAGTGGTATGTTTAGTGATATCTAGCAGGGAGAACAAGGAAAAAAGTAATTTCTGATTGGTGACAACCAATGGTTGCTGAGCTTAGTTGTTCCAACAATAGAGTCATGTTCCGCTAGTTGAAAGCAGAATTTGCCTCTGGCTAGTTCTACTTAAGAACTTCCTATGGTGTGAAAATGGGCTGTGGTTTTGGACTTTATCATGTTATTTACTATGGTTGACAAAGCAGATTAGGAACAGAGTATTGTTGGTCCAAAGAGTTATTTGTGTTTTACCTTGCACCAACTCAGCATATATTGGTTTGGTTCTGGTGTTGACTGGTCAATATGATTACTCAGCCCTTGGTCACCCAGTATTTTGGAAGAGTCAAAGATGTTTAAAGGAATACTTCAGGCAATCACAAGTGGAAAATATTTTCTTTTGTCTTTGAAAACAGCACTGTTCAAGGACTTAGAGCTGCAGTGGAGGTGGGAAAATAGACTGACAGTGAAACTTGCAAATTCAGTATCAAATGTTTCCTTGCCAAACCACAGGAAAGCAAAGCATTATTCTGCACCAGCAAGGGTTAAATTTCATCATGAACTTTCACCCATGACTTGATCAAAGGTTAGTGGCTGCCTGCACTGGAGATGCTAGAGAGCAACCAGATCTCATGGTCAGTTTTGAGAAATGGGTTTATAACTGATTTGAGTGGATTTGCATTCAAAAGAAACTACTCTGAACATGAACAATTTATTTTACTTCAAATGTAATAGGATTTAAAAAAAAAAAAAAAGGAACATGAGCCTGAATTGTGCAGTGCCAACGATGGCAAGATGTCTCAAATTTCACAAACTTCTCCGGTGCTGATGATGTAGCCACAACTACAATTGGCTAGTAAAAGAGCCGCGGAGGTATTTTTCCTCATCGTTGCCTCTGCTCACCTCCAAGAGAGCATTCAGCATTCATGAAAGGCAGCACTGAGAGGGTTGATCAAGTTGTTTACAAGCCAGCTGCGCATGAGTCACAGAAGTGCTTAGAAACCATCTAGCATCATCTGACAGCACGTAATTCTTGGTTTGTCTTCCGATGTTGACATGGGTTTCTGAAATGAAACGTCGTGCTTGCGAAAATACGCTTTGTGCTTCATTCACTTTTTAATGCACACTTGATCTAGACTGGGCCAACTGCCCATTAGCAGATGCCACAGAAGAAATTTGTTAGGGTGAGCAAGGACTGTGGAGCAGTAGAAAAGCCTTCTGATGATGCAGAAAAACAAAACTCAAGTATGTACTCCACAATGCCTGAGGGACAGGGTGGCTAACCAAGTGAGGTTTGCTCTGTGTCACTACATGATCATATGGTCTGCGTAGTTTGTAGTGATGACGACACTGTGCTATTTACAAAGTCTATATTCTACAGTTTTTTTTCCAGGGCACATTGTTGCATTTTTCTAATTGTTTTTTGTGAGGAGTCCACTGAACTGTTCCCCGACATTGACCCCTCTTAGTTGAGAGCCAGCATCCCAACCTACAGAGGTGAATACTCTGCTGAGTGGTGGAGGGGGAGGGTGACTGTGTTGAGAGGCAAAAGGAGAGAGGACACCTAAATTTTTATCACTATAGTCCAGTTCTCAGTAAAGTCTGCTGAGTAAGGGTTAGGTAACTTGTATACAAACCTTCAATTAGTTCTGTAAAACTTCAGTTCCTGCCATGTCATTCTGAGAAACTGAAACTTTGTCTGAATTAGGATCTCATTGCTGATCAGGAATGATCTTCATATTTATATTACATATCTATGTCAAAAAATATGTGGATGACACCCAGCTCTATCTCTCCTTGCCATCCTGCTGTGGAAGTCCTGGAGCGCTGTCTGGATACAATTAGGGACTGGATGAAAGGTAATAAGCTGAAACGGAATCCTGAAAAGACAGAGGTCTTCCTGGTCAAGAAGTCCTCAGTGCAGGTATTGCTCTACCCACTTTGAACGGGTTTGCACTCACCTTGCAAGAATGGGTGCACGGCTTGGGAGTTCTGGATTCTTAGCTCTCTTTGGAGAACCAGGTGGTAGCAGTTGCTAGAAGTGCATTCACTGAGCTTAGGCTGGTTCGCCAACTGAGCAGGGCCTAGGAGAGGGGGGTAAAGGGGGTAATTTGTACCCTGGCCCAGGGTCAAAAGGGGGGCCCAGGCAGCCAAAGGAAGGGTCCCAGAAAGTTCCTGGGATCTTACATTTTCCTATCTACTCAGACTTGTTGCCTGCATGGGATGCTGGCAACACTACCACAACTAGGGATGCTGGGGACACTACTGATGCCACCTGGGTTGGTAGACCTGGGCTCCAAAGACTTTTCCAGCTGTCTCTACCCTCCCTCCCACCCACCCTATTTTGCCCCTCCCTGCCCCTATTCTGCTTGCCTGTCACCACCCTCCCCTTTGCTCTGCAAAGGGGCCCAAAAGAAACTTTGTACCACCTGATAAAATTTCTCTCAGAGGCCCTGCAACTGAGACCATACTTAAGCCGTTTGGACCAGGCTACAATGACTTTAGTAACTTCAGAACTGGACTTCTGCAACATACTCTACTTGGGGCTACCCTCTAAAACAGTTCGGAAACTGCAATTAGTGCAGAATGTGGTGGCTTGGGTGGTTATGGAGGCTAGACAATATGACTCTGCTGGACCACTGCTTCAGCAGCTACACTGGCTGCCCATTCACTTCTGGTCCCAGTTCAAGGTGCTAGTTCTAACCTTTAAGGCCTTCCATGATGTGGGTCCGTCCAGGCTATCTGAAAGACTGCCTCCTCCCTTACATTCCAGCCCGCCCTCTTATGTCATCTGAGGGGGCTTTTCTACAAGTGCCTCCTCTGTCCCAAGTGAGAGGGGTGACAGCTCAGGGGCAAGCCTTCTCTGTAGTGGCACCACAACTTTGGAATTCCCTCCCAGGGGAACTGAGAACTACTCCCTCCCTCATGGCTTTTTGGTGAGGATTCAAAACATACCTGTTTTGTCTGGCATTTGGTTGCTGAGTGGATATTGCTCTCTGTGCCGCTGACATTCTGCTGTGACATGACTGCTTCTCTGGGCTAATTTGTTCCCCTTTGGCTCAATGATATTTGTTGATTTTGCTCTGTTTTGGTTTATGTTTCACTATGTAATGTTAAAATTAATGTTTTAATGGCTTGTTTGATGTTTTTCTTTTAACCTGTTGTGATACTTTGTACTTTATTATAAAACTTTGTAAGTCACCTTGGGCATAGGAAAGGTGGGGTATAAATTTTATTAAATAAATAAAGTCTCTGGTGATCACTTAGAGTAGATAACCCTTTCCCCAATGCATGGGCAGTTTGGTATGTTTCTTGTTTTAGTACTCGGACCTTGCAGAGATAGCAGGTTTGTTTCTGATGATGACAAATTGATCATCTGCTTGCTAGCTGATTTTGATTTCTTATATTACAATGATTATAAGTCTTTTCTCATCAACATAAGAAGAACCCTGCTGGATCAGGTCGAGGGCCCATTTAGTCCAGCTTCCTGTATCTCACAGTGGCCCACCAAATGCCTCAGGGAGCACACAACACGACAAGAGACCTGCACCCTTTCTCAACCTTTCTCATAATCATGATTATTTTGTAAATACATCCATAGAGATCATTTCCATAGCTGTAGATCGTTATTATATAATGGCTTCCATGGACTTGATGCTTTACATAGATGACAAAGGCAGAGCTCTGTCTTGAGGAGCTTAAAATCTAGATATTGACACAAGAGAGACACAGTGCTGGTTCATCCCTGAGGAGATTGAAGTAGACACATTAGGCAGTGGATTGATGGGGGTCGCCTTTCTCTGCCTACCTGTTTGCTTCCACTACACCACTTCCTGGATTGGAAAAGGAGGGGGGGGGCAGAGTGAAGAGGAAATGTGGATGGGAGGAGAGTGCTGAGCTGGAGCATTGGAAAATGCAGAGGCTGGCATATCATTGGGTAGGGGGACAACATGTGCATGCTGTCTCAGGTGTTAGGAGGTCTTGGGCCAGCCCAGGGTAGACAGTAAATGAAGAAAAGGGGGTGGAAGTAGTACATTCAGTTGTTTTACTTGTATGTACTTAAGCTTAGTTACTCGCCACCAGTGGGCCAGTAGTGCGTGGCTGTGTGTGCTACTGGCAGGCTGTTCACAATGGCCACTGAGATTCAGTCAAGGTATGCAGCTAACCCTTAACAGCTTAAGCTATCAGCTTAACTCTTTCCTGTGCTAAGTAGCATGATGTAAAGTGGTCATTCTGCCATTTTCCATGTGTTATCTGGTTCTTTCTACGCATGGCCAGCAGGGATTATTGTTGCTCAGTGCACAATGCTATGATTAGTGGGCATAATCAGCAGTGTTGCTGCATACTCTTTGTCTATCAGAGTTACTGTGCTAGCTTTGGTTGGCAGTGATATTTGGATGTTTACTTTGCTGTTCTGCACACAAAGAATCCTATGTTGCACTGGCTTTAGAGGGTGTTGGCATAGTGAGACCATGGGTTTGCTTTCTAAATGTGCAAGAGTCTTCAACTCCATGTTAAGACTGTTTCAAATTGCAGACTGGGACTTCCATCAACCTGCCCCCCCAATATTTTCCTTCTTCCCCTCCCTATTTTCTTCCTACATTCCCAATCTGGAAAAAAAAAGCTGCTGGTGAACTCAAAACCCTGCACATTATTGGTAAAGTTGATGCTCTACAGTCTATGTGGAGAAGTAGTCGAATTAGCCACTGGAGGTCACTGTTGGCTCATGCTCATGCATCTGGCATGGCATTTATCCAGCAGAACAAAGCTTCCTCCATGTATAAATGAACCCCTGGGTAGCATTTGCTGAGCTTTATTGCACTGTGGTGCAGGTGGCATGTTCTTACAAAGAAGGACCAACTCCATCCGGCTGGCATTTATTTAAATTCATTGTGGTTGCAGCTGGTGGAAGGGCTTGCAAGAAGGTGGGTATTTGCTTGGCTCCCATGCTAGGCAATTTAGTGATCTTAATCATATGTATACAGCTTCTGAGTGGAAAAAAATCTTGTACAGGAACCAGATTAGTGCAAGGACAGGGTTCCCCCCCTTTTCAAGGGGATTATTTAATCTATTACTAGTCTACTTAATTAATATCCTATTCCATCCCTAAGGCTCTGATCATGTTATAGTATTACATATAATTCTCTCTGTTAATGGTCTGAATCAGTGACGTGTCATCATCACAAGTAATCGTACATATTTTGTTGGAAATCTCCTGTAAAATTACTTAGGTCATGCTTGGTGGTTGTCACACTCCCTGCAAACTAAGGATCAGGTATGTTGGCTTGGGTAGAACCTAGTTGTGAATACAACCCAAAATGTTCAAATGGGGGCACAATCCTAACCAGGTCTACTCATAAGTAAGTCCTATTTTGTTCAGTGGGGCTTACTCTCAGGAAAGCATAGTTAGGATTGCAGCCTGGGTCTGTAACATTTTATAACATTTTTTTTGACCATTATTTTCGTTTTACAAATAGGAAATCAAAGCTAAAAGGAAGCAGCATCACCATAGATTCTGACTGAGTTCGTGGCCACTGGGGACAACAGAAATATAACTCTGATTTCTCTCAAGTCCATATCCATCACTTTTGCCACTGGACTATATTGCTTGGTGCTACAAAACTCTTTGTCATCCTTGAAAGTAGGGCAACAAAAGGCTGGCTCACAAGGGCGTGGTCACAATTTGATTAGTATGACATTACACTAATAACATGTAGCCATTGCAAGTCTAACACCAGAATTAGAACTCTCATTGCATCACATCTGCTCAAATGCAACAAATCGCAGTTTGTTGCAACAAATGTAACTGAGTACACCAACCTTTAATTTGGGGGGGGGGGCAGCCCAATTCTAACCTGCAGGTAGACCAGCTGGCTTGAGCTGCATCCAGAGCAGGGCTGGGTTGGGTTGCAGTACAACTTGGAGTAGGGGAATTCATTCCCCATGCCCCATTATCATGTGGCAGCTGCCTCTATGGGGCTACTTGGATCTGTGCCATCTGAAGAGGTGGCACAGATCTGAGCAGCCCAGGGTAAGGCTGGGCCACTTGGGAAGGGGGTTAGGATCCAGCCTAAGTGCTGGATCCTGGTCCTGCCCCCCCCCCCGGGCCCAGTCTTCCCACTGGCCCACCTGGCCTCCACCTGCCCTGGAATGCCCCCAGATCCCCTTCCCCCCACCCTTCCTGAACCCCCACACTGACTGAGACAGGCCAGTGCAAATTTGTGGGGCACTAGTGCTCCAAAGGCTGGATTCAGCCTCTGGAGGCCAGCACATGTTTGTGCATTGGCCTGCCTCCTCCCACAGTGGCACTTTTGCGACACCTGGAGGGACTTGTGCTGGCCTAAAGCACTATTTGGATTGTGCCCTTACAGCCCAATCCTGAGCTCCCAGGGTGCATGGCTTTGGTGGCACCAAAAATGACTGCTGCCTCGGGCAAGCACGGGTGGCAGCTTGGGAGAAGGGGACTTTTGTCCCCTTCCCCCGGGTAAGGGAAGTAGCCCTGCAATGGGGTTACTTGACCAAAAGGTCAGGGGTGAGGTAAAAGCATTTGTGTCAGGCGGTGAACCCCACATGAACGCTCAGGATCCAGTGGAGCGGAGCTCCACTGGTCCTCCCTCCCTCCTTCCCCACTCCCTTCCCCCAGCATTCCTCCCCCTGCCCTCTCCCCACCTCCTGCCTCCCTGTCATGATGCCTCCCCACCCTCCGCCCACCTGCCTCCTCCCTGGAAAACCTCCTCCCCTCCTCTGCTTACCTTACCGCAGCTTGGCAGTCCATGTGACTGTCGAGTGGCAGAGCTTGCCCAGGGCAGGGAGGCGCTGGGCTACCACTGGTGCTCACCTGGTGGTAAGCCTGGCAAACGTGCCTTATGGCATGTTTGCAATAGTGTGTGCTGGTGGTGAGCTGGCGTGCTGAGCCCGGGATTGGGCTCTCAGATTCCAATCCTGCGCTTGGCGGCACGGCTCCATGCTGCGGTGTCGCAAACGTTTGTTAGCCTCGCTGCAAGGCTTCTGCCCATCCTAGCCCAGCGCCGGCTGGTAGGTGGGGGCGCCAGTAGTGGGGGCGGGAAGGAGGTGTTCTGGGGTGGGGGGAGGCTGGTGGGGGGCGGAGAGAGGGCAGGGAGTAGGCATGGCAGGGAGGCGTGGTGTGCTGGGGGGAGGGAGGGAGGCGGGTCCGTGGAGCTCCACTCCACAGTATCCAAGGTGCTCGGGGAGGGCTCTGTGCCCTACACAAGCGCCTTTACCTTACCACTGATCTTTTGATTGGCGGTAAAGTGAGTAGCCCCATTGCGGGGCTGCTTACCTTACCCGAGGTAGCTTGGGGCGCACAGGATCCGACGGCAGCCGTTCTAGGTGCCGCCAGGCCTGGGTGCCCCGGACAGCTCAGGATTGGGCTGCCCGTCACCTTTCTAAGATGTTACTGTTACAGACTGAGCTCAGATATGATTCTGTCCCTAGTATTATCTTAGTATTGGAAGACCAAACATTTTATCATGACCTAGTTGACTGAACACTAAAATTTGATTTTCAGTGTCTTTCAGTTGTAAAGTGCTGAGAAAATCAAGATATGTGTATACACTTATGAGGCAGTGCTAATAGGAATGGTTATGTCTTCCAAAAATAAACAAGTATCTGAAAAACACTTGTCTTACTTCACACAGAATGGAAACAAGCTGTCACTGAAGACAATAATAATCTGTAGATTAGTGCATGACACACCAAGTCTTGGCGTTCCATGTTTTGGTGGTTGGTTGGTTTGTTTTTTAATGGCAATATTATACGTATATTGCAAACTGTGTTTTTTTTTTTAAAGGGTCAAAAATGTCCTTTCAGCACTCAGGTGTGGTGGAGAAGCAAAGAGTCAGGACAAGTTTCTCAGCAAGGTTAGAAGGCCCATTATCTTCAGAACTAAACTGTACTGTATTTGGAGAGCACTTATTGCGGTTACTGTTTTTGACACCTCTGTTATTATCGTAATGCTATTAGCACAAGTCAGTCTCACTTCTTCGAGCCAAGGGATTAGTGCCTTGGGCATGTTTAACTTAGTACACAGGTCCAGTTAGTTGTTTACAGTGATAGTCATTGTACATATAGAACCAGAGAAATCATCAAAAATACAGCTGCTCCTAAGGTACAACTACATGAAATCTAAAGCACAAGAGACAGTACATGACTCCCACTTCCCCCTCAGTGATGCTTCTAGAAAAGATTTGTAGGCATAACAGGGGGTTGGGGGAAAATGCCCTGGGGAACCATGCCTGTCAGGGCAGTATAGCTACACACAACCCCATGCTGCACTGCTGCCGCCTCTGCCACTCTCACTGCCACCCACCCACCACTCTCTGGAGCACTTCTGAGGACTGGGGAGGCCTCATGCAGTATCTTCCAGCCCTCTGAAAACCTTCTGAGGCCTCTGGAGGAATGTTCAACATCACTTCTGGTTTTCCAACTAAAACTGGAAGTGATGTTTAAAGGTTGTCCCGCTGCTGCAGGCGGCTTTCAGAGGGCTCGAGGACACTGTGTATGAGGCTCTGGATGTGACTGGTAAGTGAGGGATGGCAGTCTTCTGGGGGGAGCATTCTGTGGGCCTGGCCCTGGACAGCACATGGGCCAGGATCACAGTTGGTAGGCACAACAGAGAATAGAACAGGGAAAGAGAATGATAGAACAATTCAAAACAGGTGCTGTGCTGGTGCAGTCATTGCTGCACTGGTGTGAGCTTTCATAAAAGGGCCATAAAGTGCTTTAATGCTAACTTGTTGTTTTGGAATTGTAGAAGATATGGCCAGGACAGTGGTTCTCAAACTGGTGGGTCACGACCCACCAGTTCGTGTAACGCTTCCCTGTCCCTTTAAGGAAGGGGGGGAGGGAGGCAGCGACACAATCCCCAGGATCACGTTGCTAAGGGGGGTGCTTTGCACTTACTTTCAGAAGGCAGGGCTGCAGCAGGCTACAGGAGGTGTGGGCAACCCGGCGCAGTGCTCCCCAAGGCTTGGAACTTTCACTAAAAGCGGGTGCAAGCCACTTCTGTTTTGCAGGAGGTGCTTTGTGCCCGCTTTTAGCGAACGTTCCAAGCCTGCGCAGGGCTCCCCGCACCTCCTGTAGTCTGCTGCAGCCCTGCCTTCTGAAAGTAAGTGCAAAGCACCCCCCTCACCCCCTTAGTGACACAATCCTGGGGATCACATCGCTGCCCTAGCCCCTCCCCCGCAAGAACTTACTGAGGGAGTAAAGCTCCCTCAAAGTTTAAGAACCACTGGGCCAGGAGATAGGATGTGCTGTCTGCAGTGGACCCCTGCTCTGGTGAATTTGGGAAAGACCTGGGCTTTCAGCAGAGAGTGTGCTGCACAGCTGCAGCCACTGGAGCCAGGCTGTTACATGATATAAGGAGCACCTGGGGGCAGGGAGAGTTAGTGGGTTGTAGTTGGAGTGTGGAGAAGGGAGTGGAGACTTGCTGGCTAAATGGACTGACTTTTTTGCTAACTGACCTGTTAACTCATGGACTGACTCATGGCTCTGCTTATTAGACTGATTCTCTGGCTGTTGACTTACTGGACTTTTGGACTGATTAACTAGCAATTTGACCAATGGACTGGAGGATGCATGACTAGCTGGTGGACTGACTTGTGAATTAACTACCTAACTGATGAATGAACTGATTGCCTGGACTGAGATTGCTAGTTGGTGGAGAGCTGAAGGGGTGCTACTGCACCTGGAAGGACTGCTGGAGGGACCTTGCAAGCCCACAGGCAAGCTACCTTTTTCATTGGTGCTGGGGTACAGTGGTAGCATTTGCTAGAGCTTGCTGTGGTTAAACTGGGGGAACTAATTAGACTTAAAGTGGGCATAGGTTCTCTAGGCCAAGTTTATAACAGGAATTTGGCAAGATGCTTGTGAAGATGTAGTGCCAGTGGGGAGGCCTTGCCAGCCTGCTGGTGTTGCATCTGGTGCCCCATCCTCTGGTGTAAGGAGGTAAGGTGCTGAGTGATGCAGGGACACAGAGAGAGAGAGAGAGAGAGGGGTGTTTCTGGGCAAGGGAGGGTGGAACAGGGGGCAGATCAGGCTTGGGAGAGGGCAGGATTGGTGGAGGTCTCCTCCACTGTATCCTAATCCCCAATCCGGTCTTCTAGTCATTAAGCCAGGCTTCCTGAATTTGTACCAGCTATGTAGCTGGTGCAGATACAAGAAGTCCCATAGAGCAGGCTGTGGCTCAGCATGGGCGAAACCATCTTTTTCAATGGTTGGGGTTCAGAAAATGTTGTCAAAGTTCTACCAGTAGGTCCTGATTTACTGGTACTCATCCTTACTTCATTGGACCAACTTGTTGAAGTGGGAAAGAAACAAAATGAAACAAAATACTCTTCAATCTTAATTATCCATAAGACCCAATTCTCCTTAGGCATGACGTGGTTAATACAAATGCCAAAAACAGCAGTGGTGATGAGACTCTTTTGAACTGGATGGCCAAATTTATCAGCATTCCATAGCACAGAGATACAGTTTGGTGAGACAGACCACTTTAGAAAATGATGCAATTCAGAGTGTTTGAATAAGTAGAAAACTATGTTGCACCTCTGACAGCCAAGCCTATGCATTTACTCAGAAGTAAGTCCCATTGTGTTCAATGGAGCTTACTCCCAGGAAAGTATGTATGGGATTGCAGCCCAAGTGACAGAATTCTTATTTTAAGATGGAAAGGCTGCAAGGAAATGCCTGATGGATTGAACCTCAGAGGAAAGAGAACAGTAGGTTATAATGGTTGAAGCTCAACCACACTGAACATCTTCACCACAACGTACTGTGTGTGTGTATACACACACCTTTTAGAAGGGTAGCATGTAGTATATACAGTTGTTCTCAATGTGTCCACTTGGTTGCACTATAGCTTTAAATACGTAGTGCCAAAAAGTGTAAGGCTCCCCTTTCTGATAGTGACTTAGTCTTGCAGGTATAATCATTGAAGAATAATTTTGTTGTAGAGCTTTGAGCCCAGCTCACATTTAACACTTAGGCAAGTTTTTGATGATGCGGGAGCTGTTCCCATTTTCATGTATCTCACCAGCATATTTGTTAATTAGATAGTTTACTGAATGGGATCTAAAGCAGTTACTTCTCTTGCAATAGCCACAATTCTTCCAGGGACACCTGGCAAATTCTTCCTAAGCTATCACATTGGTTAAAAGTAGGTTCATGTTCATAATATTTCAGGGCAAGAATCTGTTGACAATTTCTCCAGAGAAGATTGTTGCAAGCCAAAATAGTGTTATCACTGAACGTGGAGTTTTAAAGTCACGTGAGAGTTGAAACACCTTGGAAATTCTCCTACTGAAGTTTCTCTAACCCAAGGCTATACAGATGGAACCTCAACCAGAGTAAGCAATGCATTGCTTTGGTTATGCACAGTTTTTGCATTAGGTTTTCAGTGATGGTTCAAAATCCTTACGGTAGGTACACAGTGTGGCCTTCACAGCCTGAAATAGGGGCACTCTGTTAATAAAACTATACTGCTAGCAAGCTGCACCTCTTGGCAGTCCATGCTATTCAGTGTATAAAAAGGCCTTGGCTTTTACATCAGAGAGATCTTTGTATTGCTGCCAACATGCTTTCTGCACCCAGCTTTATGGGTGTGTAAAGCTTCTGAAGAGGAAAAGGCCCAGAGAAATAACAGGCTGCACAGTTGCAGCAACAAGCTTGGTAGGCTCCTTATCTCAGTTGAAGGGTTAAATACTGGGTGAGTCAACAAAGAGAGAGGCAGCTTCTATCTATCAAGGCAGAGAAACATGTGCTCCAGCTGTCCTTCCTCTTTAACCTGGAGAGCATCCTTTTCAGGCATCTGTTTTCTTGGCTATCCTATTTTGCCTTTGGGGAGATTTTGGGGATGCTTTAAACCTTTTTGCAAATACGTGCACATGTGAAATGGAGAGCACCTGCTTCCCTTCCTTCCCTTATAATGTTCTGTCTAGATTGTAAACACTGCTGAATGTGTTGGAGTTGCAATTCTGTAGTTAGAACAGTCAGATTCATTCTCAGAGTTGATATTTTTACTGTATGATCCTTGGCATGTTTACATTGAAGAAGTCCCATTGTCATAAGATTGCAGCCTTGGTCTTGCAACCCAGTCCTATCTAACCCCCATCCCCCCTGCCAATGCCGCTGCACCACTGGACTGTGTGCTGCATCCTGCAGGGGGCAGGCCCAGAGATGTCCATGGAAGGGCACATTTGTTTCCTTGCCTAGGGGTAAGCCTTTGCTGCCTGAATGGGTGGTCTTGGGCCTGCACCTGTGATTTTGCTGGTGCAAGTCCAAGTGGACCCAAGAAGGAGCATTGAGGCTGGGAAGGTGGATAGTGCCACAGCTGCTGATAGCACCCCCTTCCCAGGGTGACAAATGTCATAACTGCAAGAGAGGACAAGGCACCTCAAAACATAGGATATCCAAGAAAAATGTAGGACATGACAAAATAAAAGCTAAAAACACTTGTGTATTGATTTCATGTGGTTAAACACTATATTACTTATTATTAAACTTAAAACTATATTATGCATATTAATTACAAGAAGGTTTTGTGCTGCCTGCAGGGGAACACTCACAGGGAAAAGGAGGGCATTTAAGATCTTTTACAGGGCATGAGGCTAAAAAAAGAGGACATGTCCTGGAAAAAGAGGATGTCTGGTCACCTTGCCCCTTCTTGGCCTTGATCCGCCCCCCTCCCTGCCCCACCCAGTTCAGTTGTACCAGGTCCCTCTACATGCTGGCCCAGTCTTGGGTAGGACTGAGCTTTAAGTTTCATAGAAAATCTGCTGAATTGTATCGCAAGTAAGCAGTCACGTACAGTCAAAAAACATAAAATTTTCTATCATTTGCTAGGTAGTGCCTATATGTTGGATTTTGTCAAATGCAGGCTTCTAACCTAAAGGAAATTGTCTTCTACATGTCAGGAATTGACAAATGCATTCTGCTGCTGCCTTCTCACTGAAAAATATTGGGAGGAGAGCAGGGCTGGCTTTAGGAGCTGCAGGGCCCAATGCAAAGCATGCATGCATGCAGGCAGGCCCCCCCACTACTGCAGGGTCCCTACTTGCCAGGCTGAGCAGCCGTGATAAGGCATCTGCCACCTGCTTTGGGGTGTGTGTGTGGATTTCAAGCCAGGGGTGGGCAGGCAGGCTGTTCAGCAGCAATGCTTCACTCGCCATGCTCTCCTTGCGATGGCATGGAAGATTCCAGAGTGAGGTGCTGGCTGTAGGCTCTCTACTCATTGCCCCACTGTGGGGCCCCTCCAGCCACAGGGGGTCAATTTGGTCAAATCTAGCCAGCCCTAGGAAAGAGATAGAAGGGAAGGTGATGTAAATAATATCAAATGAAATACAAAGCAACTATGCAGAGATAAGCTAAATCTTAGTTTGTCTCATGGCCGAATCCTATTAGAGTTGGCTGGCACCACTGCTGACTACTGTTGAAAAAATATTGCAAAGTTGTTTTTTTTTCTTGCCATGCACTGAGTAGTGTGCTGCTGAGATGCTGGCAGGAAGGCCAAAGCCTTTCTATGATGAATCATGGGCTTTCTCACTGCCTGCCAGAGGAGATGTCAGTGGGAGAGGAGGGGTGGGCAGGTGGGAAGAGCATAAAGGGTGGAGAGGGTGCAAAACTGAGTGGGGAAGGGGGCATAGCAGGGGCACAGAGGCTGTGGGAGGGGGTGGATCTGGCAGTGAGGACATGCGCCAGATCCTATTCCCCTTTCTTGCAGCTTCTCCACCCGTTTCTGTCCTCAGACTTGTGCTAGTGAAATTGTTAGTGCAGGTCAGAGGAAACCCATTGTGGAGCAGGAGGCTTACAAAGGTGTAAAGGGATTTAAATCTTTTACCTCTGACACCTACCAATCTGCCCCCCTCTTCTGCTGTATACAGCGTGCCTCTTTTTGCGGGCTGAACCAGCAGGAGTGGGGGGAAAGATAGGGCTGGGCTGTTATGACACGTAAAATACTAATGTAAATAAGCAAATGACTATTATGCTGTCAAATGCTGACTGCAACATGTTGTATACTGTCAAAGTCAAAACCCCATTCTGTGGGGGTCTGTGTGGGAATTCTTGTCAGGTCTAGACTCTACATTTAGAAGTATGTGTGTAGCATTTGGTGACTGGCTATCAAAAGTGAGAGAAGAAGACTGGATGACGGAAAAAAATATCATAGGAATTGCAGTAGCATCAAAATCATATCCAACTGTATCAAAGTATTTCATTTGTATTCTGGGGTCTAGTTTAGACTGTTGCCTGATGGGTCATTCCTCCTTGATTTCAACCTTTGATCTCTTTGGGGGATGTTGAAAACCCCCTTCATCTTTTCTCTTTCCAGACAAGGCCGAATCTGTATGACCACACAATGGCTTCATTCTAAAACCTCCTACATGTTGTCACAGCAGAGAAGACTGAAAGAAGAGGCTGAGTCTGCAAGAATGTTACCATTGAACAATTAAGCACTTCTTTCTACTTGTTAACACTCTGACTTGGGTACATTAATGTAATTTGATATCAACTGCCGTTCATTAGCAGAGGAAAAGTTGTGAGTGCCAAAGTTTGTTGGAGGGATGCATTTAAAAACCATTTGAAGTCTTAGCTTTGAGACATGTTAGAGGAAGCAGCAGATCCCGTCACATATTCTGTTGTGGTAAAGGCTACTTGGGTGGACAAATACCAATTTTGGGGGATGACTTTGGCAGGAAAATGGCACATAGGCAAAGGTTAAAATCCTCTGTCCCTGCACTATGTCTCAGTCTGGATCATCCTGGCATAGTGGATGCTGTTTCAAAGGGAAAAAAAATATGAAGGGAGACAATGATGTTTTTAACATCTCTAGTTTGAACCAAGCCTAGTATCCTGGAGTCTGTAGAAGAGATGCTGTTAGCTCTTGACACATCTCTTATAAATTAATGTGAATTCTTGGGGTGGGGGGATCAACAAAACAAAATTATAATCTAGTAGGGTACACTAATGTCTGTCGTCCTTTTTCTACAGTGTGATTCCCACTTCACTTGAAGAATTCTGGGGAGGGACTGGTCCTTACTTGATGGTTCTCACTAGTCTTCTTGAGTAAAGGAATCAACAAAGGAGATACTAAGAACCTATTTACATGTTACATCATCCAGATGTGGATGAAGAGCTAACCTATTGCATGCAAATGCCCATAAAAGGATCAAGGCACAATGTCACCTCCAACACACCAATCAGCGTATTTAATAATGGGAAAATACAAGTGGAGAAACAGAGGCAGTGGGTAATGCTTCTCCTTTATTGTGCCACTCTTTTTCTAAATTATTTTCCCCAGTGGCTTTTCCCATTGAAGGAAGCTGGGGAAGCTGGTGAGGAAAGTATTAATTGTTTCATCCCCACATCTCACTCTAAGTTTACCCTACTAGATTATAATTTTTTTGTCGATCTCTCTCCCCCCCCCCAAGAATTCACATTAATTTATAGGAGATGTGTCAAGAGCTAACTGCATCTCTTTTACAGACTTCAGGATACTAGACTTGGTTCAAACTAGAGAAGATGTTAAAGCATCATTATCTCTCCTCCCAAAGCTGCTTTGTTTTTTTAAAAACTGTACTGAGACACTACCCATTTGCACATTTCATGCAGTTAACCCCTAAAGATGAAATACACCATGTATAACCATGAAAGATGCCATTCATTAAACCCTTGGGAACTGTAGGAAAAGGAAACACCTCTGTTCAGAGCAAATTGCCCGATAATTCAGACAAAATGACAAAGCACTGAAGTCACTCAAAGCTCACGTTCTGTGGCATGATCAGGATCTTGTGAGTGTCCCAAGCTTCCTAACACATGTTGAGATTGCAGCTTGCTAGTTCCTATAAAACTACTGAGTTGTTGGGTTTTTACCATCTGACCAATTCATCTAATTGGTTGTTTTCACACACCTAGAATTTCAGCATGAACAGTTTTGGTGCGCCTGCATTTTGGTGCACCTGTGGGAGAGGGGGAGAAGATAGAAGAAGAAAAGAATCCTTTATTGGCATATGTAACAACACATCTGCAGACTATATGCAATAGGTGAGACAGGAAGCAAATCAACTTCTCGGTTATGCAACTCAATAAGCTGATACAGGAATGTTGCCACCATGCCAGTTATTTCAACAGACAAGTCAGTTAAGAGATAACATATTTGGCATGTCAGTAAACCCTCCTCTTGTCCTCAGTTTGGGGTCCAGATATCTTTGACAGATCACAGTATAAAAGGGGCAGTAAAAAGCAGAGTGGACAAGGGTCTCAATACAACTCAACCTGCAAGGGTACTACCTGTCAACATGGGCTACCTAATGAAATTTTCCAAATAAAATAGCAGACGGGAGGACTTTAAATCTAGTGAGAGGAAGCTCTCCATTTTTGGTAACAGTGCAACAAATAAAGATATGAGGCTACTTTACCATAAGCCAGGGGTGCCCAAACCCCGGCCTGGGGGCCATTTGTGGCCCTCGGTGACCCCCAATCCGGACCATGGGGAGCCTCCAATCAGTCTCTGAACCTCCAAAGACTTTCAGGAGCTTGCACTGGCCTGACGCAACTGCTGTCAGTGTGAGGGCAACTCCACTGCTTGCTGTTTCATGTCTGTGATGCTGCAGCAGCAGCAAAGGGAAGGACGGCCTTGCTTTGTGCAAGGCCTTTTATAGGCCACAAGCTATTGCAAGACCTTCATTCATTCATATAAGTTCCATCTCTAATATATTCATTTATGTAAATTTATTCAAATTTAAAATGTAAATTAATTCCTTTTTTCCCCAGCCCCCAGCACAGAGGGATGATTTGGCCCTCCTTTCAAAAAGTTTGGACACCCCTGGCATAGATAATACTGGATTAGATGAACCAATGGTGTGACCCAGTATAAGGCAGCTTCACAAATTGACATTGGGCATGCTTTGACAGGCAGTAAGGTGCACCCTAACCCTAACTGTCATGAGGAAGCTGCTTGAACCATTCATTAATGAGGCGACACTATATTTCCAAAACTAGACGTGATAGGGCAAAACGGATGCCATTTTTGGAATCAGCAACCCAAATTCATATCAAACCACCACAAAGTTTGGGAAAAACTTTTCTGACCTTCAGTTTTGTAGGCCTGTGTTATTAAAGAGCAAATAAGATTTGTATCCGAGTCTTTTAGCAATATCTATCTCCATTCGCGTTCGCCAACGGTTGATATATAATCTCTGGCTCTATCCGCAGTAGCGGTGATACTCCACAGGCAGCAGAGGGGCTTGTGTCCAGCTCATGGTGAACATGTTTGCTTCTTTCAGAAGCCCTGTGGAACAGCTGAGCCGTGAGCTTGATAAGCAGGAGGAGGTGAAATTCACAGAAATGTTTACTGTTTGCTTTGGACAGAACTTTCTCATGTATCAGACTTCCTCCCCTTGTTCCCCGCCCGTTCCAGTGGAGAACAAAGAGACACTAAAAGGCTGACTCAAAAGGCTGAGTCCAGTCTGTGTTTATTCTCAGAGGAGGTTTTCAATTTATTTTTTATTTTTTGGTGAGTGTGTCTTTAAATGGCTTTAGGGCTTGCGTTTTGTGCATGCTCTTTCATGTTTATTCTTGCCTTAAAGCCTAATGTTTGTGCAAGTTCTTGATTAGGAGGATGTAGAAACCTTCATGTGCTGAACATAGTAGCTTTTCTGGGCTATAGATCTTGATATTATTGTTTTCAAGTATGATCAACTACCCTTGGAATTTTTTGACCTTTTATCAGCTGTGCTGTCCCAGACTTTTCTGATCTGGTATCAATTCATTAGTTTGGTTTATGCAGAACTGCTGCATAGTAGTGAGTTTGGGGGACTAGATGTGCTCCAGTCCTCCAACCCACGTGCTGAAGATTGCCAAGTTTTGGCTTCCATTTCTTTCTGTTTGGTCACACTGCTGATGGGGGATAATCCTGCACCAGCAGCATTAGCACAGCTGGCTTGCTGCTATTGGTGCTGAAGTGTCCGAAGGAAAAGACACTTCAGTTCTCTGGGTAGTCTTCCTGTTTATATGTCTACACTGAACTGTCATCATCCAGACAGCTATGATGCAGACACATCCATGAATTTGATGCTGTAATGCCTTTACATCAGGCTACTGGCTCCTTCCAGCATTCTTCTGTTCAATGGCTACAGAATATTGAAGTCTATGGAAGAGCGCTGAGATTAAAAAAAGAAACTGCTGTTTCTTTAAAGGGCAGTACCCTGGAGGTAAAGCCATTTCTGCCCAACGTTGCATATATGCAACAGGGATTAAATGTGTACACCTGTGGGCTGGACAGAAATGGGTTAATGGCCCAAACCTAACAGGGCCTTGCACTGCTGAAATGAGCATTCTGGTAGTGCAAGAACCTGTGTGGTTGACTCAAAGTTCAACGTGCTATATAGCTGCTGCTGCAAGCAATAAGTGGCTCTGGTTCTATGCACTAGTGAGAATGATCCCTGGTGTTAGCAAGTCAGAGTAGGGGGTGAGAGGGTGGGTGGAATGAGGTGGGAAGGGGAAGGAGTAGGGCAGAAATCAGGGAGGAGAAGAGGGTGCGAAGAGGATGGTATCAGAGGCGCTGCCAATATCCTATGTGTCCCTTCCTAGCCTTGATCCATCTTCCTGCATCCATTCAGACTTGCACCAGTTATATAGATGGTGCAGGTCCAAGTAGATGCAGCAAGGTAGGGAGGCTTTACCCTGGGACAAGGGAACAAATGTTTCCTTACCCTGAGGAGGGCTTCCTAGCCCAAAACTCCTCTGTAGGATGCACTATAATTTTAAGAAAAATTATTATTACCCCAGTGCATTTCAGGTGGCTACTTCCGAGGCACTGATAAAACCAGGCTGCCTTCTGTACTTTGAGGTCATCCAAAAAGCTGCCTGGTTTTATCAGTGCTCCCAAAGAAGACTATCTGCTCAAAATGCATTAGGAGCAATAATTTTTAAAAATGCACAATTTCTAGTGCATCTTTGGGGTTTTCTTTCCAATTGTTTCTTCAGAAGTACCAGCTAGTCACATTTTGCATTGTACTCACTGTAAGCAGCACTTTCCAAAGTATGTGTCCCAAAGAGGCACTTGGTGGGACATTGTGGGACCCCTGCTACCAGGCAGTGAGACCGTGGCCTCCAAGCAATGACAGGAGGTTCAGCACAGCAGGCAGAGCTACGTAAACTAGGGAAAGCCCTCCCACCTGCCTTGACCCTCTTACCATTATTTTGAGGCCCATATTTGGCCCCTGAATCTGGAAATGTGTGGTGGTGACATCATTGCATGACATGTTTCCCATAATCGCCACTTCTGGGTTCCAAGGGAATGGCAGTAGTGGTAAGCTATAAGTTTTCTTATCTATGAAGAAAACTCATTTTCCCAGGGACATAATTTTGTGGTTCCAGTGTAGCAAAATGCAATTTACTCCTAGCAGTATATTGGGGAAAAGGTTTGGAAACCTTGCATTGATGAACAATTGAGCCCTTTTTGCCTTTAAAAGCAACATTCCCTGGGAAGACCCACCTGAGCTCATTTTCTATAATTCTCTATGAAAATCAAATTACTTGGCCTGCATTATTTTGTTTATAAAACTGAAGCTAGTACAAAACAGCTTCCAGACTGTGGAGCAGCAGAAAGCCCTTCTGTGACCTTTAAAGGTAATTGCTTGCATTTTTCTCTCCATCACGTGCCTTTATATATAATTTTTGCTGTAGTCACTCATATAGTGACTATAGTTGCTTTATAGTTGATCTTTTCACCCCTTTCATATATTGCAAAAGAGTAGTTGGAAGTTAGAAAAATCTGATCACAAAGCAGTTTTGAAGGTTTCTATGTCTGGAATTTCATCACAATAAGTTGTAAAATAGTCTAAAAATGGCTGGGAGGAAATGGCAATGACTTCTGTTTCCTGGATACACTATCCATGTTCCATTACTCAAGTCATGACTCTGAACATTTCACTGGGATGTGCTACTTCCACATACCAGCCTCTGGGTGGCTCAATCTTCATTTTACTTCTCATCATAGCCAATCTGAGATTAGCTTAGTCCAGAACTAGAGGGGTGTGGAAGAAAGATAAAATGTCATTGAATTAGCTCATGAGTAAAATATTGGTAGACCAATCTGCTGGTACAAAAGAAACTTTGTAGTGGTCTGGAAAAATACTACCAGCAAGGATTTATCTATGCAATAGAAATTATTTCCAGCAGCATTTTATGGGAGTTTGATGTTAAATCCATTCATTTTCTGGGTGTCTTCGGGATATTCATTCATTCATTCATATCCTGCCTTTCTTCCCAAAGAGACCCAAGGGAGCTTACCTTTTGGGTTAGCCTGGATTTGTCCTCTTTTGTTTGGGGTCTACTGGTGAGCCCCAAAATGTGAATTGAGGGTTGAGCCTAAGAACTGGGAAATCTAGCAATACCACAGCATTCTCAGTGCTGGGGCTTTACTGCAGAATACTGGTGTTTCTGGAGGTTGAGCAAAGCACCCTCTAAGTTTCTTCAGGCACCTGGCTGCTGGTGTAAAGCAGCCCCTCCTCCCCACTTTCAGAGCCAGTTGCAACTGTAAAAGGTTAACCAGTGGCCAGACACCTGAAACTTGGTGTTTTGCACCCTCATCAGGAACACCAGTGCTGTGGAGGGGAAATGCTGACATAGTGACAGTAGCCTGAAAACAGGCTGAGAGACAACCTGCCCCCTTGAGTTTGAACATGAAACTCTGATATGAACTCTTAACTCTTCCAAAGAAAGCAGTCACTGTCATTGGTGATGCCTGCCCTAGCTGTTCCTGTGCTGCCAGCTTTATGAAGTCTTTTTTCACATTAACCTGATCTGTACGCATTGAATGGAATACTTTCTTGCAGGTGACATCAGGGGTTGGCCATATGGGCCACTGTCTGAGGGCCCATGCTCATTAGAGGCCAAACTGACCCTTCAACTTTCAGGGCTGGTTGCAGGAGTTGTTCTCAATTTGGCATCAAGGGGCAGGTGGGGAGCACATAGATAGGGGCTCAGTGCAGGGCTTTGTCCCATGGCCTCCAGCAACCTGGCACTGATGCTGCATTTTGGAACCAGAACAGGTGCTATTGGGGTCCTGCAGCTGGTTTCCACATAGGTTCAAAACAATGTAGCAGCCCAATCATTTTGTCAGATTAATATGAAATACCACATGTATAGACTTTTACCTGTGTATTTTGTTTTTGGAATCCTATACAACTTACAATACAATCCTATGCATTTCTACTCAGTCCCATTGTGTCCAGTGGGCTTACTCCCAGGAAACTGGGTATAGGATTGCCGTCTTATGCCTGAGTTGCCAGATGCATACTCAAGATGTCACCCTTTCTTTAGGCATGCCTAACAGAATATGAAGGAGAAAATGAGTCCACCTCAAAATTCCTATGGGACTTATGGTCAGAATCTCTCAACCAGTTTCCAAAATCTAGTCCAAAATGTACTTATTTGCCTGTATCTTACAATGAAAAAGGTCATGGGCTTTTCTTCCAGAGGTGTGATCAGTGACATGCATGAGGGGAGGGTTACACCACTACTGGCCAAAATTTTTAAAATCTTTGTATTTTTGGATAATACCATCATGTTTATATATATATATATATATATATATATATATATATATATATATATATGTTTATATATATATGTTTATATATATATGTTTATATATATATATATATATATATATGTTTATATATATATATGTTTGTTTTTATATATATCAATATATCAATATATCAATGTGTAATTTCATGCAGATTGCAGTGAAATAAACCACATCGAAATATCTCTATTCTATTGAAAGTTATAGCCGAAAAACCAGTGGGGGGCAGGACAATGATAAATCACCACACCCACCACCTGGGGCATTGCCCTGCCCATTGCATAGGAGGAGGTCCATCATAGGGGTGACACTCTGGCCTCCCGAATGGGTGAATCAAACGCTAATGACGCCACTGGGTGTGACTGTCCAGGAAGGCATGTGCACACCAATACATTTCACTGTAGAACCCAGCCTGGATGATTTTTCTATCTTCAAGTGACAGCTTAAAATAATTTTCCCCGTGATATTCAAAGGTAGCAGTAAGACCCACTGAGTTTAACGGCAATTACTCCCAGGGACGAGTGGCTGGTTCTCCAGCCTAATTTCAGTAGATTATTTCACCGCACAATGTCCAAATTCTTGATAATAGCTACAGTTAGAAAACTTCATTTTTGGAATCTCAATTGCTTCCTCATTATGTGCCCTGCAGTACAGGACTTTTGTGTACTTAGGTGCGCTCTGTTGCATTACACAATCCTTTAGGTGTGTCCACTAAAAGAGGGCGAGGCAACCAAATGAACAAACTGCCAGAGGCATACAATTTGCAGCAGGAGTTCAGTATGACGTTTCAGAAGGAATTAACAATTAACTTCTTTTCGCCACCCTCTTTACCTTCAAGAGCAGAGAAGGGACAGAACCCATACCATGTCCGAATCTAGTCCTCTTGGATATTCTGTGTGCATTATGCAGTTACACAGTGTTCAGATTACAGGTTTCTTTGCCTTTTGAGATGCCTTCTGTACAGCCCAGTCCTGACCAACTGAACTGGCATTGCTGAGAATTGCTGAGAATTGCCTGGAAATCTTGTTGGCCTCCCTCTGTGTTCGGGTATCATACCTATGTTGGGTTTACTACTTCAGTGAAAAAATACTCCTTGTGTGGACTGATCCTGTGTTGGCTGGGTTTCCCCCTGCCCTGGAAAGAGTGACCCAGGGGAACACAATCTGTCAAAAATGCTGGCTGCTGTCATTACTCAGGATGAAGCTACCTAAGCTCTCAAATACTATTTCAGGAGCTTGTATAAATAGCAAAATAAGAGTAGTAGAATAAAAACCCTCTGGGCTAGTGCCTTCTCTTTCAGTCAGGAGAAAATTAACAAAATATTTTGTTCTGAAGTTGGAAGATGATGCAGAACTTTTACCTCTGGTGTATGATTGTGAGGTGCTTTGTTATTTTCCCCAGCTGAAGGCAAAGATGAGAGTGGCAGCAAACGAAGGAGCCCACAGATAGTGGTGGTGAGGAGACTGAAGGGCTTCCACCAGTATTCAATATATTGGAATGCTTGGAGGACAGTTCACTTGTGAAGATACGTTTGCAGCAGTGCCGAAAAAAATGCAATGCAAGTCATTGTCTTATTTTTTTATATTTCACCTGTCTTCACCCCAGCAGATTATTCTCAGCATCCAGAACAGTGATAGTGAAAACTCTAAACAATAATTAGAGGTCTGTTGGGTAGATTTGCCCTGGGTAACACAGCAACTTTACTCTTTACAGATACTGTAACATGAGTGGTTTTCATTTCAAAGGCCTCCTGAGTGTGCTGAAGGGCGCGTTTAAAAGACATGTGGGTGCTGGTTCATAGGAGTGTTGAGAGCTTAAGGTCAACTTAATGTGGTGCTGATGAACAGATTCCTTCCTTCAAAGCACCTCATAGCTTTCAGAGATTGCCTAATCAGCCTGTGGCTAACACTATCCCTTCCCTGTAAGATTCATGATGATGCATTGAGCATTGTCACTTGCGGTGCATGAATCATCAGCAATTTGGTGTGCGGAAAGTGAACTGTCTGTACTTACCTGTATCTTGTTATCAGTAACTTGAGTATGAGTAACGAGTTAAAGGAGCCCTTACGGCGCCTGCAACAACTCACTGGATATTTCTTAAAATACGGATTATCTTAAAAGTGGCAACAGAATCAACGTGACTGGCTGAGATAAAAATATGGGGCCTGAAGGAAAGAACTTTGACTCCAGTCAGTGGCAGCACATACCCTCCAACATTTCTGAATGAAAATCCAGAAATTCTTATCTACTACTCCTTTCCCATCACTAAGGATTGCTTCCAAAGGTGCCCACACCCCCTATATCAGAGCTATTCAACCTGGGGTATCGCGATGCCCCAGTTGACAGTCTTGGCCTCTTTCCCCTTAAGGGGTGGGGGCGGAGGGAAGGCAGCAACGCGATCCCCAGGATCGCGTCACTCAGGAGGCTGCAGGGACTGGCATGCACTTATCAGTCCCTGCAGCAGCTTCCTGGGGGTGTGGGGAGCCCTGCGTGAGCATCTGCAGGGCTCACCAGCCTCCAGAAAGTGAAAGCGCAGCGATCGTGTTCCACCTCTGCAAAATAGGAAGTGGAGTGCGATTGTTCCGCTTTCACTTTTAGCAGGCTGGGGAGCCTTGCAGACATTTGCACAGGGCTCCCTGCATCCCCAGGACGCTGCTGCAAGGACTAATGAGTACATGACAGTCCCTGCAGCCCCTGAGTGACATGATCCTGGGGATCACATCGCTGCCTTCCCTCCACCCCGCTGCCTCCCCCTTCCCCTGCAAGGACTTACTGCAGTCTTTAAATTCCCTGAGAGCTTGAAAACCACAGCCTTATATTATACATTGTTAATTGAACAATGCTGCTTGCTGGATGTTGGTTTCTGAAGTAGGGTTTGCTCATAAATGTTGCTGTGTATGTTTGAATTACAGCCATTCTGTCTTGTCTTCTTGCCCCTTTGCTGAACTTGTACAAGGTCTTGACCTGTCTAGCTCGGATCTTCCTTCAGTGTCTTGTCACTGGGGTAGCGATGCATAAAGGAAAGCTAGATAGTCACAGGGAGCAGAAGATGGAAGGAAAGCACACTGGCATTTCATGTCCATGTGTGTGTTCACTGGAATCAAGACACACCTGACACCTCCTTCGAGATGGACAGCCCAAACCTAACTTGCACTGGAACAGACAGGCCAGTGGGCCTGAGCTGTATCCAGTGCAAGTTTCAGACAGCCAGTGGTTCAGCAAGGGAAAACTTTTCCCCTTGCCTTGGGGGAGGGCTTCTGGGATCTGTAGCGCCTCAGGAGGTAGTGCAAATCCAAGTAGCCCAGGACTGCTCCAGGCTGCCTGGTAACTGAGTTAGGATCTGGCATAAATGCCAGATTCTGGCCCCACCTCCCACTCCCTGCCCACCCCTGTGACTGCCCGCCACCCACCCTCCTCCTGTCCCAGATTGCCTCTCTCCTGCCTCCTCCCTGCCCTTCCCACATCCTTCCCAACCCCTGCATCGGCCAAACTCAGCTGGTGCAGACTTACCTCTCCCTGGGGCCCGTGGTAGCACAGGTGACCGGCACACATCCATGCACTGGCTTAACTCCCCTCAGAGTGGTGTGAAAGTGCTTTACGGCACTTTTGTGACACTCCTGGGCCGGCACAAGAGGCAGGCACCAGCCCAGGGTGCAATTTGGATCGTGCCCTAATTTTCAGAGACTTGAGGAGTGGATCCAAACTCTAGCACGTATGTGCGCATGACAGAGGTCTCAAAAAACATTGTTAGTATGTTCCCTAAAGGCTATATGTGGGCAAAACAGGGATAAGGTTTCACTAGGCACAGGTAGTAGGACATAAGAATCATCTCTGGTATGTAGGGAACAATAAAATGGAGGGTGTTAGAGATTTCTTCTCTTAAGATAATCTCATAGGAGGCATTGGGTGGGTGGTTGAAAAGGGCTTAGGAGTCACAGAGCTTCAAAGCCTGGTTGTTTCCCCCTCCCATGTTATACACCTCCTGAGCACTCCATGGATTTGGCAGGAAAAGTGGGATAGAAATCTTTTAAACAAACTAATATTTGACAGTTCTGCAAATGAAAGAAGACTTTGTACTCATGCATACTCCTGCATGTTGCAAACTAAATCCCATGACAAGAAGTGGATATCTGTAAGCTTTGAACTCCATCAGCATAATCTTTCAGTGGCGTAGCTAGCAAGGGGTGGGGGGTGGTTCGCCCTGGGTACCAGCCTTGGAGGGTGACAAATGACCGAACATTGCTAACATCACAGAGCTTACGATTAACCCCTTCGTGCTATATACCGTTGGATACAAAATTTCCAGCTGAATGCAGTGCAAGCAACCTGAGAAAATTAGCTCCTTTCCATCAAAAGTTATATCCAAAAAACCGGAAACCAAAAAATGTATGGAACCCTATGAAAAGCAAAACCGAGCCATATCGTGTGTTTACTTGTGAGTAAGCAAACGTGCCTTAGTCCTTCGGAAAGGGCAGGCTGAGAGGAATCCAACAACACCAGAATGGTTCCTATCCAATGAAAGCTGCCCCCAAAAACACCCAAGAATGAAGTCCTTCCCCCCAAGCAGACAAATGTAGTGAGCCCTATGGAAAGCAAAAGTAAGCCACATGCTCATGTTTACTCACGAGTAAGCAAACATGCTTTGGCTGCTGGTCAAGTCAGGCAAAGGGGAATGCAAGGCATTCCTTGCATTCCAGGAGGCTTGCGCTGCATCCAACGTGGATTAATGGCCAGCAGTGGCTCAGCCAGGGGCAAGGAGAAGCTCTTCCCCTTATCCCTGGGTAAGGGCTGCTGGCCCCAATGGGTCAATGGGCGTGAAGCCGCTCTGTTCTCCCTGGGGAAGGGATCTGGCATAACTGCCCTGGGGCTGCCCATCGCCCTCCCTCCCTCTGCCCTGAAACGCCCCCACCCGCCTCCTCCCAGCCCCCCACGCCTACCTTCGCCACTTGTGTCAGTGTGGGTGTGCTGGCACAAGCGGCAGGGAGGAAGCCACCACGGAGGCTTCTGCTAGTCTCCGTGCGACAGTGCATCTTGATGTGCCGATGCAGCTTTCTCCCACGGAGGTGCAAACATGCTTTATGGCACGTTTCTGAACCTCCCTGGGCTCCTATGCCAGCGTAACTGCCAGTTAGGATTGTGCCCTTAATTATTTATGGTATTGGCAACCTTCAGTCTCGAAAGACTATGGTATCGCGCTCTGAAAGGTGGTTCTGGCACAGCGTCTAGTGTGGCTGAAAAGGCCAATCCGGGAGTGACAATCCCTTCCACACCGGGAGCAAGTGCAGTCTGTCCCTGGTCTGTCTCCCTGGCCATGGGCCTTCCTTCTTTGCCTCTTAGCCTCAGACTGTTGGCAAAGTGTCTCTTCAAACTGGGAAAGGCCATGCTGCACAGCCTGCCTCCATGCGGGCCGCTCAGAGGCCAGGGTTTCCCACTTGTTGAGGTCCATCCCTAAGGCCTTCAGATCCCTCTTGCAGATGTCCTTGTATCGCAGCTGTGGTCTACCTGTAGGGCGCTTTCCTTGCACGAGTTCTCCATAGAGGAGATCCTTTGGGATCCGGCCATCATCCATTCTCACGACATGACCAAGCCAACGCAGGCGTCTCTGTTTCAGCAGTGAATACATGCTAGGGATTCCAGCACGTTCCAGGACTGTGTTGTTGGAACTTTGTCCTGCCAGGTGATGCCGAGGATGCGTCGGAGGCAGCGCATGTGGAAAGCGCTCAGTTTCCTCTCCTGTTGTGAGTGAAGAGTCCATGACTCGCTGCAGTACAGAAGTGTACTCAGGACGCAAGCTCTGTAGACCTGGATCTTGGTATGTTCCGTCAGCTTCTTGTTGGACCAGACTCTCTTTGTGAGTCTGGAAAACGTGGTAGCTGCTTTACCGATGCGCTTGTTTAGCTCGGTATCGAGAGAAAGAGTGTCGGAGATCGTTGAGCCAAGGTACACAAAGTCATGGACAACCTCCAGTTCATGCTCAGAGATTGTAATACAGGGAGGTGAGTCCACATCCTGAACCATGACCTGTGTTTTCTTCAGGCTGATTGTCAGTCCAAAATCTTGGCAGGCCTTGCTAAAACGATCCATGAGCTGCTGGAGATCTTTGGCAGAGTGGGTAGTGACAGCTGCATCGTCGGCAAAGAGGAAGTCACGCAGACATTTCAGCTGGACTTTGGATTTTGTTCTCAGTCTGGAGAGGTTGAAGAGTTTTCCGTCTGATCTGGTCCGGAGATAGATGCCTTCTGTTGCAGTTCCAAAGGCCTGCTTCAGCAGGACAGCGAAGAAAATCCCAAACAAGGTTGGTGCAAGAACACAGCCCTGCTTTACTCCGCTTCGGATGTCAAAAGGGTCTGATGTGGAGCCATCGAAGACAACAGTGCCCTTCATGTCCTTGTGGAAAGATCTGATGATGCTGAGGAGCCTGGGTGGACATCCAATCTTGGGGAGAATCTTGAAGAGCACGTCTCTGCTGACCAGGTCAGCTGACCTTAATTATTTATAATTATTTTATTTTGCTTGATGATGCCACTTCCAGCCATGACATCACTTCTGGTGGGTCCTGGACAGATTGTCATTCTAAAAAGTGGGTCCCAGTGTTAAAAGTTTGAGAACCACTGCCTTAAAACAGGCCAGTGAGACATCTTGGGGAGGGGTGACACCCTAGTGACCAAAATTCTGGAAATTGTGGCTTTTAGGAATAATGCCATCATGTTATATGCCATTTGATGCAGAATTTCATCCACTGCTTGCGGGGAAATATTCACTGCATTTATTTTCTGGCCATTATTATTATTCATTTCATGTCATGACTATTATTATCTCTGTCTCACCTACTTCACAGGGTTGTTGTGAAGACAAAATAAGGGGAGCAACCGTGTACACCACCCTGAGCTGCTTAGAGGAAGGGTGGTATAAAAATGTGAATTAATTAATTAATTAATTAATTAATTAATTAATTAATTATGTCATATGGGATAAAAAAAATTATGGGCCCCGGGTGTCAAATGACTTAGCTACACCTCTGTAACCTTTATTGATTGTATGCATTGATACATTGCGGAAATGACTTTCGCTGTCGTAAGAGCCTTTGTGCATAGGGTTGGACTGTGAGACTGTAATCCTACACACTTCCTTGGGGTTAATTCCCATTGAATCATTGGGACTTAGCTCATGCATAGAATTGAGCTCTGACTTTGGCACCTAGAGTCTACAATAATCCTAACTAAGAGGACCATCCAGCAAAGCGGGTTAAGGCATTTGTAGTTTTGAGTTTCTGCAAGGCCAGGTAGTGCAACACCCATGTTATAGTCTCATCCTTCAAAACAATGATCTTTTTGGAAACGGAGGAAACATATCTAGGAATATTGCTTTGCCAGAGGTGAGAATTCTCCATGCCTGTGTGCCAGAAAAAGTTTTACCTGGGAATTCGAGGAATTCTTCCCAGAAAGCAGAGAGCTGTTGACAGTTGCTTGGCATTGAGTGTATGTGTTGTGACCTTAAGAGCATGAGACTGAGGACCCATTTTGCTCGCCAGCTCTTCTTTGCAATTTTTCAAAAGAGCAAAAATAAAAATGTGTATCAGGCAGCCCAAGCTGAAAATAATATATGCAGCAGCCTCCCCATAGCCAAGGGAACTCTTTTCCTGTGCTGTGTGTATCATTTGGAGCTTGTCCTCCAAATGTGTCAGCCAGGAAGTCTGTGATTCAGAGTTCCTTTGTAACAGACACCTGATGCACAAACACTGCCATGAGTCATGCTTCCAGGTTTACAGGCAAAGCCATGGCTTCCTTTGCTACCAGAAGAACTGGCGATGAACATACTTTGCTTTGCAAGCACATGTTCCTTAAGGCATTCTGAGTATTGCATTCCTCCCAGTGCTTATGAATCACATGCCTCAAAACCATGTCTGTGTTGCCCCACCCTAGCACAGAAAACCGATAGCGCATTTTGCTACAATTCATGATCGTACTTACTTGTTCTTAGGAAAACCCGACCTTAAAACCCAGAACAAATACACAAAAAGTTTAGGTCTTAGTCATAAGAATAAAACATTGCAGCCTTCTCTTCCCACTCTTTTTTCCTCCGGTGGTCTTACTTAAGGCAATTTATTCATTTGGGTTGTGTCCACAAGAAATCTCTTTAGTACTGCTAAGGCACTGCATTAGCTGAAAGCAGAGTTTTAAACAAGCATTTCCAGGCAGGCTCTCAGCAACTCTATCAGGATGGTGTACAAGAAAGTACAAAGTATAATAAATGAGGCAACTGTGAACATTGAGCAAAGCAAATAATGCCAGTGTTAAAACCAGCTTATGTTACATGCTGGTGAATGAAGGTGATGCAATGCCATCAGCGAGTCTCCCTGGGGAAGGCATTCCAAAATAAGGGGGCCATGACAGAGAAGGCCTCCTCCCTGGTTATCACACATGTCATTTCAGATTGGAGGAGCTAGTGGGGGCTTCCTGTGATGAATGCAGCAGCTGGGCAAGCTCAGGTGGTGGGAGGCGGCGCAGGCTCCAAGCCATTTATTATCCATTTAAGAAAATTTTTTATCCTGCCTTTCCCCTCGCACACAGGAGGTGCCCAAGGCAGCTTGCAAAATTTAGTAATAACCAATACATAATTATATTAATATGAATATTGATATTCTATAGAATATTCTATTGATATTCTATATATATTCTATTCTATAATAATATGTAATATTAATATTTATTTAACAATGAAACCACAATTAAAAATTACTTGATAAAAACAAACAAGGCAAGAACAGACCCCATCAACCATAACCAAAAGCTTGATAGGTAAGCACCAGGACTTTGAATTTGTGGGCAGAGATAAAACAATGATGGGCACTTGGTGCACTCCAAATAGGGAGCTTTGCATGAGGCTTGCAGTCAAAAGTTAAAGCTCTTTTTATTTAAGAAAACACAACTTTATAGGAACGGATGGAAGTGGATCCTCCAGCTTGTCTGTCTAGCTACATCTTTTCTTTTCCAGAGGAGGGGTAGAGTGAACAGAAAGAAGTAAGGCCCAAGAATGACAGTCTGGGTAACCAAAGAGCATGTACTATCTGCAAATACAAAGACCTTGCTCCCCAACTCCTCTAACTAACTGGGCTCACTGTCCCCTGCTGGCACAGGTACAATAATAAAAAATTGCTGCCCATTCCAACAGGATTACGCCCAGAAATGAACTGGTAGTCAATGTAGCTGATGAAAAGCTGGCTAGTTAGTAACCTAGTGGCTGCCTGTTTGTGATAATTCAAAGTTCTTAGACATCTTCAAAGGCAGCCAGTGCACCAATCTGACCTGATGGAAGCCACTGCATGCCATGAAGCCACCTGAGAAGGAGAAGTGGAGCTAAGTGTCATCGGTATGGTGCTGATCCCTCACTGCCAGATCCTTGAATGAATTCATTCAACAGTTTCATCTAGATCAGGGATGTCAAACTCATGTCGTACAGAGGGCTGAATAGCATTCATGATGCCTGCTGAGGGCCAGAGGTAATGTCATTACGCAGGAAGTGATGTCATTAAAAGGTCAAAACCAGAAATAAACACTCTGTTCTTGTGTAGGAACTCATTAGCTGCTAATGACAGGCTCAGGGGCTCCAGGAGTGTTACTGTTCCTTTGCAAGGGGAACCTCTTCCAGGGCTCTAAGGTTATTTCCCTGCCTGTGCCAGGCAGAGCCTTTTTGCAGTGTTCTGGAGACACCAGTGCAGGGTAAATGAGGCAAAGTTGTGTGCAACTTTCAATTCCCCCCACCCGATTCGCGTTGAGATAAATCCAAAGATAAAAAATATGTGGATTAATAGGTTACACCTGTACTAAATATAGGACAACCATACTTTTTTACTATGGTCGACACTTCTAGAATGTTTACTCACAAGTAAGTCTGGCTCAGCAAAAGTTCCCTGCAACATTTAAAAAAGTGACAAATTGCCCCTTAATTGCCCAGCTTCTGTTTTCGATGTAGACTTCAACAGGGGTCTGAGTGCTGCAATTATCATTTTCCATGCACATTTTTTCTTTTCTTCCAGGGATTTGAAAAGGCAGTTCTGTACGCACTTTCTAGGTTTCTGATAATCAAATCAATTTATATGTAATAGCTAGTTTTGGAGGGAATCAGATGTTATCATACTAGAGTGAAAGTCTGACTTCTGCATTTGTAGATCGGTTACTCCCATAGTGACTTGCCTGCGACTGAAGTGGCATAGATCCCATTTCCCTGTGGCTTCATTCCATGCCACTCAGTGATAAAGGAACCAACAAAAGAAATGAGGAAATCACAACTAGAGGGGAGGGAAAGGTGGAGTGTGGAAAATGTCTTTGTTTAAAGGGTTTGGACAGAGTGAGATGGCTGCCTCTGATGGCAGAGGGCAACTATTGAAGGGCAAAAGCGTGTTAGCTATTTAATTGATTGTTCATGCTTTACCCCAGAACCATCATTTGGATTTCCTGACAGGCAGGAAATTGTCTTAGATCAGCTCTGCGACAAACTATAAAAATAAACCTGATGGTCGTTGCAGACAGTTCTCTTTAGATGTTCCTGTGCTGTGAAAAGAATCCATCTGACTGTGCAGTTTCACCTGTGGTCCTTCATCTCTGTCTCTTGCATGCATTGCACGTTGGCCTGAGTGCCTCGATTTTTCCATTAAGCGAGCATCCGTGGCATGCCTGCAAGGTCGTATACTTGTCATGGAGGAAATGAGAAACGAGCTTGTGCTAGGCTAGGCATTCTCTGCTGCATTGAAAACTGTCTGCAGGCTTTGAATCTTAGATACATTACTTCAAAATATTCTATATATGGAAATGTTTAGCAATGCACCATGACCTAATTCTACATGAGGAAGATCTTTCATTGGAATTCATAGATCGGGGCATTGTTTGACCTAGAAACCAAGGTTGATCTTGAGCCTAGGAGTAAATGGGACTCTCTGAGTTATGAAGCGGGCAGGGAATAGAGGTCCCAGACCCACTGGAAAACAACTGTGGGCTTCCTTTCTCCAGCAAAATCTAGAAGGATTAAGTTATACTTCTCCTGCCTCTGAGATCAGGAGATCTCAGGAAAAACACTTAATGGTGGAGAAAACACTTGATGGTGGATTCGGTACACGGTTGCGATCATGGCAAAACTGATTGGACACCTTCTGTCAGTGGTGGGACATGTCCCCTTGAACCTGACAGCTAGTGTGGGTCTCTTCAATATAATTGACCTTCTTTAATGACAGGTGTTATTGCGATTAGATTTATAAAAACCGAAACCTAGCTGTCTACCTAATGTGCTACTTTTGAATGTGTAGGGAATTTTTTTGTATGAACTGGAGGAACATTTGATCATGTGATCCTCTACCTGTGTAGTACAGTCCAGAAATAAATTTATTGCATCTGCTGTTCTTGAGAATGAGATGTTAAATACATGAAGCTGCCTTTCACTGAGACAAGTCATTGGTCTATCCTGTGTACTATTGTGATGGCAGCAGCTTTGCATAGCTTTAGATGGGAGCCTTTCCCAGTCCTACCTGGTGAGGTCAGACTCTGAAGTTGGGACCTTCCTTCTGCATGCAAAGCATAGGATCTTCCACCACATTATACTCATTTTGGCAGTGTAAGGCCCTAATAGGATTTGGCTGTAATTTATTTGTCAAGTCCATAAATTATGACAAGTGTAATTCTATTTAAAATAAATGCAAAGTACCTGAATTACCATACCTATTCTCCTCTCAGTGCTCTGTGTGTTTCCTCAAGCCTACCTGAACAAACAAATCAATTCCAAAAAGTTTTGAACTGGGTCATCAAGAGAATAAGGGAAAATGATGCTCAATTCTCTATATCTACATCATTTCCTTATGTAATTTAGGTTTTCACAGAATTTGCAGGATGCAGAGTGTAATACTAAAGCCTGGCTCCCTAGACTTCAAATAACCTTGTGCACAAGGGACATGGTGGCTGCTAGTGGATTTTAGTTGTAAATAAGCTTTCCAATTTCCTGCTCCTGTACCCAAGATCATCCTAGTTTCTCATTTAAAAACAATAACACAGAAGGCAGGCAACTGATAGCAGGGTATTCCATTTCAAAACACACAGATTTTGTAACCAACAGCACATCTTTCTTTCACATGCTCGGATTGCCCCAGTTTTGCAGTAATACAATCAAGAGACTTATGCTTTCCTAAGACCAACAAATACACTGTGACATGAGCGTTCCAAAGCAGAAGACAACTTTGTTATATAATGTTTTATAGCTGAATCTTTTGCAAGGGTAACTTAGGACACAGCACATGATCTGAAAGTAAATGTAACCTTTTAAAGTTTATATAACTTCCATTTGAATGGCTTGATGCAATAATAGCTCATTTCTTTTTAGAAGGATGGTGGGCAGGGCTTTCCTTAGCTCCCTCGCTCTCCCAGCTGCTATAGTAGTAATAATCAGGATGAGATGAATGGGTCAAGTAAAGCATAAATGAAAAGATAGAAAGCAGATGGTAAGATAGGAAGAAAGCGCTACTGCACCACCCTAACATTAAACTCCGCAAATATTAAGTGTGTGGTGCTTGTTTCTTTGCTCAAGTCCTTTTCACAAAGTCCTCTCTCTAAAATCTCAGGCCAGCAGTTTTGTACGTTATTTTTCTGCGTGTGTTGAAAATAGCTGTAAAATTCTGTATTCTCTATCAGAACACAGAGCAAGTTTCAGTCTTTTCACTGAAAGTTATAACACTTTTGGAGAAGCAGATCAAAATTCCAAAAACTGAATTTTCCTTTTGATCGGTTTCAAATCCAAAGTGTTTTCTTTTTCAGGGGGGCAGCAGAGTCAAAGTGCACAGCACTTTCAATGTGTCGTAAGTGCTTTGTTCTCATGTAGGAATCCATTAATTGCAAATGGCAGAAGAGAAAACCTTGATTAAGATATGGGAGAGCCCAATTATCATGCAGGTTGCCCTTTGGGCAGCATTGCTTCTGCCAAGGCATCACTTTGCAGCTCAGCAGCTAAGAGTTGCCCTGCGAGGTTACACCTGGGCAGAAGAGGTGCTGCTGGAAGGGTGGCCAGTGTAATAACTGGGCTCTCCTACTGCTTTAGCAGCATCTCCTTCTCTCACCCCTCTTGGTCTGTGCCTTCCCCCCTAGAGTTCTTTGCCTTCTAAGGCCTCCTTCCGTCTCTCCCTCCCTGAAGTGGCACTGCTGAAAGGGTGACACTGGGAAGCCCAATTATCATCTAATTCAGTAAATTCAGTCCACGGGCCTTATGTTTGACACCCTTGATACAGAATATGAAATGTTAGGTATTGACATGATTGCTTTCTCCTCAGACTCCAGAGAATGATATTTGCCAGGGAAATATCTTTTTGATGTAGCCCAAAGATTCACATTTAAAATCACTACCAAATGACATATTGTCTCAATATTTGACTGGAAAATGTCAGCGTGGAAGAAGACAAAGGATCTTCTTTTATCTAGATCCTTTAAAAGGAGACATTGGTCAACACATTTCTTCATTTTCAGGCAAGAAGTCTATAAAACAGATTGATGGGACAACTGTAAGAGGAAAAAGGAAATGTCAGTCAACTATTCAGCAATACACAACATAGTTATAAAACTTTGAAAGGTTTCTTTTATTCTATAACTCGTGTACAAAATAGTGTGCCTATCATATGGTAAGTGAAGCATTGTAAGTGAAGGGAATGGTTTGGAAATCTTGGATGTTGATACTCTTTGTGATTTTCTCTGTAAACTGCTTTGTGAACTTTCTGTTGAAAAGCGGTATATAAATACTGTTAATAATGATGATGAGGAGGAGGAAGACCCTCCACGGCCTCAGATCCACATGCACAGGTTCTGGGTTCATATCAGGTTTAACGAAATGTTCTCTGAAGCGTTTTGATCTGATCTGCTTTGTAATTCAAATGAGAGTTATCAGGTTTAAAACTTGGAAATCACACTTTTTAACCCTTGAAGCCCTTATCCCAAATGTGTGAGGGTTAGCAGCAGTTGCCTGATTTTAAAAGCAAAAGGCACATTGCATGGAAAAGCAATCTTCTTTGTGGCCAAACATGTTTTGGCCAATGGCACTTTCCTTTGAACTTGTGCCACTGCCCCTCCCATTGCCCACTCTTACTTTCTTACTGATTTTTAACTATAGTTTGCCATTATATCCCAATTGGGAAAATTATGATTGCCACAAGCTGCAGCCTGTCTCCAAACATGAAATGAAAAGCATGGTGACCAGGAAGAAGGGAGGGGGCGTTAGAATGTACAAAGAACATAAGAACATAAGAACAGCCCCACTGGATCAGGCCATAGGCCCATCTAGTCCAGCTTCCTGTATCTCACAGCAGCCCATCAAATGCCCCAGGGAGCACACCAGATAACAAGAGACCTCATCCTGGTGCCCTCCCTTGCATCTGGCATTCTGACATAACCCATTTCTAAATTCAGAAGGTTGTGCATACACATCATGGCTTGTACCCCGTAATGGATTTTTCCTCCAGAAACTTGGCAGTGGAGGGAAGGAGGGAGAATTCAGGCCTGAAGCATGACCCTGGCACCCAATCATGGTGTGTTGTAATGTTTAAACTGGGCCATTGTTTCATATGGTCCATGACTGAGACTTGGCACTGAAACAGATCTGGAACTTAGTTGATGTGAGTCCTGGTTTAAATTAAATCCTGTAAATCACTGGTTCCCAACCTTTAGGAGCCCATGGACAACTGAGGCAAAAATTGGAATAATCATGGACCACATGCAATTCTCTGAACCCCTGCACACAAAAAATACAATTAAATTTGTAATAATTAGAGAAGGTTTATTAGAGATATTTGATTTATTATTTATAGAGAAGTTTTTGTTGCCAGCTGCAGCTGCAATGTTCTATGCCCTCTCCGGTGGTCCATGGGAAAGTGCCTCTGCAAATGCTTCCCCATGGACTACCAGAGAGGGTGGAGAACTGCAGCTCACACTGCAATGCTGGCTGTGGCTGAGGGTGATCTGTTCTTCACCCTTTCTAGTGGTCCGCTGGGGAGCACTCACTCAGCAAGACACTAGGAGTTCTGGCTGCCACTGCAGGCACTCCATTTTCTGCCCTCTTGTTGTCCATGGAGAAGCATCTCCTGTGTAAGTGCTCCTGAACAGGCCACCAGAGAAGGTGGAGAATGGACTACCCACAGTCTCTGTCAACACTTCAGCCTTCTCTGGTGAAGCCCTTGCATGGCAAGATGCTGGAAATAGACTATCTTTTTTTTTTTTGAGACCTCATGGACCACTTTTCAGGGTCTCACGGACCACCCATGGTCCACAGACCCCAGGTTGGTAACCAGTGCTGCAAATAAACCTGATGCCATATCAGCCTGATGCCAAAGCTGGTAGTAGAATTACCATTGCCTTCATGGATCTGAAAATTAGGGACATATATCTGTATTTTTCACATTGACAATAGGGAGCATGGAAAGTTGCAGTTCACCCCATGGCCAAATTAAAACTGTGCAGACAGTGATTTGTCAATACAAGATAAATGTGTGTACACAAATGGGAAAACATTTGTCCTGTTCTGTAGACTGATTAGCACTGCTGAGCCTTAGAGAAACTTAGTAAAAAAATACAAATACAATAGAAAAAGAACGAGCAACACACAGAGGAGAGATAAATGGCAGGCAATTTACACATCTCATCCTCATTATTCTAAAAGATATTTGCAAATTGAGGTTCAGTATTTTTTCCAACCTTTTTGACCCAGGATGAAATAAATCCCTGCTAAGTTTCACAAAGCACTGAAGGATAATTTGCAGCATGGGTCATACATTGATGTTTCCTTTTGTCATCATGGAATGTGGCATTGAGCGGTATCAAAAGGAGTTATATCCAGGCATTTAATTGGCACAGTAAATGCATCCCCAAGGAGGTTGCTTTGGGGGTCCAAACCACAGCTATAGCTATTACCAAACAAAGCAGGCTTTTCATTTAATCAGTCCTATGAGAAATAATGAAGTAAGGCCAAAGGCTAGCATTTTTCATGAAAAATGCCAATGGCCAATATAGTTAGCATGATCTTGTTATCTGTTCTGTACTTTGAACTAAACTCTAGCAGTTGTATGCCTTTTATGAAGACATACAAAAATAGCATATAATTTCCAGGCAGGCAAATTGCTTTTAAGGAGAACTGAGAGGAGTTCTCTATTTCTGACACTCAATTTTAGGTTTCCCACTTTAAGACCTGATAAGGAAAAGAATCTCTAGAATGCAGTGCAAGAGGAGGGGGGAAAAAGCCCCACCGATAAAGCAGGATTACTTCTTGACGTGTATGAGACTGTGGCAGCTGAGATAATTTCAGCATCTAGGTACGGAGAGATAACTGCTTTCTGTGTGCCCAGAAGGGTACTGCAGTATGCAACTTGAGGTATCCACATTGGGGCCCATGAGAGGGGACAACAGGGCGTAATTTGGACCCAGGCCCAGGGTCAAAAAGGGGTCCTAGAAGCCAAAGGAGGGGGCCCAGAAATTTCCTGGGGTCTTACATTTTCCAATCTCACCCTGTGCCAGCTGCAGCCATATGCAACAGGCCCAATAATGCATCCATGACACTCCTTAACACCATGTCACAGTGGTTCTCAGACACTTTTAGCACTGGGACCCACTGTTTAGAATGAGAATCTGTCAGAACCCACCAGAAGTGATGTCATGACCGGAAGTGACATCATCAAGCAGGAAAATTTTTGGCAATCCTACCCACACTTACCCAGGAGTAAGTTCCTATTTACTATCATGGTTCAAAGCATCTTCACAGTAGCCTGTTAAAAGTACAGGTCTGTACAGGTCTGTACTTTCCCCAAATGCCATGGTAGCATCAAGTCTAATATATTAAAACTAAAATATTGAAATGAATGGGGACCCAACTGAAATTGGCTCTTGACCCATCTAGTGGGTCCTGACCCACAATTTGAGAAACACTGCCATGTCAGATCTGGGAGGAAACTGGACTGCTACAGTAGCTCTTTGGCCTGTGGATCTGCTGATCTGTGGGACTACAGCTGCTGCAGAAATAAGTTTTCTATACGAAGGACACTTTCCATTCTAGTGTGAGCCTAAATACAACAATGCTAGTTTTCTGCAATGGTTTTCTGTCTTTATTATTTTTATTTAATTTTCATATTTTTATACTGCCCTTCCTCTAAAGAGCTCAGGACAGTGTACACAGCTGCTCCCCTCCTTTTGTTCTTACAACAACCCTATAAAGTAGGTGAGGCTGAGAGAAAGTGACTGGCCCAAGGTCACCCGGGAAGCTTTCTGACTGAGTGGGGATTTGAACCTGGATCTTTCAGGTCTAAGTCCACCTCCCAAACCACTACACCACCCTAGTTCTCATATAAAAGATTTTAGGGAGAATTTGTTTGGTTTTACGTATTATTGTATCTAGATGCTGACACTGCACAGGCAGATAGGGCTCAATATTGGGAAGCCTGGTAGACTGGAACTCCAAAGACTATTGAAGGTTGTCACCCTCTCCCTGCCCTGATTTGTCCCCTCCCTGCCCCAGTTCTGCCTACCCCCATTGCCAACCTCCCTCACTCTATTTCATCCCCTCCCCTCCCCCTTTGGGAAGAGACCCAAAAGAAAAGTTGTACCCCCTGATAAAATTCCTCTCAGAGGCTCTGATCAACATTGTTCTAGGAATGGTCAACAAGCTAGCCATATTTAGTGGGCACAAACCCCACGGAATGCGTAACCCTATGAATAATTGGGAGTAGAGGGCCACACCCCAAGGTTCAATAGGAACAAGGTCTCTAGCTTGAATTGTGTCTTAATATAACTCTCTGCCTTTGCTTTCATCTGATTTTTTAATTACTGACAGTAGGACTCAGGATATGATCAAGGGAAAAACATGTTAAAGTTCACAGTGAGCCTGATTTTTGTTCCAGTGTTTAGTAAACCATATATTCTTTTAAAAACAAAACATGGAAATCCTATGAATCCTCAGTGAATTACCGTCCCCTATTTGTCAGGAAATATGACTTGGCTTGAAGCAGGGAGCTCACTCTGCTTAGTTTGCCTGACGAGATTGACAGGATTACCCAGGAAATATCAGTTCTCCTGGTCAATGGACCTTCAGGCTCTTGCTGCAGTTTTTGCTGGGTACCCAGTGCCATGAAAACCTTTAATTGTCCTCCTTGGCATCATTTTCCTTACTTTAAATGCTTCTGCACAGGAAATTAAAACAAGGATTTATGTATCTGGAACACACTTAAAATCCAATTCTAGTGACAAACTAGATTGCAGTACAAAGTAAATGTTTTTATTAGCAATTCCCAGCTGTTAGACCCTCCCGTTTAATATAAAATCCCATCTTTTGTATCCCAGGTGAGAGCATCGCTATGATACCAACATGGAAATTAATCCTTGAAGGCACTGAATGAAATAAGCTGTGTGGATCGGCCAACAGGGTGCACCATGTTTTCCCATTTATAAAACTTTATCCATGGGTGTGATTTGAATCTATAAAATACATTATAAGGATTTGCTTGGCTTTTTTTTTTTTAAACACATGGACACAATTGAGTGTTTGATATTATGCAGAGGCTTGACATTGCAATGTTAAATATTGTCATCAGACAGCCTCCTCACCCAGTACATTTTTGTAGATGGACACCTAAAATTCATACAAAGTGTACATGTGACAAAAGGGTGTTTAAGAATTCATTTGCAATACAATTATGTTCAAAAGACAACAGGGATTGGCTGTGGCTTCCTGCTGAGTGCACAATGAGTAGGAAACTCTGATTTTGTTGCTCTGTCTACCCTGTCTAATACAGCTCTATGAAAGAAAGTGGAATCTTCTAAACTGTCTCCCAGATTGCATGTTTGCAGATCTCCAGGAGTTTGTTCACATGGTAAGGTAGAGGACCCAAAAGTGCACCTGTCTTGCCAGTGTCCTTGGGTATACATTTTGGGGAAAGCTGAGTTAGTGGTTTGGAGGAAAATCATACTAACACCTAATTGGCTCTCAGAACAATCAGTCTCATTGGTCAGTTTCGAGTTTTTGTTACATAATACAGTTGCTTTTATTTTCTGCTTATTTGGTATAACTTTTGATATAATAGAGATATTTTGATGCACCTTGTTTTATTGCATTCTGCATTAAATTCCGCATTGAATGGTATATAACATGTTAGTATTCCAAAATACCAAAGTTTTCACAATTTTGGCCACTAGTGTCAAGCTCAGATTGTTGCCCCTCCTAAAGTTTGTTGCATGGTGCAATTGCTACCCCCTGCACCCCCTTAGCTATTCCACTATGTGTGACACAGTTCCAGATTGACCCCTATTAATACTTTTCTGGCACTGTTTACTGTTTACAGGATTTGTGATGAAAGCTATCACGATGTAGAAGCAGAAGAGAAGAGCTGTCTTTGCCATATCAGAAGTCAAATTAATCTGCCACATGCCAGTCAATATTTGCAACTATTCATAGGGTTCTTTAAACTGACATTAATCTAAATAGTGGATTATTGTCTCTCAAGTGGAAGTCATCTTCATGAGCTCTGCTGCCCTAATCTCCCAAGGGAAAAAAACAATCAGAGCAAACCTGTCAACGGTCAATGGTCCATAGACTGTGGGACATTCAGTTTTCTTTTTTTTTCTCTGCAAGAGTCCTTCACAGTGATTTGCTCCCACTTTAATTACTCCCACTTTAAGATGTCCATTTTGTGGTTCCTCTGACTGCATTTCACACCTCAGGTCTTTTGGCACAAAGCAGCCCATAGAAATGCACAGTCAAACATTTCTACCTTTGGGCCCAATCCTATCCAAATTTCCAGTGACGGTGCAGCTGCAATGCAACCTTGAAGAAAGGGAACAAATGTTTCCTTACCTGGAGGAGGTTACCATGATTGCCTCCCCACCGCAGGATGCAGCGCATGCCCCATTGGCACAGCTGCACCAGTGCTAGAAAATTGGATAGGATTTGGCCCTTATTCATTTGAAAGAGACAGATTTAGAAGTGAACAAGTGCCCAGAGCTCTTCATGCTACAACGCTGGAAGTCAACTGAAAAGTCAAATTGTGGAGACTGGTGGATGCGTACAAATCCTGACAAAATAAAAAACATAGGAGAAAACAAACCCCTGAGGCATATTTGCACATACATTTTAATGATGGACTTACTGGCTATCATTATTTGCTTGTTTATGCATTTAGGGCAATGTTTCCCAAACTTTTTAGCGCTGGAACCCACTTTTTAAAATGACAATCTACCACAACCCAAATAGCTTTACTATACACACAAAAAGTGATCTAGAAAAAAGTAATATTTTTATTTCTTCATAATAATAATTAATACATCAGGGTCGTGTGCTCCCGAGACTGCTAGAGATCATACATATAGTAGGTGGTGAAGACATTTGCAAGACTTTCCTAGAAATGAAGTTCAAGGACTGTTCCCCCAAACCTTTACAGTCATTCCAGGGTACCCAAAGGCCAAAGTACAGAGCAAGATATGTAGTTTGGGACTTCCAGGCCAGACAAAAGGCTGAAACTGGGCCACACTTGATCTATGGCGTGCCAAGTACTAGAAAAAACCAGGAAATGTGAACATTTTAATTTGGGGCCACGAAGATTACCTCATTACAGAGTTTAGCATTCCAGCCATGAAAGCAGTCTCTCCATCTGGACTGCCAACTGCTGCAATTTTCTTCTGCAAACTGGAAAAGGATGCTTAGAAATAAAATAAAAAAAATTCAGAAACTTTTCACGACCCACCAAAATTGGCTCACGACTCACTGGTGGGTCCCAACCCACAGTTGGGAAACACCCATGTAGGGTCATCAAGATGTTTAAGAATAAGATAAGCAAAAAACAAACAAAAACCACAGGACCTTGCCCTGGGCACCTTACAGTCTAAATATCTATAGTAACAGAGACAACAAAGGGAGAGGCAAGGGTAACCTTGAATCCCAGTAAAGTTCTGAATCTAGGCCTGCCTTCACCAAGTGAATTCTTCACCATAAGCACAGCCATGGGCACAATGAACTAACTGAAGTGGCAGTCCTATGTACACTAACATGAGAGTGAGTCTGTGGGACGTATTTGTGGAAAACATGCATAAGATGAGCTGACTGTATGCCACTTTTAAGATAGTTTCAAATGAAAGCATCAGGCCTGTGGAGATGCATTCAGGTGACCTCTTCATCTGGATGACCAACCACTACCATCTCTCCTTCATGGATGGAGAATAAACACCAGAAGTATTTGATGTGTGATCCCAAATACAAGTGCTTGTGCTTGGGATGCCAATCTTTTAAATAAAAAAAAGAATGAAGAAGAAAGAATGGAAAAAACCATACTGCAGTGTGCTGTGCCTGGAAAGCAAATGAGTCATTGTCCCTGCCTCTCCTGCAGCAACGCGTTTTATAGTATGATGGATTCTGTGTCTTGCATAGGCGTTCCTCTTGCACATAACATGAATAGCTGTAGGCTTTCTCATTTTGCTACAAAGGCCTATCTTTCAAGATTCAATTGCATCATCCATTTTTACATTGGACAGCAATTTTTTTGCGTTGTAATGATGACCACTTGTTGGGCATTAGGTTATCTCCTGTCAATGTACAGTAGCTAGCAACAGCAGTGGACCTCCCCAGCCCTGTGCCTGGGGCAAAGGTCCACGATGGTGCCTCCGGTGGGCTACCACTGCCCCCGCGCAGAAATCCGCCCCCCCTCCACTCACCTGAGGCTCACGGAGCCTTGCACGGCCTCCATCTGTGTCAGAGAAACCTCTGTGAAGTTCCCCAACGCTTTAAACTGTGCTTCCGGAAAATCGGAAGCACAGTTTCCGCCCCCATCGGGAACCTCAGAGAAGCTTCCGCAGGGTCCTGGTGCCTCACGCCCTGGGTTTTGTCCCATTGGACCTAATGGTAGGTCCGCAACTGGCTAGCAACAGTATTGTCAAGAGACAGAGAAACAAGGCATTACTTGTATGTGTGGTTTTATATTGCTGACAAAAGTGCTTTTGCTGAGCACAGAGAATGTTGTTTTCTTAAGGTGAAGATAAGGTTGTTATGAGCATGCGCAAGTGTGTGTAGGCAGAAGCATTTAATTTTTCCAAAGTTTCTTTTACAGAAACCTAACATACATGGAAGTACCGTCAATTAATCTCCTTAGTAATGAAAGAGAGGGAGGGAGGATTTAATCAGCCATAGTGGTAGATGGGAAGGAAGGAAGGGTCATTGTGATGATAAATAAAATGATGCTCCTCTTGATAATTAAACCTGCTTTGGCATCCCAGGAATGGTGAAAGTTTTCCATCTGTGCTGCCAGAAAAATGATCTTGAGATCATTTCTGGTCTTTAGGTTCTTGATGCCACTCAGTGCATGGTCTGAAGGCACAGAATGCAGCAATCTTGCTGAATGAACCTAAGGCGGTGTGGATCTCCTTTGGTCAGTGCCTTGCTTGGGAGGCTGCCTGGGAAGAACCCTATGAACCTCACCTTGAATTCCATTATGGAGGAATGGTGGGATATAAGTGAAGTAAAACAAAACCTGATTAGTATTACTTTCATTTTGTCTATTCCATTTTACAACAGGGTTTAAGTTTCACAGGAGAATGTAAACATGTTTCTGATTTTCATTTTGTTCTAAAATATCATGCCAAACTCCACCTTCAATACTTACAACTTGATCAAATTCCTGGGGAGCTGGGCCCAGTGAAGAAGACACAGTACTGGGTATTCAATAATATACTGTAATTGTAGCATATGCTGGGGTATATCTTACACTTGCTCAGTACCAAAGCCGTATGCCAGATGCTATGGGGCAAAGTTCTGTCCTCAGCATCCTGCTCACCCCTGATGATTAACTGGATGCTACCACTACTTATAGTACTGAGGACGCATGGGTTTACCAAACCAACTGGGCCCCCTAATGGGCATGGGCCCTTGGCCAGTCTCTGTGTGGCCAACACTACTACTGCCACTGCACCAAAGCACTCCTTGTCATCTACCTCTTGCAGTAGTGAGGAAATGCTTCCAAGATAGTGCCTTCATCCTACTGAGACTGTTGTTCAGGGCCAGCCCATCCATGAGGCCAACTGAAGCTGCCACTTCAGACAGCAGATTGGTGAGGGTCACTCATCTCTGTCCACCAACTTGCCTCCATCGCTTCTCTTTCTCCTTCCACTCCCTGGACTGGAAAAGGAAGAGGGGGACAGGGAGGAAGAGGAAGTGTAGAGAGGAGGAGTGTGCTGAGCTACAACACTGGAGAGTGGGAGTGGGGTCACCACGGGACACCTGAGGTGGGCTCTTCTACCTGCTTTGTGCTCTAACTGTCCTGACTTAAAACAAAAATTCAAGGCCATGATAAGCAATTTTTGTTGAACTATATCACTTTCTAATTGCCTTTGATTTCCAGTGTGAGTTCCTGTCAGAGGTCTTCAGCCAGTGGCAATTAGCTGGCTAAAAGAAGAGACCACAGTTCCAGAGATACCTTTCTGCCTTCCACAAAAATGCAGCATCCTTTCTTTGCAAGCCCCTTTAACAAACACAGGTCAAATGGCTAGCATATAAACTCTTTGTCTTCCCTGGCCGTTCATGAAATATTCATGCAAGTTGGGATGGAGAGAGAAAGGCCATAGGGATCAATGAACCCAGCCTACTGTAAGCCGGTCAGCCGGAGCATTTCCCAGTCCAATCTTAGCATGAGCCTTTGATCCAAGAAACTTTGGACTCCAGTCATTTGCTTGGAGCTATCAGTCTTGTTAAATGATTACTCAAGCCGAGGGAACTGGCGAGCATGGTTTTCCTCTGCAAGGAATGCACCGCAGCAGAGTGAGCAGACAAATGTTCACTGGATCATTTTCATCTATTACCTGGCCAGGCTTGCATGTTACATGACACAAGTTTTGGCAGCCTCCCATTCTGCTACATGTATGCACTTGACTGCATGGTATCGACTTACACACAGCAGTCAGTAGGACAAAGGGAATATTTTTTAAGCAGAAATTTTTCCATATGAACCAGGAGAACTGCGCGAAAAGCCACCTCTTCATTAACCCTGTCTTGATTTACACGTTTTTGAAATAGCGCAATTTACAAATTAATATCAGAAGCTTACCATTTTTGAAACAATGTGGTCGATTGCCTGCTAATTAGTTGCTAATGAGCAATCCTGTTAGGCGCTGGCAGCTTCAGGGTTGGGGGGAGTCTCCTCTAAAGCCAGGCGACAAAAAAATAGAGAATGAAAACTTGTTCACAGTGCTGCCACAGTTTCCTCACTGGCATCTTTCCCTCATTTTTTTTTCCAGCCATCAACATCAATAGCCACTCCCTCTTCCAGCAGCCTCCCTCCTCAACCCATCTTGGAAATTCCCATTCACCAATTGTGCCGCAAAAGCCCCTCCCCATCCCATACAAACTTCTATCTGGTCTTCTTCTGCTTTATTCCTCCATAGTTCTGCACCTGTGACGTTTTCTCCCATGGTTTTTTACCTTGGCATGCCACTTGCAATGAACTTAGAGGAGGGGCATTAGGTGATGAGTTTGTGCTGCATTTCCTGCGGTGTTGCCTCCCTGCTGCATGCTGCATTGTCTATGCCATTTTGGGCAAGCAGAAGTCATGAATCGTCAGTGTGAGTGTTTGCTGACTTTTCCCCTAATTTATGCCATTGACATGGTTCCCATGGGGGAAATAGTTTTAATTTAAGTGTTTTGAATATATGTAATTTCCATGAATGTATAAATTCCAGCATAATAAATGTATTTATCCCAGCATAAATTGAGAGGTGCCTGTACTCTGAGCTTCTCTTGGTATCTGGAAGCTTCAGAGGCAGGGCCTAGGAGAGGGGGGTAAAGGGGGTAATTTGTACCCAGGCCCAGGGTCAAAAAGGGGGACCAGGAGCCAAAGAAGGGGGCCCAGAAATTTCCTGGGATCTTACGTTTTCCTATCTACTCAGACTTGTTGCCCTCAGGAGATGCTGGGGACACCACCATTAGCGTATGGCTGCAGCTACTTCAGCTATTGGCAAACTATATATGCTGGGCCAAGGAATGCATACATGACACTCCTTGACACAGTGTCAAGTCTGGGAGGAAGCAATACTGCTACAGTAGCTCTTTGACTTGTGGATCTGCTTACCAGGAAGGAACGTATAGGAGCTCAGGGACACAGCTGTGGGGCTACGGTTGCTACAGAAGCAAATTTTGGTATGCACAGGACACCTTCCATTCTAGTGCAAACCTAAATATGATGTTGCTAATTTTCTGCAAGATTTTCTGTAGTTAAATATTTTAGAGAGACTTAGGAGTGTGTTTGGTTTTCCGTATTACTGTATCTAGCTGCCAATGCCACATTGGGGGGGGGGGGTAAGTCTGGGCTCCAAAAACTTTTCCAGCTGTCTCCACCCTGTCCTCTCCCTGCCCCCACTCTGCTTGCCTGTCCCCACTCTGTTCCACCCCTCCCCCTTTGCCAAGGGCCCCCAAAGAAACTTTGCACTCCCTGATAAAATTCCTCTCAAAGGCCCTGTTCAGGGATGTCTGTCTAAGGGCATCTCAGACATAATCTCTGTAGCATTCAAACACAGTGAATAAATAAGTCCCTTAACAACTCAGCCTCTCCACTCTCTCTTCCCTTGGACTTGGAGAAACTCTGCTGTAGATTGTATTAAGAGCGCTGCTTTGGAGATGCATACAAGACTGTTTAATAAACTTGCTACATTAGCAGTACTTGATGGGGTCTCATTCCGCAAAGTTCAACAGAGAACACAAGTTCTGTCTTATCCCTCCCCCATCCTGTGATTATTAATGTAGTATACATCAAAAGTTGAAAACTGTTGTTATGTTAGTGCTGGATCTTTCTCTCAAGGGTATCAGGAATCTGATCGTTAAAAGTGACCCAGGCTTCAAAGTTATCTTGGAGTCAATCCCACTGAAAGCAATTTGGCTAACATCGGATTCTGCCACCAATGTCCTACAGTGCTGCATAGCCAGAGCATAGTATAAGGCCCTTAATTATTTCAATACCATTTGATAAAACAATGTTGCCTCTGATTGTGTAAAAATCCCTAATAAAGCATAAAAACCGCATACGTTGAACTCATCTCAGGATATATACAGTACTGTATGTATCTATGAGTTCTTATGAGGAGATATTTCTGCCTAGTTTTCTGCTTGCAGGCATACATTGCACGTCATGCTGCAGAGGTCCATGAATCATAGCAGAACGACAGCAGGCTCCGCAATGTATGAAATTTCCGCTGGCTGATGGCCAGTGTTTTTCTTGAACAATCTGATGCTCCACCCTGTTGCAGGATACCCTGCCCAAAGGCAGATTCAGGAAGTGACAAATAGATTTGTTTTAGAATCAGAACCTTCAGTGGTAGAAAGGAAATGAATGTGAATCCAAGTGTGTTTGCTGGAATGCCAGTGTTTACCAGTCCTTGGCAGATCTGACACTTGTCTGTCAAATCACCCCCTAGCTAAATCAGACGCAATTCTTCTAGTCAGAATTACATACCAGGGTGGAAAAACTAGGAAAAAATGGCTTGTATCTGGGAATTCTAGGTCTAGGCATAGAATTGGGCTGTAAATATATGTTATAGATTTATGCTTGTTCTTTCTCAGAAACTAGAGTGCTCTGATTGCTATATGAAAAGTAGATCTCAGTATAGGATATTGCCTGTATAGCAGGTGGAGAAATGTTAGAACTGTGCAGAAGATGTCATATGAAATTGAATTAGCTAACAGAACAGTAAGCAGAAATTGCCATACTCAGGAGGTGATACTTCTGCTAAATGGAAGCCCTAGGAACTACAATTCTGACATCAGTGAGGTTCCAGGATGGGATGGGGGAGGGAAGATTATGGAACATTTCAGCTTGGGTATCAGCATATCAAAGATGAGGTACCAAAAATGTGGTACTTACAGTACCACAAAACTGTAACTATTATTGAAAGGAAAGAAAATATGGATTGACAACTGGAGTTACGTGCTGAAACTTGCAAACAGGAGTGATGAAGGACACACATAAGAGCTCCTGTACCTGCAAAGAATCTCTACATTGGAGTGAATAGGTTGTATGATCCCAATTGTGCTAAACATCATCCATTGACTGGGTCAATTTGTGTTCTGGTCACGATAAGGAAACCGGATTTCTTGACGTGCTAAATGACTGTGGCTTAGAGCAGCTAGTCACGGAGCCCACCAGAGGACAGGTGACTCTGGATTTAATATTGTGCGGTATGCAGGACCTGGTTAGAGATGTAAACGTTACTGAGCCATTGGGGAACAGTGATCATGCTGCGATCCGTTTTGACATGCACGTTGGGGGAAGAATACCAGGCAAATCTCTAACAAAAACCCTTGACTTCCGACGGGCAGATTTCCCTCAAATGAGGAGGCTGGTTAGAAGGAGGTTGAAAGGGAGGGTAAAAAGAGTCCAATCTCTCCAGAGTGCATGGAGGCTGCTTAAAACAACAGTAATAGAGGCCCAGCAGAGGTGTATACCACAAAGAAAGAAGGGTTCCACTAAATCCAGGAGGGTGCCTGCATGGCTAACCAGCCAAGTTAGAGAGGCTGTGAAGGGCAAGGAAGCTTCCTTCCGTAAATGGAAGTCTTGCCCTAATGAGGAGAATAAAAAGGAACATAAACTGTGGCAAAAGAAATGTAAGAAGGTGATAGGGGAGGCCAAGCGAGACTATGAGGAACGCATGGCCAGCAACATTAAGGGGAATAATAAAAGCTTCTTCAAATATGTTAGAAGCAGGAAACCCGCCAGAGAAGCGGTTGGCCCTCTGGATGGTGGGGGAGGGAAAGGGGAGATAAAAGGAGACTTAGAGATGGCAGAGAAATTAAATGAGTTCTTTGCATCTGTCTTCACGGCAGAAGACCTTGGGCAGATACCACTGCCCGAACAGCCCCTCCTGACCGAGGAGTTAAGTCAGATAGAGGTTAAAAGAGAAGATGTTTCAGACCTCATTGATAAATTAAAGATCAATAAGTCACCGGGCCCTGATGGCATCCACCCAAGAGTTATTAAGGAATTGAAGAATGAAGTTGCAGATCTCTTGACTAAGGTATGCAACTTGTCCCTCAAAACGGCCACGGTGCCAGAAGATTGGAGGATAGCAAATGTCACGCCTATTTTTAAAAAGGGAAAGGGGGGACCCGGGAAACTATAGGCCGGTCAGCCTAACATCCATACAGGGTAAGATGGTGGAATGCCTCATCAAAGATAGGATCTCAAAACACATAGATGAACAGGCCTTGCTGAGGGAGAGTCAGCATGGCTTCTGTAAGGGTAAGTCTAGCCTCACGAACCTTATAGAATTCTTTGAAAAGGTCAGCAGGCATGTGGATGTGGGAGAACCCGTGGACATTATATATCTGGACTTTCAGAAGGCGTTTGACACGGTCCCTCACCAAAGGATACTGAAAAAACTCCACAGTCAGGGAATTAGAGGACAGGTCCTCTCATGAATTGAGAACTGGTTGGAGGCCAGGAAGCAGAGAGTGGGTGTCAATGGGCAATTTTCACAATGGAGAAAGGTGAAAAGCGGTGTGCCCCAAGGATCTGTCCTGGGGCCGGTGCTTTTCAACCTCTTCATAAATGACCTGGAGACAGGGTTGAGCAGTGAAGTGGCTAAGTTTGCAGATGACACCAAACTTTTCTGAGGGGTGAAGACCAGAAGTGATTGTGAGGAGCTCCAGAAGGATCTCTCCAGACTGGCAGAATGGGCAGCAAAATGGCAGATGCGCTTCATTGTCAGTAAGTGTAAAGTCATGCACATTGGGGCAAAAAATCAAAACTTTAGATATAGGCTGATGGGTTCTGAGCTGTCTGTGACAGATCAGGAGAGAGATCTTGGGGTGGTGGTGGACAGTTCGATGAAAGTGTCGACCCAATGTGCGGCGGCAGTGAAGAAGGCCAATTCTATGCTTGGGATCATTAGGAAGGGTATTGAGAACAAAACGGCTAGTATTATAATGCCGTTGTACAAATCGATGGTAAGGCCACACCTGGAGTATTGTGTCCAGTTCTGGTCGCTGCATCTCAAAAAAGACATAGTGGAAATGGAAAAGGTGCAAAAGAGAGTGACTAAGATGATTACGGGGCTGGGGCACCTTCCTTATGAGGAAAGGCAACGGCGTTTGGGCCTCTTCAGCCTAGAAAAGAGGTGCCTGAGGGGGGACATGATTGAGACATACAAAATTATGCAGGGGATGGACAGAGTGGATAGGGAGATGCTCTTTACACTCTCACATAATACCAGAACCAGGGGACATCCACTAAAATTGAGTGTTGGGCGGGTTAGGACAGACAAAAGAAAATATTTCTTTACTCAGCGTGTGGTTGGTCTGTGGAACTCCTTGCCACAGGATGTGGTGCTGGCGTCTAGCCTAGATGCCTTTAAAAGGGGATTGGACAAGTTTCTGGAGGAAAAATCCATTATGGTGTACAAGCCATGATGTGTATGCGCAACCTCCTGATTTTAGAAATGGGTTATGTCAGAATGCCAGATGCAAGGGAGGGCACCAGGATGAGGTCTCTTGTTATCTGGTGTGCTCCCTGGGGCATTTGGTGGGCCGCTGTGAGATACAGGAAGCTGGACTAGATGGGCCTATGGCCTGATCCAGTGGGGCTGTTCTTATGTTCTTATAAAACAGAGGAACAGCTTTCCTAGCGTCTTTCCCTCTCACACATTCCAGAAGAGATGTTACAAATATATTAGTAATTCTGGCATATAAAAACCTTGCACAATATATACATCTTTTGACTTAGGAATGTGTGTGTGTGTGTGTGTGTGTGTGCGAGAGAGAGAGAGAGAGAGAGAGAGAGAGAGAGAACCTATTTTAAAATGTTACAGTCAGAGCCAAATCACACATTATATTAAATGTATTGTTTGACCAGAGTTTATCCTTTAATTTTTTAAACTTTTATTTGTTTTTTCCAGTTAAGCAGTACCAATGGATACTTCCATCCTGAGACTTATAGCTGCTTTGAGGACCCAGTTTCCATTTGGTTAAATGCTCCCTCCACACATGCCATGGTTCTAATCTGCCCCCTATGTTGCTACAACCACAACCACCATGCAAGTCAAACAGTATGTTTAGTTTGGCTCTTGGGGTGCTACTTGTATTCGATTTCTGCCTAGAAGTTTCCGTAACAGCAGTGGGGTTCCAATGATGCACACGAGAACAAATAAATGAAGCATTATTATTAACCACAAGAAGAACACAAGGAATAATATCGGTTTCATATTCTCATTAGGCAAAGCAATCTAATTGTGCCTGATTTCGTAAAGTCCTCATAGTCCATGAGCAAAAGCTTCCAAAATTGCGATGTTATTTTCTACCTTTTTGTGTGTGAAATGCTGAAGTTTGAGGGTTGAAAAGTGTCACAGAATATGAGGAGCTCTTGAAGCTGAGGCTGGGTATGGAGAATGGTCTTCACCACATGCAGAGTTTATTGCTGAGGTTCTTTCTCAGAAGATGACACAGACTGCCCTCTTTAGAATCCTCCCTGCCTCTTTGGCCTTGTGGTCCTGGAATGAAAGTCAGACCAAGGAACAGCTCAGTCACAAGCACAACAGAAAACCCAGCCACTTTGGGCCAAACTACATGTCATATTAAATGCAAAACTTGAGCTTGAGAGTTTAAACCAGGTGTGTGGGGAGGGAGGGCAATTGGGGTCATTCTGCACCAGGCTCCTGTTGGTGAACTCCAGTTGGTGGACTTTCTGATGAAAAAGCAAACAGACTTTACAAATTTGGAGTCTGCCAGCACCTGTTTGAGGGTCACAGATAGGAGCAAGTGCTGGATGATGAACTCCTCTGGGAATTGGCATGTTGCTACCAGATGACTAATATTCAGGAATGGTTCATTGTACAGAAAGTGATCTGGGAAACCATCAGGAGGTATAAATTGTGGATGCCAGGGAAGCTGTCATGCATGCCATTTCTTTCTGTGATGGCCTCATTTAATCCACACAAGGAGAGAGTGCAAGAACCCCCCCACCCTCCACTGACTTAGAATTAGTTCTTCACCAAATGATAGTTTAGTCACTCTGCACCTTTCTAGGGCTGCAATCCTAAACATACTTATCTGGGAGTAAGTCCCACTGAATTCAATGGGGCTTACTTCCAAGTAATTTAGTCTTGTGCTGTAAAAATACATTTTATAACCTCACTTTAGGAACATAGGAACAGCCCCACTGGATCAGGCCATAGGCCCATCTAGTCCAGCTTCCTGTATCTCACAGCGGCCCACCAAATGCCCCAGGGAGCACACCAGATAACAAGAGACCTCATTCTGGTGCTCTCCCTTGCATCTGGCATTCTGACATAGCCCATTTCTAAAATCAGGAGGTTGCACATACACATCATGGCTTGTACCCCGTAATGGATTTTTCCTCCAGAAACTTGTCCAATCCCCTCTTAAAGGCGTCCAGGCCAGATGCCGTCACCACATCATGTGGCAAGGGGTTCCACAGACCAACCACACACTGAGTAAATAAATATTTTCTTTTGTCTGTTCTAACTCTCCCAACACTCAATTTTAGTTGATATCCCCTGGTTCTGGTGTTATGCGAGAGTGTAAAGAGCATCTCCCTATCCACTCTGTCCATTTCCTGCATAATTTTGTATGTCTCAGTCATGTCCCCCCTCAAGCGCCTCTTTTCTAGGCTGAAGAGGCCCAAACGCCATAGCCTTTCCTCATAAGGAAGGTGCTCCAGCCCCATAATCATCTTAGTCGCTCTCTTTTGCACCTTTTCAATTTCCACTATGTCTTTTTTGAGATGTGGCAACCAGAACTGGACACAATACTCCAGGTGTGGCCTTACCATCGATTTGTACAATGGCATTATAATACTAGCCGTTTTGTTCTCAATACCTTTTCTAATGATCCCAAGCATAGAATTGGCCTTCTTCACTGCCGCCGCACATTGGGTCGACACTTTCATCGAACTGTCCACCACCACCCCAAGATCTCTCTCCTGATCTGTCACAGACAGCTCAGAACCCATTAGCCTATATCTAAAGTTTTGATTTTTTGCCCCAAAGTGCATGACTTTACACTTACTGACATTGAAATGCATCTGCCATTTTGCTGCCCATTCTGCCAGTCTGGAGAGATCCTTCTGGAGCTCCTCACAATCACTTCTGGTCTTCACCCCTCAGAAAAGTTTGGTGTCATCTGCAAACTTAGCCACTTCACTGCTCAACCCTGTCTCCAGGTCATTTATGAAGAGGTTGAAAAGCACCTGTCCCAGGACAGATCCTCGGGGCACACCGCTTTTCACCTCTCTCCATTGTGAAAATTGCCCACTGACACCCACTCTCTGTTTCCTGGTCTTCAACCAGGTCTCAATCCAGGAGGGGACCTGCCCTCTAATTCCCTGACTGTGGAGGTTTTTCAGTAGCCTTTGATGAGGGACTGTGTCGAACGCCTTCTGAAAGTCCAGATATATAATGTCCATGGGTTCTCCCACATCCACATGCCTGTTTACTTTTTCAAAGAATTCTAAAAGGTTTGTGAGGCAAGACTTACCCTTACAGAAGCCATGCTGACTCTCCCTCAACAAGGCTTGTTCGTCTATGTGTTTTGAGATTCTATCTTTGATGAGACATTCCACCATCTTACCCGGTATAGATGTTAGGTTGACCAGCCTATAGTTTCCCGGGTCCCCTCTCTTTCCCTTTTTAAAGATCAGCGTGACATTTGCTATCCTCCAATCCTTTGGCACCATGGATGTTTTGAGGGACAAGTTGCATACCTTAGTCAAGAGATCTGCAACTTCATTCTTCAATTCCTTAATAACTCTTGGGTGGATGCCATCAGGGCCCGGTGACTTATTGATCTTTAATTTATGAATTTCAAGTTTTTGGCAAGCATATATGGGTTTGTTTTAATTTTAAGCAAGTTGAATGAAAATGGTTTGTGTAAAAGGTTCTGCTTGGCCTTGTTGGGGCGAAATGACATATTATCTTGGCATTTCATGACTGAAACTCCCTATGTAATTTTCTCCTTGTAAAAAGCAACTGCAAGGGTTGCTGATTTTTTTCTTCTTCTCCTTTATTAGTGAATAAAAACAAAAATCAGGGTTACCAAGTTTAGATCAGGGCTGAGAAATGTTGGGGGGGGGGGGAGTTATCCCTTTTACTTCATGCTGCAGCCCTGATCCATTTTACCTTCCCTCCCAGCTGATGGAGGAGAAAAGCACAAAAATGGAATATGAAAGGTTTTCAATGTTGCATCTAACATCAGCTTGGAGGAGGGGTGTGTGTGTGATTTAACTTTAGTGTTTCTGAGCCCATTTCAGTCATTCTATTACTCCCTTAAACTGTAATAGCTGAGAAGTGTCAGAGAGACTGGATCCCAGGAACCCATTTTATGGGCAGTGTTTTTTAAAGGTGCACAAAAATATTAAGATTTCCACTGACTTCAGAGGCACCCAGCAGCTGTTGTGCGCGCGCGTATGTTTTGTAACTTTTATGTTTCCTATCATATTGGCATGAATTTTACAGGTTTTCTACTATAGGCATCTGTGGAACATTTCCAACATATAGAGCAAGAGTGTCTCGTATTAGGCGCAATCAAAGAAAGGAACACAACTAGAACAAGCTTTCTGCTGGTTTCAGTGGGACAGTCCCAGGAGTGTTCACACTGCTTCTAACTTCTTTGCTTCCTTTACAAGGTGCGTGACATTTCGGAGCATTCTACAAACGCTTGAAAGGATCAGACCCTCTGCCTTTCAAAATCAGAGAATAGCCCTTTCTCCCTCGGAAACTGAAAGCGCTGCTGGAACTACATTTATATAGGAGCAGCAGCGGAGCGCTAAGGGCAGCAATGGCACAGATTAGGCCACTGAATGTTGACAGCTCTGAATGGATGGATCAATGGTCTGCCTTGATCCAAGGACACTTGGTACATTTTTTGTTTGAAAATCAGTGTCTTTTCTTCCTTATGAGTGGTAATTATGGCCATACCATGCTGAAAATTGATGGGGGGCATTGGGGGCTTTATTCAACTCCTTCATGGGCTGGGTTTAGTTGACTCATTGCCAGCTGGCCACGTTTGGCTTAAAGGCACAAACATGTTATAAAAATGTAATCATGGAACATGTTTTCAGTCTTCTGGGAACAGAGTTGCTAAGGTTGCAGTCATTTTCAGAAATGTCAATGGTTTCGTGAAGAGTCCTTTGCTGCAGTATACCAGGCTAGCTGATAAGCAGCCCTATCACTTCAGTGCTTTGTATTTACTCATTAGTTAAGTTGATTCAGATTCCTTCTGAATCATATCCTCTTGTTACTGCCAGTTTCCTTTATCTATCAGTTTACAACTTTGATATATGTAGTTTTGCATTGCCCTCATATACTTTTTAAGAGTTTCCAGTTTCTTAAGCTTGCAAAAGCCATTAATATAATTGCTGAGGGATTTAAAATCTCCAGGCTCTAACAATAGCATGCTTTGCAGTCAGTACCTTCTTAAGTAAGACTTTGCTTTGTTGCCTATTTTGGCTGGTCTTGCTATTTCCCTAGCATGCTCATTAGAACTTGCATAGTTTAAAAAGCACAGTTAATGAGGGTCTCAGGGCTGATGCAGAAAATAGGCCTCTATTTATTCTGAATTATCTGAAAGGCCTGTGAAATCCCACAGGTGAGGTGAATGTGGGGGGAAGACTTTGGAAGGGGTCCAGCCCCTTTTGTTCCTTGTTTTCCATTGCTCCAGTTAGTCCTGCCTTCTCTTTCCAAATCTCCCCAACCAACTCTGGCCTGAGCCCAAACACCACCTGAATTAAGTGAGGGTTGTTTTTGTTTTTTTGGTGGAGATTTCACACAGGAGTTATCCTGTATTTGTATGCTCTGTGAAACCAAGTTCTATAAACTGTAGTTGGACTAAATTTTATTTCCAGCCAGCCCATGTTCTGTATGTCCTGATTTGTTTAAAGAAACTGTGTGAGGATGGAGTAAGGTGAGTGAGATGAAGGAGTAGTGACAGGGCCTCTGAGAGGAATTTGTCAGGGGGTACAAAATTTCTTTTGGGTCCCTTCCCAAAGTGGGAGGGGGTGAAGCAGAGTGGGGGATGGCAATGGGGGTGGGCAGAATGGGGGTAAAACAGGCAGAGGGGAAGTGATAACAGTCTTTGGAGCCCAGGTCTACCAGTCTTCCCAATGCAGAGCTCAGGTCTACCTGCTTGCCCGGCTTTGGCAGCTACAGTAATACAGAAAACCAAACACATTCCTAAGTCTCTCAAAAAAACTTTCAAATATAGAAACTCATTGCAGGAGATAGGTATCATTGTATTTAGGCTCACACTAGAACAGAAAGTGTCATGTGTAGACCAAAACTGACTTCTGCAACAGCTGCAGACCCACAGCTGTGTCTCTGAGCTCCTATACACTACTCCTTCATGGTAAGCAGATCCACTAGCAAAAGAGCTACTGTAGCAGGTCAGTTTTCTCCCAGATGTGACACTGTAAGGAATGTATGCATTCCTGGGCCTGGTGTGTTTGGCTTGTGGCAGTAGTATTATATGTACGCACAATAATGCCCCCAGCATCCCATGTGGGCAGTGAATCTGGGTGAGATTAGAAAATGGAAGATCCCAGGAAATTTGTGGGGCCCCTCCTTTGGCTCCTGGGCCCCCTTTCCAGCCATGGGCCTGGGTACAAATTACCCCCTTTATCCCCCTCTCCTAGGTCCTGAGTAGTGATGTAAACAGATGCTGCCACCACCTCTCACACCCCCTTAAAAACCTCAATGGAAGAAGTTTCCCTACCCTCTTTCTTTGTTCCCTCCTCACGCTGTCCCTTTAAACAAAACAGGAGCTGCAACCTCCCAGTATACCTGTTTTGTTTAAATGGATCATGTGAGGAAGGAGCAAGGCAAGGGAGTAAGGAAGCACATCACCACCTTCTGTGAAGCTTTTTCCAGAGGGGTGTGTGGTGGCAGCAGTGACCTACTTCCCTATCCCCTCACCTCACTCCTTCCTCACACAGTTCCTTTCAACAAATCAAGAAGCGCAGAACAGAGGTTGACTGCAAATGCTTTTTAATCCTATATGACAGTGGTTCTCACATATTTAGCACCGGGACCCACTTTTTAGAATGAGAATCTAAACCCACCAGAAGTGATGTCATGTTGGAAGTGACATCATCAAGCAGGAACATTTTTAACAATCCTAGGCTGCAATCCTACCCACACTTACCCAGGACTAAGTTCCTATCACTGTTAAATGATACTATCATTGTTAAAAGAACATGTGTAGTAGCCTGTTAAAAGTACAGGTCTGTAGCATTTACCAGAATGCAGTCACATACCATGGTAGCATTGTCTAACATATTTAAAATAAAATATTGAAATGAATGGGGACCTACCTGAAATTGGCTCGCAACCCACCTAGTGGGTCCCAACCCACAGTTTGAGAAACACTGCTATATGAGAACTCCACCACAAGCTCACTCTTCTAACACCGTTTTATTTTGCCAGCTATGCTAAGAGTGTAGGCAGACTGCAATTAATACATTGGACTTTGACCTGGATCCCATGGCTTACTTTCTTAATTCAAAGTGGGAATTAACACTGATTGACCGTACTGTACTGCATTTGGCTTCATGAAGTTGCTGTCTGCATAAAAACCAGCATTACAGAGAAATATGTATGACAAGAAGGGAAAGGGTGGAGATATTTCAGAAGTCATTTCAGAATGAAAAGAGAGAGAGAGAGAGAGAGAGCTCCTTTCATTGCTCAAGGTGAACAGTTCTCATATGCCTGGCACCTTGGAAATCCTAGCAACTGCTACTTGGCTCACAGCTTGGCAGCACTGACGTGTGGGGATTATGGATAACATAAGAAGCATTGACTGTACTTCAATAAAGTAATTCAAGAGCTAATTTCAACTAGTTGAGAAACTGTAACTCACTGGTAGAACACCTGCTTTGCGTGCAGAAGACCTGAGGTTCAATGCTTGGCATATCTTGAAGTCTTGCCCTAATGAAGAGAATAAAAAGGAACATAAACTGTGGCAAAAGAAATGTAAGAAGGTGATAGGGGAGGCCAAGCGAGACTATGAGGAACGCATGGCCAGCAACATTAAGGGGAATAATAAAAGCTTCTTCAAATATGTTAGAAGCAGGAAACCCGCCAGAGAAGCGGTTGGCCCTCTGGATGGTGAGGGAGGGAAAGGGGAGATAAAAGGAGACTTAGAGATGGCAGAGAAATTAAATGAGTTCTTTGCATCTGTCTTCACGGCAGAAGACCTCGGGCAGATACCGCTGCCCGAACGGCCCCTCCTGACCGAGGAGTTAAGTCAGATAGAGGTTAAAAGAGAAGATGTTTCAGACCTCATTGATAAATTAAAGATCAATAAGTCACCGGGCCCTGATGGCATACACCCAAGGGTTATTAAGGAATTGAAGAATGAAGTTGCAGATCTCTTGACTAAGGTATGCAACTTGTCCCTCAAAACAGCCACGGTACCAGAAGATTGGAGGATAGCAAATGTCACGCCTATTTTTAAAAAGGGAAAGAGGGGGGACCCGGGAAACTATAGGCCGGTCAGCCTAACATCCATACCGGGTAAGATGGTGGAATGCCTCATCAAAGATAGGATCTCAAAACACATAGACAAACAGGCCTTGCTGAGGGAGAGTCAGCATGGCTTCTGTAAGGGTAAGTCTTGCCTCACAAACCTTATAGAATTCTTTGAAAAGGTCAACAGGCATGTGGATGCGGGAGAACCCGTGGACATTATATATCTGGACTTTCAGAAGGCATTTGACACGGTCCCTCACCAAAGGCTACTGAAAAAACTCCACAGTCAGGGAATTAGAGGACAGGTCCTCTCGTGGATTGAGAACTGGTTGGAGGCCAGGAAGCAGAGAGTGGGTGTCAATGGGCAATTTTCACAATGGAGAGAGGTGAAAAGCGGTGTGCCCCAAGGATCTGTCCTGGGACCGGTGCTTTTCAACCTCTTCATAAATGACCTGGAGACAGGGTTGAGCAGTGAAGTGGCAAAGTTTGCAGACGACACCAAACTTTTCCGAGTGGTAAAGACCAGAAGTGATTGTGAGGAGCTCCAGAAGGATCTCTCCAGACTGGCAGAATGGGCAGCAAAATGGCAGATGCGCTTCAATGTCAGTAAGTGTAAAGTCATGCACATTGGGGCAAAAAATCAAAACTTTAGATATAGGCTGATGGGTTCTGAGCTGTCTGTGACAGATCAGGAGAGAGATCTTGGGGTGGTGGTGGACAGGTCGATGAAAGTGTCGACCCAATGTGCGGCGGCAGTGAAGAAGGCCAATTCTATGCTTGGGATCATTAGGAAGGGTATTGAGAACAAAACGGCTAATATTATAATGCCGTTGTACAAATCGATGGTAAGGCCACACCTGGAGTATTGTGTCCAGTTCTGGTCGCCGCATCTCAAAAAAGACATAGTGGAAATGGAGAAGGTGCAAAAGAGAGCGACTAAGCTGATTACGGGGCTGGGGCACCTTCCTTATGAGGAAAGGCTACGGCGTTTGGGCCTCTTCAGCCTAGAAAAGAGACGCTTGAGGGGGGACATGATTGAGACATACAAAATTATGCAGGGGATGGACAGAGTGGATAGGGAGATGCTCTTTACACTCTCACATAATACCAGAACCAGGGGACATCCACTAAAATTGAGTGTTGGGCGGGTTAGGACAGACAAAAGAAAATATTTCTTTACTCAGCGCGTGGTCGGTCTGTGGAACTCCTTGCCACAGGATGTGGTGCTGGCGTCTAGCCTAGACGCCTTTAAAAGGGGATTGGACGAGTTTCTGGAGGAAAAATCCATTATGGGGTACAAGCCATGATGTGTATGCGCAACCTCCTGATTTTAGGAATGGGTTAAGTCAGAATGCCAGATGTAGGGGAGAGCACCAGGACGAGGTCTCTTGTTATCTGGTGTGCTCCCTGGGGCATTTGGTGGGCCGCTGTGAGATACAGGAAGCTGGACTAGATGGGCCTATGGCCTGATCCAGTGGGGCTGTTCTTATGTTCTTATGTTCTTATATCCAGGTAGGGCTGGGATGGGTCTCTGCCTCAAACCCTGGAGAGCCACTGCCAGTCAGTAGGAGGTGTTCAGAGTTCAGACCTGGAATAGGCGAAATGATACTGAAGAAAGACCATTTCTGAGCGGTGCAGATGCCGTCCAGGGCGGATGTCACCCCCCCCTGCGATGTGTGAACCCCCTAGTACTTACTGGAAGCAACACGTGGTACCTGGAAGATGCTTGGCAGTGATGCAATGATGTCATCGTATCATCACATGCCCTGCCAAATTACTTCTAAGTCGGTCATTTCCAGCCATTTGGAGCCTTGGGGTTGGGAGGTCCTGCCACCAATTACAGCATGGGCCTCTGCGTGGCGGGGATTTGGGGTGGTGTGCCTATCACCCCCCCAGGCACCCCCCCGGTGTCTCACCGAGGGCAGATCGCCCCCCCTGCCCCCACTTTCTACAGTATGGCTAAGTATGTTCAGAGGGCTTTCCAATGGCAGCCGCTATGGGGTTTCCTGATCTGAATTGGGACTGCATCAAGGGCAAAGGATTACATTCTCTTCTGATCTTTATCAGAATTGCCTGCAACTAACAGACCCTCCCCCAACACACAATGCCAAAGGACATATTCAAAATCATGTCTGATTTGGCCTTAAGGAAACTTTATCCTCTATCTGAGTGGAATTAGGGAGAAAATCACTGGTGGGATGGGATGTGTGTCTGAAGTTGGCACTTCTGTATTTAGAAATTAATTACAGAAACAGTCCTGTCAGATGTTAACTGCCTCCCCTGCCTGACTTCCCTGTACAATGAGTAGGGTGCCAGGTTCTGTATCACAGAGTTGGGGATTGTTTGTATTCAAACAAATGCAGTTTTAACTTTTCCTTCCCTCCCCCCCCCCACCCACTGAGGGGAGCAGGTGAAAGGTAAGGAACCTGATAGAATGGCTGGCTGAAGGGCTAGGAACCCGGTGGAATAATTCTCTGGATGCAGACATGAACTTGCCTGGATCAAGGAATGGATTATTCAGAACCACCACCCTTGAAACTGTTCCTGTCTCACCACTACATATAGAGGTAATGGGGGGTGGGAGGTACAGTTCAAACAGCCTCCAGCTGGGTCCTTGCTTTGCAGATGTCACTGCTTGTATGACACAAAGCAGTCTTTAAACTCAGGGAGACATTTTATTAACTCAAACTAATCTCAGTTTCCCTTTCTACAGTGAGTTCTTGTTCAATGACAGGAAAAGAAAAGTCTGTAGCAAAAAACATAACTCCATTCATCCACCCCAAACTTTCTTGCAAATGACTGCACCCTGGATGTTTTATGAATTTTTATTCACACTTCTACGGACTTGTCTGGTGGCCAAATCCGTTTATTTACCTGAATGGGGTGGGGTAGGTGGGAAATCAGTTGGCTCTTGAATTAAAAAAATAAACACAAAGGTCCTCCTGTGTTCCCCGTGGTTTTTTACTTGCATTTTTTAAAAATCAAATGTTATTTGGCAGCATGATGCTTTGCAGATATTGCTTAACAAAAAAAAACAACAACATTTCTTTTTCTTCTAAATTCAGATAGGATGTTCTCAAGACAACATCTTTAACCAAATGATTTCTACAGTTGTTTTGTGTGTTTGAAGCCTGGTAGCCTTTGAATAATGATTTATGTCAGTAATTAAAATGTCTGCGTAGGATGAGGATGAAATTGATTGATTATCTATGCAGCCTAACAATAGCAGTTGTGTGTCTCCTTTGCTTGTTTGCCTAATGCATTTCTAAGATATTTGGTGTGTCTCAGAAACTGTTTTTAGAGCAGATGTTGCCTTTCCAATTTTATCTGGGCAATAATCCTTATTTTATAACCTCTGCTTTACTTAACAACAATATGACATTGCAAGAATTATCACATTTATTGTGGCATAAAGATTTTGTGGGCTAAAATTCATTTTCTGAATGAACTGAGTGGTGTAAAAAGTGCAATGCTAGGCATATTGATTCTGCATTGGCTGAACAGACACCACGGAATCGAGTGGCTACCACAGATTCGAATAGAAGTATTGTAGGGCTACTTTCCTTACCCAGGGGAAGGGAATGAATGTCCCCTTCCCCAAGGAGGCAGCAGGAGGTGCTGGTAACTGATTGGCGAGGTCAGGATGCCACAGCAACCATTTTTGGCACCACTGCAGCCCCGCATGCTGGGCTTCTCAGAATTGGGCTCTAAGTGCCCAATCCTATGGGCCATCAGTGCTGGTGCTGAGCTCCAGCAGCAGCGCTATGTGCCATAAATGTTCTAGAAATCACATGTATGGCACCCCTGGAGTAAGGAGTGCCGATGCTGGGACAGCACCAGTAGGCACTGGGTCCAGAGCCTGGGTGCTGTATGGGCTACTAGAGGTGAGTATGACCACCAGGCAGTGATACTGCCTTTCAGGTCAAGGGAGGCATTCCAGGGTGGGGGTAATGACTGGCCTGGGAGGCGGCTGGGAACAGCAGAGGCCTCCTCCACTGGATCCTATTGTCCATGTCGGGCTGAAAATCCTGACATGGAGCTTCCCCAGTCTGTGCTGGCAAAATAGCCAGTGCAGACTCAAGGAAGCCCATTGCAGGGCTTATACCCTTACTCGAGGGAAGGGGATGAATGTTCCCCTTCCCCTGAGGAGACCTCCAGTGGGGAAGACCTCCAGCCCTCCTCCCTGAGGAGACCTCCAGCCCTCCCTGGGGCTGCTGGATGCAGTGGTAGTCATTTTGGCACTGCTGCACCCAGCGGCATGGCGGCGTTTAGGATTGGGCTGCCTACCCCATTGAAAGCAACAGGACTTAGCACATTTCTAGATCACCTCATATAGCTGATAAATGGGATGTTGCCCATGAAGGCTGAGTTCACAAAAATTCAGTGGGCCATAGGCATCGTTGCTGTTTTTGCTACAACAGTTCAATGTGGCTACTCTTCTAGTTTTATAGTTAGCTTATGCCCAGAAAGATCTTTTATGTCTAGTAGTGTATGTGTTCCTTTCTGACAGGGGAAATAAAGCCTTCTCTCTTTATCTCAAGGGTGCTGATGCTTGGCTTAGAGAAATTAAAAAATTAAAAAAAAAAACCATAATCTGAAAGGTGTGTGGAAATACGAGAGCACAGATAGTAGTTTGTGCTGCTGTAGCCGCAACAGCATTTGCTCAGGCAGTTTCTCGGTGGATGGAAATGTTTATTCTTCAAGGTGTCACTTTTGGCATGATAGATCAGGGCTGTAAGACAAAGGTCAGTTCTCTGGGATGGCTGCAGGTCAAGTAAAACCAGGTCATTATGATCCAAGTCATTATGATAATGTGCATGCATGCAGCAGGATACATGTGTAAATTTTAAAAGCGAGAAGAGAATTCCGGAAAGTGGGCTAGTTTTTTCCCAAACACTTGCTGAGAAAGTCCACAAACAGTGAACTGATTCTTAATTGAACCAAGGAGAGGTTGCTCATCACTCATCTAAATGCTGCCTCACATAAAGTACTCCCCATGCATATAAAACTAGCATGTCGGGCTAAAGGCTAACCCAGAGTCGTCTTCTTGCTGGTTTTGTATGTGTATGCCTTTTGAAATGGTGCAGCCAGCACTAGATGACTCATGCGGGGCTTCTGCTCATCTGTTTTTGCTCATAGTAAAGGCTTTGTACACTCAGTGTTCTGGAAATTCAAATGTTCTAACAAAATTGGATACTGAATGATGCCCTAAAGACAAGAACTCCATCATCAGAATAAAATGATGCACTGAAATCTTATATGTACATTTATTTGCATAGCTCATTCTGTTTGCATTAGCTAGGGGTAAGAAGCTATACAGACCATTGAATGGAACTGTAGCTTAGTGGGAGAGTCCATGCACTGTGCGCAGAAAGTCCCAGTTTCAGACCCTTGCATCTCTTGGTAGGGCTGCAAAAAAAGTTTGCCTGAAGACTGATGCCAGCCAGTGTAAACAATATGGAGTGGGATGAATCAATGGCCTGACTTAGTAGAAGGCTGCTTCATAAGTCACATGCTATGTTAGAAAATATAGAATGCTCAAGCACACAATTACAATAAAGACACTCTTTTAAATATTGTATTCTGTGTATACATAAAAGAAACATTCCACTCATATTAACCTTACCTCTTTTGAAGTGCCTGCCTGAGCAGAAATTTTTTTGCTACCGTTATGAATGCTGGAAAGCATCTAGGTTTAAGATAAGCTTTGGTAGCAATCTAAAATGATGAAGCCACCATCCAGAAAGCCATGCTGCATTCTCAGCTAGATCTTATTTCACACTAAAAGTGAGAGAGAGAAAGAGAGAGACAGTTTGATATGGAAAGAAACTCTCAAATAGCCTTGGGATCCTCTACAACAGGGGTGTCCAAAGTTTTTGGCAGGAGGGCCACATCATCTTTCTGACACTGTGTGGGGCCGGGGGGGGGGGGAAAGAATTAATTTACATTTAAAATTTGAATAAATTTACATAAGTTTACATAAATGAATATATTAAAGATGAACTTATATGAATGAATGAAGGTCTTGCAATAGCTCAAGGCCTATAAAAGGCCTTGCACAAAGCCAGGCTGGCCTTTCCTTTGCTGCCGTTACTGCATCACAGACATGAAACAATAAGAATTGGAGGGAGCCCTCATCCCACAGCTCACGCAAGAGGTCAAACAGTCGCCCTCACGCTGAGAGCAGTTGTGTTGGGCCAGTGTGGTTTCCAACAAATCTCCAGCAGGCCAGAGGCTCATTGGAGACTGGGGGCTTCCTGAGGGCCATATTGAGAGGCCTTGAGGGCCGCAAGTGGCCCCAGGGCTGGGGTTAGGGCACCCCTGCTCTACAACAATAAGACCAAGGTATTTTTTCTTTTGGTTTTTTGGTATTTTTTCTTTTGTTTTTTTGGTATTTTTCTATGGTTTTCTCAGTAGTAATGTATGGCTGTGAAAGCTGGACCATAAGCAGGGCTGAGCGCTGAAGAATAGATGCTTTCAAATTATGGTGTTGGTCAAGACTTTTGAGAGTCCCCTGGATTGAAAAGAGATCAAATCAGTCAATCCTACAAGAAATCAAACCTGATTGTTCATTGGAAGGACAGATACTGAAGCTGAAGCGTAAATATTTTGGTCATCTCATGAGAAGGGAGGACTCTTTAGAAAAGACCCAAATGGTGGGAAAAATGGAAGGCAAAAGGAGAAGGGGACAGCAGAGGATGAGAGGTTAGATAGTGTTACGGAAGCAATGACATAAATTTGGAAAACTCTGGAAGTTAGTGGTAGGTGGGGGTGCCTGGCGTGCTGAGGTCCATGGGGTCATAAAGAGTTGAACACGACTTGAAGACTGAACAACAACAACATTTTTTCTTTTATTTTGGAAAGCTGTCCTGGGATGTTGATTTCTGCACCAGATTTCAAATTCTTAGCTTGCACAATGTGATCATACATGTGCAGAAGTGAACCTCCTAGAAAAATAATGTACCTATGGTTGCAGTTCAATGGATGCTTACTTGGGGAAAAAAACATCACTGAATTCAGTGAGAACTCTGCAGATGCATTCATAGGATCATGTTACATGTGTAACAGGGTGACTTTATTTTTGAAATCTGCGCTTAAGAGAATTCTTCTGGGAAAATTCAGTCTTTTGAAATTGGACTTAAACGTCCTCATGTGAGTGTCAGGTCTTATCTTCAACCAACTACTGCTGGAATGATCTCACTGATGGCAATTCAGGAGTAAACTATCTGAGAGTCATGGCCAGATCTACTGTTCTAATAAAGAACAATTTGCATGGTGATTTTCTTTCTTTTTATGAAATTGATTTGGTGGCAGGGAGGGTTTTTGAAGCAGGCTGGTTGCTGTAAAAGAGGCTCTGAACATCTGTGTTATGGTGATTTCAGAAAATTCTCAGCATTCTTATAGGAGCAAGCTTATGAATGAATGCCCAGCAGCTGCTGGGCTGCCAGAATCCTGATATCCTCCTTGCACTCTGCATGTCTTTGCAGCCAATCTGTCTGCTGTATGTTTACAGAGTGCGAACTTCACTTTGTAATCCACAGCAAACTGTTGCAGTTCAATAGACCCGCCGATGTTCCAAGGCTGTTTGTTATCTTTCAGCAACCATGTTGATAACAAGTGTGAGAAAGGAAAGTCATGTTTAACAGGCTGGAAAAGAAAGACAATTGTTCAGTTACAAAGATGTGAGACTAGTTTTTGAAACATACCTCTCTTGTACTTGTGAAGAATAAACAAGAAATGCGCAAATGGGAACTTTGGACTTGCCAAGATGTGTGTGAATGCAATCACAGTGCTTATCAAAGCAAGCTGGATATGAAATGATGCCCCGCTGATTCAGAACAGTCTGCAGTTGAAGAGGGTGGACTACACATCTGAACAAGGCAGAAAGAGGGAAAGGCTGGGGGCGTGATGGAGGCAAGAGGGGTGGCACCTAGCATAGGCAACTTGTGCTAAATGCTACCCCCCCCCCGGTAGCAGCTGGAACGCCCCCTTTGTCTCCTTGGACTTGCATCAGCTAAACTGCTGACACAGGTCCGAGGAGACCCATTGGTGAGCAGAAGGCTTACAGAGGGGTGGAAAACAATTTCCCTTTCCCCTCCCAAGCCTCCTGACCTGCCACCCCCCACACCACAGCATTTGTTTTGGTGTGCCTGCATGCTATGATTGGGGAAACCATAGAATTGAGCTCTCCTATGCATGTCTATGCAGAAGTAAATACCATAATGTTCAGTGGGGCTTATTCCTAGGAAAATAAGTATAGGATTGCAGCCAAATCACACAGTTGTGAGGAACAATCTGGAAAATGACTGGGAATTTCTGCTAAAGGTTTAGAAAGCAGAATAAGAATTCATAAGGTCAGGTTGCCAGTTTTATGATTTGGAGAAATGCTTCTGGAGAAAGAAGAATGAACAGGAGACAATGGGAGAGAAGATAGCGGGATGTGTGAGCTTGGGGGAGGGCTGATTTGGGTGGGGTGGGGCCCAGTTATATACAGGTGTCTTAAGCATTTCTGCCCAACATTGCATATATGCAACAGGGATCAAATGTGTATGCAATTTATCCCAATTGGGCTGGACAAAAACGGGACTCCTGCATTAAATCGTAGTCCGCCTTGTTGCTTTGAGATAGAGTGAGCTATATTTTTTGAATAAACTTTTTGGTTAAACAAAGGACAGAGAAGTAGAAACTGAGTAGGGAGTGCAACTGATAGAGATGCCAGGTCTTGATACAGCAAAAAACCGAAACTAACTTGTTCGAACTTACACTGTACCATCACTTGGCTAGCCAGGAAATGATCTGATGTGAGAAGTTAAGGTCAGGTCATCACATAACAAGCCAAGTTCCAACTGTATCTGCTGGATAACTTTAGATAACTTTAGGGAAGATGCATAACAGGCTGTTAATGTCAGTATAACAACAACAACAACAACAACAACAACAACAACAACAGTATTTATATACCACTTTTCAATAAAAAGTTCCCAAAGTGGTTTACAGAAAAAAATCTAATGGCTAATGGCTAATGGCTAATGGCTAATGGCTAATGGCTAATAATAATAATAATAATAATAATAATAATAGCTACAGCATTTTTATACCATCTTTTTCACTGTATCTGGGTATCCCTAGTAACTTTAGTTAGAAAAAAACTTTTCTAGCATTTTCTGCCCTTTCAGAAAGCTCTAGCTTACAGAAGACGGGGCACTGAATGAATATTTTCAATTGTCTTCTTACATAAGAACATAAGAACAGCCCCACTGGATCAGGCCATAGGCCCATCTAGTCCAGCTTCCTGTATCTCACAGCGGCCCACCAAATGCCCCAGGGAGCACACCAGATAACAAGAGACCTCATCCTGGTGCTCTCCCCTACATCTGGCATTCTGACTTAACCCATTCCTAAAATCAGGAGGTTGCACATACACATCATGGCTTGTACCCCATTCTTGTAACCCATTCTTGTACCCCATTCTTGTACCCCATTCTTGTAACATTCTTGAATGTTTCTTCTTGCTATGAATGGCCCTAGAAATGTCACAAGGCCTGCATGTTGGAAGTGTTGATCAACATGGCCTAGAAAGCAAAATGAAGTTGTTTGAATAAGTATTATTAACAAAGCAACCATTAGTCACTGTAAAATACAAACTCCTATTTAGGATCTTGTTCGTTTCTTTTCATTAACTGAGACCCTTGATGAGATAAGTCCTGACAGGTCCTGCTGTGCCATTAAAGCAGTTCCTCCCTTTCCCAAAAATGTTTTGATTGCAAAGAACCTTGGCACCAAATAAGCGGTGACAGGCTATTGTCAACCACAGCCACTTGTGCAGGAGACTCTAAAATATTTCTGTACGTTCCTCTGTACATGCCAAAATGCCCACTGTCAGCAGAAGCTCACAGAATTGGTTCTTTACTGGAGTTGTAATAGAACGTTGATCTGAAGACGAAATTCTCAAATCTGTTCAAAACTGGCAAGCTCAAATAAGAACATCCCCAGATTAATGGCTGGCTTTGTATTCGTTTATTCTCAGCAAAAGTATCTTGACGCTTATGTAATTGAGCATATACTTGTGGGATGACTGATAAACTGTTAACATGGTATTGATATGTTTTTAGAATCTTTATATTTGATTTTCTGTATTAATTAGATTGTTTTTAACTGTTTATCCATTAAAAGCTACCTTGTGATGGTTTTAACATGAAAAGGCGGGGCAGAAATTACTGCAGTATATAACAAAATGATACTGTGCTAAAACTACTCTGCAGAAAATGAGGATTTGACTACATTGTTGCAAAAGTCTCTTTCCCAAGCAATTGCTGCATGACAATGATGGCATAATTCTGATGATGGTGGCAAATATTTCAATACCATTTTTAAACTAAAGAAGTTCTAAAGCAGTTTACATATAAAAGGGATGAGAAAATAAGAAAAAGGGATGAGAAAAGAGTTCCCTGTCCCAGGAGGATTCATAATAAAAAAGACGCAAAGAGGATTGCAGCAATGGACACTGAGAGGAATACTATACTGGCTTGATCCAAGCCAGTTGCTATTCTGCCTGTCTGATATAAGAGAACCATCACTTTAAAAGGTGCCTCATTGCCTAGTTTGCAGGTGGTGGTGTTGGGGTCTATCAGTAAACAGGCTGCCCTTTAGGTCCCAAATGTGGCATTCTGACTGTCTTCCAGAGAGTTCTACATAGAATACATGACACTAATTAACAGGAGAGGTGAATACAGTATGGATGATGATTGCCAGGTCCTTGTTCTCAAGATGGGTGGGTGCAGACAGCTCATCTGTTTGTGCTGATAGAAAGCATTCCTGGCCATGGCCACCATCTGAGAATTTTAGAATAATGGTGGAACTAAGAGAACCCCAAACTGTGCACAAGCTCCTTCACAGGTAGTAGAACTTGATCAAAAATAGCTAATCTCCCTTGAGTCATGAAGCCTGCTTATCATTTTTGTCAGGGTTCATAAAATAATCATCTGAATCATACATTTTTCTTGCTATGACTCAGACCAAAGAGAAGTAGAAGTTGGGTTCTTTTATACAGTCACTTTTGACAAAAAGCAACTAAGTGGAAGCCAGTCGGGTATGTGGGTCAAGCGCACAAAGCACCACTACAGGGAATATTTATGACTGTGCTGAAAATAGAGCGGGGGTGGGTGGTAGAGTGGAATGGTTGATAAAAAGGAGCCCTTTTATACAACACAGCAGCCAGAATCTCCAAAATGAGCTGGGAAAGGGCTGGGAGAAAAAAAGAGACTGGTGACGTATTGTGGCACAAAGGAATCTTCCTAGAAGTAGCTGCTGGGTCAGTGTGTGTTGCAGTACCATGAGCTGAAAAACAGCCTTTTGCCAATTCAATTGTCCCAGCTGTGCTCCATCAGCAGAGCCTTTTGACTCAGCCCAGGCACCTGCTTGCCACATAGCCAGTGGTGATGCTGTTCAAAAGAAGCCTCCTGAAATCTGCTTTCTTCCCTAATTTTCCTGTCATCTCCCAGACTTTGTTTTCCTTGGAGATGGTGCTGTCATGGAATATGAGGTCCACTGTATTATTGTTTTCTGCCCCCTGTTTTCTGAAGTGGCAGAAATTTCTGACTGTGCTATACATCCAGCCAAGCACTGAAGTCCCCACTTCATAGCAGGGATTGCCCAAAAAGTATTGTGAGTTACTCAAACTACTGCCAGGACCAGAATTTAGGAGCAGGTGACCCAGGCTAGGGGTGACAGGCTTGAGTGTCTTCAGGCATTTCAGTTAATCTTAAAATATTAACACGTCCCAGAGCTTAGGGGACTCATTTGTGTTTATATGTTGATGTGCATAAATGCAAATTTATTTATTTATTTTTCACATTTTTTGTACCACCCTTCTTCTAAGAAGCTCAGGGTAGTGTACATGGTTTCTTTCTTCTTTTTGTTCTCACAAAGCTCTGTGAGGTAGGTGAGACTGAGAGTTAGAGACTGGCCCAGGGTCACCCAGGAAGCTTCATAGCTGAGTAGGGATTTGAACCTGGATCTTCCAGTACTAAGTTCAGCTCCTGAACTACTACACTATATCCTGGCATATTTACAGACCCATGTGTGCAAATTCATCATCTTATATGACTGGGATAGCCAGGCACACAGATTGTGTATCAAAGTTGTGGAAAGGGCTACAAATTGAGTAAAAAACAAGGTATTCAGAAGTCAAACAAATGCAGGGAGATGCTTCTCTCCCAGGGCACCATTTTAGGTGTCCTTACTGCTGCTAAGGGGGCTGGGGATAAGAATAGGCCCTCTTATGTGTGGAGGGGGTTCTGACTTGGGACCATGACAGGTGGTAGGGAGCCTTTGCCCTTCCTCTACCCCTATCTTGATCACTCCCTGATGCGTGTGATTTCTAGAAGAAAAAGCATACCAGAGCATATCAGATTGCCAATGATGTGATTGAAGTCATGTCTAGGTTTACCCTAAGTGAAAATGGTGAACATTCACTCTTCACATGTCAGCTATCAGGATAACTTGATCAGGATGGGATAATTTTGAGTGCTTCTGTTTTTGTTAAGAAGAGTCATTCCTGGACTTGCTTGATGACAGAAGCCTCCATTTAATTCTCTTTTGGAGCCTTGCAAATAAATCTCAAGCATCATCTGTCTCTGCTCCTTCACACTTCCTTTCCTGCTTCACTTCTCTCTTCTTTTCCAAAGTTAAGGAGTGTGAGAAGAGGAAGAGGAGGAGGCTCAGCAGCAGTGATGGATGGCTGAGACGGGTGGAGATGAGCAGTGGGTGGTGGTGCTCTCCCACCAATCTGCTGCCTGTGGTGACTGTGGACATCCACCTCATGGTCAGGCTGACCCTGTTTCTTCTGTGTAGAGAGGCTGAGCCACTGTTAGAGCCATATTCCTTTCCTCAGCTGTTTCAAGTGAATCACAGCCCCTCGTGCTGAATCTGTACTACTCGCCCTGTGAGCCATAAGACAGCCTGAGTGTTCACAAAAAGCACCCACAAATGCTGCTCTTTTATCCTGCATATTTTATTCCCATCCTTGCATTTTGCTTTCCTGCTGGGGTTATGGTGTAGGTTCTCCAATTTTCATCTCTGAATTGCAGCAATTGCAGCACAAATCATCTTCAGATCACAAGGGCTTTGAAAACCTCTCTTTGGCTTCATCCGAAAGGCTCGCTGTTGTACAAAGGCAGCTCCTCCTCAGCGTCTCTGCCCTAATGGTTGCTGTGCCCCAGTATGCCGGCCATCAGGCAGAATTGCCTGAATTCTGAGGATGCTTCAGTTCCTGATCAAGTTAGCCAGTTTTAACATCAGAATGGGAACAACAAGCGTACTAAAAATAGATACCAGTGGTTGGGTGGATTGAACAAGGCAGAAATCAGGGATGCAGTATGAGAATGCAGGGACGAGAAATCAGGGATGCAGTATGTGTCTGCCTTGGAACATAAAAGAAGCGATCGCATGGTTTTCCCCTCTCTAAGCAGTTACTTGGAGGGGGGTGTTCCTCTGGTTCCTCTGCTGTTGTGCTTCCTCTTTGCATTTTTCCTGAACCACATTTTTAATTTTCATCTACACATCACCTTTACTTCTCTCTTATTATTCATTCTGTTTTTATCCTTTCCTTCTTCCCTCCAGGTTGCTCAGAGCAGCACACCTCTTTTTTGCCTCACAATTATCCTGTGAGGATAACCAGCCCAGGATCTCCAAGTGAGGTTTATGGTTGAGTAGGGATTTGAATCCAGAACCTCCCTGCTTCTAGTCCAACACGCCAACCATGACAATTTCTACAATTCCACATCCAAGTTATTTTATCTTTATCATGTTTACTTTGTTGTGCAAGCCAAAGTGGAAATATCTTGCTCATGTCATTAACTGGGAATCAATTTCACTTCAAACATGATATGGATAAACAGAGAAAAGAGCCTATGGTCAGTGGAGCCAGTTAGATTAGTAAAATGTACTTCTCTTTCCCATTTAGCTGCCAATATCCTCTTTATGCAACTTTTTTTCCTAGCAGCCATAGCCATACATGTGAACTGCTGTAGGGTGGCAGGGCCACTAGCAACCAGTTTACAGTGCCCTATCTCTATCACAAAGGCCAATTAGCCTTTGTGGGTCAAGGGTGCAGTCTGGTTGCAGTTTGGGCCTGAATAATATCTCGGCAGCCTGAATATGACCCTCTGTCTCCACAAACCAATTAAGATATATGAAGTCTTTCACAACAGTTGCATCCTAGCCAGCACCGTATTTTGGGTAACTCCGTAGCTGTTCAAATGGACCGTGATGCAGGAGGTCTGGTCTAGAGGGTAGAACCTCCATTTGCCTGAAGATAACATCCACAGGTCGCCAGTTCGAGGCCACCGGCAGCGTGCGACCTTGAAGCAGCTGACAAGCTGAGCCAAGCTATTCCATCTGCTCTGAGCGTGGGAGGATGGAGGCCAGAATGTGAAACCAGATCAGAGTGAAACATCTGGACTGTTGTGGTTCTTGAAAGATAGAACCTTCTTTCAATTGTAAAAATCCCTACGGGGATTTAATCAGCCTGCCTAGGTAAACCGCATTGAATAAAGTCTGACGAGAAATCTGATGACCAAGAAAGGCGGTATATAAATACCTGTATGATGATGATGATGATGATGATGCACCAAGTCACCAGCCTGTCTTTGACCATGTCTTCTGCCCCTCAACCTTGTCTGTCCACACCATAGGTGGATCCCCAGTTGCAACCTGGCCAAGACATTGCATGAAGTTCCTATATTGATGCCAGTGACATTTTAAACTGCTTAGATTGTAAACCACTCTAGGCCAGCACTCTTGAAGGCAGCAGAGTGGGAACTGCACCCCAAAAGCACTACACTATACAGCTGTGGTATATGTGTAAATCCTGGAATCACATGGGCAGAGCCAATTGAGAGGTTCTTTTATCCCTAGTTCTCCTTTTCAGAAAGACCCAGACAATTGCCCCCACCTGGTATTTCTGTTCATGCTGTAGCCATGTGGGTTCTCATCATGGGAAATGGCTTCTATACTGTTGTTAAGGTAACCAACCGGAGAGTCCCCCCCCCCCCCCCCGTTCTTGATATTGCTAATCCTGCAGGGTTTCCTCCCCATAAACATTATGTAATGTTGGAAATTCTTGGAGGCCCAGCTTAAAATCTCCAGGATTGCTTTCTGTAGTCCTCTGGAGATTGCTGCTGATTCTGGGAGACTTGTCTAGACCAATCGTGGAAGCTTGACAAGCCTAGCTGCTGTGCACGGACCATGTATGTGAATACCTGAATCTCATGGGTGGAGTCAATTGCACAGTTCTTTCACAGGTCTTTCATGCCCAATCATTGCCCTTCCTCTCAGAAAGATTGACTCCATGGTAAGGTTCAGTAGTCATGTACATATTGTAGTCAGGTGGACTGCACCTTGGGAAATGGCTCTCGTGCTGCAGCTTAGGTATATGTAGGGAACTTCAGCCTACTGAAAGCCAATACTGTTCTGTTTATGCCATGAGCGGTCCCAAAAGTACCTCAGTACATGTCAGTTTTAGCTTGAAGTCAACACAAACTACCTCAAAACGCTGGCAGCCCTTTGCAGAAAGGGTCATGAGAGTGGGCCATGGGAAAATCTAACTATGAGAAGGCTGTAGAGAAGGTTTGGCCATAAACATGCCACTGTATGGCAAGTCCTTCCCTTTCCCTTTGCTAAAACTTCTCTTTCAATCCAACAACACTGTGAGTTATACCTCCCGTCATTTCCTAGGCATGAGGACAAATAAGGTCTCCCTTATCTCAAGAGTATCAGATGGTGGCTGCTCAGCTTGTTTTGGAGGGTGTGTCCTGTAAGTGTGAAGTCTGATTGACTTAACAGAAGCTGCCAACCTTATGTTTTTCATCAGATTTCCTGATTTCTCCTATTTCAGGAGATGAAAGATCTCCTTTGTTTTCCCATTTCAGTTGATTCTGCCCAAACATTCTAGTGTTTAATCCTTGATTTTAAGTCAGAAGTATCTGACTGTACAGGGTGAGATACAGCTTGAGACTGTTTATATACTATCAAATGCGCCCATCTCTGAATAACTTAATTTATTTGCAGCGCATATTAATCAACGTTTTGGATTTGTTATGACTACCAGGTACAACGATGAAATAGATTCTACATGCCATGCAGGTAAACATTTGCTTTTCATGTCTCACATCAAGTTGTGGTTTAGCTAGAATTCAGCCTACGCTTCTGTTGCGAGAAAACAACCAAACAATTTTAGGATTTGACATGCTCTTAAAATGTTTTTCTTTAGATACTAACAAACTGTAATCAAGTGTCTGGAGGATTCCCTTGGCACTGTCTGGTCAGCACTCATGTGGATTTTAATGTGCATCTCAACAGTGACAAGCGATGTGAAAACCAAGCTGGAAAACACGGATCTTTTGTATATTCAGTTCTCAGTTTGAATATATTATAGAAACTTCAGATAATAAAAAGTCTCTCACCATAAGATATACAGATGGTCCTTGGCCCAATCCTATACCCCATAGCCGCTGGCATAACTAGTGCTGTGCAGGCAAAGCCTACTTTATAGCAGTCGCTAAGCAGCTCTGCTAGTGCATACTTCAGGCATACTGTGAAGGGGCTGGAGCAGCCTCCCACATGCCAACAGTTGGCCAAAGATCTGTTGGCCCAGGTATGCTGGCACAGTGGATTGGAGGAAAGCAGGGAGGGGGTTGAAGGGGCAGGCATGGGTGGAACAGGGTGGTGATATGATAGGGAGAGGGTGGATTGGGTCTACAAGGAGGTGAGCTTAGCGATGGTGGTGCATGCCAAATCCTGACCCCCTTTGCAGGCCTGATCTGTTTTCACGAAGCAACCCAGGCTGCAATCCTAACAACACTTTCGTGAGAGTAAGCCCTATTGAACAATATAGAACTTACTTCTGAGTAGACCTGGTTAGGATTGTGCCCTCAGACCAGCTAAATGAGTGGTGCAGATCTGAGTTGCCCCATAGCAGCTGCTGGGCTTACCCTGGGGCAAGAGGACAAATGTCTGCTTACCCCAAAGAGACTTCCAATAGCCAGAAACTCCCTATATCAGTAACCGTGCTGGCACAGCTGCATCACCATGTGGGTGTTTAGGCAGAATGGGCTGTTGCAGCACGTTGACTTCCATCAATATGCATTTATAGCAGTTGGAAATTGCCACCCATAATCATGCCTTCTGCACTCAGATCCACAGTTACATCACTGCCCAGAATTTCTCTCTCACTGCAAAGGATTTCAATACATGGGGTGGGGGGTGGGGAATGTAACTGCTGATGCTGTGGAGATGGTTGCCCAGCTTCAGCTAGAATTGTTTGCTTGTCACTCCTAGGAACTTACCAATAAAGGTCTTGTTTATTTTGAGGAGCAAGGGAAGGATGAAGGTAACACCCCAGTTTAAGAAGTGCCTTCACAAAGCACCATGGCAACTAAACTGTTGAATGAGACCTGGAAGCTACTATGGCAATGTGTGAGAAAATTGATCCCAATGTGGAATGCATCATCAACTTGATATCCAATGCTTATGCTTGCTGCAGGGAAAGGAGAAGAAGAGGGTCGCTAAACAAAGTATTCTCTATAGAATAGAAGTTAAATAGTCACCTCTCCCCTTTAATGCTTCTTTCATTGATGTGCTTCTCTTTACTTACCTATTGCTTATGTGTTAGTATGATACGATTTCCAGTTCAGTGGAGTGCTAACTCCTGGTATGTCTGTCTCTCTTCCAGTTCCCTCTTCTCAACAACCCTCCTTATGATGTTGGTTGACTCGGCTGCTGTCTTCCTCTCAACATCCTTGCAACTCCATGTCTTCATTTCCTTAAAGCAGTGGCATAGCTAGAGGGGGTGCAAAGCACTACATTTTGTGGGGGGACCTCAGCGGGGCATGCAAGCAGCCCCTCCCCTTCAGAGTCATTCCAGGCATACGCCTCCATTTTGCTCTCATTGCCCAGAATGGCTCTGAAGGGGAGGGGGAGGAGTTTCTTTCTATTATGTGGCTATAAAATGGGAAGGCAGTATTCACACCTTCTCCCCACTCCATACCTTGTGTTTCCACTTTGTTTTTATTCATTTTCTTGAACAACTTGGGAGCCCTAAAGGGCTTAACGTGACTGTTTAGCTACTTCTTGGTGCAATATATGTATCAGAACTCATGATCAGTATAATTGCATCCTGTATAATTCAACCAGGAGGAATTGTAAGCAATTTTTCCTTGCAAAAGGGAACTTTTGCAAGTACACTTATTAGCAGTATATCAGTATAGTTTTTTGTTACACAGATTTGCTACGTGAAAGGCCCAGACAAGCGTTAAATCACAAATTTCCACTCTCTGTGTCCAAGATTACATCGTAGTTAAGTGCAATTAAACCAAATCTAATCTTAAAATAGGTCTAAATCCGAACTAAATCTAGCATTACGATAAAGGGGGGTAATTCTTTGCTTTTCAAATAGCAATAATAAATGAACAAATATGAAAGCCAAGCTACATGGGAGTCCAGTACATCACACTTCTAATCTACTTAGCAGGATCGTGCTGTATGGTTTACATGGAATTAGAAAGAAATACAGCTAGTTTTTCATTGCATGGGAAGATGCTTTATTCAGCCAGTTCATGGGATGCTATTTAAAATGGTGTGATGGGGATTCTCAATGACTCTTGTCTGGTGAACCAAAATTAATTTTGAACACTCATATCTGCAATTATCTTGTGCTTATATTTATTAAGCAAAAATCACTTTGTTTGTACTTGTGACAAAAGGATGAGCATAGCATTTCAGTATGCATTTGGCTACTTATTTGAAATTACAGCACATAAATCAGACTATTAGTTGGTGCAACAAAACTGTGTGTGAACCAGAAATGAAAGTCTGCTGTAAACTTATATAAAATTGCCTGTATAATAGTGGCTCTTCTAGGAAACAGTGGATTTCAGAGGGCTCTCCAAACCCCAACCCACAGGCCAGATCCGGGGTTTGGAAAAAGCCCCCCCCCTCCCATGACAGGCACTTACTGTTCTGCATCCCTGTGCCCAGATCATCTTGAAAGAAACGTGGCGCGGAGGCAGAATGGCAAGTGCCACTTGGGACAGGGAGGGCTTTTTCAGAACACAGTGGTTTCCAGTTTGGAGACCACTGCTAGACAGTATAGTACAGACAGCTGCTGTCATCAGGTTGGATTAAGCTAGCGCAGGACCTGAAGCATATGTTATACAGGGGCCCTAAATTAAAAAAAAAAATTAAAACAAATTATTTCCTTGCATAGTAAATGGGCAGCCCAATCCTGAGCTGCCTGGGACACCCAGGCTCGGTGGCACCAAGAAGGGTTGCCGCCGGATCCTGCGCCTGCCGGGCTACTGCAGGAGGCACCTCGAGAGAAGGGGACTTTCGTCCCCTTCCCCCAAGTAAGGTAAGCGGCCCTGCAATGGGGCTACTCACTTTAGGTAAAGGCACTTGTGTAGGGCATGGAGCCCTACACGAGTGTCTTGGATCCTGTGAAGCAGAGCTCCATGGACCCACCTTCCTCCCTCCCCCCAGCATGCCTCCAACCCGCCCCGGCACGCCTTCCCCTGCCCTCTCTCTGCCCCCTGCTGGCCTCCCCCCTCCCTGGAACGGCTCCTCTCCGCCCCCGCCCCCACTTACTGTGCCACAGCTTGGCGGTCCAGGAGACCGGTGAGCTGCGGAAGCTGGGCAACTGCCCCGCACTAGCCCAGCACTGGCCAGTGCTGGGCTAACACGGGCGGGAGCCCGGCGCTGACCCTCACAAATGTGCTTTACAGCATGTTTGCGACAGTGCTCAGCAGCATGGAGCCATGCCGCCAAGCACAGGATTGGGCTCTGAGAGAATAATTCCAACCTCTGGTTGGGCTGGTGCAATTCCCTTGCAGGCCAGCTGTGCTGCCTATTCCAGCACAGGTTAGGATTGGGCTGTGATTCAAATTTTTCATTTGCTATGCATTTGCTAAAATGCTTACTAGACTTCTGAGTAGGCATGAATAGGATTTCAATGAATTTTCTCCTCTTTAAGAGCAAAGCACAGAAAAACATAATATTGTAAGCAAGAAAAAAGGTTGGGGAAAGAACTTGGCACCTCCATCTTCCTGCCCACTTGCTTGATGGGCCTGCAGTGCGCCTGGGAAGCTGGTACAGGCCCCTTGAAAATGTGGGGTCCATAGCAAATGCTACTTTTCCTACTATGTTAACCCAACTCTGGCTGCCATTTGGGTGCCAGAATAATCTTCTTGTTGGCATCCTTCAGTCTCGGAAGACTATGGTATCGCACTCTGAATAGTGTTCTGGAACAGAGTGTCCTCTCCAGTGCGCGAAGCCTGGGTAAGGTAGATATGGAGGATAGACTGTTACCCAGGCAGCAAATCCCCCCTCTCCACGACGCTGAAATAGTCCAATGGAAAGGCAGAAGCCAATACGGTTGGTTCCAGTGACCAGTGCCAGAATAAATGATACAATATATACAGGTTTCATCCTTTCATACACCACCTTCTAGTAGTGACATTGCAAACTTTTGAGTTACACCCAAAACCATTCATCGGGCAAACTGAAAAGGTGCTACTTCAAGAAGTTGCCTTATTTATTAAACCACACGCAATTAATCACCTCAGAAGATATGCATCCTGTAATGAAGACCCCATTCGTATGTTACCATGTCAGTATAGTTGCTACAGACAGACAACTCCAACGTGGCCATGACAGTCCTTCTGAAATTAAAAAGGGATTAAAATTTGTTCCCATCGCCTTCCGTTTATCTTTGACCCTATTTAGTCTGGTATTGGAAAATTCATCTCTCTATTAAAGTACTACTGTACACAGTTGTGGAAGAGTTTGCTATAAAATTTATCTCAGCCTAACATCTGTACGTTGCTTGATGCCGATGCAATTGGCTGCCAATTCTAAGGCCCAGCCTTAGTCCAATAGAGAGTGCTTAGCTCTGCTGTGTGAAACATGACTTTGGGCTTTAACACAGGTATTCATACAGTAGCTGTATGCTTTGCCTCCATGGATAATGGCAGCTTTGGAGGGGGATATACACTGGGGAATTGGCATGGGGGAAAGGGTTAGCCCTCCTTCCCCAAGAGCTGCATGTCAAACTAAGTCATACACTGAGATATGCCTTTAGAAAAATCATAAGACATTGGGAGGAGTGACCATGGATGTCCTACATAAGGTGTAGTTTCACCTTCAATGTGCATTTTCACTATGTTCTTTTTCTACTGCTGTTAAGGACACTGGTCATAACCAGGGAATAAACTGAAATCAATTCCATAACTATATTACTTTCATTCTATGAACATCCATTTACTTTCATTTTAAAGTTCTGTATATCACACTTAAAAATGTGCCTTTACAAAAGAGAGTCCCATGATTGCCCCGGATGAAGATACACCATGGGTACTGGATAAATAAAACCCACAAGTTTATTCTTTCTTTTAAAAAAGGATCTGCAGTTATTAACTAATCTATTTACAGCCCAATTTGATCCTTTGCTCCCATGCTGATGGGGCGATGCCAAAATGAGTACTGTGACATCCTGGGGGAGGGACAGTAATGGAGGTCTCTTCTGAGTAAGCTTGCATGGCACAGATGGGTCCACTTGGATCTATACCACCAAAATCACTGGTGCACGGCCATGTAGACCTGTGCCACAAGATTGGGTCCAGGAAGGGGGTTCAGATTCAGGAACCACTGCTGTCAATGAACACTCCCCCTTCCCAGATCTGCTCATCCCAACCCCCATTGCTGCCCTGTTCCACTCTACCCTGTCCCATTTCACCTTCATTCTGCCCTCCTTGCTCCATTCCGCCCTCCCCCTGCCCTGTCCCACCTCTCCCGCCACCCTAACTGTGTCTGCGGGTCCTTCTCAACAGCCACAGCTCAAAACCTTTAGGGCAAGAAAATCCTGGCCACGAGGCTGTGACTAATATTATGGAGTTTGGCTGCCAAAGACATGAATAAGGAGAAGCCATGTTACAAATTCCACTTCATTGTGCTTGTTCAGATGGAAAGTTAAATAAATTTGTTGAATGTACTTTTTAGGGCTCTGGCCACTGTTCCTAATGATTTTGTGCTGCTGTTTTAGTTTCTTGTGCTGCTGCTGATTTATTGTCCTAATATTATTTCACTGTTTTATTAGTTGTAAGGAGGAATATATTTGGATGGAAGATGTGGGATAATTTTTTTTAAATAAATAAAAGAACAAACAAACAAACCTTAGTCCTGATAGCAGCCTGTATAATCCTACCCATCAACCATCCATTTATTTCATCCATTTATCTGTGAAGAAAAGGCTTTCATTGTGCTTGTCATTCCCCTCCAGATGACAGAAATGTCAGTGGAACTCAGCATCTAGTTCTACTTATTTTAGATGGAATATGGGCTTAGATTCTGAGCAGGTTTATACAAGCAGCTTCTTCCAAATATGAAGGATTAACACAGAAGTTTGTTCCTACTCACAAATTCCACATTTTGGTAGCACAACCCATGCCCAAAGTTAAAGTAATCAAGGCTTATTTTGGCCTGTTCCTACTCCACCTACTTTTCTGGCAAAGGAAAGTTTCATAGCAAACTGAGAGGCCTGAAAACTGGAAAAGATGACCCATTACAACGGATTTATTTGAACTAGAAAAATCCATCATGTACCCTAATTTAAAACATAATCAAGCCCAGGAAGTAATGGGGAAGCATTTTGTGAATGGTCAGGACTGTATTTAGTCCTGTATTTAGTACTGCTGGTTTTACAACATCAAGCAACCACTTCAGCCAGAAGATAACAGAGAGGGCATCATATTCCTGCCCCTAATTTCCATTTTTGTTTATGTCACTGCAAAAAATGAGAAGAATTGTGCCTTTGGTTGAGCAACAGGAGGGTTTTGGTTTAATTAGTGATACATTCAGCATTTCGTTAGTTCGCAACGTGGTGACATCATTGAACTTAAAAATATTAGATTGAATTTTGCGTTTCAAGTGTGAAAACCATCTTGCTCTTGATGTCAAAGCTGATGGAGAAATGCAAAATATATTCTTACTCGTATCTGCCTTACAGATTGAGACATTCGCACGAACATGGATTTGCAAATTCAGGACACTGCGCTTACACACATACAAAAACACAGCATAACACAAGGATGCCATAACATTCCTACCTTACTCAAGAGTCACAGGGGCATGAGCAGCACAGGGGCATGAGCAGCAAAGGGGCAGAAGCAAAGAACTGCTAGAGACCCTGATTCCAGGGGTCAAGTTCCCTTATCCCATCCATATAAACACATACTTCCAAGGAATGCTTTTTTGAGCAGAGTACAGCACAGGGAGAAAGATTGCTTGACCTGGCCGCCCTCTTCCAAGAGAGCTAACACACAAGCAGTGGCTCACTGCACAAAGACACAGGCTGGGAGCCAGACAAGATGGACCTGAGCCCAGCCAAGGGATTTCCCCTCACCAGCAAGGCACTCCCCTTTATCATGACTGGCCAGAAACACCCAAGGCAGGGCTGAAAGATCAGACGGAAGGAGGTCTAGAACCACTGGTTGCTCCACAGAGTTGCTTGCTAACCCCCCAGCCACAGCTAGAGAATACTGTAATGCAAAACAGATATTCACATGAAGTGGCATCACTAGGTTTTGTGGCACCCAGTGTGGGGGGCCAGAGCTTCACCCCCGTGATGGACCTCCTCTCATGCAGTGGGCAGGGCAACGCTCTGGCAGTAGGCATGGTGATGCACCATTGTCCCACTCTGGTGTGTTTTTTGGCTATAACTATAACCCTTGCTAACTGGGTAAGAGGCACTTTTTCAAGTGAGTGCTCCTCTTTTATTTAGCAGCAGGAGAGTAACTGGTCTCCCTCACCCCAGCAGTGTCTTTTCTAGTGGCTGCCTGCTGGTGTTCTTTTGCATCTTTTTAGATTGTGAGCCCTGTTAGGACAGGGAATCATTAGCTATTTGATTTTTCTCTGTAAACCACTTTGTGAACTTTTTGTTGAAAAGTGGTATAATAATAATAATAATAATAATAATAATAATAATAATAATAATAATAATAATAATAATTTTTGATAGAATAGAGATATTTCAACTGGGTTTGTTTCATTACATTCTGCATGAAATTACATATGAAATGATATATAACATGATGGTACTATTAAAAAATGCCAATATTTAAAAAAATTTGGCCAGTAATGATGTCATCCCCCCATGTGCATCACCCAGTGTGGCCCACACTCCCCGCACCCCGCTAGTGAGCACCACTATTCACATTCAATCAAGAGGGCAGTTGCGCCGGGTCAACGGCAACCTACACATGACAATGAATAGGGTGTGCTGTCCCCTTAAATTATTCATTATTCTTAAAAATAGCATTCTGGGGGAGTGGTGATCCATAGAGAAACCAAGTTGAGGAGCTAGGGGGCCTGTCATGCTTTGCTCCTGTCATGCTTTTGATCTGGATTGCACTCCCCTGTGCAATATTTACAGTAGTAAAAAAGCTTCCATTGTCTTTCAGTGGAAGCTTTTCATTACTCACTAGAGTCCCCTCAAGCTGTTTTAGGAATAATAATTTGGGGGGCAGCAATGAAATCATTGTCACATGTAGTTTGACTCCTACTTGCATGTGTAGCCCATCACATTTCTGATGCAAGTACTGTGGCTCTGCAAACAAGTACTATAGACAAGCTGGAGTGGGGAGGGTTGTACTTCAATGAACCTGATCAAGGTGAACCATTGAACCATTTGTCTTGTGATATACTCACGGCTCTGTGAGACTGAAGGTGTATAATTACATCTTTGTGAATGGAATGCTCACACATTTTCCCTGTACCATAAATCAGAGGTGGCAACCTCTTTGAAAAATGTACCACAAGCACAGTCTAAACTACGAGAGGGTGCACATTCTCTACAGCTCCCTACCTCATCATAAGGCATATGTTTTTGCCTCTAGTCTACTGAACCAGTGAGCAGGCTATATGGGAAAGACAAGCAGAAGCCACAACAACGAAGCCCACATCTTTCTACCCAAGCTTTTCCTCTTCCAGTCTATTGACAGTGTCTCCATAAGGCACATAGCCTTGATTTTCTCTTTGACTTCCCTCTCGCCTTTGGCCCCTACGTCACAAATCTGCCTTCTGCCTTCATAATATTCTTGAAACATATCCATTTGCTCTTTATCTCACCGGCAAACCACTTGACACACACACTGGTGGTCGCCTACTTTGATTATAGCAACCTTCTCTTTTCTGGTCTTTCTTTGTCTCACTTCAGTTCCCTGACACCGCTGCAAGCACCAGCAGGCTTAGTACATGGTAAATACAGAAGCTCTTCTACTTAATGACATTTAACTTACAAACTTCCAAAATAGAAACATGCCTAAATATGTCTACAGATGGCATTAGCGTCCATTCCCAGCATTCCTGAACATTCCGCATCTTATTCCAGTAAGCCCTAGCAAGCCCCCATTAACCCCCTGTTCACGGTAAGCCCACACAATATGGAGTTTGTAGAGAAGAAAGATGCAAGTGGTTGGTGTGTGTATGACACTTGTGTTTGTGGAGAACAGAGCCAGGAATGGAAAGCTGGGTGATACAAAGGAACATTAAGTCATGACTGGAGTGACCAAGCAGACCAAAAGACAGGAACAGGGTATCTGTTCCTGGATTAAAGAGGGCCTGATTGCTTGCCTTTAAAGAGGGCAAAACATGGTTTTGAAGTCTACCTGTTGGTGGTTGTTTAACCCATTTTTGTCTGACCCACTGGTGTACACATTTGGTCCCTTTTGCGTATATGCAACTTTGGGTATAAATGGCTTAAAATAGAATTTATTTACCACATACAGTGAGAGCTTTTCATCTCCTTCTCCCTTCTTAGGTATTTCTTCTGTGGTCTCATGCAGCTATAATATGTTACCTCTCATGTCAAGAATGAAACTGTCCCTGGAGAAACCCAGCTAACCCATCTAGGCCTTGACAATACAGTATTTCCCCAGTGTTGCTCTCTCACTTTTCAGTCTGCTGCTGCAATTTCCAATGATTGTTTCTTCTGCCTTTTACCCTTTTCTCACAACTAGTACAATTCCTGTGGAAGACAAAAAAAAGTTTGCTTGTTTCTAGCTTTCTGTGAGTGGAACAGTGCAATGAGAGAGCTGACAGCATGGAGGTAGGAACACCTGAGTACAAGTCCTTCCTTTACCTGTGCGAAACAGTGAATATGATATGGGCCGTGACAACAGAGAGCAAAATGAGGAAAGTCCCCCTTTCGAACAGTTGAGATTTTGTGCAAGTAGCTTTTTCGTTCTCCTTGGGAAGTAGCATAGCGGTTGCCAATCCTTTAATAAAATTGCTGGGCAATGGCCAAGGCAAATGCTCCACACAGGAAACAACTGCTTCCCTTCTCTCTTTTTTGGGTCTTTATATAAACAACGCTGAAACTGTTACATAAAGAAAAGGGTTCTCCCCTGTATATGGCGGTTTTCGTGTTTATCTTATGCCAGCCACAATAAACCCCACCACAACTTCCCTTCATTTTTGTTTGAAACAGTTAATCTACTAGGAACAGTGTAAATAAAGAAGATAATAGTTTATACATTGTATTGGTCATGTATGTCAAGAGAGCTTTAGAGGACACATGAAATAACACTTACTATGGAATGTTTACCAGAGAGACGATTCCTAACGGATAGCATAGAAGGAAAGAATCCCTTTGGCTGTGTTGTTTTATGCACCTCACAGTGGCTTGGGACTTTCTAATATCCCAGAATGCTCAGGAACTATTTCCTCCTTGTCTTTGGCACCTGCCGTCCTGACAGCTGGAATGGTTTTGGGCAGGGTGCATCACACAGTCCAAGTGAACAGAGAAGAGGGTGGAAAAGACCTCCTTGGCTTTCCTCATTTAGCAGCACCCTGTTGCAGATCTCATAAAAAAGAAGGCTGCTGGTGAGAGGCTAGCTCAGCCTGCTTCTGAAGGAGGAATCAACAGTGAAAGAGATTTGCATAAGAGTTAGAAACTTGTCTGCCTAGGTTTCCGTTACAGAGTGTAAGATGCTGTTATTTATTTTTGGAGGCTAAGACAGACAAGAGCATTGCAGGCTTCAATGAGCAAATGTTTAGTTTTGTGTAACGGGGGAAGTTAACATGGCTAAAGGCTTCGGAACCATCAAGGGGCTAGGAGAGGCTCTAAGTGGTCTGGGGGCAGAAGATAAAGTAAAAAAAATAGCAGTAAAATTGTCTACTCTATACAATGTCAGTGTCAGGTTGTTGAAGTCCCTGGGGTCCTCCCTCCAGGGTGCCTCCACCTGCCCCTGATTTTGACTTGCACAAAACTGCTATCACCAGTAGTGAAAGTTCAAGAGTCAGTCCAGCTGGGCGGGATATCTGATGGGCATGGGCCCTTGTCCGATGCCCATTCGGGTTGACCCCTGATGCCGCCTCTGTGTCTACTGTACAGATGTAAACCAGTTTTAAGGGGATATAACTGTCATAGCTGCCAATCAAGAAATCCCAGAATTGTTGTTTAGTCTGTGAAGAAGCTGCATATCTATATCCTCAGAGCCTTCACAAAACTCACAATCCTCAGATTCTTTGGGGGAAACCATGACAGTTATGTTGGTGGGCATCAAGCAGTTTAACTTGTATGAGGAGCTATCTCCCTAATATTCCTGCAAGACGCAGAGTTTTCAAATGTAGAATGTAGAATTCCCACACATTCTTCTCTGAAGATATAGGACCACCAAGGGGGACTTTTTGGACTCCTACATTTGGACAGAGCAGTGCTTGCATACTGGCTTGCAAAATATTTACCTGGAATTGTGCAACCCTTACATAAGCGGTGTAATAATTACATGTTAGTTAGTACAGTAGTGACCTTGGATTGTTCAGTAATTCTCTAAATGGTGAAATGTCTTGGAAGAATTTTCATCAACCCTAAGTCAACAAAAGTATTGTGGTCAAAAATGGATTCCATTTTATTAGAACTAGATGACCAGGCAGGAAATAATCTCAAAACCAAATGGGAAACTGCCCATTCAGGATGTTTGAGAACAAATCTTTATAAAAAGTGCAACAGCTTCTTTCAATATTAATAATGAAAGAAAACAATACTGTACAAGATCATATTGATATTTCATATCACATATGCTAAATATGCTAAATATACTAAATAAACTCTATGAAAATGATCAAGAATCAAGGTAGATACTGGTGAGATAGTATGCAATTTTGATGGGCTTGTCCACAAATATATGTCCATTGGAAGAAAATTGTTTTTAAAATCAAAATTGATGACCAATTGTAATGTTTGTCTTATAGCACAATCCTTTGCATGTCTACTCAGAAGTAAATCCCATTGAGTTCAATAGGACTTACTCCCAGGTAAGTGTATATACAATTGCACCCATAGACTACAATCCTATACACACTTTCCTGGGAGTAAGCTTCATTAAAAACAATAGGACTTGCTTCTGAGTAGAAATGCATAGGATTGTGCTTTCACATGAAATATGTATAAGACTAAAATGTATTTTGTACTACACATGTTTCATTCAGGTAACTTGAAAATACAATCTTTGTTAAAACCAGATAAAAAGTGAGACAGATTCATTTCAAATTTTGTCAGGCTCATTATATGAAATGTGATTATATCTCCCCCACACCTCCCTACTCCACTTTACATACTGAATGGGTAAAAAGATTATAGCAGAACTTCTTAACAACTGTAGACATGTTGATAGCCTTCAAATGAATCCTTGCTGCTCTATCCAGCCTTTTCTCCAAGGAACACAGGGCACATTCAAGGGTCTCCTTTTTAAATCAAGATCGACTTCAATACTGGCACCATTTTGTTGGGGGCTCTGGGTCAAAACTCTGCAATGAGCTCTCCATGGCAACCCCACTTCCCCTTGATGGTATGTTGGGTGCTAGTGCTGCCACCAGGGTTGAAGATTTAGGGCTGGGTCCACACAGATCCTCCAATCAGCAAGGGACTTCAACTAGTGCCTATTCCTTTACATCAGTAATGGTGAGACCATAGTGATGGCAAATGTTTTTTATTTTGGTTCCTCTTTCAGTTTATCACCTTAATTCTTGTGTATGAGAGGAGTTTATATGGGGCTTCCAGGCTCCAGCAATGAACGTTGTAACCACATGGTGGGCACTTGGGATGAAACTAGACATGGTCCTGTGATTGTGTTTTGGTACTGCTTTCACTGCCATTGGAAAAGCAAACAGTTCCCAGAGGTTTTCCCCAGCAAAGGCAAAAGCAGCCTAGTGGCTGATTCTGAGTGGTAAAACGGCAAAGGCTTAAGAAGCCTTCTATGCTGGTTTTTCATTTCAGATTGCAGCCTCAGTGTCTAGACTGCATTTTTTAAAGTTCTAAAAAAACAATTGCAGAACTACAGATATGTAACTTCACTTTCAGACAACTTCCAGTTTCTTTTTTTGTTTTGCCCTTTGTGCCAACGTAATTACACCTAAATCCAAATTTGGATGAAAGTGACTGTGGATGGGAATGAAACCGGGTAGCAGTGAATTGACAATTAACATGTGGAGGACCCCAACACCTGAGCGTCTGTTCTCCTGCAGAAGAGTGACAGTTCATAGTCTGAAGCAGTACACGACATTCATTCTACTCTTAAGTACAGAATTCCATCTTAGCACCTGAGGTAGAATGCCAAATGCTGTTGCCATACTCTATCCTCACTCTGGGTGCTCCCTGGGTCAGGTTATCAGTTTCTCATCCCCCTCTGCAGGATTGCTGGGGGTGGGGGTTGTGCCTTGGCCCACCTCCTTCATCCCTGGGCACCTAGCCTTTTTGGTGCCCAGTCCCCCTGTGACGACCTCAGAGTGGGTGAGGAGGGAGTTTACTGCACCCTCCAACCCAGGGTGGGCTTTTCACAGGGAGAGGGTCTGCCTCCACATCAGCCTCCACGTCACCTCTGAGTCTTCCCTTCTTCCTCCCTGGCAGGCTCTCTTGTCCTCTGTTCTTCCAGTCCAGTCCCCTCCCTTCCCATTTCCCTCCATTCCTATCCCCTGCCCCCTGGTGCCTTTCCCCTCCCCAGCATGTCTCACTGCAATCCCAGACAGCTTTGCCATTTTCCCTTTGTTGCTGCCTGCTGTGGGAGGGAGGAGGCAAGTGCCTGCTGGCTGTGTGCTAAGCACACATTGTTTCTCCTTGGTGAGGGTGGGGCTCAGTGGAGATTGGCCTGGTGCCCTGCAGGCCACACCATGCTCCCATTCCTCCTCAGTTGCCTTGGAAAGCCAAGCCCTTGCTGATCAGACAGCCCTTGTCAATCCTGCAAGGTGAGCCAGTCTCTCCTAAAGTGAGAGTGTAGCAGCCTCAGCTCCTTCTGCTCTGTGGAGAGAGGAATGAAGCAGAAGATGAAGTGTGGAGGGGAGGAGAGTCTCCAACGATTCAGCCCACCATTCTCCTCCACACTTCCTCTTCCACTCTGTCCCCTCTTCCTTTTTCAGTCCAAGCAGGAGCAGGAACATGGGAGAAGGGTGGGCAGATGGAGATTACTGTCTCCCCACCAATCTGCGGAGAGAACTGTTTTAGTCAATCCCATGGGTGGGCCAGCCCTGCTCAGAAGTAAGTGTTGAATTCAATGGGGCCTACTCAAATGGGGAGTGGGAGGTAGAGCAGTGGAGGTGAGTGGGTCTCAATTGCCTCAGTTGGCCTCATGAATGGGCCGGCCCTGCCCCAAGTTAGGGCTGGTTCATGTGCACACATCATTTGGTTTCTTGCCACAGGTTACTCAGGTGAATTATTAATGTGCAAATTACTTCAGTTGACAAGCATTTGACAAGTGCTTTGGAGGAATTGCAAATTGAGACCCAAGTTCTATCTGTGGTGTTCAATCAGTGTATGGAACACTTAATACAGCATTTTTTAACATCTTATTTTCCATCCTATTTTGTGGAATTGATACCACAACATGTGATGATAGTCACTGATGGCTTCCAAAAGGGATCAGACTAATTCATGGGGGAGAAGCCTGACAAGAGGCTACTAGTCATGCCACTGCATATGGGTAACCAAAAGAGGGTTGCTGCCTTCACCTCCTGGTTGTGAACTCCATGGAGACCACTGTGGGAAACAGGATGCCAGATTACAAGGTCCTTTGGCTTGACCCAGTGAGGCTTGTCATTATGACCACAAGTGATAACTATGCATGTGTGAATCAGTCCTTGATCTACCTTTATGTAGCCAATATGGAGTCCCAAGTTTTTGATTCAGAAATAGCTCCAAGCACCAGCCTATCTGCCAAAGCACCTGGACCTGTTCCTGTGGCAATGCTGAGAGTGAACTGCACATTTCCCAGAACTTCCATCATGTTTTGCCAGTACTCCAAGCTGAGTAAACAATGCGAGTGGAATGCTTTGCTTAACACCTGGAACGTCAGTCTGGTTCCTACCTACTTTCATCACTGCTCTGCTAGAATACTGTTAAGCCCTCAACCAATCATACGTCTTCTTTTTCAGTTAATTTGCATGTTCACCGTCTACTTGGATGAAGGGCTTCCCCCCCCCCCCAAGAGGTATTATGTGGATGGACTTTTGAATCCTGCTGTGCTCCTGTAAATTCCCCAGAATGACAGTGTTTGCCCTGCTCTTGTTTAGATTGCCATCGCTGTGGTGTATAAATGTGTTGCCAGTTCTGGTCAAAGCAGAAGTGGGATGTTGTCAGAATTTCTTTGTAAGAATATCTGTTTCATTGTTGCTGAAAATGGTTTGCATTCAGCATTTATACAGAGGCTTTGCATACAAACAGCCTAGCAGAAAATTAAGGAGAAAATGACAGGCTGCTATTGTCTACTATTTACAACAGTGTCCTATTGTATATCTTTCATAGCTGTCCAGCATTGACTTCTAAATTAAAGATAATAACTTTAAAAGCTCTCCGAACTTGTATTGTTGTGTAGAGGATAAAGCCTTTTATACAATCTATAGGTTTTAGCATTTTTTTTAAAAAATGAGCTCTTTCCACCACCATCAAAGTCTGTTCTGCACTGATGGGGCCAAATCAGTGAATAATGCCAGAAAAATGCCAGGCTTCTGCTGCCTAGGCCTAAAATAAAGCAGAAACATAAAGGGAAATGCAATAGATCACTGGTTTGAATCTTGTATAACAGAGTGGCAATTGTACTCACCAACAGTTGATGGCGAAGCTGCCCTTTCAAGAGTGGAAATATAATTCAGCAATAGGCAATTTAAGGAGCGTAAATCAAATCAATAAGTCTTGCTCAAAAATATTAAGTAATCTAAACACAGTGATATATTTAATTTATTCTTGCCTAATGGGACCTATTCAAGTCTACTGAGTCTGGGGAACCTCCAGAAAGCACTGCCACTGCTACAGTTGTTGCCACTGCACAGGTTATGACGGAGCCTAAACAAGCTTTGTTGAAAGCTTGGGAGTGGAAAAGCCCCAGCAGTGCCTGATGAATTGTTCCCACAGGACTTTAGGCTGCATGGCCTGAATGCTTGCATTAGTTAAGTGTATTTCAATTTAAGTGAGTGGCATATACATTATTCATTCTGTTTTATTTAAAAGATTTGAAATAACATTTGAGTGGTTGCTGATAACCAGGTAAGTGCAATTTTAAGCTGATGCCTAGTGGGCGCAGCATTAGACTAGGACTGGGAAGACCCAGATTTAAATCTCTCCTCAACCATGAAACTCAAATGGCTGGTCATTGGCAGTGAGAAACAAGTCACAGTATAGATTCACATTTTTGAGGCCACCCCCCCTAAACCCCAGGATATTCTATGGAGCAGGTGTTTACTTCCTGTTTGCAAAACAGAATTTGACCAAACACTGAAATATATTAAATATACTGTATGCAGAATGTTTTGTCTTCAAGGGCTGTGCATCAGTTATCCAAATAAAACAGACGCTTAAGCCATTAAAGATTGGTGAATTTATTTTAGTCTTTTGTGGGACTAAGACCAATTTCACTTGTCCCAATTAAAGAGCTCTTGACAATGCACTCCTAGGCATGTCTAGTCAGAATTAAGCTCCATTGATGTAGTAAATGCATTGATAGTAGTATAAGAAGTAAGTTCCCAAGTAAGTGCACACAGGATTGCATCCTGAACTTCTGTCTCCTCATTGGTGTGCATGTGTGAAATACAAACACGCAGTTTTAAATGTAATTGAATCAGGTGTTTAGATGAACTGATGAGCAATGCCATGCTGAAAAATGGATTTAACAAAGATATTTCAACCTTCTTGCATATTTTGTGTTGCCTATCAACAGGTATGTCCCTTTCAGGTGCATTATAGTCATTTAGCCCACCATCCCCCCCCCCCATAAAATTGCACACATCTGGGAATGGCTTTTTCATATTTTAACCTTTGTTTACACAGATTTTTCTCTGGTCACTGTCAAATGATGCCCAGTGCCTCTACCCAATTCCTCCTTCTTTTCCAGGAGAAGGAACACCCACATCACAGTTATTTCCTGCACTGTCCTCCTGTCTCTTGGTCCAATCCTATCTAATTATCCAGTGCCTGTGCAACTGTGCCAACGGGGAAACTTTGCATCCTGTGGTGGGGAGGCCGTCGAAGAAGCCTCCTCAAGATATGGGAACATTTGCTCCCTTACCTCAGGGCTGCACTGCAATTGCACTAGTGTGGGAAAGTTAAGGTAGATAGGGTTGGGCTCTCTGGCTGTCCATAAAACATACCAGTCTTGCCAATTCCGCAACATTTTTTTTCCTTTCAATGCTGGTGAATGTGACCCTCCCCTTTTTTGAGCTGGGAAAGCAACGTGAAATTGACAGGGCTTCTTCAACATAATCACACCCAAATCCAGAAAGCCACCTGTGGTATACTGACAAAGCTTTTCCCAAACTGAAACTATCAGTTTCATGGAAATTGGGAATGGTGGGCAGTGCAGAAAAGGGTGATAGCCATGATAATAGTAGTAATGAAGAACAGGGGTTGCACATTGTCAGGACTGTCAGCAATCACATCGCGATGGACTTGCATCAGAGTTTCATTACAGCTGCTGGCAGAATGGGCCAGGATCCCAAGTAGGCAAGTGGGTGAGCATCTTCTCCCACACTAGCTGGATGGAGTGCAGTGACATTTAAAGCAGGAAAAACATAAGTTGTGAAGAGTAGTAATGCACGTTCTCTGAAGTGGGGGAAGATTCCTGGGTGATCATTAAAGCACTTAAAAATGCCTGAGTGATTTTGGTCTTAATCTGCAGAAACCCAAATGTGCTGACTTACGTGGTTTGCAGAGCTGGCTGTCGATGACTCAGTGAACGTTAATCTGTTTGATATTAAAAGATTGCTAGTTCATTATACTAGGGGTAGTATTTGCTTCATTGGGTATGATTGCTTAACTCTCATGCTGTTTTCGACCTCCCATTACGGGAGTACATAACACATACCCAGGAGCAATAGTGGAAATACCTGACATAAAAGCCACTGGAGGGCATGCATCTTTTTCAACTCTGGCATGTGGAGACAAAGCACACCAAAATATTTAGGTGTTGGCTCACTGTAGTCATGATGAAGAAATGTCTTTGAGCAAGAAGAGAGCCTGTGCATGTCTTTCCAGAAAGCAAAGACAGATTCAGTCACCCAAATTTCTCTTTCTCTTTTGTTTCGCTTCTTATATACGACCAATATCACAAAGCTGCAGTCAATGCTTTAAAAGAATTTGTGCTATGTTTATTGAAGGCTTGGATAGTGTCACTTGGATAGTGTCAACCAGGTAGGATACTGACTGAGGGGCCATGCCTTTCAGAGGACACTACTTGGCCAACCCTGGAGTCATCAGTGATAACACTCAATGTGCCATCAAAGGGTGGGGGACACTGTGAGGCCTCCCAGTGTAGGGCTTTGCCCCAGACACCATGACACTGATGGAAGGAACAAAGGAACTAACAAAAGTGTGATATTTTCTATATCTTGGTTCTTTCACAAATATATCAGTATCAATTCTTATTGTAATTGACTAAAAATGTTATGATACGGACTTTTCAACATAAAAAAATTCATAAAAGTGGTTTTAGGAATGTGCAAAAGGAAAGAGAAGATGTTTCCCTGTCCTAGTCTTTAAAAACAGGCACACCAGGTAACAGTCACTAGAAATGACACTGTGCTCTAGTAAAAGAGGAACAGTGGTTCTAAATATAAGAGCAACACCACTTTCAAAAGTACCTCTTTGTCCAGTTAGCAAGATAGGAAGGGGAAATAAATGGGGCTGGATTTGTTCTCACATTCCCAGTGCACTAAAGGTGTAGTGTAAATAAAATTAACATAATTAACACAATTTTTGCTATTACAGTACTCTTAATTGTGAAAAAGTAGGAGCAACCCTAGAACTTTTCTACCCAACCTTACAAGAACATGGAACAGTTCTGAGAACCTGAGTCTGAAGTCTGAGCAACAAGTTGTTACTTGCAACAAACAAGGTGTGGAAAATATTATTCTTGCACTAGAATGTCAAGGTTGAGAGGAGACTCCTCTGAAAAGCTTCCTCCGGGAATGACTGACATTGGGTAAAACTTGCCAGCAGACAATCTTATTGTAATCCAGTATCTCCTTCAGAACTATGAGGAACACGTTTCAGTTCTTGAGGTTTTTCTATGTTTTGTTGAAGATCCCAGTGGAGCAAAAGCTTGGGGAACCAATAAATGAATGGTAAAAAAGAATGGAATTGGAGGAAGGTGCAATATATTAAATCTTTCTTTTAAAACAATGCCTTTCTGGAATTGTCTCCAGTGGGTCACTTCTCCCCATCTTCTTTGAGACCTGCACCTCCTTAATTAATGGTTGCTTTGTTGCCTCTTTGGCACTTTTGGATGAACTAGTGAATCACTTGAAGTCAGTGAAGCCAGCACAACTATTCCTATTGTTTGCCCAGATCCCATGAAAGTCCTTGTGCCAAACTGATTAGATTTACTGTTCACTTGCTAAGCTTGTCTGTTCATGGCAGCATAATGCAATCAAGCTTTTCAAAGGGTGAAACTGGAACTCCGCAGTGAACCCTGAGCACTCTTAGAAAGTGTGTGTGTGTGTGTGTGTGTGTGTGTGTGTGTGTGTGTGTGTGTGTGTGTGTGTGTGTATTCCTGGAGCCCTTTCCCCTTTCATTCAAGAATGCTTAGAGGCTAACAGAAAAAATCGTTTCCCGTCTGGCATTTCTCTTTTACTTTGCAAGGTCTTTTGCCCTTTTAAAAAGTTCCGAGCAAGAAACAGTGAATGAGAATTGCTTGGCAGGAGGTGGGGGGTGGGGAGAAGCACATCAGAATACAGAAAAGAAACAAAACGCCAGCACTGCGAGACCAGAGCTTCCAAATATCTACAGCTAGGCTCCAATTCGGGGGGGGGGGGAGTAATTAAGTTATAATGAATGACTAGAAGTAAAATGTATTTCAGTGGATGAATTTAAGCAGGAGTAAAAAAAAATCACCCACCTTAAAATTTTAGTTAGAAATAACTGGGCACATAATGGCCCTGCTAACAGGGTGAAGAGGCATTTTTTTAATGTTATATTTAGCAGGGGGTGAGCAACAGTCGCTCTTCGCCTCAGCATAGTGTCGTTCCCAGTAGCTGTTTGCTGGTGTCTTCCTTGTGTTTCTTTTTGAACTGTGAGCACTTCTGGGAAAGGGAACCACCTCAAATTTCATTTCCTATGTAACCTGCTTTGTATTTTTTTTTCTGTTGAGAAGTGTTATACATTTCAATAAATATTATCATCATCATTGGCTATGATGCACGGTGGGTAATGTTAAGCAGCAGAATGTTCTTTTCTGAAAGCAAGTGTGTCTGGTTTTTTGTACATGTGTGCAGGATTTCACAGAAAGAAGCAATGTTTGTGATAGAATATGAGAGAACGGGACCTACTTCAACCATTTGGGCAGAGTTGGCTTTTTTTTCTATTTGGAAAAGACATAGGGCTACTGCTCACATTTCAGATGCTCTGTGTTTACTGAAGATTAGTTGGAAGTGTATATGTAAAAGGCAATGTGTTCATGAGGTGAATACATGTTTGGGAAAAATTTGGTACTGGGGTATTTGTGTCCTGGATGATTGTGTCCTGATCAAATGCATCCCAGTCATTGGCAACCCTAAACATTCGTGTTTGGTTGGTTTGTGTGTATGTGTCCCAGTTATTTACATCCCACTGTAACTGGGTAACAAATACAATGGTATATATCCTAAGCCTCTTATCTCAGCCGTAACTCTAAGCCAGGGGGTCTGCAAACTTTTTGGCCAGAGGGCCACATCAAATATCTGGCATGGTGTGGAGGGCCGGAAAAAAATTTAAATATAAAATTTAAATCAATCAATTAGAGATGGAACTTAGATGAGTGAATAAATGAATGAATGGGCTCATTCATTCAACCTCTCTGGCCCTCAGAATACCCTCCAGTCACAATCAGTTCTGGTCATCTTCAGCTGAGTGGGCCAGAGGCTTTCAGGAGAGCAGAGGTTGGCTGCAGCCTGGAAAGAGGCTGGCTGCAGGCCACATCTGGCTCCCTGGCCGGGGTTTGGAGACCCCTGCTCTAAGCCTAAGTTTGTGTTTTAGAAATAAAAAGTACATCTAATATAAATATAAGTATTTTGGGACACAAATGTCTGGGACACAAAAACAACAGATGCAAATATCCAATACCAGAAGGCATTTGATCCGGACAGTTGTCCAGGATGCAATTGTTCTGGTAGTGAAAAATATATGTCATTCAGGTACACTTATCAAAGAGCTAGGACTATCTGCAGTGCCCTTAATTGTTTACTCAGTGGCAAACCCTGGTTAGCTGACATGAAATGCGTAGAGTGAGATTTGAATTGGTTGGATTTTTCCTCTTATAGATATTGACAGCTCTGAAGACTAGTTCAATAAAATTGATATGTATATATAGGGTTTCCAGTTTGACTATATTAATATTTCTAGGTGTAGCTCTATAAATGTAGCTCTCAGGAACCGTCTGAGTTCTTTTCAGGTCAAGTCACAACAAGCGGAGATTTGTGAGGCACAACCACTGGTGTTGCTTTCTGGAAATATTGACTCTGGACCTTCTACCACAGCTGTTTTAAAGTCCCAGTATCTTGCTTCACTATTTGGCTTCCAAGAGTGCTGTATAATGTGCCTTTGGAATATAGCTGGGTCCAAATAAGCACATATCTTCATACTTCTCCTGTATGATGTTGATGTATACTTTGTCAGACAACTGGTTCACTTTGCAGTGATTTGCAACCTTTTTTAATCTCATGGCACAATGAAAGGTGCTAAAATTGTCAGGGCACTCCATCAGCTTTTTTTGACAATTGACAAGGTATACTGCACTGCTGGTGGAAGGCTCACATCCCACAATGGCCCTACTAATAAATCCCCCCAACTCCCATGGTACATCTGCAGACCATGGGATGGCGCACCATCCCATGTATATTCATGACACACCAATATACTGTGGCACACTGGTGGAAAACCACTGACTAGATTAGCCCTATCTAAACTTACCGGTAGTATAGTGGGTCCCCAGGGATCTTTCACAGACCTGCTTGGAGATGCCAGGATCTGGGACCTTCTGTGTGCAAAACACTGCAATGGTGTCATGTGTTCGCCTCCTACAAGTTATCTTTGGCTGCTTCTTTTTTTGTGTGTCACATGAGCAATACAGCATGTGAAGTGACTTTAGCTCATAAATCTCAGCCAGAAGAACTTCTAGTAATGCTTGAAAGGCCACAGATTAATTCACACACCAACAGAATAGAAGATTTTATTCCTAGTAGAACGATTGTTCTCCAAACTCTGTTCTGATGTACCACTGCTGTGCCAAGTGACAGAGTTTCCCTGCATTCTGGTAACTAATGACAACTATGCAGAAATTTTGCTTACACAAAGAAACTGAGGAGTTGTCTGGTGCAATGAGCTTGGTCCTTCATTGACCAAAATACTCAGAGTATATGCTGATTCAAGTCTTTAAACGTTCAACCTCAGCTACATCCCATGAGTCAGCCAGGCTTCTGCACCTCCCACACACTGATGAAAAAGAACTTAATACCTTGTTCTTTTTATTAATATGAAAACAAATTAAAATTTGACATGTTCCACTTTATGCTAGACAATGAAGGAAAAAACCTTGACATGTTATGAAGAATAACTTCCAGGGCAATCCTAACCTGTGATGGTACAGCCAGGCCACATGGCTTGTGCTTATCCAGTGGAGGATAGGAGCAAGATGGAGGTCGCCTTGGGGGTAAGTGGATATTTTCCCCTTTACCCAGAGTAATGCCCCAGCCTGCCCTATGGAGCTACTCAGATCTGTGCCAGCTATTTAGCGCAAAACAGAGAAGCCCAGTGTAACACCGGCCTGGGCAGGAGAAGGGTTAGGATACGGTGTGCATTGCCATCGCAGATTCTACCCCCTGTGGGGCCCAATCATTTTCCCAGTCTGCCCTCCCCTGTCCCCAAACACTCCCTCCCTGCTTCCAGAATGCCCTCCTGCCACCCTCCCCCACCCTCTGCACTGCCCAGCACAATCCTACCTGTGTAGGCTGGCACTACTGCTAGATGTGGCACCGGCAGGCTGGTGCACATCTTTGTGCCAGCACTGCCAGTTCTCAAGTAATCACAAATGTGCCTTACTGCAGGTTTGTAACACGTGGAGCCAGCACAATGGACAGTTTGGACTGGGCTGCCCATGAGTTTGAATATTGAATATTTCAGCAGCAGGAGGTCCTTTAAGGTACACAAGCAGCTGTTGTGTACTGCTGGGCTGCTGCTGCTGCTGCAGTGGCAAGTGGTGCAGCACCTGTAGCAGCAGTTCCAGGAAGCTCTGCAGGTGTTAATAAGTTGGTGGCAGAGGTGGGTGATGGGCAGGGAGGGGGAGTAATGGGGCATGTTGGGGGAGGAACTGCAGGGATGTCTGAGGAGGGAGAGGGTGGATTCAGTGGCAGTCACACATTCCAGATTTTATTATCTTCCTGCCTGCCCTTCCCCCCTGGCTCTCCTTGAATTTGCACCAGCTAAATAGCTATTGTAGGCTATTTAGGCTATGGGCCCAAAAGGCTATTGGGCCAGCTGACTGGAGGGTAAGTAAATGTTTTTTGCTGGGAGGTAAGTAAAATTTTGACTTATCTCCTGCAAGCTATCTGATCACCCCACCACCATAGCATGCAATGCAGCCTCCATTGCTATAACATGGAAAGGGATAGGATTGGGTAGTGATGTTCACTGAGTTCTTAATGCATTTGATGAAGGTATTCAGTCATGCAGATGGGTATTAGTATCCCCTATATGAGATTTATTGTTATTTTATTTATTTATTGGATTTGTAATCAGCCTTTCTCCCTGGAGGGCATCCAAGGTGGCCAAGATTACTAGTCATACCCAACATATATTATTAGAGCTGGATGAGAGCCAATATATAACCGAAAATACACAGGCCAATGCACATTTTGCTTCCTTAAAAGTTACACCAATTCCTGGGTATATTTGAGGTACTGATTCCAAAAATGGCATCCGTTTTGCCCTAGCACGTCTAGTTTGGGAGACACGGCATAGCCTCTTTAGTGAATGGTTCAAGCAGCTTCCTCATGAGGAAGCCTACACCATGGCTTCCTCATGAGGAAGCTGCTTGAACCATTCACTAATTAAACTATGCTGTATCTCCAAAACTAGATGGGATAGGGCAAAACGGATGCCGTTTTTGGAATCAGTTCCCCATATTCATATCAAACCACCATAAATTTTGGGAAAAACTTTTCTGACCCTCAATTTTGTAGGCCTGTGTAATCAATATATGCAGGCTGCACTGAGATGTATTGTGTCACAGTGGGAATCTTGGCAATACATGGATACTTTCTCTTTGTTGCCTCTCATAGTAACTTTGGATATCCTGCTGGTGTATAAGAAAATAATGGAAATGAAGTATATGTGATAGATATTCAGACTTTTGTTTACAATTTTGATGAGAAATCTTTATTCAAAGAAAGGTTATGTAGATGGATGAGCTAAGGAGTTGAGGTAGAACACAGAATTGAAATGAATCTAAGCACTAATGCCTGAAAGCAGATCCTTTCCATCTCTCCTGGCCTTAGAAAGGTGTTCTAATTGTGATTGTTTACTTCTGTACAGTTTTTCTCCCAACAACCTTGAAGCATGTTGTGAAATTATGCTCCTTCTCTTTCCATCGGATCTGTCTGTCCATGGGTTGACTTGAGTGACTGTCAGGAAATGCCTTGCCTTCGAGATGATATGGACTGTTAGTTTTGTGGCTTAAGGTAATTTATTATGGTGACCGAGTACCCTTGCTCCTTCAAAATACATCTCTTGAATCTCTTTCAGACACAGTAATTCTTATGGAAGACCACCTGCCCTTGGTGTGGAGTTTATTGGCTTATGAAGTAGAAAAATAATCTTGTCTATGCTATCATTGTTCTAATGGCCAGTTAAACTGTACTAGCGATAATATTTTGGATCACATGGGTGTCAGTGGGAGAGCAGATAACATGCTGATCTCTTCCTGTGAAAATCACTGGGACTGTAAAGTTAGATTTCAAGGCACTTAAACTTTATTACCCATTTGCAAGTACCAACATTCAGGACAAATCCATCAGCAACACTAACAGTCCCTATGCAGCTATGGGGAAAGACCCAGCCTCAGCAGGCTAAAGAAACAATAGGACTTTTCAAGAAAGAATATAGTGCCAACTGCAACTGCATTTTGTTAAGAGCTGAGTCAGAGACATTGGCGTAATGGTGTGTTCATGTGTGAATAAAAGGGTTTTGCAGCCAATCATGAGGAAAGAGGACATCTGTGAGTTCAGAATAAAATTTAGAGTATAATAACTGGAAACCACTTTTTGCAGTTTAAAATTTTGAGACCCCTTCTCTCCTAAAGGACCAGGTTCACAATGTGGGAGTTGCTTTGCTGCTCTGACAAAAAAGCCTTCTTGAGAGTGAGAGGCAATGTTTCATATGGCGAAATGTCCTCTGACATTCTCAACACCTTGAGATCTACCCTGCTTCATCTCCAGAGAGCACATCCTTTGCATGATGGTGGTCCCAGGTTCAGCCCTTGGCATCTCCAGGTAGATGTGGAAAAAGATTCTTATCTACAGCCTTGAAGAATCATTGCCAGTTAATGTCAAGAATACTAAGCTAGATGGTCCTCAGTATAGGGTAGCCTCCTATTTATGCATATGAAGTCAATTGGTGAGCTAGTAATTTGTTGTAGTACAACTATTTATTTATTTGTTTGTTTGTTTATATCCTGCTTTTCTTCCTGAGGAGCATCCAAAGCAGCCTGCAAACATAAAAACCATATTTAAAACAATTTATTATTGGCAACCTTCAGTCTCGAAAGACTATGGTATCGCGCTCTGAAAGGTGGTTCTGGCACAGCGTCTAGTGTGGCTGAAAAGGCCAATCCGGGAGTGACAATCCCTTCCACACCGGGAGCAAGTGCAGTCTGTCCCTGGTCTGTCTCCCTGGCTATGGGCCTTCCTTCTTTGCCTCTTAGCCTCAGACTGTTGGCAAAGTGTCTCTTCAAACTGGGAAAGGCCATGCTGCACAGCCTGCCTCCAAGCGGGCCGCTCAGAGGCCAGGGTTTCCCACTTGTTGAGGTCCATCCCTAAGGCCTTCAGATCCCTCTTGCAGATGTCCTTGTATCGCAGCTGTGGTCTACCTGTAGGGCGCTTTCCTTGCACGAGTTCTCCATAGAGGAGATCCTTTGGGATCCGGCCATCATCCATTCTCACGACATGACCAAGCCAACGCAGGCGTCTCTGTTTCAGCAGTGAATACATGCTAGGGATTCCAGCACGTTCCAGGACTGTGTTGTTTGGAACTTTGTCCTGCCAGGTGATGCCGAGGATGCGTCGGAGGCAGCGCATGTGGAAAGCGCTCAGTTTCCTCTCCTGTTGTGGGCGAAGAGTCCATGACTCGCTGCAGTACAGAAGTGTACTCAGGACGCAAGCTCTGTAGACCTGGATCTTGGTATGTTCCGTCAGCTTCTTGTTGGACCAGACTCTCTTTGTGAGTCTGGAAAACGTGGTAGCTGCTTTACCGATGCGCCTGTTTAGCTCGGCATCGAGAGAATGAGTGTCGGAGATCGTTGAGCCAAGGTACACAAAGTCATGGACAACCTCCAGTTCATGCTCAGAGATTGTAATGCAGGGAGGTGAGTCCACATCCTGAACCATGACCTGTGTTTTCTTCAGGCTGATTGTCAGTCCAAAATCTTGGCAGGCCTTGCTAAAACGATCCATGAGCTGCTGGAGATCTTTGGCAGAGTGGGTAGTGACAGCTGCATCGTCGGCAAAGAGGAAGTCACGCAGACATTTCAGCTGGACTTTGGATTTTGCTCTCAGTCTGGAGAGGTTGAAGAGCTTTCCGTCTGATCTGGTCCGGAGATAGATGCCTTCTGTTGCAGTTCCAAAGGCCTGCTTCAGCAGGACAGCGAAGAAAATCCCAAACAAGGTTGGTGCAAGAACACAGCCCTGCTTCACTCCGCTTCGGATGTCAAAAGGGTCTGATGTGGAGCCATCGAAGACAACAGTGCCCTTCATGTCCTTGTGGAAGGATCTGATGATGCTGAGGAGCCTGGGTGGACATCCAATCTTGGGGAGAATCTTGAAGAGGCCGTCTCTGCTGACCAGGTCGAAAGCCTTTGTGAGATCTATGAAGGCTATAAAGAGTGGCTGTCGTTGTTCCCTGCATTTCTCCTGCAGTTGTCTAAGGGAGAATACCATATCAGTGGTGGACCTGTTGGCTCGGAATCCACACTGCGATTCTGGATAGACGCTCTCTGCAAGTACCTGGAGCCTCTTTAGTACAACTCGGGCAAACAGCTTTCCTACAACGCTAAGGAGAGAGATGCCGCGGTAGTTGTTGCAGTCACCCCTGTCACCTTTGTTCTTGTACAGCGTGATGATGTTTGCATCCCTCATGTCTTGAGGTACTTAAAACAATAAGTAAGCATTAAAATAACCTTAAACTTTAAAACTATAACTATCATATAGTTTTAATTTTTTGTTGTTTTACTTGTTGTGAACTTCCTTGCAGACCATAAGGAGGGAAAGCAGAACAGACATTCTTTAATTAATTAATTAATTAATTAATTAATAGTGAAGACCTATTTGTAGGGCTATATTACATGGATTAAAAATGGTATATTTTACAAGATAGTCTCTATGATGCTTCATGGTGTAGATGTGCAGGTGTGTGCTTCATCCCGTATTACTGCTGTGTTGCACCCATTCTTGCCAGCAGCAGAATTTGAAGGTGTGCGTCCACACAATCCAAGGGAAAACAACTTGGTGGCATTGGGGAGATCTCACAGGGGTGGCCATGGCGGAGGAAGCCAATGTTGACAGCCATAGTCTTGATTCATATTTATTCTGAAATGCAATTATTGCACTCTATATAAAGAAAAAAATGTTTTGGTTTATGAATTTGTTTCACCTGCAGCCTGAAAGATGCACAGCTGCGTGTTCACATCTACCAGTAAATTGTACACTGTGCTTTAGGCCAAATAAATGTGCAGATTTGTTTTTTTGTCCCAGCGACAGATGAAGCCTTAGCAATAAAAGGGACCATTCTTAGAGTGTCTCCAGAAGGCAGACTGGAGTGTCTCATTTGGCTCCCACTCCCCATCCTGCATTTCCTTCTCTTTATAAATGAAAATTTCAGTTCCAACCCTATCATTAAACAAAGAATTGTTACATTGATGAGGAGAGCATTTCTGGCACTGGTGCTGCTCAATATGTCAGCACAGCAGGCCCACATCTTGTAGTGCATTTGGCAGAGGACCAGCGTGCCGTTAATAACCAGGCAGCTGAACATTCAGCTATGGCAGAGCACGTGTCCTCAGAACAGAACTCACTGCTTTGGTTTTGGGATGGCAGCAACATTGCCAATGGCTTCAGAAATGTGCCTATTACTCTGTTTATCTTGTCATTTCTCCCCAAAGGTGGCTCACAATAAAAATAAGACTAAAAAAATCCAATATGTCACAAGAGAAGTCCAGACAAACCTTTCTGATAGCCAGCAGCCAAACAAATATCTGAAACTGCTTTTCTAAAAGCCCCTAAAGCTTGAGCATGGTGGCCCTCTTTTGGGAAGGAGCTTCACAAGAGGGGCACCACCACTGAAAAAATCCATCTCATTGGCCAGTCTGATGAGATGAAGGTACACACAGTAAGTATATTTTAGTAGCCAAGGACTTTCCTCTGAATGGAACCACAGCATTTTACCAAGGATTTACTTTCTGCTTATTTCTATAAGACTTATAGCAAAGTCCTATGCATGTCAACTCAGAAGGCCCAGTGAGTTCAATGAGACTTACTCCCAGGTAAGTGTGTATAGAATTGCAGCCATAAAGATACTCAAACTGTGTCTGGCGTGCACTTTCCAGGAAATCTATATGGTTGTATTCACAAAATGCAGAGCAGAATCTGCTTGTCATCTTGAGAGTCCTAAGGGTATTTCTAAAGTGCATTTTAATCCTCATGATTGCAGAGGACCTTTTGAAATCTGCAATCGCTTGTCCTAATGATTCAGAAACCAAAACAGACTCTATAGAAGTTATGATTCAGAATTTCAGCACTCCACTCTGCTCTATGGGCTAAGTCCTCTGGGCTAAGATCCTTGTCTAATCCTAGCATGTCCTTTTCCTTGCTTGTTGGCAACCTTCAGTCTTGAAAGACTATGGTATCGCGCTCTGAAAGGTGGTTCTGGAACAGCGTCTAGTGTGGCTGAAAAGGCCAGTTTGGGAGTGACAATCCCTTCCACACCGGGAGCAAGTGCAGTCTGTCCCTGGTCTGTCTCCCTGGCTATGGGCCTTCCTTCTTTGCCTCTTTGCCTCAGACGGTTGGCCAAGTGTCTCTTCAAACTGAGAAAGGCCATGCTGCACAGCCTGCCTCCAAGTGGACCGCTCAGAGGCCAGGGTTTCCCACCTGTTGAGGTCCCCTCCTAAGGCCTTCAGATCCCTCTTGCAGATGTCCTGGTATCGCAGCTGTAGGGCGCTTTCCTTGCATGAGTTCTCCATAGAGGAGATCCTTTGGGATCCGGCCATCATCCATTCTCACGACATGACCGAGCCAACGCAGGCGTCTCTGTTTCAGCAGTGCATACATGCTAGGGATTCCAGCACGTTCCAGGACTGTGTTGTTTGGAACTTTGTCCTGCCAGGTGATGCCGAGAATACGTCGGAGGCAGCGCATGTGGAAAGCGTTCAGTTTCCTCTCCTGTTGTGAGCGAAGAGTCCATGACTCGCTGCAGTACAGAAGTGTACTCAGGACGAAAGCTCTGTAGACCTGGATCTTAGTATGTTCCGTCAGCTTCTTGTTGGACCAGACTCTCTTTGTGAGTCTGGAAAATATGGTAGCTGCTTTACCGATGCATTTGTTTAGCTCAGTATCGAGAGAAAGAGTGTCAGAGATCGTTGAGCCAAGGTACACAAAGTCATGAACAACCTCCAGTTCATGCGCAGAGATTGTAATGCAGGGAGGTGAGTCCACATCCTGAACCATGACCTGTGTTTTCTTAAGGCTGATCGTCAGTCCAAAATCTTGGCAGGCCTTGCTAAAACGATCCATGAGCTGCTGGAGATCTTTGGCAGAGTGGGTAGTGACAGCTGCATCGTCGGCAAAGAGGAAGTCACGCAGACATTTCAGCTGGACTTTGGACTTTGCTCTTAGTCTGGAGAGGTTGAAGTTCTTTTCGTATTGGTAATTATTACCTGCATATAATATTATTGCAGAGATTGAGTTAGATCTGGCATTCGTAGGGTTGGTTCACATATGTGTGTGGATCACTTGGGGAATGCAGCTTCAAAATATGATTGTATGTACAGATCTCACACAATCATCAGAACTTTGGTGTCATATGGAATTTTTCCCCCCAGAATCAGTTCACATGTTCAGTTATCATTCACCTAATGCTGAGTAACCAAGTGAGGAGAAACCAATTTATGTAGATGCATATGTGCATACAGGCACATGTTGGAGAGGATTGGAAACAATGACAATGAGTTCCATTGGTTGATGAAGAAAAATAGGTTAAGCTGGTTATAGTCATTACACAAGAACACTTTCAATTGTGTACACCAATTTTTAGACTCCAGCAGCGTTTTTCCATGAAGCCAGAGAGTGCTTTTGGTGAGGTCTCAATCTGACTCTGTTAGAAAAGCATCTTTGTGCACTCATACCCTATTCTGAGGCTTGAACTAATGCCATTAGGGCTGCATATGTCTGTTGCTGTATCACTGCAATTCTTTATTGTGGTGATGCAAACCTGTGCGTTTCTAAATAATCAGATTGCTTTGAAAAGGCACCATCAGTCTTCATTGCTCTTTCTTTCACAGAGACATGACTCTGCAAAACCTATCCTGAAATTCCCACTACTGCACAGTTCAGACAGCTAGAACAGAAAGCTTGTCTTCAGCACTATCATTTTGGGTCATACTGAGAGGTTTGCATGCAGTTGCCAGCTGGGGTATAGGACAGGTCTGAAAGTATCAAAGGGATTTCTGAAGCAATGGTTCATATACTCTCCAGAAAAGAAGCAGAAGGGGATGAGGAAGTCAGAGGGTCGATACAGTTTTTGTGGCAATTGCGTTTGCCACTACTGAGTTTCACTGATGTCTCCTGCAGCAAACATGTACATTGCACACAACAGATATGCACCCTTACCTGTACATGTAAGCTGCACATTGTGAGCTGCCTTGAGTGTTCTTAATTGAAAAGGCAGGTGAGATATAAATAAATAAATAAATAAATAAATAAATAAATAAAATGTACACTTGATGCAAGTGCCTGATTGCACATTAAGATTCATGAGTGCTGAGAGATCTGTGACTGTCACCAATATTTTATATGTTTGCTTGGAGAGATAGCTGTGTCACATCAGTGTAGCTGATGCAAATATAAACCCCTCATTGAAGAGGTCAAACGCATCAAATGTGAGTGACAGTCACATGACATTAAATACCAATGTACATATGTCAGGGAATCAATCAAGCTCATGTTTGTCAGCATTTAAGGATATGTGCCTCTGATTGCATGTTTGCTGAAATACCGCTATAATGCTAGGGTACCTGTGTGAAATAGTTTTGAGGTGCACTATGTGGGCCACTCAGCATGTCCTGTTGATTTTTTTTTAAGCTTCAGCTAGCACATACAAGTGTGGGAAGCCAGAAAGAAAGCACTTATTCATAGGGCATATGCCCTAGTTCTCACAAATAGCAGATGAGGATCAACCTGTGACTAGACTGTATCACTTCAAACTGTAAGTGGGGATGCATCTGATTGCAGTGGTGTAGCTAATGATCGTGTAGTCCTGTGCCAAGCTCAGAATGTTGCCCCGGAAGTGATGTCACAACAGGAAGTGACATCACACCAGGGCTTTAAAAAAAAAGTGAAAATTGGGAGGAACCCACCTTCTCCCCCCAGCAGCTCAACACCCACTTGCTCTGCTGCCTCCCCTCAGTCAGTGGCATCTATCTGCTACCTGCAGTCAAACAAGATTTGTAGCCCCCCCCCAGACAAAATCAAATTTAATTACGAATAAATAAAAAGTATGCCCCTTCTCAGTCAGAGACACTGTGCTGGGGTGAAGAGGGATGGTTATTCTCCGCTTGCTAAATATAAGAGGGGCACCACTTGGAAAAGTGCCTTTTTACCCAGTTAGCAGGGGTACATTGATTTATTTATTTAGTGTATAGCATATAATACATGCTCTTATATATCGGATAGACTAGATCAAATGTCAATGTCCAGTTCACGCAGCCATTCAAGGACAGAGTAACCTTCATAGAAAAAGTCAGACCATGGGCCAGTATACACCCTCAGTTTGCAGCTAGACACAATGTGGTACATGGTTTGGTGGGAGAACCCGCAGTCACACTGAGGGGTAGATACTAGCCCTCATTTGAACACTGAGTCCTGACAAACACCATGTAGGGTACGGATCCTATTCAAAGTTTTCCACTGCTGATGAGGTAAGTCGAAACCTGGCACCTTAAGTGTAAGATCTTCTATATATCTACACCTTTCTGGGTGTTTGACTGCCCATTTAGCTTTCCATTGGGCATTGATGTTAAAATTGTTGTGCAGATGTTGTGCAAGTGCCACAACATCTGGATTTGAGTGCTTCCTGAATTTGAGCCTGCTGATTGTTAGATGAGGAAGATCGGCATGCACTGGTAAAAGTGGGTTGTTGGTGATTTTTCTGTATTCTTTCACTAAAGCCTCTTGTCTCCGTAGGGCTGGTGGTGCTATGTGGCTCAAAACAGGGAGCCGACAGACAGGAGTGGGTCTTATACAGCCGCTTATGATCCTCATGGGTTCATTTAATCTGGCATAAATCTTGCTAGTATGACAGCTGTTAAGCCATACAGGAGCACAGTATTCTGCTGCGGAGTAGATCAATCCTAATGCAGATGTTCTGAGAGTGCTGGCTGAAACTTCCCATTTTGTTCCTATTAATTTCTGGAGTATGTTGTTTCTGGTATTGATTTTTTTGGCTGTGTTCTTGAGGTGTGGCTTATAAGAGAGAAATAGCACAAAAGTGTGAACTAAATGAACTAGCAATCAGCTGGCAGCCAGACCACATGGTAGATTTCCTGGCTTTCTAAAACATGGCAATGATACATGGAAATGAGGGCTGACTCATAGTAACACCTTATTGGTTTCATGCTGTATCATGATAACATGTCATTGCAACATGTCAATAACATAATAACATGTCATTGCCTCTCAGACCAATCAGTTTCATAGGTCAGTTTTGAGTTAAGAAAAATCCTCTTCTTGTTCCATAAGGCAGGTGTGTTTTCATTTTATGGTTAATTGTCCATAACTTTTGATAGAATATAGATATTCCAATGCAATTTATTTCATTGCATTCAGTATAAAATTACCTGTCCCATGATATATAACGTGATGGTATTATTCATACATGCCAAGATTTTCACAATTTTGGTCACTAGTGTCAAGCTCAGCTTGTTGCCCCACTAAAGTCTGATGCCCAGTGCAACTGCTACCCCCTGCACCCCCTTAGCTACACCACTGTCTGACTGAATGCTCCTCTAATGCCCCTTTTCCCAGCATAGAAAATTACTCTGTTGGTGAAGGCTACGAGAACCATTCTACCCAACAGGCTAGTTTTTCACCTGGAGAACATTTTGAGGAAGGGTATGGTGATGTATTTAATCATTCAAGTGTTTGCTGGCAGTGTGAAGTGGTACTGCCTGGACACAATTTAACCACTTTTTTTTATAAGCCAGGCAGCAGCTGTCCAAGGGCCCAGTGAGTACCACCAGACAGCATCTCAAGTATCACCGGTGGTACTCATACCACTGTTTGAGAAACACTGTTCTAAGACTCCCAGTGGTAGAACACAGACTTTGTCTGCAGAAGGTCCCTGGTTGAGGAGGACTAGGAAAGACACCTGGCTGAAATCCCAGTCAGTATAGACCATCGATTTTCAACACTTTCCATCTCAAGGCACACTGACAAAGCACTAAAATTGTCAAGGCCATCAGTTTTTTGGCCATTGACAAGGTATACCATGTTGCAGGTAGGGGGCTCAAATCCCCCAATTGCCCTACTTATAAACGACCCCCCCCAACTCCTGAGGCACACCTGTGGACTGTCCTTGGCACACCAGTGTGTCACAGCACAGTGGTTGAAAATTGCTGGTATATAGACAATCCTGAGCCAGCTGAACTCCTGCTCCAGTTTAACATAAGGCTTCTTCATGGCTCAACCTGACAATTTAGACTGTGATCCTATCCACACTTTCCTGGGAGTAAGCCCCATTGACACTAATGGGACTTTCTTCTGAGTAGACATGCATAAGATTGGGCTCTGAGGCTGCAGTCCTACCCACACTTTCCCTGGGAGTAAGCCCCATTGACACTAATGGGACTTACTTCTGAGCAGACATGCATCGGCTTGGGCTCTTACACAGGTCGCCCGCGATACCTGGGAGGGCGCTGCAATGTAGGGAGCCTGGCTACAGTGGGGGGAACCTGGCTGACCACCTGGGCGTCGGGACAGAGTAGAGGCGGCGGCAAACTTGGACCTGCGCCCGTGGGTGGCTGACAGCAGCCGACTGGCCTCGGTTTTCTTCTTCCCCCCTAAGAACTGGGCGATGGGAGCCCCGGAGGGCTGGGCTGGGCTGGGCAGGGCCGAGCAGTTCCAGTGCGTGGCTGGGGAGAGACGGGGCGGGGCTGCGGCTGGTTGCTCGTCACTTGCTGCAAAGCAGAGCCCGAGTCTCAGGAGAGAACAAGGGGCTCATTCAGTGCCCGGCAGAGGGAGAGTTGCGCGGCGCGGTGCAGCGGCCGGGAGGGCGAGGGGCGCCCCGCCAGCCAGCCAGCCAGCCAGCCGGTCCAGCTCAGCCCAGCTCCCCTTCCGCCGGATCCGCAGGGAGGGACGATGGCGCCACTGCTGCTCCTCTACCTGCCCGGGCTGGCCCTCGCCTTCAACCTGGACACCGACAACGTGGTCATGTGGAGCGGCGACTCCGGCAGCCTCTTCGGCTTCTCCCTGGCCATGCACCGGCAGCTGCAGCCGCAGGACAGGAGGCTGTAAGTGGCTCCGCTCCGGGGGGAGGCTTGGCCGCGGTGGGGCGCTTCCCTGGAGGGGAAAGGGGGCGGCAGCTCGGCCTGCCCAAGCCCAGCCTGCTCCCTTAGGGGAGTCTTGGAAGGGGTCCTTCTCCGCCCCTCCACCTTGAGCCAGGACCCTCCGTGTGCCTTCTGGGGCTCTGCCTACTGGGCTTCTGGCTACTCAGAAGTAAGTCCCATGATGGTCAGTGGAGTCTGCACCCAGAAAAGTGTGGATAGGATTGTAGCCTCAAAGCCCAATCCCATGATAGTCAATGGAGCTTACTCCCAGGAAAGTGTGGACAGGATTGCAGCCTAAGTAGGCGAATCATGGAAGGCTTGCGGTTGGCGCGCGTTGTGGAGCTCTGCAGGTGGCATCGGGCGCCTTCCTCGTGGGCTCAGGGTGCAGTTGGCAGGGGCTGGCAGTGCAATCGTGGGCACGCTTCCTCTGAAGTTAGTTCTGTTGTGTTCAGTGGGGTTTACTACAGGTAGGTATGCCTAGGAGTGCAGCCTTGGTTGCTGTGGCCCTACAAAGGAGCGCTCCTTCAGTCCAGTCCTAGGGGATTCGATGACTCCTTTCCACCCTGGATCCTGCTCTGTCTCCTGGAAGGCTGCGCTGGCCCTGCGGGAACAGGAGGCGCAACTTTGGGAAGCGAGTTCCTGGCTGCTTGCTGTGTGCCGTGTTGTGATTCCTCCACCAGGGCATGGAGGTGTGTGGGGAACAAGGTGAGGCATCCAAGTACACTCACTTCCGCCAGTGTGCTAGGCAAATCTCTCCCCTCCCTCTCTGCCTAAGCGGTCAGGGTGGAGCGTAGGAGCAAGAGCAGCCACCTGTTAGCCAGGGCTGCTGCTGGGATGGGGAGCCCAGTCCTAGGCATGTCTACTCAGAAGTAAGTTCCATGATCGTCAATGGGGCTTACTCCCTGGCAAGTGTGGATAGGATTGTAGCCTGGGACATGTCCAAATGGAAAGGGACTGCTGTTTTGGAGAACTTTCTGGGACTGATGCATTACCTTAAAAGAAAGTACTAAGTTTTTCAGATCAGAATCTTTTATTGGTATGTAGTGCTAACTTCTCCCCACTACAAGTCTTGCCTTCAAGTGGTTTGCATCTGTGGGAGTCAGATTCCTAAATTTGCAATATAAATATAAAGAACCCCCCAATCCTGCCTACTGTGTTTTGCATTTCTAATTCCTGCTAACAAAGAATGCCAAAGGGGGGGGGGATTGTACAGCAACAAAAGAACCATCCCCCTAAGGGAATGTAAACTTCTCAGGTCAGCTGCAAAAGCCAAAAGGGTGGTGCTTAAATAAGCAAGTATTTTGCCTCCTGCAGGAAAGCAAATTAAAGGACAGGATGCCTAGTTTGAACTGTGTGTGAAAGCTCTTTGCTTTGGGAAAAAAGACTTCTTTCCCTGTGGTGTGTGTACCTTGCTTTGTAAAGCTGAGTTGAAAGCTTGCTGGGTGATCACAAGACCCTCCTGTTCCTCATAATTTTGCTGATGTATAAGCTCATCAGGACACTCCAGTTAGGGGAAAATAGTTTAAAGTAGAATTGTCAGGGGGAAAAAAATTAAAAACCCAACCTGGCTCCCACACCTGTGATTTTTGATAGAGATTTATGCGGAAATCAAGCCAGTGAGGCTTTTCACAGAGTTAAACATTACCTGCTGCAAACTGAACAGCTGTTACACAGGGTGCTTCAAAAGTTGGTAACCATCATTTTAACTCATAAGGTTGGTTGAATGAATACAGTATTTGGTGTGTGTGTGTGTGTGTGTGTTGGGAGGGAATGATGCCAGCACTGATGTTCACGCCTGAGACAGTTTTTGTCCTGTTGGATCAGATCAAAGATTCTTCTCGTCCATCATCCTGCTTGGCACAGTGGCCAGACGGTTGGCTCCAGGAAGCCAACTGCCAGGGCCTGAATTAAGGCAACATTCCTCTCCTGCTGTTACTCCCTGTGCTCTGCTATTCAGGGATGTGCTGCCTCTGAACGGGGAGGTTCTCCATAGCCATCATGATTCATCCCAGTAAATAGTGCAATGCCCTTCCACAAATTTGTCCAACTCCTTTTAAAACCATCTTCAGTTAGTGGCCATTATGCAACATATGTAGCAGTATTTCATTTTGGCTCTCCTGAATCTCTTGCCAGTCAACTGAATTCCTAAAGGGGAAAGCCTCGCTTCCCCTTTTAGCAGCTGCTCCTTAAGGATTTGAACTGGCAAATGCAAGATTGAAGAGCAGGAAGGAACTACCCAAATGCCACCAAGGATGTGGTTAGTTCTATGACACAATTGCATTTAGCTCTGATGTCATCATACAGTGCTGTAACGTGAAATGTGGGAAACCCATGCTGCGGCAGGGAGGGGGAGTGAGCCCAGAAGCTCCTGGGGTCCTCATAATCTCCTAACCATAGTTACAAAATCAGGAAATGCAACAGGCCCCAGGGACTGTTTTTGAACATTGAAATGAAATGATTTGTTGAAACCTACATACTAGGTATGCATGTGAGAGACTAGAAATTCCATGTGAAGTTACAGGTTCTGTTTTTTGTTTGTTTCTGCAAAAACTGTGATGGTAGTGTTTGAGAGCTAGAAAGGTACTAACTTATTAAGACAGACCACTTTCAGGGGCAATGGTATGTGTGATCAGCCAGACCAAGAGTGTGATCAACACACGTTTTGAGGAAGTTCAAGGCTCTTTTATTCTTTACAGGAGCAGAAAGGAAGAGGATAACTCTCCCTTTTCTTTGCCCTGCAGGCGGGTGAGGGTGAGCTGCCACAAGTGTGAACATGTGCTTCCTTTAGGCATGGCTGACTCATGCCACTGCTGGCTTCTGCCCAACTTTTGTCAACCTGTCTTTGGACCCTGTGTGTTCCTACTAGTAGCCTGCCTCCATTCTTGTTCTGTGGGTGTATGTACCATGGAAAGCTCCCCATTCAAATGCAAATAGAGACATGATTTTAATGTTTTATCAAAAACACTTGGTCCAGTCCTGTGTGTGTTTCCTTGGCAGTAACTCCTGCCTAGTCTAATGGGACTTACTCTAAACTGTGTATGCATAGGATTGCAACTTAGTATCATTTGGTTAAATAAATCGACTTTCCCCCCAAGTAAATGTGTTTAGGTTTGTTTAATAAAAGGTAATACGCTCCAATAAGTTTTGATACTTGTGTCAGAGGTTATTTGTGAGAAGTCTTTGTAGTCTGTTCATGTGGTTCTGAACAAAATACAGGTGGGACTTCAGTATCCGTTGGGGTTTGGTTCTGAAACTCCCTGCAGATACCAAAAAACATGTCAAATAAAAGCAGTTAAAACAAACATGAGTCAGTCAGGCAGTCAATTAGAACTGCTATTTTGCAGTTCGCTCCAAGAAAAGTGACCCCTTCACTTCGCCCTGGCTCATATCTGGTGGTTGATCACTCCCATATTCCATTGTTCAGTGAACCAGGGTGAAGGGAAGGGTCATTTTTCTCAAAGTAAGCTGCAAAATAGCAGTTCTAATAGTCTGACTCCCTAGTAAAGTGGTTTTTAGAAAAGGGATTGTAAAGGGCCTCCCCCCCCCTCCTTGTTCATGGATCAGCAGGGTCCTTCTTATCTGCAGTGGCCATGAGTCTAATCCATGGATAAAAATGGTTGGACCTGTAACTTTATTTTGGTTGCTTCTGTACACATTGACATTTGCGAACTGCCTATGTAAAGGGTTTACTCCTGGAAGTGTCATGAGTGGTAAGATACGGTCCTGTCTTGTATTGGTTTAACTCTGAGTTAAACCAGGGCTGCATTTTTAAGGTTCTAGCGCTAGGAGTACTAGAGAGCTTTTTTTTTTTAGCTTCCAGTGTGCTCAGATCGTGTTCTCTCTCTCTTTTTTAGGTTCTAGCATGCTAATCATGCTAGAATTTTTACAAGTGAGCTTGGTGCTAGAAGAGATAGCCGCCACCATGCTTACATCACCTCCACTTATTTTTAAAATTAAAAAAGAATGTAACATTGTAACTACCTCTTGTCAATTGTCTCATGTGAACGAACTCTTTAATTTTCTTGGTGTTCCATCGTATGATTGAGTCTGTCCACTGGCAGATTGAGTCTGTCACTGGAAGATTCCAGAGATGGCTTTCTGGACCCATTTGCTTCCGGGAACCAGCTGGTTTAGAACACAGTGTACTAGTGGCAGGAAGGAGAAGAGCTTGGGGAAAAGTATGTTAGAGTCATCCTTGTTGCAGCTGGGAGTGGGCTAATAAGATGAGGGGAAACAGAAAAAGACAAAGAGAAGTCTCTGATAGGAAGGACATCTGGGAGTCATATTAGGCAGAGGAGCTGTGCAGGTGACTTGAAACAACACAACCAGCCAATTTGTTGGCTGTAGGCCTTTTGTTTCTAAGGGCTATCTAGTGACAAAAGTCTCATTGTCTCCTAAGGTCAGAGTGAACTATAGAAATGGTAGCTGTAGATTGTCTGTGGTGTTTGAAATCTGATTGAAGTCTACTCAGACAGGCAAAATTGTTGTGCTAATTGCATGGAAATGGTCTTTCTAGTAAATAATTTGCCCAGATGTATGCCTGAACAATATTCAAATGAAGTTTCTGCCTGATTGGAACTGGCCTGACCAGAGTTTTATTTTTGCCTCAAAAGCCAGGCCATTCCAAGATATGGCTTGAATACCTTGGCACCTGCAAGCTGCAGTCATTTTTTTCCTTGTGGCATATGTTGGCATACTAGATTTGTGGATTTCTGTGTAACCTAAAGAGTCAAATACTCATTATTTCAAGAAAGCGGCATTCTGCCAAGTCAAAAGAAATGTCAAGAATGGTGTTTGTGGCTTAGTAAGAATGTTGGGTCAAGACATCATGACCCCTTTATTTGGAGTGTCTTACAAAAGGTTGGTACTTTATTTTTTACATGGATATATCCCCTTCTTCCTCCACGGAGCTCACACATTGTTCTCCTCTTCCATTTTGTCATCACAGCAACCCTGTGAGATAGAAGAGAGTGACTGGCTCAGAGTCACTCAGTGAGCTACATTCCTAAGCAGCTCTCCCAGGTCCTATCTGACACTATTATTTATTTACAAATTTATACCCTTCTTTTTCTCCCTTGTGGGCATTCACAACGGCTGTAACCACTATACAGTACCATATTAGCTCTCAAGTATTGCTTCCTTGTACCCCCTTTTCTTAAAAAAGAGGGGGAAAAGTTTCATTGGTGTTAGTTTTGTCTCTGTGCTGTTAGAGGTTTCACTAGCACCCCATCCCTTTGTCCATTATAACAGTTCTGAAACCAAAGATTCAGCAGCTGATTTCCAACCAATATGTGATTTTCAACATTCTTGTCGCTGCCAAAAAGGGTCAAGATGGATTACAATATATTTGTATTGTATCTCATCATATCCTCACATCAACTCTGTGAGTCAAGTGAGGACATGATTTCTATAACACCATATAAATACATGGAGAACTAGAGGACAGGTTACAATCTATATACCCAGACAAGAAGGCAACGGGGGGGGGGGGAGGAAATGGAAGCAGGAATAAATTGGAATAAAACATGTGCTTCTTTCTGCCATATGTATGTGGAGTAAGTTATAATAGGGGACTAAGGGTCTGAGCCTTAGGCTTCATGGAAAGGTGAGTTTTAAGAAGGGGTTGGAAGTAAGGAAAGGAAGGAGACTTCTCATAGTGATTCTGAGAGGGTACTGAGGAAGATCTTTCTAAAGGAGATCTTTGGAAAGTTGAGGATGATGAAACTGGAGAACTGAAGATCATGGGCAAGACTGTAAAGGGACATGAGAGCAGAAAGATAAGGAGGGCCTTGAAGGTCTTTTAAGGCAGGGAAGGACTTTGTGCTAGTTCTGGGAGTGGACAGGAAGCCATTCTAGACATTTAAGGAGGACTGTGAAATCTTGAGTATGTTGGAAGGAGGGTGCAATCCTAACCTCTTATGTCAGTGCTTTCCAGCACTGATACCTCAGAGCTGCAATGCTCTTGTAAGGGAACAAACATTCTCTTACTTTGAGGAGGCCTCCGTGAGTGACACCCTACTGCAGGATGCAGCACATGTCCCATTGGCACTGCTATGCCAGTGCTGGAGAGCACTGACATAAGGGGTTAGGATTGCGCCCTGATTTTGATAGCAGAGAGGTGGACTGAGATAAGCCAATGGAACACCAGTAGGCTATATTCTTCTTCTTTTCTGTAGATAATCTGCCTTCTAAATCTATGTACATGGCCCTGTAGATAATTATGCAAGCGAGTCAGGATTAATTCTGCTGGTTCAGTATAACTAATTTCAAAAGTATAATCTGTTCTCTATAAGACCCTTGCTAAAATCAGTGGAAGTTTTTGTTGATAAAAACACTGATAAATGAAAATGCAACAGTATGCAATCTAAGTAGTTCTATTGCTTGATCTCCATTCATTGCAGTGTGACTTGCTTGGTATGGGTAGCTATGCTGTGCATTTAAGTGCTATACAGTACTTGTAAAGAACCAGCTAGACTACAGGGATAATGGATTTTGAAGTAATAGATTAGACAAATTGGTGGATAGACAGGTGTATCAATTACTTCTAGTCATGATGGCTGTATAAAACCTCTCTGTTGAGGAAAAAATACCATTTCCTGGAGAGCAGTGGTGAGAGAGGAGACCTCTTTATGCCCTACTTGCTGACTTATCAGATGCCCTGCCAACCCTGGTTGATAGGGTTGTCAACTCTGCAGGACTGACCTAGAGTCTCCAGGAATCAGCATCATTCGCCAAGTGAGTACTGGAAGCAGTTCTTGAGATGCAAAATTTCTGTGCCATCTCTGCTGGCTCTGTGGTGAGGCAGAAGGCCCTTGCCCCTGGCCAGCTCAACACCCAGTGCTGCCAGAAGCTTCTGCGGCCAGCCATGGCACTCACTGAGTAGTACCCCAGTTTGCTTTGCACCTTGCTGACCAATGCCTGGCCAGGGCGGCTACAGTCGGGCCTGGGCTCAACCATTGTGGCCAGATCTGCTCCTGGGCCATGAACGCGGGACTTGGAATGTCCTTCAGGGAGGTCACATGGATAAGTCAACCTAGGTGTTCAGGGTAAATTTTAAGACTAAAATTTACCATACAAGCATATATGGTACTTAATTTTGTGGTAATGGTCAGATTTTTGTTTTCAGTCTTTATTTTAAGCCATTTCTGCTCTCTGTTGCATATATGCAACAGGGACAAAATATGTACACCTGTGGGCTGGGCAAAAAATGGATTTTAATATGCATTTCTAACTACAGGTGAGATTTGTGTATTGCTTTTTTAACACTTAATTGACTGAGGCAGTCAACACTTTAGAATACTTGTTTTTCTAGGTATTGTATACAAAAGGACAAGTCACTCCTTGTGCACCTGCAGCGCCCTCCCCCCAAGTTTAATACCTATCAGGTAACTCTCTGCTGCTCGAAAGAAATCTCTCTAATTGTGTAGCTGAAAAACCATGAAATGCAGCTGGGAAGGTTGAATGGGCGGGGTTGGGGGTTGGAGGAAGGCAGCTCTTGTAATGCAGGCATCTAGCCAATGCTAAAGCTGAAAGGAGACATTTTCTGTCTTTCTGGCATGTTTGTGGCACACTTTTGTGTATTGGGTTTCTTAAAAAGTAAAACAGAACAAAGACTGAAACCCAAAGAAACAAAAAAGCCTCCCCTGTGCTCAGAAATAATATATTCTGTCCTTGATGCAGTTGTGACATATGATGTGTCAGCATGGCTGCCCAAGGGTGAACTTGGCTCTAGTGTTTATCGTCCCCACTCTTTATACTGTATCTCCTGTTTCCAGTTTCTACTTACTCTAGTATTGGTCAGGAGTATTGCCTTATTTGGATTGATATAACATGGGATAGGTGCCCTTTGACATATCCATAGTGTCCCTGAACACAGGAACACTCTGCCATCCCCACTTCCCATACCCTTCCAAAGCCTGTATTAAAAAGGTACCATGTGATAGTCCCAACCAGTGGAAACAACTGGAAGGTCACTGCCATTGGGGGGCAATTAATCCTGATTGAAGTTTTGTATTGATTAATATGGGGATATCTCTTCATGCATATATGACATGAGAAGAAAATAACCAATTTCTACAGTTACTGGCTTGCAGTAACCTGTGCATTCCGTGATCTTGGGGATGGGTCAGTTAAATGCATGGTGATTCTCATGCACTGGATATTTATTTAAAAGATACATATCCTATCTTTTCACCAGTGTAACAAACAGTATTGGAACAATACAGAGCAATGAACCACCTGCAACTTCAGGTGTAATGCCTGGCTGTTCAATAAGAAGTCAGGGATGCCATGGCTTTCTGGTTTCTCTCTAGAAGACGGCATGACTCTGAAATTCCCCTCTTGGGTGGAATCTGAGAACTTTAGCAATCAGGGCAGATGTGGAGTGGTGGTGTTTGTTTTGGAATTGTCTGACAAATAGATCTTGAGGCTTCTATCCCCAAATGAAAAATGTGAGATATCTCTGGTTCCTAGCTGTACTTGACCTGTACAATCTTCTATCCTCACCCCAGTGATTTTTTTGAGGGGTGATCATCCTTCCTGATTAAATCTACATACTCTGCTTTCATTGAGTCAACAGTGGGGGGAAGTGAGAGAGGGAGAGAGAAAGAGATTCAGTAGCAACAATAGAAGCATTTGTTTCACCTATCACGATGAATGGCTGAAACAAACTTCAAAGTCCAGTTGTGACATTTCAGATGTGATCGTTGTTTAGAGAAAAAAAAAAAAAAAAGAGTTTGCCAGGATGCCAAAATTAAGCTCTGCCATTGGGGGGCCTAATTCAAAGTGACAGTTGGCTCCTAAAGTGGTTTGGGCTGTCAGTTCATAAACCACAAAACAAAATTGAGTCTGTCTCTTTTCTGCCAGGCAATTTCATGCTAGTAAGAAATAAACTACAGATAAAAGCAAGAGCCCCTCTAATGACACCTATGCAAGACTACAGGAATGCTGCAAGTGTCTGTGTAGATTACCAGGGCTTTACCAGATATGTAACAGTCATGATTCAGAATGTAATGTCTTGTTTGTTCACACTAGCTTTTCATGGTTCAAAAACTGTGGTAATAGTAACTGGCATCAACCTCTGTGAGTGTGATCAAAGCTTTATCTCCGACTATAACATATGGGTCGTCTTAGAAACTCCTTGCTTCTTTAGAGCAAATTTGAAAGTCGCCAATCGGCTGGTCCCCTATAAAGTTGTTCCCCAGGAGTTGCAGTGTGGTCCACCTGACAATTCAGCGAGGGCAGATACAGGGGACAGAAACCCTGATGCACCTGCTCACTCCCTTGGCAAAGTTGCAGAGAGAGTCCAGACTAGGGACAGCCACTTGTTCTGCTAGGACTCCCTGGTGGAACTATTTTAATTTTTTATATTTCACATTTTTATACCATCCTTCCTCCAAGGAGCTCAGCATGGTGTACATGATTTCTCCTCTCCTTTTGTACTTACAACAACTGTGAGATAAGTTTAGGCTGAGAGATAGTGACTGGAGAGAGTAGTGAGAGACAGCCCAAGCTGATCCAGGAAGCTTCATGGCTGAGTGGGGGTTTGAACCTGAATCTTCCAGGTCTAAATCCAACTCCTGAACCACTGCACCACCCTTGTGCTCTATGGTTGCTGCTTCTTAAGACACACACACACACACACACACACACACACACACACACACACACACACACACACACACTCATACCATTCCGATTTGATGCAGCCCAGCATCAAAGGTGGGGAGTGCTGAACCAGTTCCCTGGCAATGTTAATTTGTCCTGCGAAGCAGAAGCACATGAGGTGAAGAGGTGTGATTAAAAAGTGTGGTTTCATTCCTTTCACCACCTCCACATGTCACTTTTCATAGTGAAAACTGTACTTCACAAAACATTGGTGCAGCTCTGATTTCCTATGGGCTTCCATGGAATGAAGAAAAGTCATCTGCTGGTGATGTCACCAAAGCTATTGACCACTTCTAAGAGTCCTTACTTCAGACAATAGCCTCACTCACCCCTTGCTCTGATCAAGGCGACTTAGCGGTTTTTTAAAGCAAGTAATCTTCAGTTCTCTCCCAACTCTTGCTGAGTGATACCCAGGCCTCTCAACTAATCTCTTGTGTAAGTCTCTACATGCTGCAGAATCCCACAAGTACTGGGTTCAAACAAAGGATTGGCTCACCATCTTTATTTCAGTTCCAGTTTGGTGTAAGGAGCAAACTGTGTAGGAGTTGAGCTTTTATTTTTTAAATGAAAAACAGCAGGGGGGGGGAAGCTGTGCTTCAGAGCAGAGGAAGGGTAGGCAAGGGATGAGTTGCTGAACCCTTTCCTTGCTGACTCCCTATGTTCCTTCCATGCAAAATCTCACTTTTCCACTTTGGGGTTCCAGATGTATTTACATTGTAGATTCTGATGTTGCTGGTAAGCCTCATAGACCATCTATGCACATTCTTGGTACGTTAAATTAATATGTATTTAGAGGGAGGCATTGTTGTGGTAGACCCCATTCCAATGTAAGCATATTGCTTTGGACATCTGTGAAGAACCTCCATGTGTGGGTGGAGAACTTTCCATGGGCAATTGGGAACCCTTTGCAAGGAGGGTTCCTGATCCTGGGGAGGGAGTCCTCTATACTTATAGCTGAAGGAGGCTCTTTACAGATGATCTAATGAACATGTGAAGGATGGTGCAGAACATGCCATTGTAATATTGCATCCCCCATGTATTCATTGAATGCCCAAAGAACATGTGTTTAGGTCAGTGGTTCCCATACTGGTGGGTCACAACCCACCAACCAGGGAAGCACTTGTCTCTGCCCCTTTAAGGAGCGGGGGGAGGGGTGAAAGCAGCAATGCTACCTCTAGCATTGCACTGCTGGGGGTGTGTGTTTCACCTTACCTGAGGAAGTGCCAGCTGCCGCAGGACTTCTCAGATGCATCTGTTGGGCTCCCCAAGCCTCTGTAACAGTAAAAAAAAAGTAATTATGGAAACCATTTCTGGTTTTCAATCGAAAACCAGTTTCAGTAGTAAAAAAAAGTTTTAACTGTTACAGAGGCGTGGGGAGCCCTGAAGAGGCATTTGCAGAACTCCCTGCATCCCCCAGAGGCTGGCACTCCCTCAAGTAAGGTGAAAACCCCTCTCTTCTTCCCCCCCCCCACAGCAGCATGATCCTGGGGATTTCATTGTTGCCATACCCCTCTCCCATATACACGTATGGTGCTCCCAACTCCCTTGTAGGAGTTTGGGAAGCACTGGTCTAGAGAGGAAGTGTGGTATATAAATGTAATAAATAAAAGAGGTTGCTATTTTCCATTGGCTTACTTGGGAGCAATTTCCATTTAATCCCGAATTACATAGTTTGGCCATGATGTCTGAACTGGGTCATGGTGTTTGAAGCTGTGGCCCACTCCAAATATGCAGAAACATGTAGAAATCAGTATTTCTCACAGAATAACTGCATACTTGGATGCAAAACCCACGTGGGTTTCCTTACCTGTGAATTTTTGTCCCCCATGCAAGGAGGGAGGTTCTCAACATGACAAAGTCAATGACACAATCCTATACATACCTACTCAGAAGTGAGTCTCTCTGTGTTCAGTGTGGCTTACTCACAGGAAAGTTTTATCGGATAGAAACCTAAGGTGTAATCAGTGGGTCAGCCATTGGTGTAGTGTTGGGGATCAATAAGTGAGGCTATGGTGGATAAGGCTGACAGCTAATCAATATGACCCTCCAGTACCTTGAGGAGTCAATCTGATCTCTTTTTACATTCTTGTTGTTACATAAAAATACTATAATTGAAATTGAAATCTCTTTTCTGCTTTTTTGAGAGTGCATGTGAAAGGCTATGGGGTGGATGCTTGGGTGACTGTTCCCATGTGCCTGCTTTTGGGAAGCATCCTATGTCCCCTTGCTCATAAGTAGGCCCCAGAGTGTGGCTGGGGGATTGCTCCTGCATCAGCCCTCAGTTACACCCTGGAAAGGTAGAGAGCACAAGAACCCTGTTGTCACTTGTAGGAGCAGGACCAGGAAATTTAGTGCCCTCAGGAGGGCCAATTGTCTTGGTAACTCTCACCCTTTTAGGCTGACAAATAGTGCTGGGATAGATGCAGGCACAGAAAGTCTGCTGAAGGATGAGTGACAGCCCTGGAAGAGGGACTAGTGCAGTTTTTGCCATGAATAAATCCCTGAACGTGTGGTTATAAATCCCACGTGGGTTGAAATTCATGGGTGTCTTTTCCCATGTATTACTTGTATGTTTGGAATGGGCCTGTGATAGTTTTAGTGCAATCTGCTATTTTGTGAAGGCCAAGGTGTTGTGATGTAGGTAAATGTGAAAGTAGAAAAGGATGCACTTCAGCTATAGTGGCTTCTGTATAAGTCTAACACATTATTTCTCCTTTATTTGGAAAGGGGGTTGGAGGAGGAAGCACCAAGGTTGGGGCAGAAGAATCGGGTCATTTTTATTTTGTTAGCATCAACCTTTGCTAGGCATCAATCTTGTGTGGTCAGATACAGTTTTTGTAACTTATGCTGTCAGAGCACTAAAAGCATCTCTGAGGCAAGTACTGTGTCTAAAACTTGCATGTCTAAACATGCTGTTTCCACTTGCATGTGCCTAGACTGAGGACTGATTCATGTACTTTGAGAAGGAGGCATGTTAACCACAAGTATGTCAGCATCTCTCTTAGTGACTTGACTATCTCTTGACTCCCTTGTCTATCAAAGGTTAAATGGAGACAAACCTTTCCAAACACTTGGGGAGGGGGGCCACATTCCAGATTCTGGAGCAGCAATGGCTCTCTATTGCATATCTGTTAACATGCAGCAGATATATATCTCACCTTTATGGTGAGCTTTGTGTATACATATCTATCTCATGAAGTGTGAATCAGCCTTCTGGATTTGTTAGGACAGTATATCCATTATGATTCTTGGAATTCAGGAAGTTCAGATCAAGAACTGTTTTAGAACAGCAAAACTTGAGAGTTTGGTCTAGCACCATTTTACTGAATCAAGGACAACTGTTGGTGTTTGGGTGGGGAGAAGGCGGAAGCTATGATTCTGGATTAAGGGGCCGAATACTATCCAACTTTCCAGCACTGATGCAGCCATGTCAACGGGGTGTGAGCTGCATCCTGCAGGGGAAAGGCAGTCTCAGAGGCCTCCTCAAGGTAGGGTAACATTTGCTCCCTTACTTCTGGGCTGCGTTGTTGCTGCACCAGTACTGGAAAGTTGGATATGATTAGGCCCTAAGTCTTTCAAATTCTGTGGACAATTTTAAAACCCAAATTCCATAGTTGGAATGCATGAGGATAATGTGCAAAATTTGCTTTGCCACCCAGTTCTTTCCATGTTTACTCAGAAGTAAGTCTCTCTAGGCTGCATTGAGCTCCCAATATGCATAGAATTGCAGCTTTACAATTCTAGGCACTTCTGTTTAGGTTGGTCCCATTAAGCTTAGTGGGATTTACTCCCAGGTAAATATATACTGTATAACAGTGTTTCTCAAGGATTGTCCTCTGCCATACCACTTCACATGGTCTACTTATTCTAAGTATTACTGGAAGTATCTCGTGATGACATCATCTCCTGGGTTGGGAGCCAGGTGCAACACCAGTAAGAGACTCAGGGTGAACGGGAGAGCTTTTTAGAGTGTGAAAAAGCATGCTTTGGTGCTCTGCCCACAGAGTGGAGTTCCCTACTGTTGTTTGTTGCATTGCGTTCTTGATCTTGTTGCTGGGTGGCAGGTGTCCAAGGTCCTGTAAGTACCACCAGACACCACCTTAAGTACCACTGATGGTATCCATACCACTGGTTGAGAAACATTGCTGTATAGGATTGCAGCCTTAGGCCACTTATAAAACCTGAAGGTTTCATTTTTTTAATAGGACTGAAGTAGTAAAAGGTAGAGAATAAGTAATGATATGAATATTGGTTTCAGTTTTTTATAAGGACAGCACTGGGGTTAATGGTTCAAAGTACAGACTCTGAACTGCACTCAGTTTCCCAGATTGTCCAGGGAAAAATAGACATCTTTTGAAATGACATAAATTGGCCTTGATAGTATATTTGATGGAATGCTACCCCCTGTTCTAGCATGCTCTCGTTTGTTTGGGACCTGGAGACGTATGCTTCGTTTCAACTGGTCTGAGTACCAGAAGACAATGTTGTTTATGGTGCACAGAAGCAGTAATAATGAAACCAGCCAGGAAAACTGCAAAACCAGCTGTTCCAGGCTTCCTTTTCTGGCCAGGCTGATGTAGACATGTAGGGACAGATGGGCAGACCTTTGCCATGTAGCCGGAGACTTGCAACACAATCATGTCTCTCTTTCTTACATGTAAACCCTTTGTCCTCACTGAAGTTGTCAACGAATCATTCTTTTGTCTGTAAGGGTCACTGTTTTTAACAAAGCCATCCTAATAAGCAAGGCATCTGCACTGAGAACTTGAAATCTAATGGAATCTAGTAAAACTCTTCTCAAAAGCCTAGCTGTCACCTACACAGAGGCTGTGGAAAAAGGAGGCTAATGGTGCTTTGGGGCCTTTTTCACCTTCCTCCCCACAATTTTCCTTGTAGCCTGAAATGAGAGGTGCAGTGTGAGATGGGGCACACTTGCCTTTGTTTTAGAACCCCCCCCCCCCGTGTTTATTTAAAATGCTCTTTACCTGCCTTTTAACCAAGGTTGTCAGAGTGACATACAGCAGAATTAAAATGCAATAGAAAGCATTAAAATATTTATGTATTTTATACTCCCCTTCCTCTAAGGAACTTAGGGTGGTGTACATAGTTCCTCCCCTCCTTTTGTCCTCACAACAACACTGTGAGTGGCTCAAGGGCACTCAGGAAGCTTCATGGCTGAGTGGGAATTGAACCTGGATCCCCAAACCACTACACCAACAACAAAACATGAAAATGGCAATAGAATTAATTGAAAACAAAACTTCTGATTTAAAGTACATATAATTTTAAATAGCATTAAAACTACTTTTTACCTAGTACCTAAAAATCATCAAGGTAGGTGCCAGACAAGAGGACTTGGGGAGGGAGTTCCACAAATGAAGTTCCCAGGTACGAATTGCAGTTTAAGCCGCTCAACTGACCTCAGAAACGGGTGGGTGAGCCCAAGCAGGGCATCTTAGCAATTGGGCAGGTTCATAGGGGAGGAGGTACCTCTTTTGAGATGGTTTAAGGTAATTGTTTTAAACATAAGGCTTTGGTCCAGATACTGCCCATGGAAGCTCTTTATATGGCCCGTGTGATATTTGGGCTTGCCCAGTACCACCATCAGTTGCTTTTATCTACTGAGCTATGATGATGCAAAAGAGACATTGTTGGAAGAGTGATCTGCAAGATAATTGCACTCTCCCATATCTTGAAAATATGATCAAGAATTGCATATTTTCTCTTTTGTCATTTGTAGCTAATGAGTTCCTAACTGAGGAAAAACTGCTCATTTCTGGTCATCACCTGCTTAGTGATTTCACTTCCTGCTTTAATGACATCACTTCTGGCCCTCAGCAGGTGGCCATGAATGCTATTCCACCCACTATATGAATGACACCTCTGGTTTAAGGTGGTAGAGATCAGAACCAGTGTCTTGAATTATATCAGGAAAAAAATTAATAGCCCCTGAAGCTCTTTAAGGACTGTATATTGTTGCTTCCCTGTTTTGTCTTCTGTTTATGTCACCTTGCTAACACTTTGAACTGCATCCTGGTAATCTGATGTGATGTCTAAGCTCTGAATGGCTGTCAAAGACTCTTTGAAATTGGTGTTGGAAAAACCCCATCCAAACTCTGTTCATCTGGGCATTAGGATTCCAACATGACAGTTCCAAATGGCTAACAGACTCCTTATGAACTATTTGCAGTTCTTGCGTAGGACCAGTTCACACAACCTAACAATACTTATTTTTGTCATGCAGTCAAAGTTTCGAGTATACAGTCATATGAAAGACCTTTACTATGCCAGCAACATAGCCAGGAATTACTGCTGCAAGAGCTTCTTACAAATGTTATTATTTGTAAGGCTAATAAAAGTACAGAGAGTTTTTGAGATCTAATTCAATCCTGTCTGGGTTTTTTAAAACAAACAAAAGTAAAACCGAACATTTCCTACATCAGTGTCTGAATTAAGGCGCTTGGCATCTCAACAGAAAAAATCTTTTGTTGGCTCCAAACTGCAGAAGATTTTGTGCTCCCCTGTTTTTCTTGTTAAAAAAGTCTAGCCAGAGGCTCCTCTCAGAATCCTCTTCCTCCCTTGCAAGCCTTTTATCCAGGAAAGTTCTCACAGGAGTAGCCAACCAGTAGCCAGAATTAAATGAAAATTGGTTCTGTGCCTTCCTAAAACATCTCAAAATCAGGTTGGATTTTGGGAGGTGTGGGGACAGGCATTGCTCCAGAACATATAAAAGCAAAGCAAGATGGAAACAGAATAAAAATGAGGTTAAATAAAAGAGGTCTTCTTAGTGGACTTTTAAAAAGCAAATAAAATGCACCCACACCAAAGGCATGGATTGATTTTAAACCCCCCCCCCCCATTTTATTAGACAAGGCTATACAATTCATCTTTGGGCATGAAATAGCTCAGTCCTTGCAATGGGACTTGCTTCCAAGGAAGCATCCTAAGTACAGCAGCTGTGCAGTTTGATCCTGTGCATGCTAATTTTGAAAATATGGTCTTCTGCATTCAGTAGTTCTCACTCCCAGGTAAGTGTAAAGAATATAAGTTTAACAACAGAAGCTTATGCATGTATACTCAGAAGTGAGTCCCATTGAGTTCTATGGAAGTTACTCCCAGGAAAGTGTGTATTAGATTCCAGTTATAGTTTGATGCTTATTTTCCCAAATAAAGGGAGACAGCCTGTTAACTTTTACTCTGGATTACGCTTCATTGAATTTGATGGGCTTTTCTTTTGTATACACATCAATTGGATCAGTCTGCTTGAGATACTTTCTGCATATTGTCTTTCTATACAATATTTACATACTGCCATTCACCACTTAAGTTCTCAAAGCAATTTAGTAAAATTGGACAACAATTAAAACATCTGAATTCTACAGTTTCTACTAGGACCCAGTAAGATGGTATTGATGGCTCCTAGCTCTTGGACATTATGGTGAGAGAGGCTGTTGGAAGTGCTGGGGGGACAGTGATGAAAACCTTCTTATTGTTAATTTTTGGCCCAATCTTTCTCTTTCCAAAGAGATATTGTTGCACAACTTAGGGTGCAATCCTAACCCCTTATGTCAGTGCTTTCCAGCACTGGCATAGTGGTGCCAATGGAACATGTGCTGCATCCTGCAGTTGGGTGTCACTCATGGAGGCCTCCTCAAAGTAAGGGAATGTTTGTTGCCTTACCTCAGAGCTGCATTGCCTTTATGTCAGCGCTGGAAAGGGGTTAGGATTGCGCCCTTAGATGTGTACTGAACTGTCCAAGTATACATTGGATTGTGCAGGAGTTCTAGGAGTCTGGCAGTTTGCATCTCAGAAGTCAGGTTTCCAGAAGGGTAAAGTCATGTGAGTGGTGAGGAACAGGCATGAACCCTGGGGAACATGTATGCCCACCACAACACAAACTGGACATTTGTACAAACTTTCCCAGTTAGGCTAACATCCATGATCCCTTCCTAGTGTATGGAGGTTGGGGAGGCAGATCACAGATACCAACAGAGTCATGCACACACCTGTGTGAATGCCAACAGAGTCATGCACACACCTGTGTGAATGCCTGGTTTACACATTAGTGTACCTGTGGTTACCTGATGCTGGCAATAAAGACTGTAGGTTGGTCTCCTCCATTATGCCCAGTTTGTGACCTTGAGCAGGCCACTGCTGAAGATGGCTGGATTGCATGGATGTTTTGTCTGATGCAAAAAAAGCAAATCTGGTGTTCAGGTTAATCTAGTATGTAAAGAATTGCTGAGTTTTGCCAGTGATTATATAGGAGCGTGTGGGCTAGATGTATCAAGAAATCAAAAATGAATGGAATATTTTTATAATATGGAGATCTATAGCACGTTTGCAATCAGCTGATGTCTATGTAACGTTAACATGGTTAACATATTCCTAACATGGTTAAGTAAATTGGGAGTGGTTCATGAGATTTCACACTCTGTCTCCTTTCTGAAGCGTGAATGTCCACTGTGCAGGATATCTCAAATTTCTGTTTACTAGCATTGCATTTGACTTGCTAAGGACCTGGTGAGAATTAATGCTCTGCAAAGAAGGGTTTGGAGAACATATATGATCCAGTGGACTAATCCTGATTGCTTAGCCCAGGGGTGTCAAACTCGTTTCATACAGAGGGCCAAAGTTTACATTCAGGACTCTAGCTGAGGGCCGGAAGTGATGTCATTAAGCAGAAAGTGACATCATTAAGCAACTAATGGCCAGAAATAAGACCCTGTTCTCATATAGAAACTCATTAACTACAAATGACAGAAGAGAAAGTACACAAATCTTGATCATATTTCAAGATTTAGGAAAGCCCAATTTTCATGTGGGCTGCCATTTCAGCTGTAATACCTCAACAGCTGAGAGCCTGGGGGCCGGATAAAAAGCCCCTGGGGGCTGCATCCGGCCCCCAGGCCTTATGTTTCACACCCCTGGCTTAGCCAATGTTGAGCAATTGACAACATTATGTCTGTGACAGCCCATGAAGATGTTTGTCTACTCTAACCTTGGGTGTTTTTTCCCATGGATCTTATCAGTTCTTCTTAAAAACAAAATAATAAGCAGTCCTTTTTGTACCCAAGCTATTTTTTTTAGCTTCTCTGAAGATGGCATTGTACGTAAGTATAACTTTGGTTAATCATCCTTTACTGATGTATAAATTTCCTCAGCTAACCTGGAAAGAATCAAGCCCTAGATGATTTGTGTAAATATGTTTCTGGGCCATTTCAAGACAAGAGTCTTGGACTTTTATGAAAAACTCCATTGGAATTCTCAATACGCATGTGAATTCACACCAAAGCCTGGGGTTTGTTTTACCTGTAGTACTACTGTATAATGATTGTGTCTGTGAAACTTGCTTGGGGTAAACAATGGTCACTTTGTCTGGAATTTCTAGTATGCGAGGTTGTGGGTTTTCTGGATTCTAAATATATTTGGTCTCTCAAATAGTTCTCCTATTCACTGGAATTTGTCAGGAGTTTTCAACAGATTTACCTGAAGATAGACATGAATCTAAGCTTCTATCTGCTAAGGTTTGCCAGTGATTATATAGGAGTGTGTGGGCTCGATGTTTTTAGAACTTCTAAATTGAGAAAAAGAGAGAGAGTGCACAAGCACACACAGGAATTGAATGGGACCTGCAAGTTCAGAGGACCTGGGGACCAACATCCAGTTATGTCATTTCCAAAGGTTTGATTATCCTCTGGGAGACAGAGTGCTGGACTCGATGGCAGATGTTAAAGTACCCTGCAGCTGTAAATCTTTATTCCCCAGTGAAATAATGACAGTGAGTTCTGCTTTGAGGTTGGGCCCCTTTCTTGCAATTGGGCACACATGAACATGAGAAGCAGTCACAGACTGTGGGGCCATTAGACCATCTAGTGCAATGCTGTCAACTCCCACTGTCAGCAGCTCTTCAAGGTCTTGGGGCGGAGGTCCCTCCTAACCCTGCCTTCTCAACTGGAGATGCCTGAGATTGAACCTGGAATGTTATGCATGCAAAGCATGTGTTCCACCACTGAGCAATGCCCCCCCTGACTTAAACGGCAGAGTTGGGAAATGCAGGTGTTGTGGCTGAACAGAGACTTTCACTCAGAGACAGCTTTTATATATATATATATATATATATATATATATATATATATATATATATATATATATATATTACTTACAACACCTTTTGAGCATTTCTTCAAAGTCAGTGTACATATGTGAAAAATCAGAAATGTGATTTTAAGTGCTCTTGTATTGTGTTTTAAAATCAATGTCGGGACATAACAAGTGGTTTTGCAACTGCCTTTCACCTACCTCTAGTTTTTGTTGTGTATATTGTTGTGTATATTGATCAGAGGTGTTCTATCTAAAACTCATTTTTGTTCTTCACCCATTTTTTTCTTCAGAGTTGCAGATTTGGGCAAAGTTTTTTTTTTTTTTTGTATTTTTGCTTATCCTCCCTGTAGGATCTGTGTGTGTGGGCATGAAGCGGAAGCCTTGTTAGATTCACCAGTGTGGTTTTCTTCATCTGGTGAAACAGAGAAGGTCAGAAAAAGCCTTGTCAATTGTGCTGTTGCTGGGAAATCTTCATTCAGCTGTCCCCTTTCATTGCCATAAATTGCTGCTCGGTCGGGGTGGGGGGGGGGGAGATGAGAAGGAGTTTTGAGTCTCTCTCCCTTCAACATGGCAAGAATACACTCTGTGCTGGTGAACACAGTAACAAATAAACTAAGACTGCCGAAACTGGCAAGTTCATCTAATTTTGTTCATTTCCTTGGCTAGTATAAGGGACAGAATAGTGATAGAAATGTCTGTGGAGCAAACTAGATGTTCATGAAAGCACATTAGAATCTAGTTGTGGGACCTTATAGGTAGCATCTGGGGATGGCAGGTGGTCATGTATCTTCTCCTGAACTAGCTGGAGGGAATGTAGTGACATTTAAATGAGGAAAAGCATAATAAATGAAAGACAGTAATCAGAAATGAAGCAGAAGAGTATTCCCAAGTGATAATTAAAGCATGTTAAATACACATGTGACTGCAGCTTCAGTCGTTTTATTTCATATTCTATGTAGCTTCCTTGCAGCATAAATAGAAACATCAGAAGTTGGTGGAGAGAAAAGCAAAAGATGATGAAATTCATAATGGAAATGGGTTTAGGTGCTTTGGGGTCTAATCCTATCCAACTTGCTAGTGCTGCTGCTGCTGCAAAGCAGCCCTGAGGTAAAAGAGTAAAAATTCTCTTATCTTGACTCTGTGACAGTGACTCTGGGGGGCTTCTGTGATTGCCCCCCCCACCCAAGTATGCTCCACATGCCCCACTGGCATGACTTCATGAGCACTGGAAAGTTGGATAGGATTGGGCCCTTAGTGACCTTACAGCTCTACATCTTCAGTGAATGTCTGTCTTCAGCAATTCTAAAGTATGTTCTACAAACCTCTCCCCTTGAGGCCACATTCTTACAAAGAGGCATCTGTCAATAATCCCCACAAACTGCACATTTGTTTCATGCTGTCTTTCTGAGATTGTGCCCTTGGAGGAGTGTATGTGTGTGACTCTCTGTTTGGGATAAATAACTTTAATCTTATGTGGGACTGCTGGGGAGGATAGAGTGTACATATAAATAAGTGGGTGCTTGTGTTCTGTTCAGTAAGGAAGTGGTAGATCCTTTCAGGTAGATCAAACCCACGCCTACTATCCTAGGTTTGCCTATCTCACTGTTGCTGCTGCTTTAAAACATTTGATGTGTGTTTTGGCAACAATTTGTTTGGAGGGCAGAGAGCGTGCTGGGGCTTAAGGGTTCAATCCTATCCAGTTTTCCAGTGCTGGTGCTACTGTGCCTAAGGGGTACTGCTTCTTGTGTTAAGGAGGCAGTCACAGAGGCTCCTCAAGGTATGGGAACATTTGTTCCCTTACCTCGGGGCTGCATTGCAGCTGCCCCAGTACTGGAAAGTTGAATAGGACTGGGCCCTAAGTCTGCCTGGTATAATATATATTCTTTATTTGTTTTTCACATTTTTTATACCACCCTTCCTCCAGAGAGTTCAGGGTGATTTACATAATTCCCTACTTTTGTCTTCACAACAGCCCCATGAGGTAGGTGAAGCTGAGAAATAGTGACTGGCCCAAGGTCACCCAGGAAACTTCATGGCTGTGTGGGGATTTGAACCTTGATCTTCCAGATCTAAGTCCAGTTCTCGAACCACTACACCATCCTGGCTCTTCAAGCCTGGACTCCTAGGACTAGTTCACACATGTATACTTCTTATCTCTCAGGCAGCCCATTCCTAACCTGCACTGGAGAAGGTAGGCCAACTGGCTTGCACCTTATCCAGCACAGGGTTGGAGGTGGCTGTGGTGCAACTCGGAGTAATTGGTATTTTTTCCCCTTACCCTGAGGAATGCCCCAGCCACCACAATGGATTACTCAGATCTGTGTCAGCTAAATCACTGGTACGGATCTTGGCAGCCTGATGTCTTGCTGGGCTGCTTGAGAGAGAGGTTAGGATCCTGCCTAAGTGCTGGAGACTGGTTCCATCCCCCTCCTGGGACTGGTTTTAAGGCACGTTTGCAACACCTGGAGGCTGCTGCAAGAGGCTTGTGCCAGCTTAAGGGCAGTTTTGGATTGCACCCATTGGCTGTTACTGTCCGAGGATGCCTTGCTTACGTAAATTATTTCATTTATTTAAATGATTTATATCCCACCTTTCCATCCCAATAATTGGAGTACTCAAGGAAGCATATAATGCAGTCAAAAACAGTAATGAGCAAAATAAAAACAAAATAGTCACGCGCCACTTAACGATGGGGATTGGGAGCACGATCTCCCTCATTGAGCAGCGCTTGACACAGTGTGGACCCTCCAAAGGGAAGGGGTGCTCCCCTCCCTCCCAGAGGGTCATCTAAGCCTTCCAGAGGCAGCTCATGTCCGAGTGCTGCTTCTGCAAGGCTCAGACTGAGGGAAATTGCATCTCTCATGCGAGTTCTGGTTTCACGGACGAAACCAGAAATCACACAAAAGACACAATTTCCCTCAGTCTGATCTGTGTAGTGCAAGCACTTGGTTGTGCGCTGCCTCTGGGAGGCTCAGACAATCTTCCAGAGTTGAGGGGAGCAGAGCTCTCCTCGCATTCGGAGGGTGGGGGTGTGTGCCACCCTTGGTTGTTAGATATGTGATCCTGGCATAAACTGGTAAGTCACAAAGGGGCACACCTGTATAAAGTGAAATAATGATGGAATAGTCATAATGAATAGTGCAATAAACTTTAGAACAAAATATGGAATACAACTGCAAACCCCCAAAGTGACTAATATGAGCCACTGCAGATTAATTCCCATGGCAGAACTTCTGTAGAGCCTGGTGGCAGCTGGCCTGAGACTCTTCAAGTTCTGAGGAATGTTGTGCTCTCCACATGTATGTGAATGGGACCTTGGTTTCAGATGTGTTTTCTCAGTCTAACAGCTTTCTGTGACCATAGCATGCATTGGCGCACGGCATGTCTCTGATTCAGTAGCTTGGCTCTGTAAACACCAGTTTAGGGAGGAGGAAGCAAGTGTAATTCCTGAGCTGGAAACTCTGCCCGAATATGTAAGAAACAAACAAGATAAAAAGAAATAGCAAGAGTGAAGAATAACAAAACCTTAATGGAAACCAGCATGCTCTGACAAGGAAGCAATTTAATTATTTACAGGGGTACAAGTTCTTAAAATGAAATAAAAGCTTATAGCTTCTAAATCATAAAGAGAGATGAGAGAAGCCACCCATTAAAGGCTACAAAATAATCTTTAATTTTGTTGCCTCTAATGTGTGACTCTTCTCATCTCTACAGATGATGGAAAAAGGCTCCTGTTTCAAAGCACATGTTGTGCAGCACTGAGCTTATAATGGATTTAGGAAGTTGTCTGTGGAGATTTCCTCACCATCAGAAATTATACCCAGAGATTTGTGGCAATATAATGCTTCTCAGCCATTAACGCTGGTTACGGAATTAGGAATGGGCTCTTGTATTGCATGCCCGTTCTCCTAAACCATGATTGGTTATAGGTGTGTGCTGGCCATGGTTTGTTTGTAACCTGAATTAGGAAATCCTAATTTGCATTACCCATAGTTAATAATAATGATCAAAACACCAAGCAAGATCATTCTCTTTGAGAGGGAAGAGGTTAAGGGGGGTTGGGGGAGCATACCAATTTATGACCTGATTTGGATTCCTGCACAATTATTAAAAGTGGCATGAGTCTGTAGCAGCCCTGAAAAATTAAAACGCACAGATTGAGGTAACTGGTTTATTTGATCTTAACAAACCTCTCCCCTCAAGGAAAGGTCGGCCTTTTCAGTTTAAGTAGCATTTCACCAGATGATGTTGGATATTTGGTAACTTCAAAAAAAGCATGTCCTGAAAGGTTTTTGAGAAGACTTGGTAACATGATGGTAAGCAGGGTCAAAGGGAACCTAGCGGGTGAACATTTTTCTCTTTGGTGCCTGTCTTAAGTGTTTGTGAGCCTACCAAGACCCCAGTTGTGTTCTATTTTTAGAAAATAAGTCTTTTGATATTTACTTGATATTTACATGAATTCTTATAGTACCTTTTTCAAATCTGCATTATGGCTGCCACAGGGATACTACCCTAAATAGCCTTCCTAGGGCAATTCACCTGCAATCCTACAGTAGTACCAACATGTGGATCAAGATGATCACACCATAAGTCTCTTCACCATTTCCAGTGACCATCAGGAATATGGAGCAGGAGTTTGGATGAGTTGGCTGCTTTTTGGCTGCTTCACTATAACCAGGGCCGGCCCTTCCATGAGGCCAACTGAAACTGTCGCATCAGGCAGCAAATTAGTGAGGGTGCACTTCTCTGTCTACTTCCTTGCCTTCACTGCTGCTCCTTCTCCTTCGACTCCCTGGATGGGAAAAAAGAAGAGTGGAGGAGAGAGGAAGAAGAAGTGTGGTGGGGAGCAGAGTGCTGAGCTAAGACATCGGAGAGTGGGAGGAGCAGAGGCTGGCATATCATTTGCTAAGGAGGAGTGATTTGGCATGCCATCTGCGGTGTCAGGAAGTCTTGAGCCAGCCCTGAGTTGTAGGGCTGGCTCCTGACATCTGAGATGACATGCCAATTACTGCCCCTCCTATAATTACCATAAGGTGTGAGGATTATACCCCTGTTTCATTACTTCGTTCCTTAAAGGATGTTCTTTGTTTGGTGGAACTGTTATCATTTCTCTCCCTGCCCCCAATCTGCCACACCTACATACATTGTGAAGGTGACTTCATAGATGAAGTGGGTTTATTTCCTGCTGGTGCCTGATTGTGGGAGTGCCCATATCAAGTCATTCTCAAAAAAGTGGGTGAGCACTGATGAGAAGTGCTTGCTACGCATGTGAGATCATCTGTGATGGTGGGTGGGAGGGTGGCTTGTCTACCGCATGAAGAGGAGTTCACATATAAAACAAGTGTTCCACAAGAGTGCCTGATATTGTTGCAACAGCAGAGCCTTGCTGCTTATGTTCATGGAAAAGAACTAATGCAGCGTTTCCAAAACTTTGGGTTGCAACCTACTGGTGAGTCATGAGTCAACCATGGGCACTTGGCCCAACTTGATGCTCCTGGTAGTGCTGCAGTGCATTATTACCGGAAGTCACTTCCATGGGACATTCAGGGACCCACAGAGGTGGATTACAGGCTTGGTGTGACCCAGAAGCAGCCTCTGGGGCCTCTCACTACTACAGGGAACATTGCATCATGACCCCCTGAGGAGGATGAGATGGGTTGTGGTGCTGAAAAATTTGGGAACTGCTGAACTTGTCTTTCTTCCAGGCTATAGAAACGTTTTTAAAAACGAGATTTTTTTAAATGTCGAATGGTGGAGCCTTCCCACTTTGACCATTATACCAACTGTCCATATTCCTCCAATTCACTCTGCTCTTCCTTTCTCAACAGGGTGCTAGTTGGGGCTCCTCGCCAGAGAGCTTTCGTATCACAGCAAGCCAACAGGACTGGAGGGTTGTACAGCTGTGACATTCAATCGCCAAATACAAAATGCACACGGATAGTATTTGATGACAATGGTAAGCTCAGCAAGATCTAGACTTAAGTAGTTGTCTCGTTCTAGGAAGGTCGTAATGGCAATTAGTGACCATCTTGCAGAGTTTGTTTTTTTTAAAGCATTTTTTAAAAAGTCCTCTGGGAATTTTATTGATTCGATGTTTTAATTTATGCTTTGGGGTTTCTTGGAAATTAATATTTAATTGAAAACTAGTTTCCATTGCTGTAAAACTCTTTAATGACTCTGTTGAAGGACTCAACATGGGCATAACCACCAAGTTCTTCTGCAGAAGTGTGAGATTTATTACCACATGCTTGTTCATGAGAACTTCCTGGTAACTGGTAAAATAAACTAAAATCAACAAGCATTTTCAGATAACTAAGTACTTTATAGAGGGGACACAATTTCATCACAGACTTCCAAAAACATACACCATCAACATCGCCAATACTGAATGTAATATTGTAATTCAGTACTGATACTGTAGGCTAACAGTGCCATCTGAAGACTGTTTCAGGTATTAAATGAACTTCAATGGATTCAGAGTTGTGTTTGCAAATAACTGCATGAACTGTTATGAATGCCATTCATAGGGAACCATGTTATGATGCTTTTTCAGTTGATTTGAGAAAAGAAAGCAAGGAAGACCAATGGATGGGTGTTACTGTCCAGAGTCAAGGGCCTGGCGGAAAAGTGGTGGTAAGCTTCTTCCAAGAGCAAACAGTTTGAAATAATAACATGTATGTACAGCTTTTCAACAAAAAAGTTCACAAAGTGGTTTACAAGAAGAAAAAAAATCCAAATAGCTAAATGGCTATACTAATGAGGTGCATTGAGGGTTTCTGAGGGGTTTTTGAATTTTAAATTTCTTAGCACATATTCAGTTACACTATTTTTGCACTGGGATATAGACGATTCTCGGTCACTCAGACAGATACCTTGCTCAACTGCCTCTTAGTGCTTCCTTCCCTTGTAGACCCATTGAGTTGAGTAAAGCTTGCCAATGTGTTAAGTGTACAAAACTTAACGGAAACGCAAACGCTTATAGTTTACAGGTTCAGCTAGGCTTATTACATGATTATTTTTGCTTAAACTAGCAGCCAGTTGTATGCTTCTGTGTATATATCAGGGCTCTCCAGATCCCGACCTGTGGACTGGCTCTGTCATGCAGTCTAATCCCTCCCCTGCATGAACTGAGCTTGCTGTTTGCAGGGGAGCCTCTGTTTCAAGCCACTGATCTCCCCTAAACCGTATACCAGCCAGCTGCTTCTGGGTTCTGTTGCCCAAGCAGGCTTTGTGCCTGGATTTCCAGGCAGGTGTGGCTGGCTGGAGCACAGTTTGGGGGAGATGCAGCAGGGAAGCAGGTCCCCTGGTGGAACGGAATGCTCCATTTGCATGGGGGAAACCTTCCCCAGTGCACAGTGACCTCCAGTTTGGAGACTGCTGGTATCGATAAACAGAGCTGAAAGCAATGGTGGGGCTTCACATCTCTCATTGAGGAGGGAACTTGGTCCAGGGGAAAGATAAACAGCATTTTATCTGTGTTTCTTGTTATCTTACAGACGTGTGCGCATCGCTATGAGAAAAGGCAATTTGTGAACACAAATCAAGAAACTCGAGATATCATAGGGAGGTGCTATGTACTGAGTCAGGATCTCACCATCAACGCGCAGGATGACATGGATGGTGGGGAGTGGAGTTTTTGCGATGGTCGACTGAGAGGCCATGAGAAGTTTGGTTCATGCCAGCAAGGTGTAGCTGCCACGTTTACCAAAGATTATCACTATGTGGTATTTGGGGCACCAGGCACCTATAACTGGAAAGGTATGGCTTGGCTTTTTCAGCACTCCTGTTGGCTGCTTCCAGAGCAAGCACTTGATTTTCTTAAGAAATAATCAAATCCTGTGCTAGGTGGAACAGTGGACTTAGGGCCCAATCCTGTGCCTTCCAGTGCTGGCACTGGGTGCTGTAAACAGGCTATGAAGTACACTTATGGCACCGGGAGAGCAAGGAGTGCCAACACTGGGCCCGCACCAGTCGGTGCTGGGCCCAGTGCCAGGACGCTGACATTGGAGGAGCGCCCACAATAGGGTGCACTGCCAGGTGGTGGTGCAAGGTTAATGGGCTGGAGGGGAGGCATTCTGGGGCAGGGGAGGAACTGGGCCAGGGGGGTGGTTGGACTGGTGGAGCCTGCTCTGCTGGATCCTATGCTCTGTTTTAGACTGTAAAGCCTGACACGAAACACTTCCAGTCTGCGCCAGCAAAATAGCCAGTGCAGACTGGAGAAGACCCATTGTGGCCCCTGCACCCTTACTCGGGGGAAGGGAACAAAAGTCCCCTTCCTTCGAGGAGACCTCCAGTGGCCTTGACAGTGCAGTTGGATGCAGCGGTAGCTATTTTGGCAGTGCTGCACCTGGTGGAGCTGCTGGCTTCAGGATTGGCCTGTTAGGCAGCTTTCTGTGTTCCTTGCACTGAGTCATATAGGCAGAGGCTCCAGAAAAGGCTTGCTTTTGCCAGGCTTCCTGAAATTCCAATTCAACTTGGGAGGCTGAGGTTTGAACTTTTTGAGTTTTGTCACACAGAGCATGCGACTTCTCCTCACAGCCTTGCTAGATCCTGAGTGTAAAGCCTGGGAGTGCAGAAAACGGGCATGAGAGAAGGGAGCTGGCTGGCGTACTGTAGGATTTTCTATGCCTCTCCCTCTGTAGACTGCCACCCCCTCTGCTGGTGTAACATAGCTGTGCAGAGATTAAGCCAGTGGTACTCAAACTTTTCCGGCCAGTGGCTCCCTTGTCCCCCGTGGCTGTTGGCCATGACTCCCCATCGTGTTTCTGAGGGCTGGAAGTGACATCATTAAACAGGAAGTGGCCAGAAATAACTGTATTAAATATTATAATATTTATATATTATATATATTATTAATATTAATTATATTAAACATATCATTAATTAAATGCAGATCTTAAAAACATATTATTAATACACAGTAATATACATGCTTTATAAATGATCAGCTGCTGATCACTGTTGGAGACAGGATGCTGGAGTAGGTAGGTTTTGTCTGGTCCAGGAGGACTCATTTTTTTAAACTTTGTAAGCATACCAATAGAATTGTTTTATCAAATGAACTTTGTGAACAACCAGTCTGACCAACATTACACACACACACACCCCTGCGGACCCCAATCCAACTAGTCATTTCTCCCACTCTCCTTGGATAGGATTGAACCCTTTATTAATTTAATGAAATTAAATTTTTCCAGCAGCTGGTGGGGAAAACAAAAATAGACCATGAAAATATATCAGAACAGATAAGGGTTTGGTTAGGAAGCTGATTTGTCTCCTATACTAGGAGATGCACAGCTCAAGCCTATGCATGTCTACTCAGAAGTGAGTCCCATTAGAGTCAATGGGGCTTACTCCCAGGAAAGTGTGGATAGGAGTGGGCTGGCAATCACTTCATCAATGGCTGATAGGTATTCCCTTCAAATAGCAAGATTCATCACTTAAAAAATACAGCCTCTCCTCTTCAGTCAAACAACAAGATTAATAAATCACTTTAAAAACAGTACCCTTTTTCTGCTCCTGGCCAAGTAAAGTGTGTGCTTCTCTCTCTCCCCCCCCCCCTTTGCCAACTGCATGGAAACAACTTTAAGACCCCTGGTGACTGGTAAAATGGGAAGCGTTTTATTTGGGGAGGGGGAGAAAAACGGGAAGGTTTGGAGATCGAAAGGGGGGAGTGGAAGAAGGAGGGGGTTGAAAGGAGACTTCACTTTGATGAGAAGCAACCCCAGGCTGGGAACTAGGAACCAACCAGACAAGGATCAGCGAGGGTTAAGGACTGCAAGCCCAGCATGCTCGGAAGAGGGCGGGGTGGCAGCAGCCACTCTCCAAGCTGAGCAACTTGCATTTCTTCTGCTTAAAAAAAAAATGACCTGCCCAGGGGTGTGACTGTATCGCTGCGAGAGGATGTCCCGCGCCTCCCCTTTGAGTTCTTGGCGCCGCCCTAAAGAGCCGTGCCTCACAGTTTTGAATAAGCTGTGAATTGGTTGCCCTGGTCTTTGTCTAAACCACGAATTCACCCTGTGGATTTGGGCAAGCCGTTCTCTCTCAGCTCCCCCCACCCCAGCTTTCTTGCCTTGCAGGTTTGTTGTAAGGACTCTGCCAAGGTAATCAATAGGAAGCGATCTGCACCCTCAAAGAAGTGGTATCCAAATGTCCTTTATTATTGCTGAATTCCAGTTCAAGTGACTTCTGTCTGGTTGCAGACTGCTATGAAATAGGCACAAGCTCTTTCCCTGAGAAGGCAGCTTGTGGAACTGGATGTGTTTTTATGTCTGTCTGTCTGTGTAGAAGTAGACAGGATCATTATGCTTTTTTAACCCAGCAAAACTGCATTAACCTCAGTGAAAGACTTGTTTGAGATAGGGATTAATGCAAGGAGAGAATCTCGACGAAATTCATTTGGTGAGCAGGGCAAGTTTAAATGAAAAAGCAAATGTGTTTGTCTCAGCTCCTTGATACTGAAAGGCCGTGAAACAGTACTTCCAACTTTCCTTCAGAAAATAAATTAAGGAGGTTGTTTTTCTAGCTGCCCTCTCTTCAGCCCACAGCTGTGAAATTCTTCTCTCTTCGCTGACCTTTAACCTTTGTGATAAATTGTTGCAGCCTGCACCTGTGCCTGACACACGAACCCCACAAAGCCTGTGCAGTTTGACACATGAAATCCTATCTTTTGACATGCCAGTTTTCACGTCCAGAAAATATGACCATCCCAATGTGGTTTATCAAACGGTGTGGTTGTTTCCCCTTAGTTTTCAGTGATTTAAATACTGAAGATTTCAAATCGTATGCTGTGAGTGTTGAAAGACACCTCACAAATGGATCGATGCATGAAAGAGCGGTGGGATATCCAGTCCGTGTGCTCTTTTTAGTGTGGAGTGGCGTCTCTTTCACAGAGGGGTCCATGGAGTTCCTTCATGCTGTTCTGTTGTTGTGCCCTGGCTTTGCCCTTCTCCACATTCAGCTCTGCTTGCCATCCAGTTTAGGTTGGAGGATTTCTACGATTAATTTTGGAACTGGCACGCATGCAGTTTGTCACAATACTCAGTTTACATTTGGGGGGGTGGAGTGGTGGCGGCGGCGGCATTGTTTACCAATGTGCATAGATTAAACTGACACAGGGGCCTTGGGATGGTCCTAAGGTCACACTGGAATTCCCTTTTGAGCTGTGATTGAACCAGGGTTAATATTATTATTAATTATTAACAGTATTTATATGTGCTGAGTGTCAGTGGTGTCACTAGGGGGATGTGGAGGGTGTGGATCACACCGGGTGAAAACCTGGGGGGGGGGTGACACCAAAGGAAGGGAGAAATTAAGTGACCAGGAGGGGCTCCACATCAGGAAACCAAACCTGGTAGACCTGAGCTCTGGAGACTTTTCCAGCTATTGCTGCCCTCTTCCTGTCCTGTTTTGCCCCCCCTTGCCCTGCACAGGATGACAGAAACCCTAGTGATGCCGCTGCTGAGTGTATCTTAAATGTCTTTCTTTGCACTTTGGACACCCTCTGCATACAATTGCTATTCCTGAGAACCTCAACTTTTAATTTCAAAGGCTTTCCTGCTCTCAGAGTTCTGAAAAAAGAAACCGTTTTTGCAATCTTACACCTACCTGCTTGGAACAGCAAGTCCCTGTGATTTCTGTGGAGCTGGCTTAATGAGACCATGAAGGGCTACAATTTTCCATAAAGGCATTACTCTCCTTTGGAATCTTCCTGTTGGCTTTTAAATCCTTTAGACGGGGCTTTCAGTTCCCCGTTTCCTGTGCCATCACCATCTTTGTGTTGACTCCCTACAGCTCTAACCTGTTTTTTACCTTACGGCCCAGTGCTCCTCTTTCTTCCTAGCTCTCTGCCATTTCAGATTCTCCCAAAATAATCAAGATCCTGCAAATCTCAGATATTCCAAATCATGTGCGAATGTGTGTAAATTGCATTTTTTTGCCATGAATGCCATATGTGGATTTTTTGTTGTTGCCCTGATCATATCTTTCTGAACATTTCTTGGTATATCATGAAGTTTCAGACCAAGTCTAAAATTGGTTCATTACCCAGAGCTGCATTATGGATCCTCCTCCTCTTTCTCTTCTCCACAAAATTATACCATTATTGCCTTGGTTTTATTTCTACTTTTGAAGAAAAGAAAAAAAAGTTGTCCAGTATTTTGTTTTCTCCCTTTCCATACCATTCATCCCATTTTTGTGTTTTACCATTTCATTCTTCCAGGAGTAGTCCGTGCTGAGCAAAAGAATCAGACATTTTATGAAATGAATATCTTTGATGATGGGCCTTATGAAGTTGGTGATGAGAGCCACTACGACGAGAGCCTAGTTCCTGTTCCAGCTAACAGTTACTTAGGTAGGATTAAGCACTTCAGAGATCTATCAAAAGTGTGGCGCAATAGTATAAAAGCCTGCCAGAAGGTAATTTCATTTGGAGACGCCTTGCATTTAAGCCAGTAGTTGGTCATTCGTGCCCTCCTCCTGCATTTTATGGCTGCTTTGAAGTGTAAAATGGTACTTGGGTGAGGTACCTCTAAGGGCTGCTAATGTAATGAGACATTTAAGAGCAGGGATGAGGACTTGCAAATTCTTAGGCATGATTATAATCGCTCTCTCTCACACAGTAAGTATTGTACGTGGATCAATAGTCCTCAGTCCCATAGCTTCAGACTTGTAGCACGGGGAGGTCTTTGTCTCTGAAGAGGACTGTCTGTGATCGCTCAGAATAGCTTTTATACTATATCTGCTATGAAAGCTGCCAAATAGCACCCCAGAATTGATGGGCAGCTCCTGAGGTTCCTTTGCAGCATCTTAATGGCTGTCCCAGAAGATTAGTGTGTTGCGTTGCAATTGCAGGCATGCTTTTAGGTGCTCAACCTTTGAGTGTGGATTGACATAAATAACTGTTTGTATGGCATTTGTGATGAATGGGAAAGCAGTCTCTCTTGATGCAAACAATGGGAAGGGAAAATAGCATCCTGCAACTTGGAGACGTCTTCCAGCATGGAACAGGAATCTTGAAACACTGAATAGTGACAAGTCTGTAAGTACTCTTTGGGTGAAGTTTTGTGCAGAGCACTTGACTAAGGACTGCCCTTTGCTATTAAAACAAATTCAAGGGGTGGGTGGAAGGAAAGCATTGCTCATGTATCTTTGCTGCGGTAAGGCATCATTGTGAAGCTCTTGAAAGGTGCCCTTCCAAATTCACTCTATGATTTGAGACCAATCCAAGGTCCACACCAACCAATGATTTGCTTTAAAGATTCTCTCACATGCTGGCAGGCATCCCACTGCTGCATATGAAAAGCTCCAGCCATTAGGGATATTAAAAGTTATTTTAGTACTACCACCTTCTCTGCATCTCTATGAGTGCCTCTTCTCTTGCCTAGCAACAGGGTCTGCCTGGCTGCTCTGAGCATTGGCCCAAGAGGACAGTAACTAAGAGTCCAGTCCCATCGAACTTTCCAGCACTGATGCAGCTGTACCAACAGGGCTTGTGCTGCATCTTTCGGTGGGGGAGGGGGTGGGCAGTCATGGAGGCCTCCTCAGTGCAAGGGAACATTTGTTCCCTTACCCCGGAGCTTCATTGCAGCTGGATCAGTGCTAGAAAATTAGACAGGTTTGGACCCATAGGGACATTTTCCAACCCAGCTTGCCAATTTGTTGTTGTTAGTATGCATATGCTGCTTTTCAGCAAAAAGTGGTTCACAAAGCAGTTTCCATAGCAAAATAAATAGTTGTCTGTCCCATAAGGCTCACAGTCTAAAATAAGGTACAAAAGCGTCAGCAACAGGCAGCCACTGGAAAAGACACCATGCTGCTGTGGAAAGGAACAGTTGCTCTCCCCCTGCTGAATATAAGAGGGCAGAGCCTTGAAAGGTGCCTTTTAAAGTTCCCACTCTGTATCTTAGAGTGAAAGGATCCCTCCCTCCTGCTTTTCTTCTAGCATCATTAGATGGTTGCTGATGTAACATATATGACTTTCCGGAGCATGTCATGAGACCACTTCTTTGCTGAGATCCTGAGCCATAGTTGGAGAAGGCATCATTGGAATGCATAGGGAAAGAATTTATTAATCTGCCTGCCCCTTTCTCCAAACATTATGGAAAGGGGAAAGAGGAAAGGGTGGAAGGAAAATCTCTAGAAATCTCTATTCTAAGAGTGATGTACACAATCTGAGAACCAGATGGCTTTGTGCTCTATCTGTATCCCACATGTTTCTTCTGGGACTACTGATCTGTGTACTTAAATTGATTGCAAGCCCCTCAGGACAGGGGCTTGTCTTTTTACTCTGTCTAAAGCACCATGTAAATGGATGATGACACTAAATACATAAGCAGATAATAATGTTTCTGACATTGAGTCCAGGACCTGCTGAGCAAGCATGATCACAATGAGCTGTTCCTGCCATTATTGCAGGAAGATCAGTATGCGTGTACTTGTTGACAGTTTCTTGAATGGCTTCAGATGTTCCCTTGAAGCAACAACAGATGAATTGTGAATGGCTGCTATTTCCTCATTGCTGCTTCCAGGACTTGTGTGAATAGAGAAAGACACATTAGAAGAGCATACACCTAGGTGCAGGGAAGATGTGCAAGTTGCCTAGGATCTAGTTGAGGTAAAGAAGTGCAAGGGGCTCCTACTTCCTCTATGGAATCTGAATCACCACCCACACTATCTGTGTTCTGTTGTAATTCGTTAACATGGTTGGGGACAAGGCACACAAAACAGGTTGCCATTTGCTGGAAATAAGGTAGAAATAAATATGGTGACAGTACTCTGTAATATCAGCCAATAATAAAGCTTCATAATGAGTCTCATATATTTCTGGATGTCTTATAATTCTGTTTTGTTTTTTTTCCTGGCTGTCTTGTAATCCTACTTTTGCTTGATTAACTTATGTATAGTAGCACATCTCTCCCTTTTGGGCTTATAGAAGCTCCTCCTTCACTTCAGTTGACCTTATGAATTATGCTTACTGCTTAACATGCTCTCCTTCCTTTTCTAAATCTTCTTCTTCCACTTGCACTTACAGGTCTTCTTTTTATGACAAGTATGTCTTATTCTAACCCTGATCAGTTTGTGTACAAAACACTACCCCCCAGTATCGGAGTAGACAAACCTTCTGATGTGTTGATGAATAGCTACCTAGGTTTGTGACCTCTGAGGAGATGCCATCCATCTGCACTTCATTCATTGAATTCAAAATGTCCATGTCATTATTTTATTTCCATTGCAAGTTATGCATGTCACAGAAGTTCAGATGAGATGACCTTGAACTTATAATAGAAGGTGGTTTTTGTGGAGTAGCATTTGAACTCAAGCTTTCCAGTCACTCACCTGGCTAGGGACCTATGATCTTCATGTGAATGAGACTGGAAGGCTGGGTACTCCCATACCCTATGGTGCCACAATCCATCTTTTCCTTATTCCCTTCCACAAATACATTGAGAGAGGGGAGATGATAGGATGAATGTGGTGGCACCAGGGAGAGTACTGAAATGTTTGGCAAGTCCAATTTGTCATTACCACCATCTTACCTGAACCTCTTGTTGCACAATTAATTTTGCTCATTGACAATTGGAATGGCAGTGGTGAAAGAGTCCACAAGTGGAATTTGCTGGGGCACTTTTCAGGCTATTGAAACTGTGGCAGAACTACATGCTATGTGCAAGATGGGACTGCCACTGAAGACTGTATCCCTGTGTTGAATTCTCTTCCGTGAAATATAGTATTACTATAATAATAATGTCATCACATGGAGTCCTGGTTGTGCAGTGCCAGTTCCATGCAACTGACTGCTTTTGTTAGTGGTAGGAAAATGTACAGCAGGAGTATGTCATGATGTGGTGTGGGTGATCCCACACATTACAAGGGAGGAGGGGAGAGGTTTCTGCATGCTGACACCATATTTGGCAGCAGCCCTATGTCATTCTCTATCCTGAGTCTTAAAGTATATTGTTAAGGTGTTTTAAAAGTGGGGAGGGGCGGCATTGTGGACCATTATTGAGCTTTACATGTTCACTGTGGAACTTTCCAGAACAATGCTGATGATTTCACCACTGCTCCTTTTGTAAAGTTTTGGTTCAATGATTGCTGTGCCAGCTTTCTAGCCCCATATAAATGAATGCAGAGTTACATTGTCAGTGCTGGGTGGATCAAGTACCCAAGTAGTCAAATACAATGAAATGCTTGGCAAAAAAAAAAGCCATTTGTATGAACTGTGAAGAGCGTGATTCATTTTCCACCAAGAGTTACAATCCTTTAATGTCATGTGGTGCACTATGTTAAAGTGGTACGTGTCGGACAGTTCCAAGCACATAGAAGTAAACCAGTCACATAGACTGTAGTAGGCAAGATGATTACTCAGTACATCTGACTATCTGGGTGAAATTGTTTCGGTAATTTTGGTGCTTCTAACTTTGCTGGGAAGGCACAGGTTTGTGCTGTAACAGACATGAATGAAGTACCATCAGGTTTTCATTTAAACTTTGCCTACTCTATAAAAATCATGTAAATAATTTGGTATTGGAGTATATATATATACCTCTAGTACTCTTAATCACCACTTTAATATAGTCCAGTTACAGGGGATTATGAGTAGCAGGATAACTTCTTCACCTGCACATGTATGTTGTGTTGTAGGTTTTTCTTTGGACTCGGGAAAAGGCATCGTGACCCAGGAAAACATAACTTTTGTTTCTGGAGCCCCAAGAGCAAACCATAGTGGAGCTGTTGTTCTGTTGAAAAAATTTAGTACCACCAAAAGGATCCTTTCCCTTGAGCATGTCTTTGAGGGTGAAGGCCTGGCTTCTTCATTTGGCTATGACGTGGCAGTTGTGGATCTCAACCGTGATGGGTAAAGCTGACCTCTGGTTCCTACTTTTTACTTGTTTTTCCTCCATGATGTAATGTGGGGCATAGCTCTTTTTTTTGCAAAGGGGGAGAAAGGGGGCTTCCTGTCCTTGGTTTGTGGATATCAGAAATAGCAACCACGGCAGAATTAAGATAGGTAACCTGGAGTCTTCGTACTTAACAAAAGTGTTGTTAAATGTTTCTGTACTCCCCCCCCCCCCCGCAACAACTTTCCAGTTTAAGTAGTTTGAGTAAGTTGCAAGTTTTAGGATGCAGAAAAAGTTAAAAGAAACACTTCCCAAAATTCTTTGAAACATCTTGAACCTAAACTAGCCACTTTCTCTTCTTATTTCCCTTTAATGAGAGCCACAGTGGTCCAGTGGATGGCGCTGGATTTGATTTAAGGAGGTGGGCCTTAAACCCAAATGAAAGAGTCCACAAGCGTTTGGGTTTAAGGCCCACCTCCATTATGAACTTTGGGCAAACTATATGTACGCGGCTTAGCTCATTAGCTGAAAAATTGGAATAATGATTGACTTTGCAGGCTCGTTGTGAGAATGGACATATTAATTGTTAAGCAGTAGCGTACCTGAGGGGAGTCACAGGGGTAACAAGACCCCAGGTGGCACTCTAAGAGGCGGCAATGCCACCCCCCACTGTGATCCTGCCCCCCTTGCTCACTCCTGTGTCCCCTCTGAACACAACCAGAGCTGTGTTCCAGTCGCTTCCAGAGAGTGTTCTAAGGCCTCTGGGAGGCCGTCACTTCTGGTTTTTCAAAAAACTGGAAGTGTTGTTTTAAGGCCTTCTGAGGCCTGGGGAGGCCACATAGCACTCCCAGGCCTCAGAACACCCTCCCGATGTGACTGGAACAGAGCTCTGGTTGAGTTTGGGAGGGCAACCCTGGAAGTTATGCCCTAGGGTGGCACGCCTTCCAACTACACTGCTGTTGTGAAGATACACTGACCATATAACCAGGCATCTTAACATTGCTTTAAAGGGACCTTTCTGAGTGGCTGATTGGGGGAGGTGGAAGTGCTCTTATTGTGCGTCATTTTGAATCAAAAGTCATTCAATAGTCAGTTTTCACTTGCTTCTCTCAATTCAAATCAATGTACTTTCCCCCCCTCAGTTGGCAAGATATTGTTGTTGGAGCTCCACAATATTTTGACAGAAATGGAGAAATTGGTGGTGCAGTGTACATTTATATTAACCAGCAAGGCAAGTGGGACCGGGTCAAGCCAGTTCGGCTCAATGGAACCGCAGACTCCATGTTCGGAACTGCAGTTGAAAATATCGGTGATATTAACCAAGATGGCTTTCCAGGTAAGCAAGCAAAAAACCAGCCTGTGCCAGGCTGGTTACCACTGCAGTGAATTTGAGTGGATTTGTCCACATTGACAGTATGGACAGTTCATACTTAGGGTAACTTTTCCCCTTCTTTTTGTGAAATGTCATTGTGGTGTTTTACTGTTGCAATTCTAAATTCATTCTTGTCATTTCCACCTCTGTTCGTTTGGTACACAGTCCATTTGCAAGGTCTTATTGGAACAGTTTGATATGCATGTGGCTTTTTTGAACTGCAAGCTCTGTGTGTTTGTTTGTTTAAACAGATATTGCTGTGGGGGCTCCGTATGATGGTTTTGGCAAGGTGTATATATACCATGGCTCCAAGGATGGAATTAACACAAAAGCAGCACAGGTACTAACAATATCAACTTCTCCTTATAGTGGATCAGAAATATGACTATCACTCATGTATCCAGATTCTCCTAAACAGCTGCCTGCTTATTTCTCTCTGCCTGCACCTTCTGCCTTTCCTTTCGACTTCATTTGCTTTTTTCTGTTCATCCTAACATTGCATCATCTTTGCGCCCCTATAGATCTCCAACTTCAGACAGTTCTCCAAACTTGCTTACTTTTTTCCTTCCGGCAGGTACAGTAGCAGAGCCGGGGGGGGGGGAGCAGAACTGTAAGTTCCGCACAGCTCTGAAACTCACCATGTAAGCTGCCCCTCCCTCTCTCTTGAAGCCATTCTGAGAAGTGAAAGCAATGCAGAGGCTTGCTTTCTGAGGGGGGGGGGGGAGGCCTTACACAGTGAGTTTCAGAGCCATGCAACACTTACAGCTCTGCTGCCTTGCTCTGCTACTGAGCAGGTCTGGTCTGGTCTACACATGCAGCAGAATGAGATGGCAGGGTTCCAAAGTATTGGAATGAACAGTATCATTTTGGATTGTGGATGGGGAAGATCATATTTTTAAACACTTCCATAATTTCAATTAAATTAAATTTAAAATGGCCTTTAGTCAGAAAATTAGGGCACTGGAAGATGACTGGGATACAGCCTCTGCCCTGATGTGCAAGTAAATTGCTGTAGAAAGCTTGGCACGTGGGAGAGCAATAAAAAAAAATGAAGTCAGATATTCCAGCAAGCAAATAGAGCTTGACCCTATGTCTTCTTCAAGCTGCTCTCCTTACAAAGACTACTATCCTGCTTCAGTGATGCGTTCTGACAATTGCAATAAACCATTGCTATCCAATGGACTTCAAGCAAGCAATAACTTTTTGTAAGATTCAGTCATTGCTGAAGACTTTTTTCCTTATCAGAATCGCAACATTATTTGTATTTGTGCTATGATGAGAGACTGTTAATAAATATAGATGTAATTCTCTCCCCTCCCCCTTTTTGCTATTGATTTTTCCATTGTTATTTATAACCTTTATGCAGACAGGAAATATGAAAAAGAATCATCTGTTCTGAGTTTCCATCAATAGATGCTTAACTTTGTAAATCAATGATTCTTATAACAGCATACAATGTCAGAGTTGTGCTGATGAGATAACTTGGCTAGCTATCTTGGGTAAGGATGGCCACCTGATGTCTGTGTTCCATAATTCTGTAGTTTTTTGCCAGCACGTGCTTCCTGCTCATCTCCTGCTTTTTTGACCTTGGCTGTCCTCCATCTTTCTGTTTTCATCCTTCTTCCTATCCTTGTGCCCTATTTACTGCCAGCACAATTTTTATTGATAGAGGCCTTCTGCTAGTGGATGAAGCTGCTTAATACATAATGTAACTCTGGCATAACAGCTTGTATCCCCTTGTTCTTGGTTTTGTTTTAGATTCTTGATGGCAAGGACAAAAGTGTCTCGTTCTTTGGTTATTCCATAACTGGAAACATGGATCTTGATAGAAACTCCTACCCTGATATTGCTGTTGGGTCTCTCTCAGATTCTATATCTGTTTTCAGGTGTGTACTGTGCCCTTTACATTGTGGTTCAAGTAAGTGAGTGAGAGTGAAGTGGGTGCTTAGAGCAGGTTAAGAAGTAACCCTCTAGATCAGCCTTTCTCAACGGGAGCCATTTGGCCCCCTGGGGAGCTCTGGCACTTTTGAAGGGAGCCACAGACTTTTCAGCTCAGTAATAAATGATTTTATGTTTATCTGTTCTTATGGTATCTTTGTTTGACAGAGGGGCCATGGAACCTGAGAAGAGTCCCTAAGGGGCTATGGCCCCCCCAGTTGAGAATGGCTGCTCTAGATCACTTGTGGAGTAAATGATTCAACTTATCTCTCTTGCATTCTCATATCACACAGTCATAGCCTCCATATCTTTCTAACTCTCAGACTGATGTAGCACAACACTGGAAACCTGCTTTTGTGAGCATGGATGCTAAGGCATATTTCTCACAGCAGCAGGTGAAGTGCTAAACATGCCTTGGAAGTTCTGCTTCAGGCTGCAGCAGGAACGTGTGGTGTGGGATGGGAGCAGCAGGCGAGGCAGAACCTCTCCATTGTTATCCATGGAAAAGCGCCATAGCTGCCCCTCCCTGAGGAGACTCTCCTTACACCCATTTTATCAGATGTATTTATCCTCAGGTGTAAGTGGGTGGGGTGGTTGCAGCGCTTTTCCATGGAAAACGAAGGGGCAGTTCTGCCCCACCTGCCATCTCATGTCCCTGGGCTGCAGGGGTGTGTGTGTGTGGATCAGTCATTTTCAACCACTGTGCTGCGGTGCACACTGGTGCGCCGTGAATAGTCTGCAGGTGTGCTGTAAGAGTTTGGGAGAGGGTTATTTGTTAGGGCCAGTGGGGATGTGAGCCCCCCTACCTACAGCATGTTGTGTCTTGTCAATTGTAAAAAAGCTGATGATGTACCGTGATGATTTTAATACCTTGTCAGTGTGCCGTCAGATGAAAAAAGTTGAAAATAACTGGTGTAGAGGTTCTGCTGCTGGAATGTTTGTGCAATTTCAGACAACATTCCTACACTTAGAAAACTAGGTGATTTATTGCGTTCTCTATACTTGGTGCTGAAATAGCAAGCTAGGGGCTGTTCTCTTCTGGCCATTGTGACCTAGCAAGACCATAGTGGCAATAAGAGGGCTGGGAACTGCTTCCTCCAGCCTTAACAGTCTCCTCCACTGAAAATCCCAGGAACCACAGATACCATCTATCCAACGAAGTGTACAAGACTCCAGGAATGTCTTTGCTCAAGGCAAACTGCAGTTGGTGCCAATTTCATTATGTAAACCAATTTGTTGCAAGTGTGGTATTATACATATTCTAAAGGAAATCAAATAAACATATATGTCTGTAATTTTTTTTTAATGCAGAAGGGATAAAAAAAAGTAGACCCCATAGAATTGGGAATGAGAAATCCCAATTGAATTTTAAATATAGTACCATCAAGTATTTAGACTTTTTGATACGATGTTTTCCTTTATTACCTGCAGCAGTGTTTGAAAGAGACCCCTGGCCTGCTTTCCATAGTAATGCACTGCAAAGAACAGAGCAGGTCATCTCTGCCGCTCCCCCCTCAGCCAAATATAGGGATGAACAGCCTAGTGTTTCTTTCTCAATTATCAAAGTAATCCATTCCCCCTTCATAGAATGTCAGTAATGGCATAGAACAATTTTTTCCCTCTCTTCCTCTACAATGTACCAGATCAAGACCGGTGATAAGCATTAAGAAAACCATTGAGGTATCTCCTGACAAAATTGACTTCAACAGAAGGAACTGTGAGAAGCCCAGTGGAATTTGGTAAGCTGCTGACCTTTAAACTTTTATCTAGTATTAGCCAACTGTTATGTGATTTGTATGCATGAGAACTTATCCAGTATTCCAGATAATATAGATATTACTCTATCAGCCTACTAATACTATATCTGATATGCTAGTCCAGCAATGTGGGAGTCATAGCAACATTGCTTCTTGTACCACCTGGGTAATGTGAAAAGCCTGGAGTTGGGACCATGTGGGAAGAGCTCATGCTGCAGTGCGTTGGTGTAGTTTCTCAGCTTTAGTGTTGGGGCCTAGAGAACCATAAAGCAGGATCTCCTGGTCCAAAGTTTCTCATATAATCTCTGTGACACAGGAAGAAAAAGTGATGCCACAGCTCTCATACTATTGTAGACAATGGGAGTACCTGGTCTTTATTTTTAAAGATGGGCCCTTCTTGCCTGCAGGTTTGGAACCCGTGGGTTCAACTCAGCACTGGTTCCGAACCCGTGCTGGAGGGCCCCACCTAAGCTCTTGGATGCAACTGGAAGGTGCTTCTGGTCGTGTCTGGAGGTCCTATTGACACCCCCCCATGGATACCTTTATCCAACTGTATATGTCTGTGATGTCAAGTTCTTTGCTACTGAGGTAGAACACTAAGGGCACAATCCTACCCTGCGCAATCCTACCCAGAGGCTTGTGCTGTATCCAGCGCAGGATAGAGGCCCAGAGTGGCTCAGAAAGGTAAGGGGAAACTTTTCCCCTTACCTCTGGGTAAGGCATGCTGGCCCCTATTGGTCTCCTTGGACCTACGCCACCTCCTGAGGTGGCACAAGTCCTAGGAGAGCGGAGCGGCTTGAAGCCACTCCGAATACCCTGGGAAACAGGGGTTGGGATCCAGCATAAGTGCCGAATCCCAGCCCTGCCTCCCCACCCGCCCATCCCCGGGTCTTTCTGCCGCCCGCCTTCCGCCTGCCCCAGAACACCTTCCTCCTACTTCCTGCCCGCCTCCTCCCTGCCCACCAGAGAGCCTTGCGTCGGCCCAGCTGGGTCGATACAAAACTCCCTGCCTCGGCACAGAGGGTTGTGTTAGCCACACCAAGCTGGCGTGCCTGTGCATACCGGTCTTGCCAAGTCCCAAGGAGGCGCAAATGTGCCTTACGGCATGTTTGCAACCCTCCTAGGCTGGCACAAGGGACTTGCACCGGTCCAAGGTCACCTCTGGATTGCACCCTAAATCTACTCTTGAACTCCTCCCAACTCTTAAAGAAATGTCCTATATGCTGAATTCTTAATTTTAAAATATTAATGCTATTTTCTTGGATTCTTGCAGCATGAACGTTAAAGCATGTTTTGAATATACAGCTAATCCTCGTGATTTCAACCCCAGGATAAGTAAGTTCCAATAATACTTGCCTCTCACTAAGCTTTTGTAGCTGAATTTAGACAATCAGTTTACTCATTCCATTGCAATTTGTATGTGTATTTGCTCCATGAATATCAACTGAGCGCCCGCATAAAATTGTGATGTTTCTGAAGGGTGTTTAATTTACAGTGTGTTTCACAGCTACCCTGCTGTTTACAGGATGTTTTCCTGAATTGTCATTCTGCTTATGTATATCTAGCACAGTGTAGAGCTGCTATCTCTGAAGGTTATTTCTAAAGGTACCTTTTCACATGCTCCTTGCAAGTTTTGAAACATAACTGAGCAAATAGCATCATGGGATATTGCCTGCTTTCTACAAAATAACATACAGTATTTGGAATATAATATAATCTTTGCGTTGTATACATAATAGACCGATGATGAGGCTACTCCTGTCAGGCAAGTGTTTAGTGTGTGTGTGTACAGTGTACCTGTATAGTCTGTGACTATGATATTACAGCAGCAATGTGGACAGATGAGTTAGCACAAATACAATATATGTTTGTTTTTCAATTTCAATCACATCATATGCTTCCAGAAAGCCCTGGGGGAGCTAAGAACAATTAAACACAACAATAAAATCTCATCTGTTCACCAACATTAATTAAAAATAAACAGCATAAATAACAACTCCATAGCAAAAATAGTAGTAAAACAGTCATATCAGTTTGGGATTCCGGGGGCCAGATGCGGCCTGCAGCGAGCTTCTATCCGGCCAGCCTCTTGTTCCCTGAAAGCCTATAACCCACTCCACTGAACATGACCAGAGCTGTGCTCTGATTGCATCTGGAGGGTGTTCTGAGGGCCGGAGAGGCTGAGTGAATGTGCCCACTCATTCATTTGTTCTTTCATCTAAGTTCCATTTCTAATTTATTTATTTATTTAAATTTTTTCCCGGCCCTCAGCACTGCGCCAGATATTTCATGCGGCCTTCTTGCCAAAAAGTTTGGAGACCCTATTCTATAATATCAGTGCCTCCACTGAAAATACCCTGCTCCTTGTGCCTACCAGTTTATTATCATATCTGACCCAAGGGCATGGGAAGGTTCGTACAGGAGTAGGCAGGATCAAAGATGCTTGTACTGCTTTAAAGGTCAGGAACAGAATGGTTGACTCGTACGTGGAAATTAATCAGCAGCCAAAGTAGCACCTCCTCAAGCTGACTCTTGCCAGAAGGTGGGTCATGATATTCTGAACCATTTTGATGTTTCTGAACTGCCTTCAAGGCTTGCTAACATTGAGCTCTTTAATGGTAATCCAAGGCATGTTTAATCCACTTGGTTCAATTGGCTTACTTCCAAGTAAGTGTGCCTAGGATTGCAGCCTTCACCAACTAGCTATTAAGTAAAACAATGTTCCTGAATAAATTATTATTATTTATTATATTTTTAAACAATGATAACTGTTGTTAGTGTGTTGCACCAAACATTTGGATACATTTGACTGTGGCATAGAAATGTTGCTGACTGAATTTCTTGCATTTCATGGACTTTTTTTCTCAATTGCTGACAATTTCTTTTCCATGCTGTGTGCCAAAATTTCTGAATGAGGATAACACTGCATACCTCTGGCAAAGCAGGCTGCAGTTCACAATAAATTTGTTTATTTGTTTAAATTTGTTTAAGAAGAGTTCACAACTCCTTTTCTTGTGTTTGCTCAATTTGTTTGCTTCCTTTTTTTATTAAACCAAAAAGTTCACTTCATTATAAAGTTCCTTACACATCTTAAATACTACTGCTGTGCTTTGGCTACTGTCTGTCGGAGTGCCCCTGAGAAATCAGCATAATGCCGTATCTTGCAACATAGCAATACAATGGAGAGATGTCCTCTAACACACCACTTGTGTGTTAGTGCAACAAGTCTTAAAACTGGTGCTATACAGAGCAAGTGTGTGGGAAGCGTAGGGAAGTAAATAATGCATCAAATATGTGAATAGTGTTGTTCAACCCCATAGAGGTGTTTGAAAACCGTGTAATTTATTGTACTCGGAAGGAAGCCCACTGTGTTCAGTAAGACTTAGGCTGTACTTCTATCTTACTCACCGGAAACAATCACCTCTACCCATTGGGGGATTTCTTGTTTTAATTGTTTTTAATGTTTTATTACTGTTATTTTTTAAAGTTTTGTAAGCCACTTTGATTGCCCTTATTGGGAGAAAGTTGGAGTATAAATTCTTAGAATGAATGAATGAAATGTTCTAACAAACTATATACATAATAATATATATAATATACATAGTAAAATGTATATTTACCATTGGCTTATTTGTGATTCCCCCGGGCCCCTGCCACTCCCAGTCTAGCATGGTCAGCATGTCGGGTGTCTTGCTGTACTATTTCTGAGGATTCTGGTTTCTCTCCACCCAACTCCCTTCCCAGTTCTGAACTATACATTTGAAGCAGAAAATGACAGACGGCAGAAGGGTTTGCCATCGAGAGTGCATTTTTCTCCGCGCTTTTCTGACCAGTTTAGTGGAAGTGTGACCCTACCACGACAGAAGAGCAAAGAATGTGTGACAACTTTACTTGTCTTGCAGGTATGAGAAGCACAACAGCACACACTGCCCTATTTCAATCCCTTTCATGCTTTTTCAGATTTTGTTTCTGATAATGCGCTTTTGCTTAAACTTCAGAATAGCTCATGGATGGGCAATCTGTGGCTTGTGTGTTGTCAATGGAGTAGGAGTTTGAGGAACAGTTGGTCAGGAACTGGGCTTTGTCCTCAGTGATGTCATTGGCTGATTGGCTACATTGTGGTGTTATTCCGTCATATGCACTACATGATCCCTGACTGGCTACGGGCACAATCCAGAGTGCCTCTTCGGCCGACGCAAGTACCATGCGCCAGCCGAAGAGTGTCACAAAAGTGCAGTAAAGCACTTTTGAATCGCTCTTGGAGCTGACACGAGCCCTAGAGCCTGGTAAGGTTGTGCCGGCTGAGCTCAGCAGGCAGCGGACGTTCCCTTGGGCAGGCGGGGAGCAGGGTCAAGCACTTATGCCAGACCCTAGCCCCGTTCCCAGGTAGCCTGGGACTGCTCAGATTTGTGCCACCGATTTAAGTGGTGCAGACCCAAATTGCCTCATTGGGGCTGCTGCGGCTCTCCACAGGTAAGGGGAAAAGTTTCCCCTTGCCTCGGGCGGAGCCTCAGACAACCTGGAACTTGTGCTGGATACAGTGCAGATCCGCCAGCCTGCCTGTTCCAGCGCAAGTTAGTATTGCGCTGGCCATCATGGAATGAGGTCTGCACTTATGTCTACATCTGCAGCACTGCTCTTCTGCTTCTCTCCCCTCTCCATCCTCAGTAATCTTCTATCCTCATGATGGGGAAATGGCTGTGTTGATTCATTTAGCTTCGGCCTTACACTCTGCTCTCAGAATATACCTTTATTGTATGTCTCATATGTTGTGTAGACACATCCTCAGACATAGGCTTTATCTCCATAGAGTTTATCACTTTTGTCTGCCTTTAAAACAGAACATGAACAGTACTCCCTGATCCTAAATGTATGTATGTGTAATACCTACACATTGGTGTTTCAGACAGATATGTCCTCACAGCACAAACATTGCAACTGGTTTTGTGATGGCGTTAATGCAAACTGGTTGCTGGGAATACACAACGATCCAAGTCTTTCTTTGGTGGTACAGAAAATCCTGATGTTTGTCTGCCCCTACTAACTGGATTGTCTTCTAAAATTTTTTTAGGAAAAGATTAAAGATAAGCTGCGTCCTATTCCCATAACAGTTGGTGTCGAAATCAATGGTGCAGCACAGCGCAGGAAGAGGCAAGCGAATTCACTTCCAGATCTTGTTCCAATTCTGAATTCAAATGAGCCCAAAACAGCAAGATCAGAAGTAAGCTTTGTTATTAAGAGCTCTATAACAATCTGACTCACTGATTCTGAATTGTGTTTTGAAAAAATAGGAAAGTTACCTGAGGATTCCCTCCCCACTCTGACCTAGCTTTGTCGGTATGAGGTCTGGAACTTTGTGGTGGTGGCTGGGACTGACCTGGTAATAGTACGATCTTTGCTCCGTCACTGGGCTTTTTATGACAGTGGGACACTCATCCCTTGTAGTGAAAGGCCCATAGGATTGGGCCATAGGGCAGTGCTTCTGTATTCCATTTCAATCACATGTTGTTGACTGCCTGGAACGGAATGTGGACATTGATGTGCATTTGAATGCGTATCCCATTGAAAGTAATTGGGTGAGGTTGGATAATATTTTTATCTGGATGGATATCCAAACAAGGATGACCACTTGTTTGTCCAAATCCAAACAAGTGATGCTTCACTTTCAGTGGGGTATACATCCAAATAAGTATTCCAGTTCATGCTCTACCCCAATCAGTGGCACATAAGTACAGGTGTGTGCCCCTTTGAGACGTATTGGCTTACGCCAGGATTGCATATCCTACGGCCCCGTGTGATCACATGGTCATTGGGGGGGACACACCCCCACCCTCTGAATGAGAAAGGAGCTCCGCTCCACCTCGTGTCCAGAGGGTTGTCTGAGGCTCCCAGAGGCAGTGCACATCTGAGCGCTGCCTCTGCAAATCTCAGACTGAGGGAAATCGCGTCTCTCACACGATTTCCAGTTTCCTCTGTGAAAGAGAGACACTATTTCCCTCAGTCTGAGTCTTGCAGAGGCAGCGCTTAGATGTGTGCTGCCTCTGGGAGGCTCAGATGATCCTCCAGAGGGGAGGGGAGCCAAGCATCCCCTTCCCTGCTGAAGGTCCACATTGCATCAAGCACTGCTTGACAAAGGGGATTGTGGTCCCAATCCCCATCGTTAAGTGACGCATGACTGTATACACAATTTGGGCAGGCTCCACCAGCATCACACAAAGAAACAGGGAGAGTAAGCCTAAATGTCATGGTAATGAGGACCCATTTCTGCTTTCCTCTCTCATCCCCACGCCCACATCAGAGAGCAGTACAAGGGTTTTGATCGCCTTCAAGATGTTATCTGAGCTAAATTTTATTGACTATATGGTGATATGTCGCCACCACATTTTGTAAATGATCTTTGGTTGGCTGAGATCAAGCAGTGAAGAAGCCATAAAAATAATTCCAATGCAGAAGAATATCAAGGCTGTGAAAAGGGGTATGTGAGTGAGGAAATTGGCAAAACCAGTACAGGGTGTTTTGAACTTGTTATGCACTTAGCAAAAAAAATGTAAGAGCAAAATAGGTTTTTGAGAGGTGCAGAAGACATGTGGTACAACAGTACTTGTAAGTAACCAGTGTACTCCACAAATGTAGGTGGTGTTAAAGAAGGGCTACCTTTTGTGTGGTTTGTTCTCTTTGCACCTCCTCCCAGAAGACTGATGATCACCCACTTAATGCCAAGGTGGGAGAGGGGGTTATTGTGTGGCTGGTAGAGACTCAGGTCATGTCCATATGGTTCTTGAATCCTAACATTACTGGGGCAGGATTGTGGGAGAACAGCTCTTACAGCATTCTAACAAAACTGGAATTACTCTCATTTCATGGTAGAGTAGCTTGTTTGTAGAAGGGAAGACATTTCAGGCAAAATAAAAGGAACTGGCAATGAAGAGTTACCAAGGATGGGAAGCTACATTGTACTGAATGCTTTAGGATTTTAAATCAGACCACTAAACATGGGTTCTTCGTAGGTGCAGTTCCTAAAAGAAGGTTGTGGATCAGACAACATATGCCACAGCAATCTGAAGCTTCATTACAGGTTCTGCACCAAAGAAGGAAATGAGTTTTCTTACTTACCAATGTAAGTCTCGCATAATGTCACACCTGCTTGAAAAGAGGTGTTCGTTCCTTTGCACGGTGTCTTGTTTCCTGGATTCCTTTGACATGGCTTGTTCTATTTCTCCAGTGAGAACAATATTCCAGTGCTTGTCCTCAAAGACCAGAAAGATATTGCCCTGGAAATTACAGTGACAAACCTTCCATCAGATGCAAGAAATCCCCAGAAAGATGGCGATGACGCCCACGAAGCTAAATTCATCGCAACGTTTCCTGATAGCTTGACTTATTCCGCCTTCAGGGAGCTGAAAGGCTCTTCAGTGAGTATTTCTTTCAGATGAGGAGAAAATACAAACACTTCATTATTTCATTCACCTGTGTATTGAAATTTCTCTCCTCTTTAATTTAGGAGAAGCAGTTGAGCTGTGGTGCCAATCCAAATGGTTCTCTAGTAGAGTGTGAACTTGGAAATCCATTTAAGAGGAATTCGTCTGTAAGTATGGGGTTTACTTTTACTTAATGCAGGGTTGTTTTAAACTTCTGATAGTTCTGCAGTGATGCAGTGGGCACCCTTTTCCATAGGTGGGTGTTTGGGACCTTTAACTATTTAACTGTTGGGCAGCCCAATCCTAACAGTAGTCCTATGCTCCAGAGCGGCCAGTGCAGCCTATGCTGCATCCAGTGGAATAGAGGCTACTGGAGGTCTTGGGTGGGAAAATGACATTTATCCCTTTACCCTGGGTAAAGCCCCAGCAGCCTCTGTGAAGCCCCAGCAGCCTTTGCAATATTGCTGGTGCAAATCTGAGCCACCTTATGTTGGGCTTTCAGAACTGGAAGGGGTGATAGGATGCAGCGATAACCACAGTTCCTGCCCACTCCCAGGCATGAACCACCCCCTTCACCACCCAGTCTCTTCCTGTAACGCCTTTCCTACACCTGTTCTGCCACCCCCATGGCCTGTAAGTGGTGGTGGCAGGCTGGCACAGGCCTTGTCACTGGTGCACAGGCCTCCGTGCTGCCGCAACGTGCCTTATGGCCTTAGTTCTCATGGTAGATTCTTGTGTCCTGGAACAGTTTGGAAATCATTGGTTTGAATCTGTGGTTTTGTCTGTTTCTTGTCTTAACACTTTGGAAGACTTAATTCCTTTATAAGAGTTCTGTCTATGATATATCTTAACCACGCTGCACTTGTTCCCTTTTCTTTTTTTGTAGGTTACATTTTATGTGATTTTAAGTACAACTAAAGTGAATGTTGATACAAGGGACTTGGACATTAAACTAAAACTGGAAACGTAAGATTTCTTTTTTACAGTTGTATTCAGCATCTTCTTAATGCTTGTAAACATTCTGAGATGGCTGTGGTTTGATTGTGGAGGCAACATAATTATAGCATAGAAATGGTTAATGGTTTTTAAAAGAAGACTCCTTTTGTTTCCTTTTTGTTGCAGAACAAGTGATCAAGTTAATTTGGATCCAATTACTGCAAGTGCTAAAGTAGTTATCGAACTGCTTCTGTCACTCACAGGGTAAGTGTTTGAGAAGTTAGCATAACAAATTGATGCTAGAGACAACCCTTTATAACAGTCATTAAAATGTGATGTTTCTTTCAGCCTAGAAAGGAGACGCCTGAGGGTGGACATGATTGAGACATATAAAATTATGCATGGGAGGGATAAAGTGGATAGAGAGATGCTCTTTACACTCTCACATAACACCATAACCAGGGGATATCCACTAAAATTGAGTGTTGGGAGAGTTAGAACAGACAAAAGAAAATATTTCTTTACTCAGCATGTGGTCAGTCTGTGGAACTCCTTGCCACAGGATGTGGTGACGGCATCTGGCCTGGATGCCTTTAAAAGGGGATTGGACAAGTTTCTGGAGGAAAAATCCATTACGGGTTACAAGCCATGATGTGTATGTGCAACCTCCTGATTTTAGAAATGGGCTATGTCAGAATGTCAGATGCAAGGGAGGGCACCATGATGCAGGTCTCTTGTTATCTGGTGTGCTCCCTGAGGCATTTGGTGGGGCCGCTGTGAGATACAGGAAGCTGGACTAGTTGGGCCTGTGGCCTGATCCAGTGGGGCTGTTCTTATGTTCTTATGTTCTTACGATAGGGTTGCTAAGCCTTCCCAGGTGTACTTTGGAGGCAACGTCATTGGAGAAAGTGCTATGAAATCCGAAGATGACATTGGTAGCTTAATTGAATACGAATTCAGAGTAAGTTGGTCTATATCAAGAAATGATTTTCTCTGTTAAATATTCAGCATCCTTATAATTTCCCTTGGGATTATTTCAAAATAGTAGTCTTAGCTTTGCACCGTAACTGTCTTTTTCTTTTTTAAAAGAGACCTCTATTCTGGTGAAGCTGGCCATTGAATTTTCCAAAGGTGCTCTCTGTTTAAATGTATGTGGCATTTTATGTATCGGTGGCCATACATGAATGCATGCAGATGAACAAATATGTATGTGGCCATTTTGGCTGGGATCCTAAGCATTCTGATTGTATTCTGGTCTTGGAATGGGGCTTTCCTGGACCTTCTGACTGCAGCACCTTGTCCACTTCTCCAGCTGATCTTGTGGATCAGAGAACCCTCTGTAAAACCATTTGCTATATTGCGAGGAGTTGCAGTTGTGGGGGGAATTAGGAGGAAAACTAACATACACAATTAGTGAGTGAGTGGAAATGTGTTCTGCAACCACAAGTGCTCTGTTGGACCCATGCCACTATTCTGAAACATGTCATCTTTCTGAGGCAGAGTGCATTTACCCTTTAGTAAATGTTGCACAAACAAGAACGTTTGTGGGAGCCATCAGGAATAGGAAATAAGTACAAGGAAATAGGCATTTCAGTTGTTCCTGATCTTCTCTATTAACCTACTTTCTTGTTGAATTTCCAATTTAAATACTTCACTGACCTTAAATACCTCACTATGCATGTTTGCATGTCATCCTAATGTTTTCCTGGGAGTCAGTCTCTTTAAACACAGTAGAGAAATGCATGCAAAGGATCTCTTAAAAAAAAAAACATGCAGAGGATTACACTCTCAGTCAGTCTGCTTATACTAAACTAAACTGCCTTCATTTAATAAATTCCCCAAGTGTTTTAATTTTACTGAACTTTATTTAAAAAAAACAAAAACTTTTCTAAACTGAAATCTGAGTCATGTGATATTTGTAGTACAATTAGGGCTACTATAATTTCATTTGACTGCTGCCTTAGGGCCCAATCCTTTCCAACTTCCCAGCACCAGTGCAGCAACAGTGCAGCCCCGAACTGAGGGAACAAATGTTCCCATACCTTGAGAATGTCTCTGTGACCGTCCCTACCACCGCAGGATGCACTGCGTGCCCCATTGGTACAGCTACACCAGCCCTGGAAAATTGGATAGAATTGGGCCCTTAGTTATCAAAAGTATTCTAAGAATTGCATTTTCAGGAAACATAGTTTTTGGAATGCCTACTTTTATACCATATTGCAATTTTTTTAAAAAAGTGTGTGTGTGTGTATCTATAGTTATATTTAAAAAAAACAAAACCAATTTCTTACAGATTACTAACCTGGGCAAGCCACTTAAAACATTTGGTAGAGCTTCATTGGACATCATGTGGCCAAAAGAAATTAAGGGAGGCAAGTGGCTGCTGTATTTGGTATCAATACACTCTAAAGAGTTAGGAGAACTCCAGTGTGAACCTCAGAATGAAGTAAACTCTTTGAAAATTAAGGTAAATGAATCTGTTTGGCAGCATTTCATGTAAAAGGAAATATGGTGTTGGGACAATAGATTGGTTGGTGTCTTGAACCATGGAACTGCAGATTGAAGGCTGTCTGCCATACTGACATGGGATCAAAGCAGATTCTGTGTTTTGAGAGGGCTTTTGTAAGCTCACTGTACTGGTCCTCCACCAGTGCTGAGTGTTGTAAATGCGTTGTAAGGCATGCTTGCAACATTCAGCACTGGGTCAGTGGTAGTCTGCATTGAGCCAGCCCAGCCAGAGGCCTGCTGCATGCTGCCCAGAGCAAGGGACGAGCTCCAGGCAGCGGAGAGGTTAGTTGGGGTGTGGGGGAGTTGATCTGGGGTGGGGGGAGGGTAAGAGAAGGCAGGGTGGAGGGAAGGAGGGAGCAAGGCAGGAAGGGATAGGACTGACCAAATCCAGAACCCTGCATTGGGCCTCCTGGCCAGATATAGAGCTTCTCAATTCTGTGCCAGCAAAATAGCCACAAGGCTGCATGGATTAAAGGGAACCATTCATGTATGCTGCTGTCTGTACAATCATTGCCACAAATGGGCCTGATAACTGCACAGAGATTTGTGGTGGTGTGATCTGTATGATTTGCTCCAAAATGATGTCTGCGTATGAACTGTGTCATTACAGATGCCTTGGAGCAGGTAGTAGAATTTAGTACTTCTGTGAAACTATCATCTAAATATTCAGTTTCAGTAGTTTAGATATTCTGTAGCATACTGCTTGTTGACTGCTTTTATATGCTGGTTCATCATTTTTATAGACGTCTAAAAGTTCAAGGAAGAAACGTGAAGTTGCAGAGAAGCAGACAGAGGGTACCAAAATTTTTCCTTTATTTCCAGAAAGAAAATATAAGACTTTGGTAAGCACCTATCTTAACTAATGACCAGTTGCGGTCTTACCTCTTTACTTTTATTTTGGGGTTCAGTGATGAAACGACAAGAGTTTTGCTCTTCTTTTGCTTCTGTAGATATTATGCATACAAATTTGAAGTCTTAAATGATAAGCATAATGTATGGTTGAATTAGGTTGTGAAGATCTATTTAATATGTTTAAAATATCTCTTGAAATTCATTTTAAATTCAGCCTTCAAAGAGTCTTGTGGCATTTGAGAATTCATTAGTGACTTTATTATGGCAAGCACATTTGTCGCTTAGAGCTCAGTTTGTCAGATGAATGACGGATGAGTGAGTTCTACTCTGTGGAAATTTTCACCAAAGAAAAGCATTGGTCTTAAGCCACTTCTGCCCAATGTTGCATATATATAACAGGGACCAGATGTGTACACCTGTGGGCAAGGCAAAAATGGATTAAAGCTAAAACTGGACTCTTCATTGTCTGTTGTTGTTGCAGCACGAACTGCTCTCTTTCTGGAATTTATAATTTTAAAGAGGAGCAGAAATAGAAAGGAAAGCAAAGATTCTTCCTGAACTAGTGACATTGTTGAAAACTGCAAAAGTTTTGTCCGGTGGTTCTGAGAGAAGTTGGGATGGACCATTTCATACGAGTAATTTGCTTAGTAACAGAATAATATTAAATGCTACTTTTGCTGTATCTAAAATTTTACTCCCAAGATTTTTTATGGTCACAAGATATCATACTTGGCAAAAAAAAATTGATGAAAACATTATCTACTTTCAAGTGTTCCCTTTTCAAAACATGCTTTGTATTTAATTCAGGAATGTAACATGGATGCCAACTGTGTCACCATAAAATGCCCTTTGCAAGGTTTGGACAGCAAGGCATCTGTAGTGTTGCGTTCAAGATTGTGGAATAGCACCTTCTTGGAGGTAGGTTTCAGTAACTCATTCGATATGGATTTTCATTAGCCCCTTTCACTTGTTCCAATGTCAGAATGTTGTTTTTCCTTTGTCCCAAACTAGGAATTTTCAAAAATGAACTACGTAGATATACTCCTTAGAGCTACAATCAGCATTGCTGCAGCTGCGGATAATATTAAACTGGCAAATGAAGCTACTCAAGTGAGTTGGTAACATTTCTTTAATGATGGCTGTAAGCATCATATAGTAGAAACTGCTTCCTTCAAGGGATTACCATAGCATATCCAACCATATCCAGTACTTTCAAGTGGCTGATTCTGTTTACTGTGCCTCCAAAATGTTAACATACTAGTTGGCATTTGTTACTCTAGGACTTATAATTTGCTAACTTGGTTTCCAAGAGGTCTGTACAGTCCTAGTTCCAGGCAGCAGCAGAGCTGGGGGTGTGTGTGAAGTGGTAAGTATAGCACACTCTGCAACGTGCCATGTAAGCGCCCCTCCCCCTTGGCCATTCGGAGCAGCGACAGCAGAGTACCATCGTCACCCTGAATGGCCCCGATGCTGAGGGGAAGGGGCACTTACATGGCATGTTGTGGAGTGTGCCGTATTTACTGCCTCTCCAACTCTACTTATGGTTCCTGGAGACAACATTGTTAGATGTCGCTGTGTTCAAAATGCACTCGATGGAGGACAAAGGCATGTATTGGAAATCTATATTATCATTTCCATATCTGTTCTCATATAATTTAACATCATTGTGAATGTAACCAGGTCAGATCTTATTAGACATCTATTGCATTCCTGTGATGCTATTGGTGAAGCTCTCAAGCCACTGATCATGTCACAACTTCCTATTAAAGCTGAGCAATCAAACTGCATTTATTCATTATCATGAAGTTTCTCTAGAAACAATAGAACATCTCAGCAAAGTAAACTTGGCTTTAAAAAATATAACGTCGAGGTATTCTGAACTTCTAAAGTACATTTTTAAACATTTGTCTGCGGCCATAGCACATACCAGTTTAAAAAACTTAGATCCCAAAGGTTCTAATGAGAGTTTGTGAATTGCAAAAAATGTATTCCTGGGTTGAGCACGAAAGATACTGCATGATATTGGGAAACTATTTTAGGATGGTGGGTAATGTTAGATCAATGAGTTTTGTAGTTCAAAAGACATTAGCACTGATGCCAATCTGAAATTTTATTACACTATTTGCACATATAAAATTATTTCCTCCCTATTGACATTAATATATGTTTCCCCTTCTCCTTAGGTGAGAGTTACTGTCTTTCCTGCAAAGACTGTAGCGTTGTATAAAGGAGTACCTTGGTGGATCATCTTAGTTGCTATTCTTGCAGGGTTATTGATGCTTGCTCTCTTGGTATTTCTACTCTGGAAGGTGAGTGAGTTCTTACTAGTGGTCTATGTTATATATTTCTTGAAAGGTGCAAGCAGTTTACTAAAAAAATATATTTTTACAGAGGGAAAGAGGGCATTGTAAATGCTAGTATAAAGGAATATGTTCTCCTTTTGGGTAAGATGTTTTTACTGAAACAAGAACATGGTAGGAAAAACCTGTTAGTTTTAAATCCTGCCTTATTTGGGCTGAAATGCCAATGGGAATTTAAACTCATTTCACACAAAAATAAAAAAGATTCAGGATAGCATTTGTTCATATTCAAATGGTAGTACTTGGATAGTTCTTAAAACATGAAAACTACTTTTGAAATTGTCATGAAATAGGCAAGTGATTCATTAGCTGAAAATTATGTTGGAATTGCTGTTGGAGATACACAGACGTCGGGATTCAGAAAGTGCACAAGATTGCGAATGAGACTGTCTAGTGTGTGCTCCGAGATATTGTTTGTTAAAGTCTGTTCAAATATAGTATACTGAAGGGCTCTAGCAATTTATTAAAGATGTTAATACATTGCCTAAAAATATAATGGGCACAAACATTTTTCATGGAAGGACCCAGTGCCCTCACTTGGGGGATTCTCATAGGACTCAAGAAAGCTGTATTTCTTCCTTCCCACTACTCTCTACATATGAGACTTTATAGAAAGTTGGAAGGTTTGGGTGTGCTTCCCATATCCCCTGTCCAGCCACTCCCTCAGTGCAGTTGAAGTTATGTAAGATTTGAGTCTACAGCTGCTTGTGTTCTGTTGAATCCTATGGGGATTCCTTCATGCACTTTCTGAAAGTGGTTTTCAACAGCTTTACTTACTGAATCCGACCAAATGTATTCAGGTTTCATATCATGTCTTCTCACGCTCTTGTTCGAACACCAAACTCTTTCTAGACTAGAAGCTTGGGAGTTATTGCTGGAGGAAGTCTGTATCACAAGACCTCAATGACTCCCAGCCCTATGCATGAAACACGTGTCAATCTTCCAAAATAATAATTTTTTAAAAAATTGCTTATGCATTAAATATCAGTTGATTGGTAATGTACAGAAGGATTAAAGTGTCAATAAGTTAGTCACCTATGAAAAATTCTCTTGCAAAAGTATCAATCTGAAAAATTGTGACATAATCGGATGAATAATTTTGAAACGCATATACAAGCAAACCTAGTTCACCCTCTTCTTTTTGCTTTTCACATTCGTCCATAAAATTGACTAAATGCCTTGCTTCCTTATAGTGTGGTTTCTTCAAGAGAAATAAGAAAGATCATTATGATGCCACATATCACAAGGCTGAGATCCATGCTCAGCCATCTGATAAAGAGAGGCTTACTTCTGATGCATAATATTGATCTACTTCTGTAATTGGTAATTGATCAGTTTTTTTTTAACTTGTTAGCTGTGGGACATGCTTTGGTTGTGGTGGCTAATGACTGGAAGCTTGCTGCATCTGTTCCCCTAATTGCCTCGTTTCCAAATATCAATTTTTGCTTGCTTACATTGTTTATAATAATCCCTTTCTCAATGCACGAGGATGTAAATCCTTTTGTCAATTATTTTTTTAACAGCTGTCTACTTGTGCATTCTTCCTTGAAATTCTGAAGGCTTGATCATTTAAAGCTGGTGCCCCAAACCTTAAATACATAGGGTTGTATCCTACTTCTTTTTGCACAAGTGGCAAGATAGTTTGTACCAGTTTCTCCTTTTCTCTGCACCCCCTCTAATCTGCCCCTGAGGATCTTCAGGAGCAGATTTTTGGGGGATGCAGAAGGAAAAGATCAGCAAACCTTACCTATGCCTCTCTCAAATAGGATACAACTCTAGGCACACACAATTTAGAAGACACTATGTATTGCTGGGGCCTATGTATTTTATTGTGAAAAAGGAAAGAACTCTGTTTTAAACTGAGTGGTTTTTAAACTATTCCAAGGAATCCTGGATTAGCAGGATTTCCTCAGAAGACCAGTAATATTAGGAAGCTTTACTGAGAGACTGCATATCTACCGGTATCGATAAGATCCTTCCTGTAGGAGCATACCTGGTGTGTTCTAAATAGAACACTCAAGTGCTCTCAATTCATATGTCTGTGGGAAGTCTCAACAGAACACATGAGCTGATTGTGCTTTTTAGAACATGCCTCATAATTCCCTGCAATGTGAAGAGATTCCATAGCACTCATAGGTTTTTCAGCAGATAAACGGATACAAAAAATATTTCTTAAAAGAAGTTTTAAAAACACACAGCTAAGCTGTCCTTGGATCATAAATATCAAGAAGCTTGAGAATTTCAGCCCTCTTAGAAAATACAAGAGCATTTGCGTATGTGAGGCTGGCATTTGCTTTGAATTTCTTGTGGTATGTATCTGAACATTTGATTTTTGCAAATGTGAAAGAAAAAGCAGACGGGAAATAGCTGAATGAGCGTTATGGCCAAGGTAGTTTTACTTTCAATCTTATACACATTCGCTGGGAGTAAGTCTGAACTCAGTAGGGCTTACTGAAGCAAGAACATATTTAAGCCTCACGCACGAAAGTGTTTTCTCATTTGATTTTAGTGGAAAATAACTTTCTTACACCTTTGCTTGGGGTAGCAGCCTTAAAGCACATGCCTCCTTTTAATACAACTAGTTCAGGATTTCTCAGACTTACCAGGGTCATGGCACCCCTGCAGCTTCCTTCCCTGCTCAGCCAGATACTACCATCTTGGATCATGCAAAATCTCACGCAATCCAAGATAACTTGCATGATCCAAGATGGTGGCATCCAAATCTCACAAAATCTTGTGTACTCCAAGATCTTACTCCAAGATCTTAAGATTAACACCCAAATCTCATAAGATTTGATTAATTTTAACTAGGTCTTTTGTAAGGATGCATAGGTGCTGCCATATTGAATCATGCAAGATTTCATGTCATCCAAGATAGCAGCACCTGGGATTGCTGGTAGGAGGTGTCAGGGACATTCTGCAGCACCCCTGGGAGTTTGCCATGGCACCTTACGGCGCTGCGGCACACAGTTTGGGATCCACTGAACTAGACATTTGAACTATTAAGAGGCTCAAATGAATCTCCTAACATTAAGAGAAAGAAATGAGTTCGTATTACTGATATTAAGTTAGCATTTTAAGCTTTACAGATTATAATCACAGTAACCAGAATCCAATATAGACTGTACATAAATCCATTTGGATTATGACCCATGTGTGCAGTCTACAGATTTTAATGGGATATGGGCTGTAACCCGTACAGATCTTGAATATTAATAATTTTTTTTTGATACTAGTGCTCCCCTGTTCAGAAGTTAAATAGCTTTATTAACTGCTAATGCATGCTAAACACCTTTGCTGCTTGAACTGCCTTTTCAGTAAAATAAAAGGATGTTGTTGTTCCGTTTCTGTGGGAAGTATACGGGTAAATTTTCAGCTTACATTTTTCTATACTTGAAGTACGCATTTCTTCTTTGAAGCCTGCCTACTGCATGATACTTTGTGCTCTTGCAAGACTTGAGTTTATCTGTGCAACTATACATTGTGCTTGCTGGATTGCCAGGATGACTACATTGAACTTGCTGCCTTACATCTGAATGTTGACTATAGGAGAATCAGCCATTCCTCAAATACAGAAAATATCTGACTCCCTCTTGAAATACCCAGTCCCTTAAAACACTGATACTTATACCCTCAGAGTAGTTTCTTAACACTGCTATAACAGAGCCACAAAGTAAGAAATTAGATTGTTGCCACTTCTGAGTGACTCTCACGCCAACTTGAGGAGAGTGAACAACCTCGTTCATCCCCTCATGTTTCACTATATCAAGGGTGCCCAAACCCCGGCCCTGGAGTCACATGCGGCCCTCGAGGCCTCTCAATGTGGCCGTCAGGAAGCCCCCAGTCTCCAATGAGCCTCTGGCCCTCCAGAGATTTGTTGGAGCCCACACTGGCCCGACGCAACTGCTCGCAGCGTGAGGGCAACTGTTTGATCTCTCACATGAGCTGTGGGATGAGGGCTCTCTCCATTTCTTGCTGTTTCACATCTGTGATGCAGTAGTGACAGCAAAGGAAAGGCCAGCCTTGCTTTGTGCAAGGCCTTTTATAGGCCTTGAGCGATTGCAAGACCTTCATTCATTCATATAAGTTCATCTTTAATATAGTCATATATGTAAACTTATGTAAATTTATTCAAATTTTAAATGTAAATTAATTCTTTTTTCTCCCGGCCCCCGACACAGTGTCAGAGAGCTGATGTGGCCCTCCTGCCAAAAACTTTGGACATCCCTGCACTATATGAAAGATAAGGATCAGCCTCTTAATGTATGCTGTGCTTCACATAGACAGTGAAAGGGATTCTTACCACTCCTCACAGCCTCTCAGCCTGGCACAATGTGAAAGGCTGGTCTCTTCCCTGAGGCCTCTGGAAACATTTGGCTATACTCTCAGTATGTGACTTCTCAGCCCAGTGCAAGGATGGTTATCACCACTGAGAGGCTGTCCCTGTTCCCCTTCAACCCCCACGAGTCCCTGATGCAAGGAGATTTGGGAAGAAGGAAAAGGTCTATCTGTCCCACCCAGCCCAGAATAAAATGAGATGGTGGACCAGTACAATTTTTCAGAGATCTCAGAAGACACAGAGAAGTATTCATAGTAAACCTGTAACAAAGGGGGTAGCAAAACAAGTAGGTAATAGTGGTACCCATCATTGCTTGCTGCCAGACTAGCCTCCATCTTCTGTAAAATCTGGGTTGGATTTGTTCTGGCATATTAAGCACTATTTACAAATCATGAACAAGATCTCCCAACTTCAAGTTTTTACTCTGAGTTCTCTATGATGTGGAAAGCTCAAAGTAAGGATGGGGAAAAATTTCCATCACGCCAATCCACAAATGAGAATTGCCCAGGAGAGATTGAACAGACGAAGCTGTTAGAGTATTATTCAGACTATTGATCCATTCAGCCCAGTTTCAGTGGACCATCACATAGGGCTACAGTAGCTCTCCAAGGGGATGGACACCAATATTTCCAGCTCAGCTTCCTGAGATCTTTTACAGTGGACATATGGCAAATGGAACCCAAAGCTTCCTATAGGCAAAGCACATGCTCTACCAATGAGCTACAATCCCCTTCTCATCACTTGGAGTGGTCACCTTGGTGGAATCTTGGCCTACAGTATTTGTTTTCACTACCAACAAGGCTGTTAATATAGGGTTGAAATCCCTGAACCTCACAATGATCTTGACTACATAGGAAGTAAAACCATGTTGACTCAAAAATGAGTTGGGATGACTTTTCACATTTTTATCCCACCCTTGCTCCAAGCTCAAAGTGGTGAACATAGTTTTCCTTTTCTTCTGTCTCACAACAACCCTGTGAGGGAGGTGAGGCCAAAAGATAGCAGTTGGCCCATGGTCATCCAGGAAGCTTTGTGGCTGAGTGGGGATTTATAGGTTTAACTCCTGAACCACCATCCTGGCTCTCAATTAATGGTTCTGGATTATTGGAGGTGTTCTCTGCTTACATCTTGGGTTTGCACTGTTTGCTGTCACTTTCTTCTGTTATGTAAACTACTATATGTTTGGGCATTTTGTGAATGGCCTCTATAGGCACTCAAGTGTACTAATACCAGGTCAAAATTACAGTACATATAATGTCCCTGTGGCTCCTGTGTAACTGCAATCTGGATGTTTCTTTCCTCTCTATATAGTGCGGGTTCTTCCAGCGTTCTAGGTACGATGACAGCATCCCCCGATACCATGCTGTAAGAATTCGGAAAGAGGAGAGACAGATCAAAGATGGGAAAACTAAAGAAAATCATGCAAAAAAACAGTGGATCACAAAATGGAATGAAAATGAAAGTTATTCCTAGGAACTTCCCCCGGAATCAAAGGCTTGCATGGTCTTTAAAGTGACTTTGATTCATACAATGGATAGATGAAGACCTGTGTCCAGCAACGGCTGCCTTTTTGTAGATCTTGTTACTTTTCTAACAGAGCTTTTTGTTTTACAAACTTAAAAAAAACAAAACTATTTAAGCCAACCTGTATGCAATATTTAACATTTCCAATCTTTAAAAAAAATTAAGAACTGTATTCTTCATCAGCCTTGAAGTCAGAGTGTAAGCCTGGTCCTTACTATAAAGAGTGTATAATTGGCACACAGAATCAAGGGCCCTACTAATATGGGCTAAAGGGTGAAACAGCCCTTAATCAAAAGGGATGAGGAGAAACAGAATTGAAGATAACCTGGGGTCTTTTGTTTCTCCAAATTGATTTTCAGTCCAAAATTCAAACCATCAGTCAGGAAAGAGGGAGAGGAGAGCCTATAGAACAGAGATTTTTGTCAACCTTTTTCATCTCATGGCACACTGAAAAGGTGCTAAAATTGTTAAGGCACACCATCAGTTTTGATAATTTACATGGCGCACTGCACTGCCACTGGGGGGGGGGGGGAGCACCACACATCTCCCAATGGCACTAGTAATAAATGATCCTTCCCCAGACTCCTGGTGCACACATGTGGACCATTCACTGTACACCAATCTGCCATGACACACTGGTTAAAAATAGCTGCTAGAGAGGTAGCTAGGTGACTGTTCTTCTTGCTCCTTCTCTCTGGAGCATAGCCACACAACTCCCTTTCATGTAGTGAATCTGTTTTCTCCCATTCAACATTTGCAGCCAGAATCCTGGGTTACTAATGGTCATCTCTTAGCTCCTCCCCCACACAAAGGCATATTGCTATCTCTTGGATGGAGAAGAAAACAGTCCATCTTGTGCACAGTGCAGCTGTATGTATGTGAGAGATGTTGTCCTGCTGTAGCCCAAAGACTTAAACAGTCGAATCATCACATAGCTTGCTTAGTTTTAGGAACAGGAGTGGTTTGGCTTCTGAAAGGCTGAAAGCCTTTGTTTTGTTTTGAACCTGTATATAACAAACAGCAAGTGTTTTCTGACTTTAAAAGCTTTGATGTATTTGTTGGTTTTTGTTTTTGGCAATAGGTGGGTGCATGGTCCCTTAAAAATGCAAGAGCTTTTACAATGTGATATGACTTGCAGCACAATCTTAGGCATGTCTCCTCAGAAGTAAGTCTCACTGAACTCAGTGGGGCTTACTTACAGGAAAGTGAATAGGTTTGCAACCTGACTTTCTAAATGAAAGGTGCTGAGACTGAACTTGGATATGGAAGTCATATTCACGTGGAAACTATTCTCTATGGGTTTGTAGCGAATAGCTAATGTTTCTCAGTACAGACTATGGCATACATTTTAACGACACTTTAAATTGTTGTACTAGTCCTACTGTAAAGAGGGGAGGGGAACTAAAAAACTTCAACTCCCACCAACTCCAAAAGCCATAATTGTGCACTCTCACTATGGCACTGCATTTTTCAGGTGAAAGTGGGGTCTCTAAATCTGCTAATGTTTTATGCTAAGACTCTTAGCCATGGTTAGTTAGGAAAGTGTGTGATTGTAAATGTGCAATAGGTCATGTCTCAATAAACGTTTTAAAAATCAATTTGTGTGAATCTGTTGCTCACACCAAATATACACAGGTTTGTTTTCTAAAGCTTGAACATTTGTTGTACTTTTTTGTATATACTGTAAGTCATTCATATATTTATTTTTACAATAAATCTTTGCCTTTGACTATCTGTAAAGCCAAAGATTTTTAACTAGACTTTAAAACTAGTTAGCAATAGCATTACAAGAGTTCAGCAACTGAATCTGAACACATTCCGCCACATGTGCCAATCTTTAATACTGCTGCATTTCAATGAGTGATGAAGCATTCTGGGAAACTCTTCGTTGCCTATTTCTGGTTATGTAGTAGAGAAATTTTGTAGCTTCTAAATAATTTGTGCACTAATGCATACCTGCAGATTTTTATCTATAGAAGTTTTATATGACTAACTTAATGGAAAGTATGGCAAGTGGTCCTTGGGATCAGGGAGGGAGAAAGGTTTTCTAACTCTGTATAGAGCAAAATTAACTACTGCAAATGTTACAGCACTTGAAACTAAATATAAGCTCCAAAATCTAACTACGGGATCTATACTGGTCAACTTGAGACTACTGAGGTGTGTCCAAAATATCTAAATTTTAGTTGTAAGACTAGTTCCATACATTCATACTACAACAATACTTGTGATTGTAACAAAGGTATTTGCAATTTTTTAAAGAGATGTCTTAAAGATATTGGTACTGATGAAATAAACATTCTAAACATATTGACATTTACTGCAAATGATATATCAACAAACATTTAGTATGTAGATAGTGAGACAGGATGAACACTGTGCAAAACTTTAAATATTTACCTTCAATTATTAAATGTCTATGCCTTAAGCCCTATAGTCACCCTACAAAAAACTATCATTTTGGAGGTGCTTATTGCCCTTTTGAAGGTTTAAAGCTGATTTTGATCTCTGTTAGTGTCAACTTTTTATTATTCAAATGGCTCTTTTGACCATGTATTTTATAAAATGTCCAGCTTTTTTGAACAGGCTTTTTTCTTTTAAAATGTGTATATTTTCTCTCGATAAACCTCAACTATGGTTCCAGTGCCTAAAGCTATAACCTGCCAAGTGCTGCTTCTCCCTCTCCTTTCTGTGAGGCCTGCACAAAGAGCCTCATAACAGCAAGTTTGGTGGATTGCATCTTAAATCATTATCAATGAAAACTTCACCTCTGTTACTGGACTACTTAAGATCCAACAGGCTTGGTCACTTGAAATGGTAAAATGTTGAAACACTACTGTATCTTTTTATGAGAACATGGTTGTCATGCTGAAGGCTTGTCAAAAGGAATGAACACCTAGGCAGTGTTTCATTAGGGCTGGTTTTAGAAGTGTCTTCTCGAATCACATTCACTGGTATATACAGTATTCATCTTATACATTGACTGTTATTAACATCTAATGTTAGATCATGGCTAAAAATTACCTGTGGATATTTGTATAAAAGTGTGAAATAAATTTTATATGAAAAGCTTCTGTCTTTGCTCGTAATATGCTTACATATTACAATTTTACAACATATTACAAATTACATAATTTACATTTTAATTAATTTCTATAACTTTATAATATTGATAACTTTATAATTATTATATGTAATTATATAATAAATGATATAAGACATTTTATTTCTATAAATATTTGCTTTACATATTATACACAGCAAAACATAGGCCCAGTCCAACTAGAATTGTGATAGGCAGTGCAAACCTATGTATATTTACTCAGATTTACTAAGTCCCATTGAGGCAAATGGAACTTACTCAAATATTAAGAATATTTATAAACCTCTTTTCAACAAGAAGTTCACAAGGCAGTTTACAAAGCAAAATAAATAAATGGTGCCCTGTCCCTAAAGGACTCAAACATCTAAAAGAGATGCAGAATAGACACCAGCAACAGTGTCCCATCAAATCTATGCTCTAGACCAGAGGTTCTCAAACTGGTGGGTCGTGACCCACCAGTTCGTGTAACACTTCCTGTGTCCCTTTAAGGGGTGGGGAAAGGGGAGGGAAGCAGCAACGTGATCCCCAGGATCGCGATGCTGAAGGGGGCGCTTTGCACTTACTTTAAGAAGGCAGGGCTGCAGGAGGTGCGGGGAGCCTTGCGCAGCCCTGTACAGCGCTCCCTGAGGCTTGGAACTTTCACTAAAAGCGGGTGCAAAGCACCTCCTGTAAAACAGAAGTACTTCGTGCCCGCCTGGGGATTGTCCCCTTAGCCCTTCCCCTGCAAGAACTTACTGAGGGAATAAAGCTCCCATCTGCTTTGCACCCTATCCAGATGTGCTCTATAGCCACTGCCAGCTTCTTCTACATGTGCTTCAAAACACATTTGCCATGTACACACTTTACAAGTTGACATGGACTTATATTTTGCAGTGGGGCTACACCAAGTGTCATTTTGAACCCAGAATCTAGCAGCATTTCTTAGGATTAAACCATTTCTGCTCAATATTGCACAGACGCAACAGGGATCAAATGTGTACACCTGTGGACTGGGCAGAAATGGGTTAAACCAACACACTTTGATGCAGCTGTTAGCAGAGAGAGAGGAACATGAGACCATGTGAAACTGGTAAATTACCTTACCTTAGATATATAACTTGACGGTATTATTTGTAATTACTAGTGGTCAAAACTGAAAACCTTGGTGTCAATCTCATCGTCCCCCTAAAGCAGGGGTGTACAAACTTTTTGGCAGGAGGGCCACATCATCTCTCTGACACTGTGTTGGGGGCTGGGAAAAATATAATTAATTTACATTTCAAATTTGAATAAATTTACATAAATGAACATATTAGAGATGGAACTTATATGACTGAATGAAGGTCTTGCAATAGCACAAGGCCTATAAAAGGCCTTGCACAAACAAGGCCAGCCTTTCCTTCACTGCCGCTGCTGCATCACAGATGTGAAACAGCAAGCAGTGGAGGAAGTTCTCATCCCACAGCTCATGAGAGAGGTCGAACACTCACTTCACACTGAGAGCAGTTGCTTCAGGCCAGCAGGGGCTCCAGCAAGTCTCCAGAGGGCCAGAAGCTCATTGGAGACTGGGGGCTTCCCATGGGCCGGACTGGAAGTTTTCAAGGGCTGCAAGTGGCCCCAGGGCCGGGGTTCGGGCACCCCTGCCCTAAAGCTTGGTGCCTGGGGTCACTGACCACCTCAACCCCGCCCCCCCCTTAGCTACAGCACTGCTGAGTGAAGTTCTTCCCTTGGGAGCAATCAAAGTGTTTTTACAAGAGCAATGGGAAAAATGAGTTTGTGTAGGGTAGAAGTTTTGCACAACTTCTGTATGACAAGTTAACTACGAAACTTCTAAATTACATTAAAAAAAATTCCACAGCAACAAGTAACTGTAACACTTGCAGCCAGTCAAGACAGAGAAGAAGCCAAAATGCAAAGAAAAGAGTTGAAATCAACATGAACATGGCTAAAGCAAATTAAGGCTGCAATCCTGTGCACAGTTAACTAGGAGTAAGCTCCACTATATGCAAGTATCTTGTGGTCTTGTGTGTGCTCCCTGAGGTATCTGGTGGGCCATTGTGAGATACAGGAAGCTGGACTAGATGGGCCCTGGGCCTGATCCAGCAAGGCTCTTATGTTCTTATGTTCACTGAACACAGTGGCTCTTCCTTCTGCATAAACTCCCACAGGATTGAGCTGCACAAGTCCTTCTTCACCCCATGCAGATTTAAGGAGGAATTCTCTTTTTGAAAAGAAAAGGATAATCTTTTTGCTTTTCTGGCCCAGAGTCTCTTTTGGTGATAAACAGAAAAAGGTGTGAATGTCACATGTCTATTCTGTTTTGCTTCCAATCCGGGATGATGTGGGTTAAGATGATGCAAACTCCTGAAACCAGGGTGACCGGATGTCAAAACTGCAAAAGAGGACAAGGCACCCCAAAATGTAGGACATGACAAAAGAAAAGCTAAAAACACTCATAGCAACATAAGAACAGCCCTGCTGGATCAGCCATAGGTCCATCTAGTCCAGCTTCCTGTATCTCACAGTGCCCAACCAAATGCCTCAGGGAGCTCACAAGACAACAAGAGACCTGCATCCTGGTGCCATTGCTTGCATCTGGCATTCTGAGGTAACCCACTTCTGAAATCAGGAGGTCACACATACACATCATGGCTTGTAACCTGTGATAGACCTCCAGAAATTTGTCCAAACCTCTTTTAAAGGCATCTAGGCCAGATGCCATCACTACAGTCACCACACTTGTTCATTGATTTCATGCTATTAGGACAAATAAAGGTTCTGATTCTTTCATGTGGTCAATTTAAACACTAGATTACTTCCCAAATTTATTAATAAGTACTTATTAGATTACTGATGTAATAGTTTTATTACATATAATTTATTAATTCCAAGAAGGCTATGCGCTGCCTACAGGGGCTGCTTACAGGGAAAAGGAGGGCGTTAAGTTCACCAGAAGCTTCCGTGAGCAGTGAGACCTTGAGAAGCGACTGACAAGCAAGGCTGAGCTATTCCAGCTGCTCTTCAGTGTGAGTGAAGTTGTCGTCTCAGGGCCCAATCCTATCCAATTTTCCACTGCTGGTGCAGTTGTGGCAGTGGGGTGTGCACTGCATCCTGTGGTGGAGGGGCAGTCCCTGGGGCCTTCTCAAGGCATGGGAACGTGTTCCTTTACCACGGGGCTGCACTGTGGCTACACCAGAGCTGGAATATTGGATAGGATTGGTTGCCCTTTACTGAGAGAAAAAGAGCTGTTTGTCGGCCAGCATGGGAGGCAACCACGCCAGAAGTGATAGCAAACTGTTGAAAGATCCATCTGGAATGTTGTTTGGTTCTTACTGTAAAAAAAACGGGGGGCGGGGGTTTAGAGAAAGCCTGACCGCCTTGCATAAAAGTCAAGGGAGCAAATCCAATGACCCAGAAAGGCAGTATAGAAATAACAGTTGTCGTTATTATGATCCAGGACACAAGGTTTAAAAAAGAGGACTTGTCCTGGAAAAAGAGGACGCCTGGTCACCCTGCCTGAGACAGGCACACACAGTGATGCAGTCATTCTTCCTGCTTCTCTACCACTTTTCATTTCAAGGAACAGATGTGATGCACAAGATGTAGGTGCAAACAAGGAAACGCAGGGCTGGGCTGTGAGGCTGCAAACCTGCCCACACTTTCCTGGGAGTAGGCCCCATTGACTACAATCGGGCTTCCTTCTGAGTAGACATGCCTAGGCCTGGGCTCGCAGGCCGCCCCCGGCGCGCAAGGAGGGCTGCGATTGTGCGGGGGGCAGGAGCGGGGCGCGCTGCGGCTGCCACCTTCTCACCTCCCCAGCCCCGCCTCCGAGCCCTCCTCTTCCTGGGAGGCGGGCGGGGAGGAGAGGGCGGTGCTGCGGGTGTTGTTGTCGCCGCCGCCAGCCCCTCCGTCTGCCTGTCCCTCGCAGGGCCGCCCGGGAGGCTCCTGCTGGCCATGGCGGCGGGGACCAGCTGAAGGCCAGCGCGCCCTTGCTCGGCTTGCCCCCGGTGCTGCAGGGGCGGCCATGAGGCTGCTGCGGGCGCTGCTGAGGAGCGTCTCCCCGGCCTCCATCCCCCAGCAGGTGGACTTCTACTGCCGCTTCTCCCCGTCCCCGCTCTCCATGAAGCAGTTCCTGGACTTCGGTGGGTGCGCGCGGCGGGGTGGGGGGAGGAGGGGCCCTTCTCGCCTGCGCTGGGCGAGCAGCTCCTCAGCCTCGTCCCCTCGGGGCTGCCCCTTCCAAGCGGTGCGCCAGGAGCAGCCCCCAGGCCGCCCTCAAGGGCGCGCGGCGCGTTGCATAAGGCGGCCAGTGCGGGCCCGGGCGCACCACCAATGGGCGAGGGCGCCGCCTGCTCCGCCCCGGGCTGGCTTTGCAGGGCACAGGGAGGCCTGGGCTGAGGCTGCGAGACGCTCCAGCGCCTCCCACCCCCCAGTGGGGCTGCTGCAGCCCTGGGGGTGTCTGCTGCTGACTGAGCATGTGCGGTGGATGCACATTTAGAGCCCTAGCCTGTGCAGGTCTACTCAGGAGTAAGTCCCATTATAGTCACTGGAGCTTACTCCCAGGTAATTGTGGATAGGATTGCAGCCTGAGAGCCCAATCCTTTGCATGCCTACTCAGAAGTAAGTCCCATTATAGTTTTGGAGCTTACTCCCAGGTATTTGTGGATAGGATTGCAGCCTGAGAGCCCATGCCTATTCAGAAGTAAGTCCCATTATAGTCCCTGGAGGTTGCTCCCAGGTAATTGTGGATAGGATTGCAACCTGAGAGCCCAATCCTATGCATGCCTACTCAGAAGTAAGTCCCACTGTGTGCAGTGGGACTTACAGAAAGTGTGTTTAGAATTGCAGCCTTAGATCCCAGTCATCTCCACAATGCCATATTAAAGTGTTCTCCAAAGATTTGTAGGGCATGCAGTGATACCAAAATGACTCTTATAATATTATGTATGTTTTTAAAATGACTTTTCTCCTTGTTTATTAATGTTGGTTGCAAGTGTGGGCCCATTGAAAAGCTTTCCTATCCTCTTGCATCAGCCAAACTGTGGCCATTATCTCTTGTGAAGTGGGATTGTCCCATGTTAATCTGCAAAACCCAGGCTTCTGTAGAATGTGAACCAGATTTCAGCAATGTTGCTCACAGCTAAATTGGCTTGAAGCCTGCTGTTGACTTTTGTGTATCTAATGGCTGTGATGTTGAGGTGATGTGGCTGGTGGTATGGTATGCCTGTTCCCAGAGCACATCTGATGGTGGTGAAGGAATGAGCAAGTTTGTTTTAGATTCCTTGCATTTCTCAGTAGTAAAAGAAATTGTGTAATTGGGTGCTTGGAAAAAGGCAGTGGATGCGTGCCAGGTAAGTGGTTATTGGTGAAACTAGTACAAATTAAGCCATCAGGTGACTTTGCTATGCAAATGCAGCAAGATCTAAAAAAAAAGTTTGTGTTGCTTCATGCTTAGAGCAGATGGGGGCACCTGCATTGGCATGTGACCTGGATCTGCCATACAGCATGCATGGGATAGCTATATAGTTACTTATTTAAAACATTTGTATCTTGCCCTTCAGTGGCCAAGCCTCCCAGAGCCGTGGGGCAGCAAGCTACTTTGCAGCCTTCTGTTCTCCTCTTTATGGTGCAGTTGTTGTTTCTATGAGGCAGTTGTTTCTGTGAGGCCAAGGTGACCAGGTACAATGGAGGACAGGCTGCCTATTCCTTCAACTGTTGTATAGAAGAGGGAATTTGGGCAGGTTCAGCTTTTTAAACCCTTCCATGTTGAGTTACACCTGCCAAAATTTCCTCTTCTAAACAGTGATTAAAGGTATAGGCACTCTGTCTTCCATTGTATCTGGTCACCCTGTGTGAGGCAGGAGAGGTAGAGTCCAAACTTTAAGAGGCACTGCTGGTGGAGGTGACAATGATGGTTCTTAGCTTTGCTGGTACCTGTAATTGCTTTTGCTTTTCTAATTGTTTTAGTGGGCAGAGACAGTGATTGCCTCTGTATCTTAGTTTGCATATGCTATGCTATGCTACCTGAATGCATTGTAATCATTGTATGTACATATCCTACTTCTAATTTAAACATAAAGTGGGCTGAACAGCATTCATGGCACCTGCTGAGTGCCAGTAGTAATATCATTCACCAGAAAGTGATGGCCATTTGGCAGATGATGGCCAGAAATAAGCACTTTGTTCTCACATTGAAACTTAATGGCTGCAAATGACAGAAGAGAAAATGTGTGAATCTTGTTCATGATTTCAAGATATGGGAGAGTTCAATTATGCTTAGAGAGCCCAATTATAACAAGGGTTGGAGGAATTGCTTCAGGGGGCCGCATCTGGCCCGAAGGCCTTATGTTTGGCAACCCTGCGTTAAAATAATTTTTTAAAAGTAAACATAAACTGTTAGTAACAGAATTATTGAAGCTAGTAAAAAACCAGTTCTGTGTGGTAGTAAATACTTTCTGAAACAAGGAAGTCTTGAATCTCTCTTTAAAAATTGAGAAAGAGGGAGCCAGTCTGAAATCCCTATGATGTGGTGCCACCACTGAAAAGACCCTATCTCTGCTAAACATGAGTCAGATTTTTGTAGTTACTGAACTATTGTTCCACTCCTTTGCAAAACATTTTTCTTGCATACAGTCTGATGTTTATTAGGTGGCGGAAGTGCCTCAATCCAGCCTTTAATGCACAGTATATACTTGCCTATAGGTCGAAAAATTTATGCCTAACAATGGAGCCTGAGATCCTGGGTCAACTTATACCTGGGTCAGTGCAGTGTATGGGGCAGAATCCTCTGGGAGCTTCTGGGAAGCTTATGGAAGCTCAGCAGCTGTCTGGTGAAGTTGGAGGGATGACCTGGAAATGGGCTGAGAAGCAGGAACCAGGTGGAGAAAAAGGAGAATTTTAACTAGTAATTACAGTATTTGGAGGCAGCCATTTTAGCCTCTTCTCCAGGCAGGAAGAGAAATGAAGGCGCTTCTGGGAACTGTAGCCTGTATGGGCTGCTGCTGTGGAATGCAGCACATGCTCCCACAAAGCCTCCCCACAATTCCCAGAAGCCCCTTTGCCCCCCCTTCCAGTTTGGAGAAGAAGGGAAATGCCTCCTTCTTTTGCTGCTGCCTCTGAAGATTCCTGGCAAGTCATTTGCAAAGAATTTCAAACCCCACCCCCCAGTTTAGGGGTCTGGTTTTTAAGACCCCAGGATGTGATCCTCATTTCCATCTGAAACAAGGTCCCAGGCTGCAGTGCACAGTGCTTAAGAGTAACACCCATGGAAAGCAGTGGGACTGCTTCTGAGTAAAGAGGGTTGCAACTGTGTGCAGCTCAGTCCTTGTTACTTGTCTCCCTGCTGTGAACTGAACTGCACACTCCCAATTGCATGTTTTTATGTTGCATGTTATATGCAGAGCCTCTGGCTTCACACACCAAGCATCTTAAAGAAGCATTTGATTGATGGTTCTACTGGTATGTTGTTTACAGGCACAACACTTACTCTGACAGTGTTTACACAAATGTTGTGAAGACCAGAATTTTAAAAGTCAATGAACAAAAATGCATCTTATGATCTTTTACTGTATTTTTAATAAATTAGAAACTGTACAGTTTTTAGGTAACAATTACTGGAAGGTTATTTTTCAGGATCCGGCCTTGGGTAAAATCAGACAAAATTATAGTCAGACCCCCCTAAGTTTAACCCCCCACTTATCCGTGGGTCATAGAAAATTTCATGATTTGGGGCTCAAAACCTGCCCTCAGCTTATCTGTGAGATTGACTTATAGGCGAGTGCCTGTGGTACATTGAAAATGGATCTCTTTTCACCATTAGTACTTAACTGTCCAGTTTCAAACAGTGCTCATCTATAGGCCTGCAAGCCAAAGGTTTTCTGTGACCTACTTTCCTACCCTCTTTGGCACTGCATGCTATGCTTGTCAGAGGGCAAGCAGGTATAACCTTCAGTACCAAGACAAGAATGCCTTTGCTCCATAGCTTGTAGATAAGTAATAAAATATAACATTGAAATGGCAGGTTTGGCGTAGCATATTTGTGGAGAAAGGACCTGCATTGTTTTTACTACAAGTACATTTCCAAACATCAGTTTTTTGTGTGAATTGGTACAATCTCACAGTTGTTTCAATTTGTTTGGGGACTCAGAGGACTAATTGGGCTTTTCTTGCTACCATCTTGAGCCTAATGAGTCAATCTAACTGTCTAAATTAAAATCTGTATGTAAGTGCATGCACTATGCTAAAATAAGAATTTTCCTGTGTCTTGCCAATATTTTCCTCTCTAGGAGCTGACAATGCTTGTGAAAAAACATCCTTTATGTTTCTGCGACAGGAATTGCCTGTAAGATTGGCAAACATAATGAAAGAGATAAGTTTGCTTCCAGACAACCTTCTCAAAACACCTTCAGTTCAGCTTGTTCAGAGTTGGTAAGAATCTTCTTAAAAAATGGAATATTTAGTGAACGTGTGTGGTGATTTTGAATGATTCTTGGAAAGTTATTGTTGGTAGTAGACAAACTTGCTGGATTAGAAAGTGTCTACACAACTGTCTTTACAGCCCAATCCTTACTCAGGAGTAAGCCCCATTGAGTTTAATGAGACTTACTCCCAGGTAAGTTTATAGGATTTCAGGCTTAGTTCCTCATGCCTTTTCTTTCTTTTGGCCAAAAACAGTTCCCAAAATTAAGAACAAAAAATCTCATCCAAACCCTCTTTTTTAAAAATTTCCTATGAATGTGGAATTTGGGTTGCTTCTTGCAAAATGCAAATTTCTTTGGCACAAAGCAAACTACATCCCTGAGTTATTCTTTCTCTGAGTTCTCAAGTTCAGCTAGAGCACTCTACTTTCAGGGGAGCACAGTGTGGTTTATGTATATATAAAAAAATCTTAGTTGTAAAATTTGTTCTGTAAGTGTAAACTTACTTAATGTTTATAGGGAATAGAATTTTAAATGGCTGTTGGAGATTAAGCCCATGACAAATTGAAGACATTATCACAGTTCTACTTTTTAATTCATGATAAAAAACAAAACAGTTACTACCTTTTTTATTGCACTCCATAGAAATGCAAGTGACTAACTGAATTTTCTAGATGGACCTGTTAGAAGAAAGGTTGAATAATTTTTATATAAAATGTACTGCACTTAAAAAACATTGAAACCTGCCTCCTTCCTGAAATGCTTATTTTCTATATGGAGGAATTTTTTTTTGTATGTATGGGGGAACATTTGGTCCTGTTGACCCACCTGCAGTCTGATGCAACACATCCCAACTACCTCGGTGGGTGCCAGCCTGGAAGTGATGTTCTTCCCTGTGATTACTTTGTACCTTTTATGTCTAAAGTGATTACTTTGTACCTTTTATGTCTAAACAATCTAAAATTGTTTTTTTAACAGCAAAAGTTATTTATGGGTGAGATAAGCTGGGCCCTAGTTCTTCCTAACTTTATACCTTCTTCCACTTTGAGCACATTTCTCCGAATCACTTGTTCATTTATGGCTTTGAAACTGGGCTGAGAGAAAAGTACCTGCATCCGTGGGCTGTGGAGCATTAAGGTGGATGAAGGATCAGCCCCTCTTTGTGCGTAAACCATCGGTTCTTAAACTTTCAGGGAGAGTTTGAGCCGCTGCACATGTGTGCAGGGGCAGGGGGGAAGGCAGTGATACGATCTGCTGGATTGTGCTGCTTTGGAGGGCTGCAGGGGCTTGCTGCCACTTACCAGAGCCTGTAGCAGCCTCCCAGGAGTGCAGGAAGCCCCTGCACCAGCCTCCGCAGAGCCCTCTGCACTGCGGAGACATTCAAAATTGTGATTACAACCACTTCTGGTTTTGCGTTCGCAAAACCGGAAGTGGTCGTGATCACAATTTTTACTGGCTCTGCAGCGTGGGGAGCCCTACAGAGGCCCCTCCACAGTGACCACGTCTCTGCCTTCCTCCCCTTAAGGGGGCAGAGGCCAGGGCTCTCTGGCTGGGGTGTTGCAACACCCCAATTTGAGAACCACTGGTGTACACATTTGGTTGTAAGTAGTTCTCCTACCTCATTTAGATGTGAGCAGGCATAAAAGTGTACAACAAACATGGTAGAAGTTGAAAGTAAATGTTTTTCTCTCTAGAAAGTCACTTTAGTGAACTCATGCTTATGTACTTCTATAGATATAGTAGTGTTAAGAGAAAAGGTTCATAATTTCAAACAGAAGATGTATGACAAAGGCCAACCATTCAGAACTTGTGTTTCAGGTATGTTCAAAGTCTTCAAGAGATCCTCGATTTTAAAGATAAAAGTTCTGAAGATTCAGAAGCTGTTTCGCGGTAAGCACATTTTGGCATCTTCATGCACTTGAATATATTTATTTTATCTAGGCATTAATTTTCCATCTAATAGAATGTAGAAATATACAAATAAAAAGAAATCCCAACCAATCCAGCTGAATATTAAGAGCAGGGAGAACACAAATTGCAGCACTGGGATGAAATTAAAGAAAATGCTTAAACAAAGGTTTTACTAGGTGACAAAAACCAGTCTTTGTAAATACGAGTCTTGCAGCAAGGCAGGGTTGGAGCTGTTTACCTCTCATCCTTAGCATCCAGTACCTACTACTTTCTCTTATGGCTGCAGAGGGAATGCTACTCTCCCAGCTGTCCTTCCACTGGCCATTTGAGTAGGTGGTAGACACTGAGGGAGAGCAGTATACCATTCTCTCAGTGTCCAGGGTTGTTGCCGCCACTCTCTCTAATGGCCAGTGAGGGCGTGAGCTTTCTGGATTGACATTTGACAGCTATTTCTTTTATGAAGAAGGGGACTCTGTATCTAGTTAGAATGAACGTGGACCTGTCTTAGGAAGATCTATAGTGCAAGGGTTGTCTTTTTCCCATGTGAGCCTACCCATGTACCAACGTCAGTCACGGAGGTTGTGACTGAACATTCTGAAAGGCTCCAGAAATAAATTAATTTCAAATAATTGGCACTGGTAGCCACAGTTTTAAGTAGATAGCTAAACCAACTTGATTTTCTTCTGCTAGGAATATTCATGTTGAACCAAGTGATAGAAATCAATGGGTGGGGTGTGGCTGCTGAGAATTTCAGCTAAGGCTAAACCATGATTGTGCTATGACCCAGATGAGTCATACAGTTATATTTTCATTCACTTACCTAAAATAGCAAAATGCTATATCAGCGTGGGTGGATCTGACTCTGAAAATGAATGTTCAGAGTGACATTGGGCTATCCCCATATCTCTAGGAAATCTTATGACATTAGTTGAGTAGCAAGTTTTTTTTGCTCTTATTGTGGGACTGAAGGGTTAAATGGAAGCTGGGAGTTTCTTCTTGTGACTTGTTAGACTCTTTCATGTACATTAATTCTGTTTGATATACGGTATGCTTCATTTCAGTTTTACAGATACTGTGATAACAATCCGGAATCGTCACAATGATGTCATTCCTACCATGGCTCAGGGCGTGATAGAATATAAGGATCACTACGGTGTTGATCCAGTGACCAGTCAGAATGTGCAGTATTTTTTGGACCGCTTCTTCATGAGCCGCATTTCAATTAGAATGCTTCTGAATCAGCACAGTAAGTACTTTTGTAAACTGGGAAGATAACATTTTTGTGTAGAACAAGTGAGGATGGTGCATTCTAACAAAGCAGCTTCCCTTAAAGGTATTGGGATCTTTCTAATTTTTATACACTATTGAATGCTTTCTAGGTTTGATTTTGTTTGGACCTTATAAAAATTGCTTATGATGCATTCTGTTTTCTTCTTCTGTTGGCAGCTATGTTGTTTGGGGGGAAAATAAAAGTTAATCCAGCTCATCCAAAACACATTGGCAGCATTGATCCCAAGTGCAGCGTTGTTGACGTTATAAAAGGTAAATTCAGAGAGACCTACCAAAGAAGGAAAAAGATGTGATTACAAGTGGGTGGTACTTGTAGAAATGGTCTGTTCACTCTTCTAATCTCATTCTAACTGGTGAACAAAGCTTCAGTTCTGATGGTTACACTTGGGTGTCAACTCTGTACTTTAAAAACAAATGTACATGATAGCTTGGATTCTGCGTAACGAGAATCTGTATTATATGACCTGTAGGCAACTTTCAGAATGCCATGAATGGTAGCACTATTTACTTTGCAGTTACTGCTCTGTATAGTTTGTTTTAGGTAGAGGCTGTGCAGGATACTGAAGACCAACTTGCCTACTGGAAATCTTAACAATGCCTCTGGCTTCTGAGATTTTTACCAGGCATTGCCCACACATTTTCCAACTTATTGGGTAGGTTCTTACTTGTGGCAAGTGGAACAAAGCTTGTACAAGGGATCTTTCTGACTCTTTTTTCTCCCATTGAATTTTCCCAAAAAGCCACTCCAGAAGGTTGGGGAACCCTTGGGAGCAGTGTCAGGTGGGGTACAGGGAGTTGTGGAGGAAGGGGGAAAACCTTGGAAATTAGACAGGTACCTTGTGTGAGCCGTCCAATTGCAGTGTGAGGAGGGAATCCCTAGAACAGTGGTTCTCACACATTTAGCACTGGGACCCACTTTTTTAGAATGAGAATCTATCAGAACCCACCGGAAGTGATGTCATGACCAGAAGTGACATCATCAAGCAGGAAAATTTTAACAATCCTAGGCTGCAATCTTACCCACACTTATCCAGGAGTCAGTACCATTTACTATCATTGTTAAAAGAATAAACATAGTAGCTTGTTAAAAGTATAGTTCTATAACATTTCCCCAAATGCAGTCACATACCCATGGCAGCATCAAGTCTAATATATTAAAAATAAAATATTGAAATGAATGGGGACCCACCTGAAATTGGCTCACGACCCACAGTTTGAGAAACACTGCCTTAGAAGCTTTCCACACTCCATGCCATGCTATTCCTGAATTTGTTGACTCTTAGAAGTGGCTTGGGGAGGGACTCAGATCTGCAGTGGGAAAGGAGGAGGGCAAAATATCTCTTGTGCAAACATCATTCCAGTTCCAGAAGTTTGGACCTAACCCACTCCTTATTACCATAGGCATTAGAAACTTGCTTTTTAAAAGAATGAAACTAGAATCTGTACTGTGTGCTTTTCTTGCACTGACATGAAATCATAGCATACATGCAGCCCTGGTTATATTAGTAATTTAAACATGCACAGGAAAAATGTGCATGACAAATGTAAGCTGTAGTCCTTGTTTTTATTCTTGAGCAGTACAACTGGCATAGCCTTAAACTGTTTTGGCTAAGAACTCACTGACATTTTTGAAAATCGCGCTAGCTAGCTGTTTGGCTAAAGCAGCAAGTGACAATATTTGTTGTGGCTTTGATTCCTGCAGATGGCTATGAAAATGCAAAAAGACTTTGTGACTTGTATTACATGGACTCTCCAGAACTTATACTTGATGAACAGAATGGTAAGAAGAAGAACTCTTTGAAGAAAATTGAAAGTTCTTAACAGGACCCTAACATAAGTTGAAGTCTCTCCAGTTTCTGTATGTAACTCATTTTAACCTGAGCCCATGGAGGTGAAAATCTGTTTGTTCACCGAGTATCAGGTAAATGAATAAAGGCAGTAATGTCACTGGTACAGTGCATCCATACTGCCTTGGGAGTAATGCTAGGGCCACTTCACATGTAAGAGCAGTGTGCTCCTAGTGTGCTCCTAGAAGCACTACGGTTCCCTGAGACCATTCAGGGGTTCCATGAGTGCACAAGTGGCTGTCACCTACTCAGTGCTATGCCATTTTGCATGCAGCGGCACTCTGGGGCTCCCTGAGACTCAATTTAGGAATGTTAAATGCTCTGGAGACCAAAAAGGTGGACAACTACTGTGTTAGAGAAATTGGAGGTTTATTGTACGTTTGGGGTGAATCCCACAAAGTGAGATGTCTACTAATAGGCAGTGGGATAGGAAGGGAAGCAAAACCTACAAGCAGTAAGTATGCTGCTCACTCCTCTGTCATCCCCTTGCCAGACCTCTGTAATAACTTGAAAGAAAAGCACTCTGATAATGCAGCTTCCTTTAGTACTGGTTCATTAGGGCTCTTGTCTTGGCATGACTGACAGCCATTCTAACCAGGGATGTGTGGTGGGTGGGGAAGCAGAGCCTCCCCACCAGAGTCCTTCAAAAAGCTCCACCACTGTGTAAGGCATACAAGCACTCCCAACCCACGTGTGAGAGTGTGTGGGTTGCGAGTGCTTGTGCACTTCATATAGTGGCGACGCTTTTTGAAGGACTCTAGTGGGGAGGCACCCTACCCACTGCATGTCTCTGATTCTAACCAATAGGAGCAATGCATTCTGAGTCAATCAGTGCCCTTTTCCTGCCTATCAGTTAACTGATGTCTCCAATAGCAGTGTTTCATGCAGTGCTTGACTTCAGGGGAATGTATCTCCCATTTTATCTGAGATATTACTGTACTCTGAATGTCTTCCTTTGCTGTTTTTGATCAGTATAACCTAAGGCTAAAATATTACATGAAAGAGCAGTTCACCATGGAGTGGCTTCTGATTTGTTTAGGATGGAGCCATTAATATGAAATATACCATTATGTCTTTCAGGCGTCCAAGATGTGGGAAGAAGTTCACCTTCTCCCAGAAACACACTTTTCCCTTTCTGTGCCTTTCTACCTCTTTGCCCCCTCCCCCAGTCCTGCACTGTCTGCACATGCTGTTTTCACCATAGAAACATGTGCAGAGCCAGGGCTTGCTATAACTCTTTGCACTGTGTTTGCACAGTGGATAAATGCGTGCCTCACACATGGCAAGGTTCAGTGTAGCAGCATTGCTTAAAAAATAAACAGGACTTTAGATATCAATTACAGGGAATAGAAACCTTCTAAAATGTAGGTTTTTAATAAGTTTTCTTCTAATCCAGTCTGTCATAGCTGTGTCTGTTTATATAAACCAGGATCTAAATAAGCATGCAGCCAGTTCCTCGTGCCCAATCAGGCTTTGATCTTGTCTGTCTTGAAGCTCAGCACACCCACTTCTGGATGTTTTGAAATTTGGAGAAGTTTAGAAATCAATTTGTGATGCAATAGTAGTGGTGTGTCTGTTGTTTGAAGAGTAAAAGTAAGGTCCCATTGGGCATGTGTAAGGGGCCATTAGGCATGCCTAAAATAGCTATTTGAATCCCAAATTTGTAATGCCCTAAAAAGACTGCTCTGTTGAGTGATGCTCAGTTGTTGCCAAAATAGCATCCATCAAACATGTAGCTGATAGTTTTTGTTCTCATTTTTTTGCAGTGAAATCCCCACAGCAGCCCATGCAGGTGGTATATGTACCATCCCATCTCTACTACATGGTTTTTGAACTTTTCAAGGTTTGTATAGTGGGATAGAAACCTTTTTGTGTTGTGTGCATTCTATTTCTGTTTTCTTCTAGTCAATGTATGAGGAAAGACCTGGTAGCTTCTCACACTTGATACATTAAGAAGTAGAAAAAAAAAATGTTTATAATTACCTGAAAATAACAGGAGAATAATCTGTCCCTTCAAAGGGAATCTCCATGGGCATTCATCTGAACCTTTCTTCCAGGCCATTCTGCCAGCCATTTCTGGTAATGTCAGACCCTCTTGCACCTCAGCTGGAGGTACAGCTCTGGGCTTCTCATGAATGACATTGCATATAGGTGCTTGGAGACAAGGGGCTGTTGGCTAAGCTTATGTGACACATAGGCAGTTTTCATGTTCTTGGCAATAGTTGGATGCAGTCTGTTGTGTGTGGCACAGAACAGCATGTCCAATGAGGCCTGTGAGAGTGCAGTGTGGGGCTCAATAGAATGCCCATAGAGATCCCCTGCATGTGCACAGAGGATTTTTATTGATGTGCTACATTTTTATCCTGCTCTTTCTCCAAGGAGTTGGTCAGCATATGTGGTCCTCCCCTTATTTTATTCTTTCAACAACTTCTTTTGAGTAGGTGAAGCTAAGCAATAGTGGTGACTAGCCCAAGGTCACCGAGATAGCTTTGTGACTGAGTGGGGTTTGACCCTGGGGCTAGTTTGATACGTAAGCACTTCATTACACTGGTCACCAGGGTTGTGACCTAGATTAAACAGAAACAAAATCACATTACTGTGCAAAGTTTTCATTTTTAAAAGTGGGCGAAGAAAGCCAACAACTTTTGTTGGGCATATTTAAATTCCAGAATAGCAGAAATGGAGAATTCCTCAGCAGTTACTCTAGTTCTGGGACTGAATATATTCTTTTGAAAACATTCAGTACTTAAAGACAAAAATGAGCATTAGTAAGCCTTTAGTGGTAAAGCAGAAAATGATTAACAAATCAAATTTATTATTAAGCAGATTTCAAAAACTTTAGCTTCAATTATGCACTTAATGAAAAATGTTTTCTTACTGTGCAGTCCTATACATAGTTACTCAGAAGAAATCCCCACCGTGTTAAGTGCTTACTTGAAGTTTATACCATTGCAGCCTCAAACTATTGTGCAAAAGCATTGTCAGGATTTGATTGACTCTGATTTTTGACTTTTTAGAATGCAATGAGGGCTACCATGGAACACCATGCTGATCGAGGTATTTACCCTCCAATCCGTGTTCATGTCACATTAGGCAATGAGGATTTAACTGTAAAGGTAACTGCCTTGTTTTTTTTTTTTTTTTTGTTTTGCTAATTTCAAATTTTTAACTATTATAATACAAGAAAAAGCAAGAAAAAAGAAAGCACACAATAGAACGAAAAGAAAAACATGAAAAATTGTTTAAAAATACAGATAAAGAAAGCCTCTAATAATGTTACATAAGCAAAGTCGAATATTCTAATTACTTACAGCCTTAAATCTTAATAATCTAAATTTCCACCCATGTATATATTATATCTCCCCCTTTTCAAATTGTTATTCCGGAATAATTTCTCTGTCCCTTAAAATCTAATCTTCAAATTCACTACTCATTAACTCATTGTTCTCACTTTCATGGAGAAAGTCAATAATTGGTTTCCAATTCTTCATAAAATTTTCTGTTGATGTCTCTTTAAGTAACGTCGACGGTTTGTCCATTTCTGCAAGGTACATAACCTTCGTTCACCATTCTTCTATTGACAGAATGTGTGTAGTTTTCCAATATTGTGCATAAAGTGTTCTAGCTGCACTTACCATGTACAAAAATAAAATTTTGAATCTTTTTTCTACATATTCATTTATCATACTTCAACAAAGACTTCAGGTTTCATTTGCAAGGTTGATGTTGATGGTTAATTTCTTCCTTTATAGTTAGCTAAAGTCCTGATCTTCCATAGTTCATTGACTTCACTTTCATATATATATTTGGGGGATTTTGTTTACTTGTTGATGATCCACTTGAAATACTAGGCCATAAGGTCATAAGTGGAAACATGTTGTGATTTGTATGCAACCTCATTCTGCTTTGCCAATTCTGTTTTCATACTTGCAAACCAACATTCATTTAGGAGGATACGAGTATTGTTTTGTAATATGAGATTGGCTATGCCAATTCCTGCTTTTCACCAGATCTGGAAGCTGTATTGGGCCCAAATCCTGCTAGTTATAGAACATGTTCTTGATAAAGATCCATTAAGGGACTTTAATATACTGTCAGGTCGCATCTTATGTAAGGGTTATGTTCTGAAGTTGGTGTGTAAGGGAAAATTGCATACAGTTGGAATTACCTTAAATCAGACAAACACACACACTGTGTCTTAATGCATTTTTTTTTCATATTCAAGATGTGTGATCGCGGTGGTGGTGTCCCTCTGAGGAAAATAGATCGCTTATTTAACTACATGTATTCAACTGCACCACGCCCCCGTGTTGAGACATCACGAGCAACACCACTGGTTTGTGAATTGTGATTGTTGGAACGCTTTGAGAAATAGTTTTTTTTTCTGTCTTTAAATGTTCAAACAATTTTACATATCAATAGTACCACTGTTCTGTAATTCACAAGAACTGGAGTGTTCTTAAGTTTAGGGCAAAATGACAGACTACATTTAGGGCAAAATAACATACCTCTTAAGATTAGAATCTAGAGTTCCACCTCTCACAAATTAACATTAGTTACTATGTGCAGAACCTTCCAGGAGGAGCATCTGGCTTCCCAGGAGTTTGTTCCATTTGCAGAAACCTACTTCACACAGTGAGTTAAGCATGCCACTCATACAGAATCATAGATAAGAACAGCCTCCCCTTCCCATCCACCTTTTCTACTATCAGCAATCTGGAGTGCCAGTAAAATATATGCATCTATTTAACCATGTTCTTTTTTGGGATTATTTGAACTGATGCTGCTGTTTAGTGGACTGCACAAGTACTTGTTCTCTCAGCCAATTCATATGAGCAGTGTGATATCAAAGGGAAGGACTCCTACAGATCACCCTTGTCTTCTATATTTCCAACACTATCTTCTTGCAGTTGTAATTGGATACAAAACAGCTTTTCCTAATCATGGAAGAGGATCATGATCTTTCCTGAACTGCCTTCTCTGATCGTTTTGCTGCTCATGTGATAGCATCACTAATACGAGCAGCTTACATGCAGTTAGCTGGCGGCAGTAGTGTTAGTACTTGGGAGATCATCTTGGAAGATCATCACAGAAGTAAAATGAATGTTGCATTAGAGTCCGCTAGCATCTGTTCTGAGAACTAGAACTTGGGAAAGGGAGTAGAAGATATGTATTCCCTGGATTCTTTTATCAGATGTATATGAACAGGAAATTTGGAAGTACTATGAGCTGTCTCCTAAGGTTATCTTCTGTTTGCATAAGAGAAAATAGGTTTTCACCAAATAGGACTTTTTCTGTGAATGGAAAGAAACCTTCAATATAACTGTTTCTGTTTTCCTAAAAAGACCCTGACAGCATATTCCCTGGTCCTCAGAATGCTTTTTAATGTCATAAAATGTCACTTGCAGTTTTCCTCCGAAAACCAGAAGTGTTTTTTTTTTTTTGCCTCTAGGAGGCATTTTAAGGCTCCCAGAAGTTGTGAGCAGACATATGTAGCCTCTGCGGGCTTCAGAAAGCCCTCCAGTCAGCTCCAGTCGCCTTCAGAGGATTCAGTTTGGGCCAAGTCTGGCTCAATGCGGGTCCAAAGGACCCACGTTGAGCCAGATCCGCGGGTAAGTAGGCTCAACCTGTATATAAAATGAGTGGCAGCGCTAGGGGTGAATGAGTATCACTATGGCTCTGCAGTAAGGCTGCATTCTAGGAGCAATTACACAGGCCTACAAAATGGAGGGTCAGAAAAGTTTTTCCCAAACTTTATGGTGGTTTGATATGAAGTTGGGGTGCTGATTCAAAAAATGGCATCCGTTTTGCCCTATCGTGTCTAGTTTTGGAGACACAGCATAGCCTCTTTAGTGAATGGTTCAAGCAGCTTCCTCATGAGGAAGCTATGGTGTAGGCTTCCTCATGAGGAAGCTGCTTGAACCATTCACTAAAGAGGCTATGCTGTGTCTCCCAAACTAGACATGCTAGGGCAAAACGGATGCCATTTTTAGAATCAGCACCCCCAAATATAGTAACGTTTAAGGAAGCAAAATGTGTGTTGGCCTGTGTTATGGAAGTGAAAGGTCTGTTGCAGCCTTCCATGTGAGCAGAGTAGGAAACAATTGGCAGAGATGAGAAAAAGTAGTAAGAGTAAACTATTGTGTGTTTGATCCATTTTCACTGTGAAAGTAGCCACTTGTCCTTCTCATTTGCATCTAGCAGCAGCTTTGCTTTTCTGTACATGTAGGAAGTGATTATCAGTTCTTTGTTTCCCAGATGTTTCAATTAATTCAAATGTATCTTTTGGTTTAGGCTGGATTTGGTTATGGCCTGCCTATATCTCGTCTCTATGCTCAGTACTTTCAAGGAGATTTGAAGCTATATTCTTTAGAGGGTTATGGTACTGATGCTGTTATCTTCATTAAGGTATGTAGCCTATTATCTCTCTATTTTGACAAATCTTTCAATTTAAGGGATAGCATCTAGTTCTCGCAAGTTATATTAACACTACCATCTCTCTCTCTCTTCCCTCTTCCAGGCTTTATCAACGGAATCTGTTGAAAGACTGCCTGTATATAACAAATCGGCTTGGAGACATTACACCGCAAATCATGAAGCAGATGACTGGTGTGTTCCAAGTAGTGAACCGAAGGACATGACTACATTCCGCAGTATATAGCAGTATGGGCCCTTTGTGGCCTTAGTACCAGATTATGTCAGGACTACATAAACTTAGCTTATTCCAGTACAGGTCTCATATTTTGTATGGAGGGAACATACATAGCCACTAAAGGAATTGGATCACCACTTATCTTTTCTAGTGTATTATGTATTCATTTTTTAAAAAGCAAGTACTCTTAATTTTGTTTCAATCATTTCACCTCAAATTGCATCAGCATATTAAGCTGGGGTACAAAGTCTAGGTTGGCTTTAAAGAGACCAATGCCCAGCTTGTTTAAATACTGTTCAATTTAACTTCCAAACTTTCTACTGGAGCGTTCAGGGAATGTAGCAACTTTTATAAACCTCCTCTGGTAAGCAGTTGCACTACCACAGCACTTCCTGCTCAAGAATTCTAGAAGTGCTTTGCAATGTGAAAAAGACTAAATAAATTCTCGTGTGTGTGTGTTTTGTTTTTTAAATATTTCTTGGCATCAAACAATTTGTACATTAAGCACCAGCCGTAATTAAAACAACTCTTAGGTTCTGATATATTTTGTGTTTGAGTGAGCTGAAATTAAGTGCTTGAATCTCTGAATTCCAGGTGGAGAGTTAAACACATACTTAAATACTGGCAGCATTTAAGTTTAGCAGGATCATGCCCTGTCTTTAGCTAGCCTAGGAATTTTTAACATAGATCTTAAGTCTGTGGCACTGTACAGAGCTGTCCTTAGATAACATTGTTAAAAAACTACTGAATTCATTTGATTTCTTTACAGATAAATATTTGCTTTTAACCAGACCTGTTAACCATTTCATAGTTAAGACTTGTCTATCATCAGCTACATGTGCAAGACCCCTGGGTACAATTTAGACAAAAATTGAGAATTGTTCTCAGCTGGAGAATTTAGCAGGTCTTTCACTTAAACTGACATGTTAAAAATACTTAAATCTGAATTGTGCTACCACTCTTAGGTAAATCAGTGATGATGACCTTGCAAGGTGAACTGCACTAGTTTGCAAAGTACAACCACCAAGGTAAAACCTGTGTCACTGCAGCCTAATCAATTAGCTAGCATAACATATGGTGCTGGGGTGAGATTTGAGTTATCAGCTTATAGATTCTCAACCTAAACTAAATATAATTTTGTACAGTAAGCTTTTACAGAGGTGGATAAGCAATTTAGTTATGTGCACTGTACTTCTGGCAGCTAATTACTAATGCTCTTAAGAGAGTACATACAAATAGTTGAGCATTATAGCGTTGGTTAACTAGTCCATAGCAAACTGAAAAGAAATTGGAGTAGCAATTCAGTGCCTTATAATGTGGTATAGTTCTTATTTTAGAACTAATGTTTCATCTCACTTTTGCCCCATTAGTTTCTTACACATTTGTTCCTTGGTATCTGCGGGAGGTGGTTCCAAGACGGCCCATGGATACCAAAATCCATGGATGCTTGAGTCCTGGGCTGTGAGGTGGGGGCAGCGTCACAGTGCTGTAATGCCTTACTGTGAGCTTCTGGAAGCCACAGAAGGCCCATGGTTCACTCCATTTGCCTCCTTGTACTTCCTGCAAGCGACTTCTGGCTTGCATCTGCTACTTCTGGTGTGCTTCTGGGGGCATTCTGAGGTGTAGGGAGGCCAATGGAGTGGGCTGCAGGCCTCCTTACGCCTCAGAATACTTCCTGGATGCTATCGTAAGTTGTGGATGCAAACTGCAAGTCACTTCAGGTTGCTTCCTTGGAAGCATTTCTCATGAGGCATGAGGAAGGGAAAAAAAATCCTCTTTAAAAATATTTTTGATCCATCGTGGTTCAAAATCATGGAATACAAGCCTGAGGATGTGGAGGGCCCACTATATGCCTTTCCCATCTTCATCTAGACAAGCATGACCAACATTAACCTAAAGTACCATCATTAAGTGCATGTCATTGAGTTTCAGTGCCTGGTAAATTTTAATGAACTTTTGCTTTAAGCATTAACTTGGACCCAAAGCTGCATGTTATGTTGGAATTATGTTATGGGTAGGAGTGCCATTTTCTCTTTCCCTCTCATACTAACTGGGTCCAACTTGTCCCCCCATGAACACCTACTAGGAAAACAATCCTCACTGAGCACAATGGGCCTTACTTCTAACAAAGCATGTATAAAAGAATGCCGATGTGCATGTGTCATTGAAGAGCAGCTTTTCACCATAAAATTCTATTCACTTGCAGTTGTATTAGTATACCTAGTACTAATGGTTGCTACTAGCCATAATGCAAGTTTGGTGCAGTATTACTCAATGGCAGAAACTAGTCACATTTCCAACTACTTTTAGGGTCTTACAGTGAACTATTCTTGATCATGTATGTACATGTTCTTCACCAACCAGCCCATCTCAGAGGCATGAGCTTATTCCTGAGCAATTCTTTTGGTCTAGGCTCTTTAGGATAACAGCAGTTGCTAACTCATTTTTTTAGGTTTTTGCTGACCTTAATCCTTGTAGCTTGACACCCAGATGCAATAGCTGTAGTTTCAGAACTCTATTCTGCACTTTGCAGTGACTGAGCAGAAGCCAGAAAGAGGCCCATTTACAGTGCCAGAGACCACACTGCTTAGGAATGAGATTCATTTACAAGCTATGGCAGTGCCAAATGGTGTGCTGGGGGGGGGGGGGAGAACAGCAGAATGTAATTCTGGCTGATGGAATAAGTTATTTCAGTTAAAAAATGACTAACCTGTTTCTCGTCAGTAATTGAGCCACATGGACATGTTGTATAGGAAAGGGCTCCCCTTTTTTCCAGCTACCACCTTCTGAGAGTAATTTTCAGTATTTGTCAACCTGATTTTAGCTATTCCTTTTAACACAAAAGCATTTTTGGAAATAAATATTAGTTCAGTCATGAGCTGATAATTCAGGATATTAAGTTTAGCATGCTAAAAAATGAAATACCAATGCCCAGAAGTACCAGATGTACGTAACTGCTTCCCATTCACCTGGAGTTTCTTTTTTTTGGGGGGGGGGAGTAGAAAAGAAACAGGAATCTGTAATCTGTATCCCTGAATGAACACTGAAGCTACGTGCACAGTCAGGGCTTTACTCTGTTTTTAATTCAGTAACAAAGTGTGTAGCACTCTCTACTGTACAGCAGATGGTTTTGGAACTTGATGCTGCTTAAGGAAGTTTATACCAAAAGCATGCAGAAGTTCAAACATTGTCCTAGTTGGATCACACGCATTGACTGTGTCCTTGTTTGATCAATTAAATGACTTATATAAAAGATTATATAGAACCATAACAGTTAGTGGGAATAACAGTGTTTAATCATAGGTATGAGTTTTACTGTTTCAGGCTTGATTCTCATTAACCCAGTATTTCAGAAAAGATTTATGATGAGCCCTTCATAAAAGTATTGTTCACTACTGCTAGTACTAGATTTGAAAATAATTTTGCTTGCAGATGGGAGTAATATTGAAACTTGGCTCTAAACAGACATTTTGTATTTAATTTTTTAATCTTGTACTGTGAACATTTTGGCTGGCAAGAAAATGGCTTACAGTGATTTTTGTAAGAACCAATAAAGTTTAAACTTTTTAAAAAAGAAAATCAGGCCTTCAGCTCCTTAATTATATTGGTAACTGCTGCTATTCCACTCTTCTATTATCACTGCACTGTAAAAACCATAAATATTATGTAGCAGTATTACATTTGGAATAAACAGGAACTCACTGGTGCAATCACATCTTGTAGACCATTTTAAGACTTCAAAAATCGTTCTAATCACAAATTTTTCCTTCCTATATCAAGGAATTAGGGCAGTTATGGCAGCCCATTAAAAAAAATACTACTTCCTGGACCTGAATCTGTAGTAAACACACATCTCACAAAGGGGCTCCATGAACTAGTTGGATCCTTAATTATGGCCCATCTTGCTCCTTACAACAAATTAAATCATGGCAGCAAAGACATTAAATAAGAATGCAAGTTGGGCTGTGTTTTGCAGAGACTACTACCATTGTCATTCTGTGCCCTTCTAGCTCTGGGCATTATTTCAGTGCAGTCTCAAGATGGTGGTTGTTTAAGCTCAGCATCTTACAAGTTACACGAAGGAATACTTTCTTTTCTGTGTCCTACCCTATGCTCAAAGATGGTTTAAAATCCTGCCACAAGCACCCCTACTTTTTGAAGCATGACAGATAGCTACAAGATAAGTGTAGTGGTACTCTCTGGAACTTTGTACACACGGCAGCTTACCTGTAACTCTTCACTTTCCACAAAACAATTGTGCCCTTCAAGGGGATATTTTCCTTTCTGTACTTTAGCTGACTTGATGAACATTTTTGTAAGCTATTTTGCTGGTTTCTGTTTTGTATCATGGGCAGTGCAATCCTCCACTACCCCCAGCCAGCACGCTCATGGCTATTCTGGAGCAGACTAGGTCAGCACATGTACATGCACTGGCCTAGCAGAGCCAGACTTGCACTTTACTGAGTTTGTGCCAGCCTCAGCAGTTTGTTTGTGCCAGCCTGGGCAGGATGACACTGGGTGGGAGAGCAGCAGGAGAAACTGAAGCAGGGAGGGGATGTTTTGGAGCAGGGGACAACTGTTGGGGTTGGGGGGGTCAGCTACGATAGCACAGGCTGGATCCTAACCCCCATCCCTAGCCTGAACAGCTTTACAGGGGTTGCTTGTATTTGTGCTTGCAAAAATCACAGGTGCAGATCCAAGTAGCCCCATAGGGCTGGCTGGTGCACAACATAGGGTAAGCGGAATAAAATCTGCTTACCCCAGTTTGCGCACCAGCCTGCACATACCTTGCCCTGGATTTAGCACAGGTCAATCGGGCTGCTTATTCTAGCACAAGTTAGGATTACACCCTTATTATTTAGTAGATGGCCAAGAACACATGACTGGTTGCACCAGAACTTCAACACAAAGCTCTTCATACTGCTAGCAGATTAAGCTTCATGATGCTGCAGCACTTAATTGCATGCCAGAATCTTGGAATAAGCTGCTTTAGCTATTGATATTTATCAGCAACCATTTGTCCTTGTAGCTATTAGCTGAATGAGGCTTCTAGGAACTCTAGAATTAGAAGGGCCCTTGTAAATTAAGTTGATTCCCCTATGTCAGTGGTATTCAGACTGGAGTGTTGTGATGCCCCAGCCTGAGGGCCCTGGCCTCTGCCTCCTTAAGTGGTGGGGGCAGGAGGGAAGGCAGCTGCAGGGGCTGGGATGTACTCACCAGTCGCTGCAGCAGCCTTCCTGGGGAGCCCTGCGCGAGCACCTGCAGGGCTCCCTAGCCGTTTTGAAGTGAAAGTAGAGCAATTGCACTCCACTTCTGGTTTTGCGGAGGTGGAGCGCAATCACTCCACTTTCACTTCAAAGCAGCTAGAGTCCTGCAGGCGCTTGCGCAGGGCTCCCCGCACCCCGGGAAGGCTGCTGCAGTGACTGGTGAGTACATCCCAGTCCTTGCAGCCCCCCTGAGCAGCGCAATCCTGGAGATCGCATCGCTGCCTTCCCCCAGCCCCCGCTGCTTTCCTCCCTCCCCTACAAAGACTTAGTGGCTCTCAAACTCTCCCAGAAAGATTGAGAACCACTGCCCTATGCAAATATCTCTCCAATTTCCAGCAAGTTACTATGTTTTGGATTCTCCCCACATAATAACAGCAGATTGGCCTAAACTTTGCCAGTAGCACAAAAAGCTTTTACACATTGACTCAAGCAGCAGCTTGAAAGAAGCATCATCCATTTCAGAATTATTTCTAGATCTTATTATTCAATCAAAGTTCTATTATGAACACAGCAAGCCCTTTATTTTGAAAGGATTCAAAATGAGTATTATTGCAATGCATTTCCATTTAATTTTCTCCCAGAATTTAGACTTGGCAGTTAATGTTTTCTTACAAGTATGTGAAATATCAAAAATGAAAATGCTTTCATTTTATCAGGAACACATGACTAATTCACTTTTTTACTTGTATAAGATAATCCATGACAGACATACTAACTAATCCAAAGTCATCTTTTTTTGAATGAAATTTATTCTGCTTTTCAAAAGTGTCACTCTAATGGTGTTATTTCTCTACTCCCCGATCATGGCATTACCCACTACCAGATGGTAACTGTGTTTTACACTATTCTGGAAAACAAATTCAACTCATAAAAAGGAAGAAGTTTTACAATCTACTGTGTAATTATATACACAAAGCAGAAACCCAGTGCTTCATTGATGCTTTTTCTGGCTATTCCCACTGTAGTAGTATTTCAAACTTGGAAGACCAACAGCATTTAAAAATTAGCAAAAATATAAATTTTGGTCCTCGAGTCGGAAAGCAAAACGCATGTATTACAATCTGATCTTACTCGTCACATGAACTATAAAACTATTACATACAAAAGTGTATAAAACTGATCTACAAACTTTGAAATCCTGTTCCAACATACTGGACAATTTAGAAACTTAGTGTTATCTTATTTCAGAAATAAGATTCAATTCACAAATTATATTACTACAGTAAGTCTTGAACTTAGAATGGACTCTGGAAAATACAGGATTTAAAACACTTCATTAAATTTGAAATACGATTAAATTAATTTTCTATTTTTAAACTTAATTTTTCTCTATACAACACTAGTGTCAAGAAACTACCTCCAACAAAATGTAATGATGACCCGATATCTCCGCACCAGATATCCAACATTACACTGCAATTTGTGTCAGATTCTGTTTTACATAAACTGTGTATACCATTTTGAATAAACGCTTTGGGGAGTTAATAGCCAAATACAAATATACACATTACTGAAAACAAAGTTAATTTACTGTTCATTAGTATAAGCAATAACCTACATATAAAAAGTTGAAAATATTTCATTTAATGAATCCCATAAATGGAGAAGGATTATGGAAACTGGAGGTAAAAAGCCTGTAATGTAAAAGTAGTCTTTCCTCCTTGCCCCATCCATAGTTACGCAGCAATATACAATTGTTACACTTCTTCAAGTTGAAGTCTGTAGTAAAATAAAGATTATGAAGCATTACACTGGTAGAGTTCTATTTTAGCCCTTGACACTACACCAGTGTGTAGCTGGATATGGCATCTTAAATTGTGTTAGCAGCTTGATTCTACAGTAGCAACCGCTCTGCCACCTCTCCGAACATCCCTTTCTTTCTTCTGAAACTTTTCTTTTTGTTTCTCCAGTTTTTCTTGTGCCTTTTTAATATCTTTAATTTTCTTTTTTATGGTTGATCGGTCGTTTTGATTGGATACTCCCAGGGCCTATGAAAGAAGAAATATACTCTATTACATTAGAGAAAAGTAATAGGACATAAAAAAGAACATGCTACAAATTTGATAAATACAAGCATGTATTACATAGGAAAAACTAGCAGCAGCGTTACAGTACAACTTTTAGCCAGAAGATGGCAACATTTGATAAGTGGAAAGTCCTTATCAGATTCTTGAGCAGTGCACATTTTCAGAGTGCAATTTATTCAAAACATTTAGAATTCTCACACTTGTTCCACTCATATAAAGCCTTTAAATAAATCTGTACTGTCACAACAAATTTAGTACAGAACAGTCTCAAACTGTGGGTCGCAAGCCTATTTCAGGTGGGTCCCCATTCATTTCAATATTTTATTTTTAATATATTAGACTTGGTACTACAATGGTATGTGACTGCATTTGGAGAAATGTGATAGACCTGTACTTTTAACAAGCTACTATGTATATTCTTTTAACAATGGGACTTACTCCTGGGAAAGTGGGTAGGATTGCAGCCTAGGATTGTAAAAAATTTTTCCGGCTTGATGATGTCACTTTTGGTCATGACATCACTTCCAGTGTGTCCTGACAGATTCTCATTTGAAAAAGTGGGTCCCAGTGCTAAATGTGTGAGAACTACTGGTGTAGGAAATCAGCCCAAGAAGTTGTTATGTTTAATGGGAGCTGTACAACACCCTGGTGTTCAGTGCATCATTATGTTCAGAGATTACGACAAGTAAGAATTACTGTGATAGCGAAAAGGTCTAGAACAGTGGTTCCCAGACAGTTTAAGTGGAAGCTCCCTTGACATACTGGGCCATTGGTCACGGCTCCCTATTAGTGCTATAATTCTATGCATTTAAAGGGCAGTGGGTTTTTTGCAAGGATTCCACAGCACTCCTGGTTGGATTCTGCAGCTCCCTGGGGAGCCACAGCTCACAGTTTGGGAACCACAGTTTGAAACCAGTGTTTCCCAAAAACTACCCTACCCCCTTTAAAAAGAGAGTCTTCTCCATATAAAAACAAAACACCCCCAACAAAATAAGGAGAAATATGAAGGTCAGTCTGCAATCCTTCCATAAACATTTCAAGCGAACACTCAATTTATGCCAGTCTTCATAAGGATAGATTAACAAGCATAGAAAAATTACGAAAACATGTTTTGCTTCAGCAATCAAATAAGCTATCTGTAGAGACTGTGTAATCTTGCATTAAGGTTTTGAAAGAGAAAGTTGAAGGGGAGGAATGAAAAGCAAGGTATTCTATTTTCAGACAACATATGGTTCAATGGGTCTCTTCCACTCAAGGGTTCTATGAATAATTACAGGTTTGGGGGTGGAAGAACAACAATAGTATGTCTGAACCAGAGTAATAAAACTAGCAGTTTTTTGTATTCTGGAGGGATGTAAATTTTAGCAAATCACAAGTCATTTTCAAAATTTTGTAGCAAATGGCTTATCTGTGCTGCCAGTGAAATTTATACTAGTGAAATAGTTCCGGAACTTTTTAGTACCAGGACCCAGTTTTTAAAATGACACTCTATCACAGTGATTTTCAACCTTTTTCATCCCATGGCACACTGGCAAGGTATTAAAATGGTCAAGGCACACCCTCAGTTTTTTGACAATTGAAAAGGCACACTGTGCTGTCAATGGGGGGCTCACATCCCCAAAGGCCCTAGTGATAAATGATTCTCTCCGAAATTCCCACGGCACACCTGGGGACCATTCACGGCACACTAGTCTGCCACGGCACAGTGGTTGAAAATGGCTATTCTATCAGGACCTAACTAGGTTTATCAGACCTAGGCGATCTAGATAGAAATAATATTTGGTTATTTATTTTTAAGTAGTAATAACCAGAAAAAAGACCCTCAAATGTTTATCTCCCTATATTTACACATGCTTGCAAATTGCAGGAGTTGAGCTCTCTGCAGGGTAATTAGCAGGTACAGTATCTGATTTTTGAATAGCCTGAGGACTTGAGGTAATTAGTTATCAGATCTTTGCATCACCCTTTGTCAACCCACCAGCAGGTCCCAACTCACAGTTTGGAAACCACTGTACTACTGATTTAAAGTAAGGAGTACAGATGCACACCAGAACTCAAGCTTACCTTCAATCTTTCACTGTCAAGCAGCATTAACTGTTGTCCATCTATATTCTTGGTTGTGAACTCTGCAATGTACTGCTCCATGTTCATTCCCATTAGCCAATGGCATACCTGTTGTGTTGTCCATTCAGAAATGGGTCTACTGTGCCACTGATTTTGTTTTCCTGTAGTTGATGGTTCATCATCTAAAGCCTAACCAAGAAAAATCAAGCCATTACTATATACATAATTTAATTACTCATTCATTTCAATTAAATACAGTGTTTCTAATGTATCAAATCTTCAAGGACTTGTACAAAGGAATCAATTTGAGGAGGGTTATAAATCTTAAATGTGTTTAACTACTAGATTTTCAAGGGAGCTTGCATTTCACCAAAATTTTAGTTTAGCATCTTTTTGAGAGAACTGTAAATTTTTTTTACAAAGAATAAAATGCCACTACATCTGTCTGAGAATTCCAGAACTCTCATTCTGAACATCTTTATGGAAAAGTAGATCCCACTGGGTTGGATCCAAATGTGCTGTTTGTCACTTGACGCTAAAGTGCTACATGCAAAAAAGTGAAACTAAATCCACATACTATCTTCTGCTTGTGCAATAACTCATGTAATCTCTTGCACACGAACAATAATGAAACCTGCTACATAATTCCTTATTATATGAACTCTTGTGCAAATGCTTGCCTAAGTAGGGTTCCCGAACAGTGCTACTCATGGTTCTTGGGAATCAGATCATTAAGCGGATGAAGCAAACATTCTTAGTATCACAATTTTAACATCCAGAACTCTTTAGTGCACCACAGTACTTTAAGACACTGTGGGCATAATCCTAACCCCTTATGTCACTGCTTCCAGCACTTCCAATGGGGCATGTGCTGCATCCGGCAGTTGGGTGTAACTCATGGAGGCCTCCTCAAAGTAAGGGAATGTTTGTTCCCTTACCTCAGAGCTGCATTGCCCTTATGTCAGTGCTGGAAAGCACTGACATACAGGATTAGGATTGCGCCCTGTATGAGGTAACTGAAGTGTATTATAATTTGGTCAGTCTGATTATAAAACTGAGCAAGTTTGGTAAGAGAAGTAAATTTAAATGACTGCAAGGGATCTCTCAATGCTTGTCTTCTGAGGTAACACTCCGTATCAGGGTCATTTGCAGAAAACCCCATTCTAATGGTTGCTTACTGTACATCCCAAAACTTTCTTGAATCTGAAACAAGGCCAATTCAAAGGGGAAAGAAGAAACAGTAGTGAAACCTGATTTTAGAGTGAATACTACAAGCTACAGACAAGACGACAAAATATCCTTTGTATCAATTGATTTGGAGACACAGGTTCTATTGCCACACCCATCTGATGGGGCAGTGGGAGGCAATTTTTACAATTGTGCATTTAAATTATGCAGAGAAGTTCTATCTTGGTTTAGATGTGTTAACTACAAAAAACAAAGACAATGTGTGTTGGTTTTCCACTAGGTGTGTGAATCACTTATTCACACTAACTTCCTGAGACTCATAAAGGATGTGTAGATGAGGATACGGACATATTCTCTCCCCCCCCCCCACTTCCCCCTGGGAATATTATAATTTCCAAGGTCAGAAACTTCAATTAACTGTTCTTTTCTCTAAAGTCAGCATACAGCCTTTGGCTGAAGACAAGATAACTTATTACTTACTCAAGGCTATTTACTAAAAACCACATAACATTCCATGCCAAAAAGAGAAAAGGCTCAAAATACATCAGAAGTTTATTATTATTTTTATTAATAACAGTATTTATATACCGCTTTCCAACTAAATGTTCACAAAGCGGTTTACAGAGAAACCGTATAACTAATCAAATAACTAATGAGAAAATCAAATCTACAGAGAAATCAAATAACTAATGGCTGATCAAATGGCTTTATGCTGATCAAATGTCTATAGAGAGTACGTGCATTCAGATCTACAATACAAGTTGTAATAAAACAAAATCGATTTTATTCATTTTTACCTATAGTAATTATTCCTAAAACTCCACTCTAAGAAAAAGGTTTCCCCCCTCTGCAGAAACTTGGTTTGAAGAAAAGTGGAATGCAATCAACACTTTTCTATCTGGCTTCCCTTAGAAGTGATTTATAAACTTACTTTTATTTGGGACTGTGTGCTCTTTGTAGCCCGTAAGACTTTTTAAACCTTCCATTCCCTATGTCGTAGAAAGTTAAAAAGACCTCCAGTTTAAATCCAACTGCTGCATTGGCCTTGGTGACTATGGTCAAATTAAGCTCTCCATATGCTCATACAGCTATGCATAATACCATAGGTTTCAACAAGTTTCCACTGCAGTTAATTGCACTGCTCGTAGACAGAAAAGGTACTTTTGGTTTAATTTTTAAACTTAAATTGAAAAATGAGACGTTCATTTAATACGTCTTCAATACGTTGGACAAACTGTAAATAATCCACAGCTCTGATCTACCTCCACTGAAATCTTTGGGGGATCATATGAAAACCCAGCAGGAACCACAAGTTAAGAATCACTGGTTGTATGAATTTAAAAGCAAAACAAGTTTCAAAGACACAACATAAAAATGAGCTACTGGTAACTAGCATCTACAAATAGAGAACGCCACTCTCTAGCCAGTTCCAGTTCACCAGATATCAAGGCTTCTGCCACCTCCAAAAAAGTGAATTTTTAAAATAAGCAAGTGTCAAAATGTTTACTCAAACAATTTTACTTATATTTTTATTGTCAAGACCGCAACTCATCCTCTCTCCAATGCAGATAAAAACACTGCTTCAATACTGTACTGCTGAAAAGGACAGCCAAACACAAGATCAAATTCCAACATTCTAGTTGCTTCCAGAAAACAAAGAATAAAATATATACCTGTAGATCTGAGTGCACAAAATCCTAAAGATGATTGGGGAAACAGACAGAAAAAGAACCTGCCTTTCTAAACCCTTACAAGTAGGAAGCTATTTAAGAGAAAAATCACAGAAGGCCAGCTATGCATATACACAAAAGTCGCTCAATATTATGAAGCTCCAAATGTCCCAGAAGCAGAAAATTTCCCTAAGAGTGCACCTCCACACTGGGTGACCACCACAGACTAGATGTCATGTATGACCTCTGTAAAACTCAACAAAAAAGACTAACTTTAGCTCATGACACAAAATCTTCTTCCTAAATTCTGCACAGGTATGAAAGAGCCACTTTATAGATTCTTTAAAAGTTTTGTTTTCTACTGATCTAAAACAATAACTGGGTACAATTGGGTACAGATCAAAAAATTATGCAGTCTAAATAAAAGTCTGAAGCGTACTTACCTTACAAAGGAATAAAAAAATTATTTCTGTGAAAAGTATGACCACATGCTATTTGCATAAATCTTAATAAGCATTTGAAAAAGTAGCCATGATCATAAAGTATGTTGCACTGACCTGGCGGCACTATTCATTACTGAGCTACATCTCTACACATTAAGGATGTATTTAAAATGGGAAGCCCAACAGTGCTGGTGCAATAGGGTTGCACAGCTCACCCTGCATCCTGCGCTGAAACTGGGCAGACTAGAGGTCTCTTTGTGGTAAAGGAATATTTATTCCCTTAATCCATGTCAAGACACAGTCTGCCCAATGGTGCTCCTCGCATCTGCGCCAGTTAAATCGCAGCCAAGTCAGTGTAGCCCTGTGTAGAGCTCTCGGGCCTGAGACGGGGGGGGGGGCGAGGTAATGGTGGAAGCCTTCTCCACTGTCCCCATCCGCCCCAGGCCTGAACCACCTCCTTACTGCTCCAAAACACCCTCTCCCCTGTGCCACCCAGCGCAGAACTCACCTGTCACATCGGCCAGTCTGCTGGATTCAGTGTCGGTGGGATGGCACAGTTCTTCCCTCCAGCACACTCTACTCATAAGTCATCACGAACATGCTTTATGGTATGTTTGCGCTGGCACTAGCCCACATTAGAATCAGGTTGTTAGTTGACAAAGTTGGGCCCAATCCTATCCAACGTTCCAACACCCAATCAGCTGCAATGCAATTCTGAGGTAAGCAAACAAATGTTCCTTTACCTTGAGGAGGCCTCTATCACTGCCCTTCCCCACTGCAACACACAGTGCAAACCCCATTGGCAAGCTTGCATGGAAAGTTGGATAGGACTGGGGCCTAACAGAACCACTTTTCTCTTTAGCTATCTCAAATTTCCAAAGGATGCAATTAATACATTAGATATACACTGCTCAAAACAATAAAGGGAACACTTAAACAACACATCCGAGATCTGAATGAATGAAATATTCCTATTAAATACTTCGTTCCTGACATAGTTGAATGTGCTGACAACAAAATCACACAACAATCATCAATGGAAATCACATTTATTAACCCATGGAGGTCTGGGTTTGGTGTCATACTCAAAATTGAAGTGGAAAAACACACTGCAGGCTGATCCAACTTCGATGTAATGTTCATAAAGTAAGTCAAAATGAGGCTCAGTAGTGTGTGTGGCCTCCACGTGCCTGCATGACCTCCCTACAACGCCTGGGCATGCTCCTGATGAGGTGGCCTCCCAGACCTGGACTAAAGCATCCGCCAACTCCTGGACAGTCTGTGGTGCAACGTGGCTCAGGTGGATGGAGCGAGACATGATGTCCCAGATGTGCTCAATTGGATTCAGGTCTGGGGAACGGGCGGGCCAGTCCATAGCATCAATGCCTTCATCTTGCAGGAACTGCTGACATACTCCAGCCACATGAGGTCTAGCATTGTCCTGCATTAGGAGGTACCCAGGGCCAACCACGCCAGCATATGGTCTCACAAGGGGTCTGAGGATCTCATCTCGGTACCTAATGGCAGTCAGGCTACCTCTGGCGAGCACATGGAGGGCTGTGTGGCCCCCCAAAGAAATGCCACCCCACACCATTACTGACCCACTGCCAAACTGGTCATGCTGGAGGATGTTGCAGGCAGCAGAACGTTCTCCCTGCCGTCTCCAGACTCTGTCACATGTGCTCAGTGTGAACCTGCTTTCATCTGTGAAGAGCACAGGGCGCCAGTGGCGAGGTTGCCAATCTTGGTGTTCTTTGGCAAATGCCAAACGTCCTGCACGGTGTCGGGCTGTCAGCACAACCCCCACCTGTGGACGTCGGGCCCTCATACCACCTCATGGAGTCTGTTTCTGACCGTTTGAGCAGACACATGCACATTTGTGGCCTGCTGGAGGTCATTTTGCAGGGCTCTGGCAGTGCTCCTCCTGTTCCTCCTGGCACGAAGGCGGAGGTAGCGGTCCTGATGCTGGGTTGTTGCCCTCCTACAGCCTCCTCCACGTCTCCTGGTGTACTGGCCTGTCTCCTGGTAGTGCCTCCATGCTCTGGACACTACACTGACAGATACAGCAAACCTTCGTGCCACAGCTCGCATTGATGTGCCATCCTGGATGAGCTGCACTACCTGAGCCACTTGTGTGGGTTGCAGACTCCGCCTCATGCTGCCACTAGAGTGACAGCACCGCCAGCATTCAAAGGTCACCCAAACATCAGCCAGAAAGCATAGGGACTGTGAAGTGGTCTGTGGTCACCACCTGCAGAACCACTCCTTTATTGGGGGTGTCTTGTTGCTTGCCTATGATTTCCACCTGTTGTCTACTCCATTTGTGCAACAGCATGTGAACTTGATTGTCAATCGGTGTGGCTTCATAGGAGGACAGATTGATTTTACAGAAGTGTGATTGACTTGGAGTGACATTGTGTTGTTTAAGTGTTCCCTTTATTGTTTTGAGCAGTGTATATAAATTCACTGTCTAACAACTGAGTCATACTCTGATGAGGTGCTGCAATATTAAAATTCAAAGCTTGTTTTAGTTCATTTATAAAAGAAAGTACAAAACCATGGATATGATTAGTAAACAGTCAAATACGACATACAGTATATACCTCAAACTAGAAACTATGGAGAGCAAACACCACCTTAATTATGATTCTTCCCAGGGTACATATTTCAGTGTTAAGTTATAAAAATATTAAGGTGCAATAATAACCTACCACTTTGATTGCAAGTAACCCTAATTGGTATAATGTAGTCCACCTATTCCCAAATTATGCGTCCTGGACCCACCAGTGGGTTTTGACCCAATTTTTGTTGGGTTGCAAAATTGAAAGGGCATCTTAGGATATGTGCATCAAGGGGGAAGCACTGCTGCCCAATCACCATTACAGCCACACCCCTAGGCATTTATAAATTAGGCAATAGCCTCTTTAGGGCCTCTAAAAAGTTTGGGAACCACGGATGTACTCTGAATCAACAATACACACAGACACACTGAAACTCACCTCATTTGAAGAGAAGGTTAAAGTGTGTGAACGCCCTGAAAGATTTGGCTCTGTCACTAACTGTGATAGATCACAACTTGATTTGCTATGGTTTGAATCATCTATGACAATTCTACTCTGCAAACAAGTGAAAATAATGTTTTGTTAACTTACCCCTAAGAATAATGAATCACAAGGAGACACAGTACCTTAAAATGTTTCCACAGAAGTACACAACAGTTAAGATTAACAATAAATTTGCACTACCTTTATCTGTAGGAATATACTATACTTTTCCTCCATATACAGTATACAATTTTTAGGTTTTTTCCCCCTAATGTGTAGGAACACACTTCCAGAAAGTTTTAATTGTTTACTAGATAGAATATTTTCAACAATGGTGAAGTTATTCCCCTTCTAGAGGTAGCTGTCTCTGGCTGCAGTGTTATACACACACTTAAACCAGAATGAGTCCCACTGAATTCAAATGGGCTTATTTCCAAGTAGACATGCATAGGATTGTGCTGCCAATAACTTAGAAGTGATCTTTAGAGTGTAAATTGAAATCTCAAATTCTTGATGTTTCTCAGGAAAATATTTGGCTGCTAGAACAGGGGTAGGCAACCTTAAACACTCAAAGAGCCATTTGGACCCGTTTTCCAGAGAAAAAAAAAACCTCAGGAGCCACAAAACCCTTTTGACATCTAAAATGAAGATAATACTGCATATATAGTTTTTTTTTACCTTTATGCTCTTATAGGTCCCATTTTTATAATGTAGCCCCCTCTTGTAGCTTTTAGTTAGTTTTGTCAAACATTCTTGTCCTGTGTTTTCAGACGCCTGGTCCTCTATGGTGTTTTGCCTGATTCCAAGGCCATTCTCTGCCTGGAGAATTAGGCCCACTTTAAGCAAATTAGCTCCCCTTCTTTCCCCCAACAAATGACCCTGGTTCTGCCCTGCAGTCCTGCTAGACCCCACCTCCAGGGTAGTTCGCCTGTTCAACCTGCAGAGGTCCTTTCTCCTGCCAGCAGCCTCCCACCACTACAGGAGACCCTGGGTCGTCAGCAGGTCTAGGGCACAGCAGCCACACTTCAAACTCCAGTGTCTCCAACAGTCCGTTAGTCACAAAGTCAGTCAGAGTATCCAGGGCAGAGTCCAAAGTCAATAAGCCAAGTCACAGTCCAAGGTCAGATTGCAAAGCCAGTCAGTCAAATCAGTCAGAGTATCCAAGTCAAAGTCAATAAGCCAAATCAGTCAGTCTCCTCTCCTACCTCCAACCTGCACTCCTTCTACAACCCACACCCCCTTCCTGCCTCAGGTTATATCCCTGAGGGCCCTACAGCCTTCAAGTGGCTGCAGCTGTGCAGCACACTCTGCTGGATGCCCAGGCCTTACCCTTAAAGGGGCCACTGCTGACACCACATCTACCTCCTCACCAGATTTTCCAGGATTCCAATACATCTGCTTATCTTACATGGATACTAAAGAAATCCCCCCACCTTCCAGAGGCACCCTGCTGGAAGGAAAAAAGGACACAGACTCCAGAGGTGGGGAACAGAAGAAGCCAGAGCTGGGGGGGGGGAGATGGGGGCAGCCACAGGCCAGCTTCTGCCCTGCCTGCCTGCCCTCCCTCACTCAGGCTGCAACCCTCTCCACACTATTCTGGGGGTAAGCCCCATTGACTACAATGGGACTTCTGAGCAGACAAGTTGGTTGGAGCTCTCAGGTTGCAGTCCTCTCCACACTTTCCTGGGAGGAAGCCTAACTGACTATTTGTGAGTAGACCTGCATAGGAGGGGGCTGAGGCTGCAGCCCTCCACACCTTCCTGGGAGGAAGCCTCACTGACTACAGCGGGGCTTACTTGTGAGCTGACCTGCACAGGAGGGGGCTGAGGCTACAGCCCTCCACACCTTCCAGGGAGTAGCCCAGGGACTACATTACAAACAGACCTGCCGGGCGCGGGCTCCCACTCACCCGTCCTTGCGCTTGGACTTAAACAGGCTCCAAGGCTGCAATCCCAGGCACCCTTTCCTGGGAGTAAGCCTCATCCGCTGTAATGGGGCTTACAACTGAGTAGACACGCATGGGAGCAGGCTCCAAGGCTGCCATCCCAGGCACCCTTTCCTGGGAGTAAGCTTCATCCGCTGTAATGGGGCTTACTACTGAGTAGACACACAGGATATCTCCTCTGCTGTGGAGGAAAAGCCTCTCCTTGCACTGAGTGGGGACCTGCACAGGGAAAGGCGGCCTGCAAGGGCTCGCAATGGCTGAGGAGGAGGGCGTCCTGCTGGAGAGTTGGGGAAAGGAAAAACAGGGAGCTTAAGCCTGCAGAGCAGGCAAAATTGAAAAGGGAAACCAATGCGGGGCAGGTGGGGGTGGAGGGCACTGAGCTCAGGGGTCAGAGGGAAGCAGCCTGTCCTCCCAACACAGGTGCCTCCTGTCATCCCCTTTGCCACTTTCACCCGGAGGAGCCGCGGGTTACCGACCCCTGTGCTAGAACAACAACGCAAACATGGATATCTTCTACAAATTTTCACCTTCATTGCTATATTACTGTAGAAAGTATACAGTGCAGACCTGCGATTTTCAACCTTTTTCCTTTTATGGCACACTGATAAGGTGCTAAAATTGTCAAGGCACAACTATCAGTTATTTTACAATTTACAAGGCACACCTTGCTGCTGGTGGGAGGCTCATATCCCCCAATGGCCCTACTAATAAAAGACCCTTCCCCGTGGCACACCTGCAGACCATTCGTAGCACACCAGTGTGCTGTGGCACACTGGTTGAAAACAGCTAGTGTAGAGAGATATTAGGTAACCAAATCTGTCTTAATCTAAACTGGCTTGCCAAAATCTACAGGGTCAGAGGTCGTGGTGCACAATAACTCAGCTGGAGGCCACACCGGCCTTCCAGCTTCCTTAGAAGGCCTCCCAAACGCAACCAGAAGCTATTTTGACGCAACCAGAAGCTATTTGGTTCGTATCAGCAACTTCTAGTCACGTCCAAGAGAGCCCACTGTAGTTTAACTATTACTGATCCATCACTTACAGAAAGTAACAATACACACTATAGATAACTATATTACGCACTACTGCAAACATTTTGGAACACTCCAAAATCAAATTGGTTACAATTCTGTCTCCACAGTATACTTTATATCTGAAGAGCAACATGTTAAACACATTTTTCTAAACACCAGAAATGTAAATGCAACAACTTTTGAGCCTTTACAGCTAGCAAAATAAATTGTCAAGTATGGCAGTTGTGCACTTGTGCAAATAAAACAACTTGCTGCCCTAGTGCAACATGTTTGGTCTTTTTGTCTGGTGGGTACCTCAAAGATCTCTTCACTACCCCTGCCACTCATTTTCTTGGTTATGTACTAGTGATGAATCTCTGTATTTCCCTGTGCTTCCCCAGGTCTTTCTCCCCTGTGTTTCTGTGTATTTTCTATTTTCCTGTGTTTGGGGTCATTTTCAACCCCAACCCACCACACCCCGCTGTTCCACAGCTGGGATGTACTTATAGGCAGCCTTGTTGAGGACAGCAACATGGACATTCTCTGTCCTGAGTTACACAGCCTAGATTCTCCTTCCAAGGGGCCAAAACATGTCTACCTTGCAGGCCCATAAGAAGAGCAGAATTACTACTGCTTTCTTCTGCAAGAGTTTTTCCTTTCACCATTCCCTGCCATCCTCTGCTTTTATCAGTCAACAGGGTAGGTCTGAATAAGTACTTATTCTGCACCTCATTGGAAAATGTGAGGTCTAGCCTAGTCTCTAAAGTGGGAGGGGGGATGAAGGTGAGAGGCTCTACCAGCACTTCAGTATTTCCTTATTTGTTGAGGGACTCATGGGAGTGCTCTTGAGTGTTTTATTTTATCCTCACTTCAGGCTGAAAAGTAGTTTCTGGTACAAAACTGGCGATCAAACCTTTTGCCACTCCAACTATACTACACTGGTCTACAGCTATTTGTTCTTGCCCCTAAACCTCATTCTTCAGCTTGGATAAGAGGCAGCAGATCTACTTTTTAATTTGCTTTCCAGCTGTGGTCAAATAAAGGAAGAATTACATCTTATTGTCAGAACATATCTTTTATATGTTCAACTAACTAATTGGCAAATGTTAATATCACATCTTTGCTTCTAATGCCCTGAACCCCCTCTTCATATAGACAACATAATTCTATCCCACTTCATTACTCCCACCACTGAATTTAACAATTTCTCTGATTGTTCACACCATTCTTAGGCAACTGTTAGCATCATCAAATACAATAAAAAGAATTTAAAAGTGAATTGTTAGAAGACAGACAGTGCTGAGAGTGGATTAAAACCATATACGAAGCCAGATTAGTGTATACTTGTGTATAAGTTGATCTCATGGAAAAGTTGAGGGCGAGTGATAAGCCAAAATACAGGTGGAGCCTCTTTATTCATGAAATTTCTATCCATGAATCTAGTTCGAAGGTCCCCAGCACCTGCATGGAGTCAGACTTGGCCCCACCTGCGCCCTCTGGAGGTGAATGGAGCTGTCTCCAGTCGCCTCCAGAGACTCTTAAGAAGCCTACGTGCAGCCTCCACAGACCTCAAAATGGATTCCAGAGGTCCTAGAAGGGCACTTATGGTTTTCGGACCTCTGGAGGCCATACGGAGGCCTGTGGAGGCTGTGCACAGGCCTCAGAAGAGCCTCCAGAGACAACTGGAGCACAGGTCCAGTCACCTCTAGAGAAGTGGCCTCTGAGGCTTTCACAGGCCCGCCTTTTCTGCAGGCAGCCTCAACAGGCCTCAGAAAGGCCTCTAGAGGTCCTAGAACGGAACTTCCGGTTTTTGCCTGAAAACCACAACTGCCCTTCTAGGACCTCCAGAGGCCATTTTGCACGCGGCCTTCACAGGCTGCAAAACAGTTCAGGATGCAACCGGAGCAAGGCTCCGGTCGTGTTCAGAGCTCGGTGGACCCCGAATTTCGCATGACTTGGTTTCATGCAAAATTTGATATTCGTGTGGATTCCAGGAACTGAATCCTCACGAATAACAAAGCTCCACCTGTAATGGAATTCACTATGATCCGTGGATAAGTCAAGGGCAAAGCTTAGGGGTGTATGAAAGTCTTTGCATTTGATACAGTATAGGTTGAGTCTCAATATTTGCAAGGGTTCTGTTCCCAGAACTCACTTGGATGGCAAAAAATGCACTAAAGCAAATCAATTTAAAAAACAAAGTCCCTTTGATCTGATGATTTAAAAACAGCCTTGCTGACCTTTGTGATGTTAAGACAGAGTCATTAGGCAGACAATCCATCAATCAGTCTCACTCCAGGCAGCCAGTCTCTCTCCCTTCACAGAGAGCAAAGTGATCTTTCTTTCACCTGGTGGGGAAAGGGAGGAGTCCTTTTGCATTGGAAAGAGAATCAGGGGACTGCCCTCTCTCGCATTAGCAAGGCTATTGTTAAATGACTGTTTTCTTTTGATTTAAACGGCCTTTTTCATCAAGTTGAGATAGAAAAATCTGTGGATAATTAGGTTATCTGCAATCCCTTGTATGACTCTCTCTATAATAGTAAAAAAAAGCAGTTTTAAAAACTGATTTTAAAGGGATGTATTTTTCCCTTTCTCCAGGGATCAGCAGATTCCTTCTCATTTGCAGTGGCCATTTGTGTTGAGTTAAATCCGTGTATAACAAGGTTGCACCTGTAGTTTTGTCTGATTTTACCCAAGGCCAGATCCTGAAAAATGCTTGCCAGTAACTGTTCTGAACAGCTATTTTCCAAATAGGAAGAAAAGTGAGGGAGGTTTTGGGAGTTATAGGCTCTATGAGTAATACAGTACTTCTATAGCAGCAGCCTTCACAGACTATAATTTCCATACACTCTTACACCTTCCTTCCTGACTGGAGAATAGCCCCATTTCTGTGGAACAAGGTAAAATAGCTCTTTTTCCCCTCCCCCTCCATGTGTCTTGCTTCTCAGACCTGTCCCTGCCCCCCCCCCTCACCAAGCAGCTGTTCTTAGAAGCTAAGGACCCATTTATTGACCCGTTTATAAGTTTATAGGTCTTCAGGGTCAATTTTAAGGCATAACTTTTTTCTTATATATTAGTATATATGGTAAATTAAATAGTAAAAATAAACAGGCTCCCTTGTAGTATCACATTACAAAGAATAAGATAATGATAGAGAGCAGTTAACCATGCATTTGAAATGGAAACACATAAGTTTTTCATTTTTTGAAGGCAAGGAAATGGGGACTAGGAATATGGAAGGGTAAATGTTTTGGTATTACACAATTAAAACATACATTAAAATAGCAACTACAAACTGCAAAGTTTACAGTATTTGATTTATATTAGCCAATATTTCAAAGTTTCTGCTCTAGATGGCTATGTTTGCATTCTTATATTCAAAAAGTCATTTTTAAACATAACTCCTAGCTATTTTTTTCTCTCTCACTGACCTTATAAAATGAACAGAAATATCTCAACATTTTATCTCAGTAGGGGCACAATCCTAACCAACTTTCCAGTACTGAGGTAAGGGCAATGTAGCTCCAAGATAATGGATCAAACGTTCCCTTACCTTAAGGAGGCCTCAATGACTGCCCCCCAACAGCAGGATGTAGCACATGTCCCACTGGCACAGCTGTGTCAAGTGCTGGAAAGCTGGTTAGGATTTGAGCCTAAATGCAATAGTAGCTACTATAACAGCATGCGTAAATGCAATCTGTACCACTGGAATACACAAGTCTTTATCTTCTAAAATATTTTTTAACACAGATATACTGTGTTATACTGGACCATTTAAATACCTGATAGTGGTTCTGCAAAACTGCACAATGATTCTGCATTTTTTCATTTTTGCTGGTTTATATACAAATTCACAGTAACACTATGAAGAGACAGAGCATTGGAGCAACGATCACAGTTATCTACTGGACAAATGGCTCATACAACATGGGTGTGTCTTATTTTTGTGTTCTATAAAAATCAGAGGGTTACCGTGTCAATGAACTCTGGTAAATAGGCACAGAGGCTTGGATCCAACAATGCCCTTCATGGACAGAAAGGTACTCCCATTTGTGGAAAATGCATTCATTCACTCATTCTTCTGTAACTTGCAACACTAGTTCCTCAACTCTCAGAAGCTGCTATGGGGGCAACACAATGGAGAGGTGGTGGCAGGAAAGCAGACGTAAGCAAATGACGTTCTGTCTATGCTTCTTTAGATCCAAGCCTCATTATTTCAAGACAGTATTTCAAGTATTATAATATGGGCAACAATCAAAGAAAGAATTGGCCCTCCATTCCACAGATTAAACTTTAACATTTGTATGCTAGAAATGGGAACAGTAATTCCTCCTCTCCATATTTACCTAGGGAGGCCCTTCTTTTACTCTGAAAGTCACAGGAAATGAGAAATGGGAAATAACCAGATTCAATGTATCTTTTGCACTTAATGCATTTAAAGTCATAACTATTTTCATAATAGACTGCATTCAAAATGCAACACAATTCCCTTTTCCCAATACAATTCCCGATTCCCTTAATATTTCTATTGAAGCCTCCCCATCAATTTGACTAAAAGCAAGACTGGGCTCCACATTCATTTCTTTACCATAAGCTAGAGGGAATATGAAGTTCTTCTGTCAAAGACTGGGTATACGTTCAACTGAATTAATCTCTGCATCAAGCACAATATTATAGCTTTGGAAGTGGGGAGGAAGACACTGAAAATAATGAGCCACTTTCAGATCAATCAATTTAGCTAGATTGAAGCCTAAAAACAAAGAAGTCCATGTACTTTTAAATAATTCTTAAGAGTAATGTGCCTGCAGTAGCTACAAATATCAACTCCTTTATTGAATTGCCAGAACTTGAAAAATTTTAAAGAAAAACGGGCAGCTTTAGCATGACCACTTCAGACGCACTACACATTTTGTCTCAACAGTATACATTTTGTCTCAAGTTATTTGAATTGCTTTCTTCCATGGGTAAAGCTTCAGTCATGATGATCTTGTCTCACCTATCTGAGAGCACTTATGCCCTTTAAGGGCAGATATTTTTCAACTGCTGCATCTATGTAGACACAACCAGACATAAACACATTTATGTAAGATCATATCTTACATTGTTTAACCATCTGCTGGCGCAGACCATGTAAGCCTTCGATGTATCGATATCTTTTGAGTTCAAGAAAAAATGAAGTAGAGACAGCTTGAAATGCATACACAACATTACCATAGGAAACTGAATCCACAAAGAGCAAGCCAACTATGAAAAAAAACACTACGTTTGCTTTGTCAAAGGTAAAAACATACAGAAATGATCAATATGCAAGAGCGTGAACATATATAGAGAAAACAATGAAGAGACTAAAATAAATCAGAACATGCTGTGATTCTAGACAGCCTTGTCACAAGTATACAAAACTGTACCACCTTTAATGACTTCAGTGATTGAGCCTTCTTCAGTTTAATCTACATTAAATATAGAGAACTTTTCTTTTAAACAAAACATGCTGAAAAGTACACAACTTTCAACTGTGAACACCATCACCACCCCTCCCCCCAAGATCTATTTTTGTTTCAAAGCAGAATAATTGCTAAGTTCACACCCTTTAAAGTGTGAAACTTTAAAGGACAGTGAGATCACAATCCTATGCACACCTACATGACAATAGATTCCAATGAACACTGTGGGACTTACTTCTGAGAAAAAATGCACAGGATTGGGATGAAAAAACACTTAAGATATTGTGCTGTTAAGACTAAGAAATCCCCTGAAATCTTTAAAAAAAAGTAAAGAAGCACACCGTTTTTAAGACACTAGCCTTCCTTCATCTGGGAAAGGTGTAGAACATAAATATAAATACTTCTGAAGCCAACAGGCCCACTGTTCTGATACAGCACATTGGTTCTTAAAATGGATTGATTAGTAAGAAGTAACAGGCGATGGATGGGCAAGAACTTAAAACCAGTACTCTTAGTTTATCAATTCTGCTATAATGATCTTGGGAAAGAAAACAAAAATTAGGCAGCTGAATGCAAAGAAAAGTTTGTTGCAGTTAAGAATAAAAAGAGAAACACGATTTAATATGCATTTGTATGTTTCAGATGCCCTGTTTTTTTACATCTGGACAGTCACTAAGGGTTTATGCCTACACTAATCAACTATAACTATAAGCTGGGAAGCTGAATTTTAATAAAGGTAAAAGGTTATTTCTGCAGAATATGCTGTTAATAGGCTTTTAGTGGTTTATTCTTGGAAATGTTTCCAAAGTTTATTATAAATAAATCACTTTGTGTAACTAAATTTACCTTAAATTTAAATGTCCTTATTTTAAGGTAAAGGGAATAAAAGATGGAAAAAGACATGTATGTGAAGCCTGGTTGCAAGTTATTTTGTTTGTGGTTACTCATAAAATATTATATAGATTTTTTTTTATAAATTCAGAGTTCTTGATTTTACTAGAGACATCAATTACTTCTGTTTTGCATTATCATCTGTACAAAGAAGCAAGTATGGAAAATTCATGCAATGGAATAGATATTTGGAGCTGCTATATCAATCTTACTAGGAGTTTAGATCTATCCATGAAGTGCTAGTTATCTACTTAATTGTGCACTTCAGTAATTTGTCTTCATAAGTTGCACATATTACAACCAACAGCCCTCAAAATCCAAACTTGCAAAATGTAAACGAATAAGCCATATTTACCTTGCTTTTGTTCTTCTCTTGGCTCTGTTCAAAGACAACATCATGCCCACCCTGAGAAAAACTCAGGGTGCTACTTGAACTATGCTCCTTATGGCTATCTCCAAACCAAGAGAAAGGCATACAAGTGGGAATAGGAGAATCCGAATCTGATGCAGATAAGTTGTTAGAGTCTTCCACCAATTCTCGAGAGCCCCTGAAACAATGTAAAACTCACATAAAGGATCTGTGTTAACCTTGTATATATAATCACAGTGTTAAGTATATCAAATTAAATATAATGAACCTTTAAAACATTCACATATTTATAACATTCAATTCATGTTGGTATGTTATACAGAACACAACTTAAATAACTTAGTATTTCCAATTCAGTAAGCTTACAATTATGCTTTGGGCCAACACTGAACTAAAAATAGGAAAAATCTTTCTGTGGAAGAATCTTGTGGAAGACTGATTTTTACTTTGGACCAAATAATTGGTCAAAATCAGGAGGTTTTTTCCCCTTTTACCAAACTGAAGAGTAAATATGACTTACTACAATTGGCCAACTGGCAATATTTACATTTATTAGTGACTTAATTTGGACCAGCTGCATTATCAGCCTCTCAATCACCTCCTCTTTCAGAAACGCCTACTGAATCTACTAAGCAAAAGAAGCCTATAATATTGGTATGCAAGTATTTAATGTTGCTAAATAAATATGGCATTTATAGTCTTAGAGAAGCAAGGAACAAAGTTTGAATGTCCTATTTTATATTATCATTGGAAAACAGCAGCTACTATCATTACAATATATATGGACCTTAAACTAGACTGATTCAGCAAAACAATTTCTTTAGTTTGGCATCTTATTGATACCAAAATGTGGAGCACTGTATCAAATCTGAAGAATCATTTAGGCATACAGATTGTTTCTCCTTATCTGCAGGTTTGGGACCTGAGGCTTTGACCCAATGCAGGTCCCAACCCATGCCAGGTGGGCCTCACTGCACTTCCCAGATGTGACTGGAGAGGTCTTCCAGTTGCACCCTGGAGGTGGTCTGAGGCGCAGGGAAGCAGCACGTGGCCTCTCCACACCTTGGAAGACATCCTGGAGGCCTTAGAAACACACTTCCCGTTTTCACGTTTGGCCTACTGGGTCTCAGAACTCCTCCAACACACAACATCCAAAGATTCTCTGCTGGCCCCACCCATGGATTTAACTACCCATGGGTTGGGGGCCATCAAAGGGCCTCTGGATGTTGTGTGTGGGAGGTGTTCTGCAGCCCGTGAGGCTGCATGGATTAAATCGGTGGATTCAATATCTGCAGGGAGTTCAGGAATGGATCCCCCATGGATACTGAGGGCTAACTGTATGTTTCAGTCTTATATGGTGATTCAGCCCTTTTGCGTGGAAGTTATTAGCTGCATTAAACAAGTGTTTGTGGAAATGCAGATTCTCTTAAAATGTTCACCCATCATATGGAAGCCATTTGGAAAGACAAGAGAAATGGACTCTTTGTGCCCTTACTATATATAAAAGACTCTTACTATTTACCAGAGGAGAGAGGACCTCTTTATCAATATCTAAATCTATGGCTTATAGACAACTGCATATGGATAAGATTTTTAATATTTGGAAGACTTCCACAAATTTATGTGCAGACTCTTTATTCATATCCAATTTATATGTGGTTATGTTTATTTGTGTGTTTATATTTAAACACCCAAACCATTTTTTCTATTTTTCTCATTTTTTCTTTTCCTTTGTTTTACATTCAATATTTGGTTTAATAATTGTATTATTGTTTTACTATTCACTAATAAAGGGAAAAAAAGTTTTCAATTTCCATTTATTTCAAGAACTAACCTCCTCATTACATGCTTCTTAAATTGTTACCTTTTTTGAAAAATTGTATTTTATACAATTTTTTTGTATTTTGTACCTTACTCTGGAGGGCCTAGGTTCACATATGAAGGAAGTGTTCAATTCACAGTCTAGAACACACCAGGATTACTCAGATCCAGCATGTTTGAAACCCTGCGTTGTAAACACAGTTCACAAAAAAGCCAGGATACAAAACACAGACTGAATAAAACATGGTCTGAACTGGGCCAATTTGGAGAAGGTTCTAGTTCCAAACCAACTTCTCAACTTGAAATGAATTTGAAACTTTCAATTTCAAACTCAATTGAAACTTGGAATTAAATACCGGCTATCCAGAGAACTTCTTGTATTTTCTTTTTCTTGCTTCTTGCCTTTACCACCAGATTTTCTTAGGCCCCTGAAAAAAAAGGAAATATCTAGTTTTAGACTTTTTTAATAGTAAAGAAAGTCTGTTCCAAAACATTTTGCATACTTACAAAATAAATTCAGTAGCTGTCACACAAGTATTAATTACAAACCAAAACTTGAAACAAGTGTCAAAATAATTTATAGTAGAATAAAAGTTTAACAAACATAGGGTGCAATCCTAACCCCTTATGTCAGTGCTTTCCAGCACTGACATAAGGGCAATGCAGCTCTGAGGTAAGGGAACAAACATTCCCTTACTTTGAGAAGGCCTCTGTGAGTGACACCCAACTGCAGGATGCAGCACACGTCCCATTGGCACCGCCATGCCAGTGCTAGAAAGCACTGACATAAGGGGTTAGGATTGCGCCCAAAGTCATATATTCCATTATGAGAAGTTTGTAGCAAAAGAAAAAACAAGTGACCCCATCATTCTGCATACCAGTAAATACAATCTGCTTTCTAAAATACGAGAAGAAAATACGAGAAGAAATTCGTATAAATGTCTTCCTGGCTGCCGCTAGATATGGTGTTCTATGAGTCAAAGTTCATGTCCCAGATTTCAAAGGAGAAAAGTTAAAAAAATGACACACTTTCAAAATCAGGATGGTACTCACAATGTCACTTCACATGAAATATATTTCATCTATATGCATATGCTGTGGCAACATACCACAGGAATTAATATGATTCTCACTATAGTAGCCAAGGCTTGACCATTTTTATACAGAGGGATGCACTGCAACAGCCCAATCCAATCCATTCTCCCCCCTGCCACCACCAATGCAGGTGTGCCAAAATGGCAATCACTGCATCCTATGGTGGTGGGGGACAGTTGCATTGTTCCTCCACTGCATTGGGGGGGTTGACTACTTGGACCTGTGCTATCTAAAAAACAGGTGCAAGTCTGCACAGAGCAGCACCGTGGGATCAGGTTTGGGAAGGGGGAATAGGTTATCGGTGGCTCTGCCGATACTGCCCCCCTTGCAAACCTGATATGCCCACCCCACCTTTGGGCAATGGTTTCCCCCTCCTGGCCCTGTTCTGCCTTCCCACCATCCCCTCCTGCTGACTTATCTACTCCCAGTAGCAGCATAAGAAATACCGGAGTGGGTGGGAAAGCACAGACCTTCCCACCAGCAGTGTGCTAACTAGCGCACTGTTGGAATGCCTTTTAGGCCTGTTGCTTACTGTTTTATGGCATTAGGCGCCAGCCAGGAGTTGCACCGCCAGGAGGCGATGCGCATAAGACTGGAACATCAGTTACGTACAAAGAAAAGTTATCCTACTTTGAAAGCACCGTGCTATTTAATGCAGGTGGGACAATATGCATGTCCAGCTCACACTTGCAAACCTTGCTAGACTACAAATTATATCATTTTAAAAATAAAAATTATGTGCCAAAATAGATATTAAGACTATAATATTTTTTCTTGATTATTATAGAGCAATTAAATTGCTATTTATACGATTACCCAAATAGGAGAAATTTTGAATACCTTATTACTAATACTTTAATATTCAGGTATACAATCATTCAAGCTAGGAAATGATCAAGCTTCTCAGAATGCTATAGGAACAAACCAGATCCAATGTACAGTTATTTGAACTAGTTAACTGGATTGTCTAAGCTTATTCTTCTTCAAACTGGTAAAAATTTCAGTTTTTGTACAATCATGCACAAAACTAATCCAAGGGAAAAAAATCTGCAGGTGATGAGCATCAAACTGATAGTGACATAAAGTAAACTGCAGTTCAGTCACATAGTATTTGAAACAAAAGAGGACTTACCCAAAATCTGGAAAACGCCTTTTGGATTTGGCCACAGAAGTACCTTCATTCAATTCACCCTTTTCTTCATTTTTTTTGTCATCTACATTAGAAACACAATACTGCTTAACATGATATAACAGAAAAGCATAAGATAATCTGCTGTTACCAAAAATCGAGTGGTGGAACAATACTGTGCAATTCATTAAAAAAAGAGAAAGATTTTAGAATTACCTTTGGTCTCTCTTCCTTTGCCTTTTGATTCTCTGAGCTTAACATTTCTGCAATATCCTGAGGGAGAACTTGAAGTTGCATCATGACTGGCTGCTGACCGAGTTGTTCCAGGACTATTTTCTGTGCATGGTTTATACACTGGAGAAGAGTGCACAGAAACTGATGGACTTGATTCTAACAAACTGTCAGTGCTTTCAGCACGCCCACCTTTATCAACCCTCTGATCTACATCATTTTGCTGTGACGAAGTTAGTTTTTCTGTCACATATGAAGGCTTTCTCTGGATATTGTTCTCTGCATGATCATCATCATCATCATCATCATCAACAACATCCTGAAAACAGGTTAAAAGAGCTTAAATTAATTTCTAAAATCAGCCTAAGACCATAAGATCTGACATTCTCCGCAAACCAGTGCATTTGCTGGGAGATTGTTGTACAGCACTTGCTCTGGAGTTGCCTGCATTAAAAGATTAGGCAGATTGCTTCCAAATCTTTTTTGTAGTGTCACCCAAGTTATGGAATACCTTCCTAAGAAATATTCAGTTAGCTCCTACTCTTCTTTGGGTACCAAGTAAAATCTGTTTGTTTACATTCGATTTTAATGGGAGGTAGTACAGGAATATTTTTTTAATTTCTATAATTTAATTCTATAATTCTGCAGCTCTGTTTAACAGTCTTGACACCTGTACAGCGAAAGACATGATAGAAATATTTAATTTTCTCAAACATTAAGTATCTCTTGCAGATACTCGCCAATAAGTCAATCTCACAGATAAGTCAATGGCCGAGTTTTCAGCTAAAAATCATGCAATGTTCTATGACCCTCAGATACGTCGGGCAGGGGTTAAACTTAAGGGGTTAAACTTAAGGGGTGTCTGACTATAGTTTTGTCTGATTTTATGTGAGGCCAGAACCTGAAAAATAACCTACCAGTAATTGTAACCTAAGAACTGTAGTCTCTAATTTATTAAAAACATAGTAAAAAAATCATAAGATCATAACAGATTTTTATTCTTTAACTTTTTAAATTCTGGTCTTCACAACCTTTTTGGAAACACTATCAGAATAAGTGCACTGTAAATAACATATCAGTAGAACAGTGGTTCCCAACCTGGTATTCATGTACTCCCAGGGACACTGGACACTACCTTTAGGGGTACTTGAAAAAGAATTGAATAACGTTAGAAAAAGGCAGGTAGTGCTCCAGAATGCCTTGCAGGGCCAGCAAGGCAATAAGGGAGGTAGCCAGTTGGCTGCGAAAGCCTCACCAATAGCTAGTTTTTGGTCATGTATGAATCAGTGATTGAAAACCAGCACTGTAAAAAAGCTGAAACATAATACGCACAGTGATCAACCACCAAGAATTTCTCAGGACACTTCTGGTGCAAAACAGTGAAGAGGCATAGTCTTCACTTCTTCAAATAGATAAAATGAGAAAATATTGTGATAAATACATGGGCTTTCATATAGAGGAGATGAGGGCTTATATTATTAATTTTAATTACAAACATTTTGCTAATACACTGGTGTCGCTAGGGGGTGTGGGGGGTACGGGCCGCATCAGGTGATGCGCCGGGGGGGGTGGACGCGCCCTGCTGGGAGGACATGCTAACTTCATGGCTTCAGGAGCTATCCTGTCATGACCTACACCATTGGATGCGGAATGGCCAGCGGAGTGCAATGCAAAAAACAGAAATAGCTCCTTTCGTTCAAAAGTTATGGCCAAAAAACCAAAAGGAAAAATGCACGGAGCCCTATGGAAAGTGAAAGTGAGCCGTATCGTGCATTTACTCGTGAGTAGGCATACTTGCCATAGTCCATCAGAAAGGGCAGGCTGAGAGGAATCCAATGACACCACAACAGTCCCGTTCCAATGAATGCAGTTCCCAAAAAACACCCGAGAAGCTTCCCCTTCCCAGCTGCAAGCCTGAGCCCGAAATGAAGCCACGTGGTCGCATTTACTCGCAAGTAGGCGGACTTGCCTTAGTCGAGGCAGGCTGAGCGGCTCCAAGGGCATCAGAATGGTCCTGATCCAATGAATGCAGCCCCCAAAACATGGAGAAGGAGGTCCCCCTACCAGCTGCGAGTTTATGGAGCCCTATGGAAACTCAAGCAGCCTCATGTCACGTTTACTCACGAGTAGCAGACGTGCCTTGGCTGGTGGTCTGGCCAGGTAAAGGGGAATGTGAGGACACCAGAATGGTCCCGATCCAATGGAGCTGGAGTGCAACAAATGTCCAGAGGCAGCCTCCCCCCCCCCCCACTAAAAAGAGGCTTCAACTGGTAAGGGGAAGTTTTCTATTTTGCACTTGCGAAGCCAGGTGGGTCTTTATCTTGATATGCCTGACATAGAAAAACTTTAAACTGGGCACTGGGAGGGCTGGAAATCTCACTGATTCTTTTTGGGGGGTTGTTACTGCAGGCGGACTACAGTGAAAGCTCCATTGACTACTATGGGACTTACTTCTGAGTAGACATGCATAGGCTTGAGCTCACAGGCTGCAATTCTACACACACATTCCTGAGAGTAAGCCCATTGACCACTATGGGACTTACTTCAGAGTAGACATGCATAGGATTGGGCTCACAGGCTGCAATCCTGAGTAGATTCACTTGGTGAAACAGGACTGGTTCCCCCTTAATTAATTATTTTATTTTAATTATTTATAATTATTTTAATTTGCTTGATGATGTCACTTCTGGCCATGACCACTTCCAATGGGTCCTGGACAGATTGTCATTCTAAAAAGTGGATCCCAGTGCTAAAAGTTTAAGAACTGCTGCAATAAGGTGTTAGTAAGTTGACACGGGGTGTGTGTGTGAGAGACTCTAAAAGTTTTCAAAATCACTAAAATCAGAGTTTGGAGGAATAAGACCATCATGTTATACATCAATCAATGCGTAATTTCATGCAGAATGCAATGAAACAAACCACATTGAAATATGTGTTATAACAAAAGGTACAGCCAAAAAACCGGTGGGGGCAGGGCAATGGTACATCACCATGCCCACCTGGGGCGTTGCCCTGCTGATTACATGAGGTGACACGCAGGCACCGGGTGATTCGAATCCTAGTGACGCCACTGTGCTAATATGAGGGGTACAATTTTTGAAAATGGGCTGCCAAGGGGTACACAAGTGGAAAAAGGTTGAGAACCACTGCAGGAGAACCATTAATCAAATCCTACTTTAAGCTGCCTGGTGTTAAGTCTACAGTACATAACTGGGAATGTGCAATTCAATTCACAGCAGAGAGACAAGCAACAAGGAATGACTGTGAGCAAGTGCAGCTGCACATAGTTGCAACCCTATTTACTCAGAAGTAGACCCATGGGTGTTATTCTTAAGTAATGGTGCACTGAACTGTTGCCTCGGACTTTGTTTCAGATGGAAACAAGGATTACATTCTGGTGTTTAAAAAAAACAAAACAGAGCTCTGCAAAGCATTAGCAAAACGGAACGAGGCTGCAGCAGGGTCTGCTAAAGTGAAGAAGGTTTGCTTGATTTAAATGGAAGCTTTGAACCCTTTTCTCATGAGTAAGGAGAAGAAAGAGGAGGAACTCTGGCTGCAGCTTGCCAGGGAGGTTATGGTGGAGATTAACACCCAATAATTATCTCTGCATTGCTTCTCTGTTGCTGGGACTTGTTTGAAAAGCCATGACCCCTGAGCAACCTCGGAAATAAGGCAGGTGATTATCTAAGTTTGATTTATTGGCAGAATTTTCTCGGCCTATAGGTGAGTATCTGCGGTATTAAAATTTGTTTGTGTATTTAATTATGAAAACATCAGGAGCTTTAACAATTCAGTTCCAATATTTATACTACTTAAAGTAGCATAAAGGATATATTAGGTTTTCAAAATCATTTTTCTGGTATTATTGAAACTATAGTTTCACAGCTGGAGTGGATGAACTTCTTGCTTCAGTAAGATGAAGTTCCTGCACTAGCAACATACCTGCTATGGCAAACAACTTTGCTGTGTCTACCATTCCAGGTGCCAAACTGGTGTGGGATGTTTACCACAGAATCTGCCTCATCTAGATAAGATAGTTAGGGAAACATTCCAGCACAATTCCTAATCACACAGAAGCAATTTTCAGCACGTGAGTATATCAATCAGCCTGAAAATTTTGTCATATTAAAATGTTTCTGAGTTGCATCCCATTTATCTCCAGAAAACCAAGGCTTAACTTTGTAAAAATACTATTTAGTAAAGTGTTATGAATGAGCAATGTAACAGGAATTTGCAGTCATTTGGATAATTTTTTAATAACACTTCAGACGGATGCAAAAATAATGTCATTGTCCACTAACCACAACTAAGTGATGGGCTATGGGCTGTGAGATTATATATGTACACACACCGAAAGGCAATCTTTACCAATATTTTTAACCAGCTTCAAATCATATTAAGAGTAAATTCTAGTCAGGGTAGTAGGAACAAGAGGAGGGGCAAAATTGTGCTGAAGAGAGTGGGGGTTTGAAGGCAGATGTACGTGATGGTGTGATCCACTTGTGATCATTAAAGGAAAAGTTCAAATTACACAGCACAGATTCATGTAGTCACAGGATATATAAAACTGAATACAGTTTCTCAAAAAAATATTCCTGATTAGACTGAAGCGTGCATTATAAATGGCTACTTTATTTGCATTAAAGTATTTCCAACTGCTCTCTTCGTTCCAGTATCTGAATTACATCCATACTACAGGCATAGCACTCATGGGCAAAGTATCCAAACAGGGTTCACCTGTTTTCTTCCTGCTACTCACGTGCACTCATTAGACTGAAGTGAAAGATCTGTGTATGCCTCCTACATTCCCACCCAGTCATCCTTCTCTGTCTAATGCAAGTTACTTGTTCTCAGAGCATAAGTAACATTCAGGCACAGAGAGGGAGGATAAGTATATGAATAGGGAGGAAAGGGAGATCCTTCAAACACAAGTTGGAGGCATACAAACTGGCTGTATGTATGTTTTCAGGGGATTCCATGAAATTGCAATTCCACTAGAATGTGCTTATTAGTATAAGATAGTTTAGTTCTGGCAATTACTGTGAAGATGCAAAAAAAGTCCATACCCAGAGCAGCACATATGCAAAATACACTTGCTTGGAAGCCAATGTAATTAGTCTCATGAACTGCAAAGTTAAAAACTGTTCATGAAATTAACTAACAAATCTATATAGTGAACACCATACCTGTGAAATTGCATCCTTCTGTCTGGCTTCAAGAGATTCTTTTAGCTTTGCCCGAGAAGGTGGTTGACGTTTTACTTTCAAGGCAAGTTGAGCTTTTGCTTTGTGTGCACTGGTGTCTAACCTTGGCGTATTCCCAACAAAAGTATCAAAATCTATAACAAATCACAGTTACCTTTAAAAGATGCTTTATTGCTGGAAAATTCTATTTCTCAACAAAAAATTTCAGTCCTCTTTTACAAATTATTATTGAATAGGTTTAAGCAGCCTGACACTCCTATGGAAAGCATGGAACTCAAGGCAGCTTAAATAGAGCTCCCAGGCACTAACCGACTTAGCTTCAAGAAAGGTTGCTGCACAGGGGCGGATCCAAGGAGGGGGCCATGGGTGCATGACTCCCCCAAATTGTCTGCCCATAGGCAAGGGCACCCGCAAGGCTGGGGAGCAAAATCAGGAGCCAGGGGAATGTCCACTGGTCGAGCGTCGACGAGATTGGCTGAAATGGGAGCCCAGGTCTATCCACCCAGTAAACCATGGCCATGGAGACCATCAGGTTCAACCTGGAGCTCAGGTCTACCCCAGGTCCGCCCCTTTTGCTGCCACACATGCCTTTAAACCATAGCCCAGGACCACAATTTGTTTCCAAGCACTCTTAACTCCAAACCTTGGACAATCTTTGTACAAATGTACATCTGTACAAGCAGATGTACAAACGTACAGATGCATAAGCATACTTCTGTTTGTATCTTATGCTATATGATGAAACAGTATATAGCTTAAAACTTTGTATACTAAGGCACACCTATTGCAGGAGCACAAAGATGGCAAAGAAGTGATTACGTTAAAAAGTTACGTTTTAATTTTGCTAGTTATCTTGCATTCCCTATATGCAATTCCAATAATTACTGAAAATATATCTTCCAGTTATTCCCTTAGTGGCAGTAAGATTTCAAAGTTCACATTCCACTCATTTGGCAGTTTTAAGGATGTTCATCTAAAAACTGACAAATCTAGTTGCTAGCAAGACAGATACCTTATACAGCAAAATTCACAGCTGAAATTAGTTATAGCCTAACACTGCACTCCATAAATAAAAGCTTCTTAAGGCTTATGGAAAAAGTTTTTGTTCAGAGTGCAAGTTTAGAATACAGCTGATGGTACATATGTTAAGAAATCAATAACATAACATTTTAAAACATTTTTTTAAATGTACTAGCACATATATTTATACACATTTACTTGCCAGAAAAATCTAATTTCTCCATTGAAGATTCAATATTCTGATCATCATCTTTTACTTCAAAATGTTCTGTGAGCTGGTCAGGCTGTAGAGTGGCAGTCTCTAATAAAATGCTATTTCCAAACATATAAGGGAGTCCCTCATATATTTTTAATTTATCTTCAAGCTCTGTAACCTGAAAATGTTGAAAGAGAATTTTTGAATCAAGGAGTTTTAAATGTTTTTAAAAGCAGTTTTCTTTTTCAAGTCATCTTGCCTAACCTTATCCTGCAACATTTTCAGCTCATTTGCATGCTCTTGGTCTTTCTCTTCCAGAATTTGTGTATGCTCTTCTTCTTTTTTCACAAGTTCTACTTCTCTGGTGAGGGAAGAGACATAATCACATTGTGTAATTTAGGAGTCTCATCTGAAAAAGGAAACATACTGAAATAGCTTTCTGTACTAAACTGAGCTACTCAACATTTTAACCTATGTACTGAAAACTCAAAATGACTAGGATACAACATACTGTGATTCTTTTTGTTTTTAGAATCTCATCTCCTACCACTGTATAATTGTTGATTATAGTCGACTAGTGGACACCTGTGAATATACAGGCAGGTGGGGGTACAGTGCCTTGCCCTTTCCCTTCTTCCCACTTGTTCTTTGCTATTTCCAACCCACTTAGGGCCAATCCTATCCAACTTTCCAGCAACAATGCAATTGCAATTCTCAGAATGATTAACATAGCAAAGGAATAAGATGGTGGTTCCCTGTCCTGTCCCAGAGAGATTTGCAATCTAAAAAACGGACCTTTTTCCCTTTGGCCTTTTATGTCTTGACTTTTGCTATCTCTCCAGTGGCTGCCAACATAGTCAGTTTTCTCATGAAAGAGAGACGCAAGTCTACTGGCAAGTTATTTTCTCTCTACACAGAATCTCTAATAACTAGGTAAAGACCAATTCAGATCTGAAACCCTTTGCCACAGCTGAAACAAAGGTACTCCTGGAACTACACAAGTGTGAGGAGCCCTGCCTGATACTGCTTCTTGATCAGACAATGTAGGATGATATTTGTCAATGGAAACTTGTGCTTTTCTTCCTGTTTGTTTTGCTTCCTATGTTGTTGCTTGTATTGCCCTGATGGTCTGAGAACAGTCTTAATAACAAACAACAATAAAGCATGATAAACAAAAAAAAGACAAGCATAGAACCTGATGAGTTTAACTTACAGAAAATGATACTATACTCACTTCTGTTGATACTCTTTGAGTAACTTCTTGGCCTTGTTGTATTTTTTCTCTAGGACATCATATTGTTCCTGAGTTTCTTTAAGATGCTCATTTACAGTTTTACATAAACTTTGTGCCTCTAACCAATAGGTTTCCAACTTCTTTATTTTCTCTTTGTTCTCATCTAAAGTTTCCTGGAGCTGGGATTTACATAACTCCCATTCGGCCTTTTCAGCTTCTGCTGCTTTTAACTTTAAAAACAATTCAATAGCATATTAGGTATATACTACGATTATCCTTCACAATCATTTTATGATTTAAAAAAGATAACTGTAATTTCTAAAATGAGGAAAGGAAAAGAATATACATTAAAATTAGTGGTTTTTTTTAATTTTTTGAAAGTTTATTCAAAATTATCTACTTTCAATAAGCAGTCTTTTTATGGTATGGACTAACTTGCTATAGCACCTTAAGAAACTATCCAGTTTCTGCAGATAACAGCTTACTGTTTCAATGATCTCTTTCCTTGCAATGGATTGTATTTGCAGGAATACAAATTCCTTGATTTGTGGGAATGGAAGGCACTTCTGTCCACACAAGAGAGGTGGGGTCATTTAAACTGATTTCTCCCCCCTTGGAAGCCTCCTATGCCACATTCAATTTTGTTTCAGTGGGTCGCCCAACTCCCAGGAGTGGATTTTGGGGGGCTGAGAAAAAGGAGAAGTTCCCACTTCCTTCCACAAGCATTAGGGTTAGGACATAATCCAAAATTTTGAGGGTTGCATGCAACCTCCATTTACACTGAAGGCCCAATCCTTTCCAACACTAATGCAGCCATGCCAAAGGGGCACATGCTGCATCCTACAGTGGAAGGGCAGTCATGTAGGTGACCTCAAGGTAAGGGAATGTGGGGCAACTCTCCTTCCTTCTCAAAAACTACATTGTCTGCTGCTTACTAGGAAGGTTAGGAAGAATCTGCAGGAAGGTTTTCTATAGCTGCAGATAACAGTAAGAATGCATCATGCAATTCTCTTGCTATATGGATCATAGACACGGGGCACTCCACAAAGAATGCACTGTTCTTCTTACATCACAGGGATGGGCAGTAGCTATGGGTGTGTCAGAGATAGAACTGGGGTTCATGCACTGAACTTTTACCAATGCTTGAATACGTACAAAAATATTCCATTTTAATTAAATGAATAATTTACCTTCTCCTTAAGTTGATTAACTTCAGCTGCTGTAACTGCATGTTTTAGTTGCAACTAGAAAAGGATACAAAAACAGCACTGTAAAAACGAAAACACCTGACATTTGAAACATTGTAAGATTCTCTATTATGACTTTATTTAAACCAGTAACTGCACTGCTGCAGTTTTTTCTCCTAAGTTTTAAGGACCTTTAAACAAGAAAGCACAGCAAGGGAGATCACCACATACAGCTGAGCAATTACTAGATTAATTACCAATCTGGTTGGTGTCGGAAACTACTGAATTTCTGATAACTTTCTATTTTTCTAAAAGTTCTAGAATGTTTTCGTAAAAACTGGCTGTTCCATAAACCAAAAATGAACAGAAGATGGTTTAAAAAAGTTATCACAAAACCAAAATTACATAAAGCCTATGACAGTAAAGTAAGTACAAGTGCAACATTTAGTCGAATGGGCAGCTTATTTAATAGCCATATAGCTCAAACTGTGGCATACCTCTTTAAACTTCAGAAGAAACTGTGTAGACTCCATGTCCAGTGGCAAATTAATATCTTCATTTTCAGGAAGATAAAATACTTCCACAGATTTTCCATGTAAGTGTGATTCAAAAGAATCGTCATCATCATCATAATCATCATCCTGAAAATATAGTAAAAACTGCTTTATTGAAACTAATTACATTTTAAAAAACTGGATCCATATTGAAGTATTTTAATTTTTGTTGTTAGCCACCGTGGGCATCCCATGTTATGCAAGATATAAATTTTTGAAATAAATCTTATACATCAGTGGTTCTTAAACGTTTAGCACAGGGATCTACTTTTTAAAATAACACTCTATTGAGATCCACCTAACTTTAAGAGGCTTTAAAAAGTGATCTAAAAGAAATACTACTTTCTTTATTTATTTGCAAAAGACTTGATCCATTTCTCATAATGAGGCAGGTCCAATGAATGACCTCAAGGTTTGAGGGGCTCCGTTTTATGACCCAGGCTTCACCTGCCCCCCACTACCTGTCACTGACAGACTTGGAAGAAAACGCACCAGAAAAAAGATGCTCAAACATTTATCTCCCTATATTAACGTAAGTTTGCAAACTGCAGGAGCTCAGCTGTTTGCAGGGCAGTTAGCATTTTTGAATTTTGACTTTTGAATAGCCTTGGGACTTGAGGCAATTAGTTGTCTGATCTTTCCATCATCACATTTTCAGTGGAGGCTTTGTGGGACCCACCAGAAATCAGGTCACAACTCACCAAGTGGGTCCCAACCCACAGTTAGTGGAACACTGTTACACATAAATGGCAGCCTTTTAAAACAAAAAAAGTGTATGAATTCACAACTATTTTAAGTTGCAATTTTCAATAATAAAGAAGAGGTAAGAGGACTAGCCCAGAAAGCCATTGTGATTCTGTTTCTTTGGGTTCCACACAACCCCAATGGTTCCAGTTTGCTAGTACACCTCATTCAGCATGGCCTATGAGCACTCTTTGTTCCTGCATTTGTGTGACCTAGCAGACATGGGAAGAGGGTCTTTCTAAGAACTGAAATCAGATCTGCCTGAGTTACAACTTCCTAGTCGTCAGGGAGTTTTAGTGGGATGTAATCTAATTTTATACATATCTACTCAGAAGTTAGTTAACTATTGGGTTTAAAAGGACTTACTCTGGTATTACCAGGCATAGGATTGTAGCCTTAAACTACTGATGCAACTAATCTAGCAGCATCTACTCTGAATGACAATGAAACTCAAGGATTCAAGCAGAAATCATTCTAAGTTCAGCTGCCTCGGTTCCTTTTAACTGGAGAGACCTGAGGTTGAACCTGGGATAATACTGCTGCAGTATCATGATGGAATTGGATTTCACAGCTGTGGACCAATGTGCATTCATGTGGGTTTTGCTTGGGGGCAAACAATACGTGTCTGATCAGTGCATGGGATGGTGATGGGGAGACAGATCAATGTCTGACTCATAGGCCGACATATTTGTGGATCTGTGTGTCTTTTTCTGAAGAATTCAGCTAAATGCACAGATCATGCAAATACAGCCTCTAGACTAGGGATCAACAACTGGAGTCACAAAAGTCAAATGTGGCCCACTACAATGCCACCTCAACTGTCTCAATTTCCAATCACTTGAGGCCAATCAAGGAGCTGGTGCTTGAAGTACTTGCCAACTATTCCTCATTTCTCAAAGCAGTCAGTCATCAGGAGAACTAGTTGGATTGACAAGAACTTTAGATTAAACATACTTTGTTCACTCAGTATCTTCAGGGAAGGTGAAGTTTAATTTGGTGAAACATTTTAAATAATGTGTAACAGACTGTACGTAATAGACTAGGCATATATGCATAATAGAACCTGAAGTTAAAACACATATGCAATTACACATTAGATACCTGTTCTGTATCATCAGGAGCATACTGCTGCTCATATAAGCATCTCTCTTGTTCCAAAGTCTCACTAATAAGACGAGCTACTTCACTCTGAGTACCTGGTTTTTCTCTTCCAATCAGAAACCTAAGGAAAAAAACACCAACCATCATCAATATATCTGTCAACATAAAACAATAGTTTCCAACACCACTATCTACAACAAGAAAAAATTAATTTAAAGTTTTGCCTTCACCTTTATTAATAAAGGAAGTCTAATGAGTTTTTTAAAAATAAAAATGCACATACCTGACTGTGCCTTTTGTATTTTTTAATACAGTTGCTGCAAAAAATTGAGTTACTCCTACAAGACTTATACCATCCACCTCAACAATCTGATCATTTACTTGGATTCTGCAAGGCAAAGAATAAAAACAAAATTAGACTAAATAAAACACAGAATTCGACAGAATATAAAATCATGTTCTGGGGAAAACTTTCAATATGATACAGGCTCAGCCTCATTATTATTATTATTATTATTATTATTATTATTATTATTCACATGGATTCCGTTCCATGCACTCACATGGATGGCAAAAAAACAAACTATAGCAAATCAATTTAAAAAACAAAGTTTCTTTGCTCCGGTGATTTAAAAACTGCCTTGATGACCTTTGTGATGTAAGACAAGAGTCATTAAGAAGACAATCAACCAAACAGTCCTCTTCCAAGCTCTTACTCAGTACCTCCCTTCACCAATGCAAAGTGATCACTTTCTTTCACGTGCTCAGGGGGAAGGGAGGGTTCTGCTGGAGAGAGAAGGATTGATGGATTGTCAGCTAGCTGCCCCCCCCCCCATTAACAAGGCTATTGTTAAAGGACTGTTCAGTTTTTTAAACTGATTTTATAGGGGTGCATTTTTCCCCTTCTCCAGGGATCAGCACATTCCTTCTCATTTGCAAGGGCCATTCGTGTTGAGTCAAATCCGTGTATTAAAAATGCATGTATAACAAGGCTGGACCTGTATAAGTCTTGGAACCCATAGATAAGATTTATTTAAGGTAGCCAGACCAGAAACTATTATTTTTTAATCCATATGAAAGCTCTCTTTCATAGTCGCATTCTGTTACCTTGTTTTTCTGAATCAAGTCTGTGTAGTTTTCAAGAATGATAATGACAGGTTAAGATGGTAAAAATATAAATTTTAATGAAGTTTTTAAAAACTTAAAATCAGATTTTTTAAAACCAGTCATTAAATATCTCTAAAAATAGCATGACTGATGAGACATAACTTTAACATAAGGAAGCATGCTAAAAAATGTAGGGAGGCCCCCCGTAACTGCAGATCCTACATCCGTGGTTTCACTTAACCGAGGATCGGACACACAGAGCCCCCCCTCTGGAGGCTAGGGGAGCTGGACTCAAATGTTTTGAGTCAGAGCATTTTTCAGGAGATAAATTTACCATGGAGCACTATGGTCGCCCTTATGCCAAAGGCACATGTGTGCATTTTTGGCTGTTTTTACCTAACTGCATTTTTCAAGTTGTTAGTTGATATTTTATCGTATAGCAAAAAGCATGAATTATTTTTCAAATTCTAAATAGCTTAAATTGTGATCTAAACTTAATTTTTCTCATTGGAACACATTAAAAATTCAAACATTGTTAAATATTGTTTTCTTAAAACATCCATTTTGCACATATGTGTCTTTTGCATAAGGGCAACAATACTTTCACCTACAGAGGTACTAAACTCAATGACAGCAGTACTGACAATGGAGGATATTTTTAAGTATATGGGCATGTTAGACATTGAGTTTTATTTCATTCAAAATGTTGTTTTCTCCACTAATTTAAGAGAAATAAGGAACTTAACTACATAAACAAAACACATAAAGGCAAAACATTTGAGGACAAATTCAAAGCAGGTATTGTAAATCCACAATATGCTACCCAAAAAGATATGGTATTTAAACCATTTTTACAGTTGCAAAACCAAAAATGTCACTTGGCATTGAAAAAGAACAATAAAGCATAGCTGGGAACTTAGATTCTAATGAGAGTCATGAGACTGTTTCACAATGTGGCTATATCTGGTTGCATTTGGGAAAGCAGCTGCCTCTCCACACTGGCATGACCCGGGCGGTGGGCCCCTTCCCTGAGGCTCTGGCGAGACGCAGCTGTGGCTTTTGCTCAACGGCAGGCCCAGCAGACTCCCACAGCGCTCAGTAAGGCAAGCTCCCCAGCAGGACCCAAACACTATCCCCAATACTTACTTATTCATAGTTCATGGCTGCACAAATTCACGATGTTGAGATTTGTCAGATATATTTTCTTTCTAAACTTTTTACAGAGCACTTGACGATGCTTCGAGGAGCACCAAGTGCTCTGTGGAGCAGTTTGGGAACAGCTGCAGTAAAATACGGGGGGCCCCCATACCCACGGACCTTGTATCCATGTTTTCAGTTAACCAGATTGGGTCTGTGGGGCCAACCCCACAGGGCTCAGAATGACTGTAGCAACAGAAAAAGCACTACAGGTGGACCTTCGTTATTCTTGAGGGTTCTGTTCCTGGACCCCTTGTAGATACCAAATTTCGTATGAAACCAAGTCATGAATTTTGGACACCACCAAGCTCCGAACATGACCTGAGCAAGGCTCTGGCCACGTCCGGAACTGTTCTGAGGTTCATGGAGCCTGCGCACAACCTCCACAGGTCTCAGAATGGCGTTCGGAGGTCCTAGAAGGGCACTTGCGGTTTTCACCTGAAAACCAGAAGTGCCCTTCTAGGACCTCCGAACGCCATTCCAAGGCCCGTGGAGGCTATGCACCGCTTCCATGGGCCTCAGAAGAGCCTCCGGAGGCGATCAGAGCACAGTGGGCAAACACACGCTGCTTCTGCTGGACTCAGAAAATCCTTCGGAGGGTGAGGGGTGTCCCCTCATTTCGTGGAAACAGGGGCATGCCTGCATGTTTGTTTTCATTATAAAGTGAATACAGGTTGAGAATAATTATTCGCATGGGTTCCGTTCCAAGCACTCACATGGATGGCAAAAAACGCACTATAGCAAATCAATTTAAAAAACAAAGTTTCTTTGCGCCTACCAAGTGCTATGTGGAGCACAGTTTGGGAACAGCTGCAGTAAAATACGGGGGACCCCCATACTTGTGGACCCTGTATCCGTGTTTTCAGTTAACTGGATTGGGTCTGTGGGGCCAACCCCCACGTGCCCCAGGACTCAGAATGACTGTAGTAACAGAAAAAACACTACAAAAACAGAAAAAAATTCTACAAAATATGCGATTTAAAAACAGCTGGCCCTTTTGACTCTAAGGTAAGAGTCATTAAGAAGACAATCCATCAGTGATTCACTCAGTTCCTCCACTCAGTCCCTCCCTTCACCAATGCAAAGCAATCATCTTTCTTTCATGTGCTCAGGGGGAAGGGAGGGGGTCCGCTGGAGAGAGAAGGACTGATGGATTGTCAGCCAGTTGCCCTCTCTCTCTCTCATTAAGGAGGCTATTGTTAAAGGACTGTTCAGTTTTTTAAACTGATTTTAAAGGGGTGCATTTTCCCCTTCTCCAGAGATCAGCACATTCCTTCTCATTTGCAGGGGCCATTCGTGTTGAGTCAAACCTGTGTATAAAAAACCCATGTATAAATAGGTTGGACCTGTATTCACTGATTGTCAATCACTGTTCTACCCATTAACTACCAACACTCATTTTCTGAAGAGTTTCATGTACTAAGGGTCCAATCCTATTGGCCATCAGCACTGGCGCTAAGTGTTGTAAACTTTCCATAAAGCCGTTTATGGCACCGCAGGAGAAGGGAGTGCCGGTGCAGGGCCAGTGCCATTTGGCCCAGTACTGGGAAGAGGACACCACATCGTCGAAGACTGCCAGGCAGTGGGGTAACCTTTTAGAGTGGGCAGGCAAGGTAAGGACGGGGAGGGTAGAACAGGCTGAGAAGTCTCACATGGAGGTTCTCAAGCCTGTGCCAACAAAATAGCCAGTGCAGACTTGAGAAGTCCCATTGTGGGGCCTGGGACATTCTTTGGGGGAAGGGGATAAAAGTCCCTTTCTCCCAAGGAGAACTCTGGAGGCTTCCCCATGCCTGCAGGATACAGTAGTAGTAATTTTGGTGCCACTGTTACTTCAGATGCCAGGAAGCATAGGATTGGTCTGTTAGTCTCCAAGTAACAACTCTTTCATAATGTCTGTACAAAAGAGCCAATCAGAAATCCTTCATTTGGCATTGTTCTCCTCTTCCTCCAGAGATATAAGTTTGTACGGCTGCATGATCAGAGGTCAAGAAACATGCTCTCTCTTGGTGATTTAAAATCAACTCACTCTGAAATCTGGCATTTTTCCACAATTCTACAAAATATGTTCCCAGTTAGACTAGAACTACTATATATTGTTAAATGGACAAAAGCCAATGGTGCCTACACAGTGATGAATTATAAACCCTGAAGCATAGAGTGTACTTTCATTACTCAGTTCTCAACTCAGAGCCCTCTTTTGCAAGCAAACGAAAGTCTATGAAACAAAATGAACATTCCTACTCACCGACCATCTTTTTGAGCAGCTCCGCTTTCAGTTATTGTTTTTACAAAAATTCCCAGTTTTTCCAATCCCTGATCTGCACCAACTCCCATTCCGATAATACTAATACCTAAGCCACTGTCACCTATAGATTACAAAAAAACACAGTGCATTTTAAAAATTAATTTCATTGCTCACACACAAAGATTGAAAGTGCTTACTATTTACTTCACAGTACAGTATCTGAATCATTAACAATAAATTATACAAATTCTTTATTTAAAAAAAAGTATGCTGTGGCAACCAAATGATTTTTTCCTAACTGGTTAGAAAAGGCTCCTGCTGTGTACATGCTCCCATATGATTTTTTAAAAATTGACAGATCCTAGCCATTTTTTTTAGGCAATAACTTTTTTGGTTATGACTTTTTTGGTTTGGTGGCAATAACTTTTCCCCCCACTCCTGGAGCCCTCTCCAAATATTTAGAAGGCAACTGTAGACTAAAGCCTAGGAAAATTTAAGATTCTTGTGTGCTTTTAAGATTCTTGTAGCCAGGTACCCAACATTTCCCAACCCTAATAATGAACACATTTTTACTTTTGGGGCCTGAGAGTACACTTTTATGGGACAAACATTTAAAAGTTGCACCTTTTTCAATTTCCACAGGAAAAACTTCCATTTTCTCCACCCTTTTCTCAAGTTCATACTCTGCTGATGCTGCCACTGGGTCAACTTCTTCATTACGTCGATCGTACTCCTCATTTGAGTAAGTACTGAACACCTGAGAAAGAATTTTAGAACAATTTTTCACTCAATAAACCAGATACAATTTCCATCTAAAAACTAGATACAATTTGTATTAAAAGCTGCATTTGGAAAAAGGTACTTTAATGTCCTCCTTGCAATTCACAACTAACCAATAACTGAAACTGCATGTAGTTTGTGCTAAAATGAATCTCAATTCAATACCAAGTTAGTTCAAATTCTATATCAAAGGAATAAAAAAAATTACATTACAAAATTACATTACAAAATGAAGGATACCTGTGCATATTTTACTTGCATTACCGTATATACTCGCAAATAAGTCAAAATTTAGGCTTTAAAATTGGCCCTGAAAACTTGGGTCAACTTATACACAGGTCAATATGGTAAATGAAGCTTCTAGGAGCAGCAGCTTTGTGAGGTGGGGGTGGGACTGGGCTGAGAAGCAGGACACAGGAGGGTGGGGAAAAAAGGAGCAATTTTAATTACCAGTTTCTGAGGCAGCAACAGAAAGCAAGCAAAAAAAAAGTAGCCGTTTTAGCTTCTCCAAATAGGAAGAGTAGTGAAAGCGGTCATGAAAATTGTAGTCTGTATGAGGCCCGCTGCTATGGAAGTACAGCACTGTACACCTCACAAAGCCTACAACTTCCATAAACACCTTCATCTCCCTTCCTGTTTCAATAAGAAGGTTTAACAGCTCCTTTTTTATCTTTTTGGCTGCTGCAAACAATTCCAGGTAAGTTGTTTTCAAAAATTTTTACACATTCCTAAATTTTACCCTGACTTATCTGAGGGTTGTAGAAAATTCCATATTTGGTGCAAAACCTGTCCTTGTTTGTGAGATCGACTTACACTCGAGTATCTGCAGTGTTCAGTTTGCTTCCATGATCCAAGTTTTCAAATAATTAATACACTTTGTTCACATTTATTTGCAAAAACAAGGGCATTGAAGATATTGAGATAGACCAAAAGACAACATAGCAACAAAAACAAAAAAAAGTTGGAGACCAATGTTCTTTTCCTTGATCACTGATAGCCTAACAGGAATATGATGGTTTTTCCACTACATTTTTTTTAAAAATGCCAAGTTAGATGTTAAACACAGTGGGACAGAGTGAAAATCTCTCTTCCTCCATCAGAAGCACTCCTTCGATCAGATAAAGGAAACTTTTGGTTCAATGCATTTTTTCTACTTGTGAGGGAGGGGAATCACACGAAGTTAACACACCTGTTCAAAAGAAGGGTGCCATTATGAAAGTTTTTTTGCCCCCAGAAACAGGGAACATCAAGTTGCAGATATCACTATATTGAGTAATCTCTACAACTGATTTAAACATAAAATTGAAAGCACCACCTATTTTTGCCTATTTTTATTTATTTTGGCCAATAAAGTTATACTTTGTTTTACAGGATATTATTATTCAAATTAAATCATATTTGAAATGAGCATTCATGCAGCTGTCACAACCTGGTTCAGAAGGCATGTCACTAAACAGAACTACCAGCAGAAACAGCAGCTGCTATACTGTACTACCATGTCTTGTATTAGCTCACTGAAAAATCTCATATTACAAAATGGGGTAGGAAAATTTTATCGTGATCAGATTTCTTTTTCCATTGATGGAGTTTACTTCCTAAAACCCAAACAAGTGCTATCTAACAAATTCTAAATTGGGGGTATTACATGAGACCTGAAAGAACAGACTTGAGTACAATACACAAGTAGCAAGAGGAAGAATAGCAACTTTCAATTTCTGTGTGCCATGCAAAATAGGAAATAAAAAAAACCCATCCCACATAGATGTACAAGCTACACACACTTCTGAAGCTTATGCACTTCACTGCAGGAGAAATGTACCAGTTCTGGATTTGCACATTATACACAAAGCCAAAACAAAAAAAGGTAGCACAAACTACTTGCACTTTCCTTCATTACCACATATCCAGTATCCAGTTGCCTTAGGGAGAGACACTGTAACTGAATAAGTGCATCAAGTGTTAGGGAAAAAAAATGTAACTGTCATTCTTGAATGACTGCTTTATGGCCACACAAAGTACAGGAAAGTTGTACTGTGAAAAGGAGGGCAAAGAGTTCCAACTGCCACTGATAGGCCAAGATCAGTGGGTGCTAAAACACTGTGGACAGGAAACTATTTGTTTTACTATGTAAATTGCTTTGTGTACTCTGTAGAAAAGTGGTATACACGTGGGGTCCTGTATCCACAGATCTGGTATCTGCAGTTTCAGTTATCCATTGATGTCCCCCCCACCGCATCCATTAATGTTCTTTAAAATCTTATCTGTGCTTCTTGCCTTAAACAGGGCGCTATAAGTATTCAAGCTTTAGCTTGAAGAGAGCAGGCTACTGGCAGCTTCAATGACTGACAAAAATAGACTTAATGCTAAACAGGAAGCAGTTAACTGCCACATCCTGTTTACTGTGAGGTCTATTTTCATCCGTTATTCAGGCTGCCAGCAGCCTGTTCTCTTCCCACTATAAGCCTGAATGTTTATAGCGCCCTGTTTAAAGAAAAGTACCGGTAAGACTTTAAAGTCTATTAATGGGTGCAGAGGGCATGAAGGAGGCACTATTAATACAGGCTTCCCCGTATCCGCTGTTTCTGTAACCACAGAAGGTCCCTGGAGTAGATCCCCATGGATACGGGGCATGCCTATATAGTATTTTTAACAACAAACAAATGCTACTCCACAATGTCCCCTATGCCACTCTTTTGCTGCACCCCCTCCTCTCCTTCTCTGCAATATGGAATAAGTGGCTCTATTCCTTTCCTTGGCACGCCTTCCCATTCTGCTAATTGAAAACAAATTACTCTAAATAAATTCTCTGTCTCTTTTCTAAAAATCAGTGCTTCCCAAACCATTTGAAATTCCTTACTAACCATTACCATCATTACTATTTATGCTGATACTGAATAAGGTTTATTATTTGAAAATGATATAAGATGTAGAGAGGGCACAGTGGTGAGTAACCATGAACAGGACTTTCCATCGCCAACAACCGCTACTCAAAATGCAAGATGTAATAGGGATAGCTACTATTAAGCACTTCCCAGTCCTTCACTTGCTACTCGCAAGCAAATACAGTCTGGGAGTTCACTCAAAGTAGTTTTTGGCATATTGTACAATTAATATGCCAACACTGCAAAATAAAATATATGAAAGTCCATATCTTGTCTAAGTACATCTATGACGATACCAGTATAATGATACCAGTATAATGATATAATAATACCAGTATAATGACCATGCATATTTCAGAAAGGCAAAGAGAGACTATCTTTCTCCCTTTCTTTGGGCCCAATCCTATCTAACTTTCCAGCATCCAGTGCAACCACATGCAAACTGGAATTGGTTTGCACGCATTGCTTCTCAACATTCTAACACTCATGTAACCTTGTGCAGAGGGCTGCGCGGGGCTCCCCACACTTCCTGCTGCTTGCAGACGCCCAAAGTAAGTAAAAGTACCCCCCCAGTGGTGCAATCGTGGGGATTGTGTTGTTGCCTCCCCTCTTCTTCCACTCCTTAAAGGGATGGGGGGAGCTTTACTTGAACTGGTGGGTCATGACCCACCAGTTTGAGAACCAGTGGGCTACAGCGTTTAGGGCTATTCAGTCTAGAACAGTGTTTCTCAAACTGTGGGTCAGGACTCACTAGGTGGGGTCGCAAGCCAATTTCCATTCATTTCAATATTTTATTTTTAAGCTATTAAACTTGATGCTACCATGATGACTGCATTTGGGGAAATGTTACACATCTGTAGTTTTAACAGGCTACTATGTATATACAGGTTGAAATTCTCAAAGGTTCCATTCCAAGAACTCAGGTGGATGGCAAAAAACACAGTACAGCAAATCAATTTTAAAAACAAAGTTTCTTTGCTCTGGTGATTTAAAAACAGCCTTGCTGATCTTTTGAAATGCACACAGAGGCAAACAGTCTGTCTCCAGGCTTTTAGGTTTCACTAGAAGGCAGCAATCCCTCCCTTCACCAGGAGCCCCAGCAAGGGGGAAAGAATGGACAAGATGATAATCGCTGCCATTTAGCCTTCTTTCACATGCTCAGGGGAAAGGAAGGAGTGAAGCCTGCAGAGAGAATGATTGATGGATTGTCAGCCTGCTACCCTCTCTGGCATTATTAAACAACTGTTTTCCTTTAATTTAAAGGGCCCTTCTCATCAACTCTGAGATAGAAAAATCTGTGGATACTTAGGTTATACCTGTAAACACTTGTATGACTGTCTCTCCGCAACAATAAAAAGCAGTTTTTTAAACTGTAATTTTAAAGGGGTGCATTTTTTCTCCTTCTCCAGGGATCAGCACATTCCTTCTTATTTGCAGGGGGTTATTCGTGCTAAGTCAAATCCGTGTATAAAAAATCCATGTATAAGAAGGCTGGACTTGTACTTCTAACAAAGATAGTGAATGGGACTTACTCCTGGGTAAGTGTGGGTAGGATTGCAGCCTAGGATTGTTAAAAATTTTCCTGCTTGATGATGTCACTTCCAGTCATGATATCACCCATCATGTGGGTGCTGACAGATTCTCATTCTAAAATGTGGGTCCCGGTGCTAAAAGTTTGAAAACCACTGGTCTAGAACAGTGGTTCCCAAACTAGTAAGCGCCACGACACACTTTTTAAAACACCCTACTGGTACCTACCTAGCCATGCAAGATGAAAATAAAAGGTTTCACTTTATGAGCCACTCAAGTCTCTGTTTTTATCCTTTTACACTTTTTATCCTTTTTTACTATGTTAGCCTGACATACAAAACATATTTTGTACATATACATACATTATGAATTCATAAATTAAAAATGCAGTTTGAAAAGTCAACTGGAGGCTGCGGAACAGTCTATAACTGTTCTTCAATTGGAGAACTGTAAAAGAGGAACCACAGATCAGTGGTAGAGCACATGCTTTGCATTTAAAAAGTCCCATGTTCAAATCTGGTATCTCCAGTGAAAGGGATGAGGTAACAGGTGATAGAAAAAAAATCTGCCTACTGAGCCCTAGCCAATTAAAGTAAACAATACTGGGACAAATTAACTAATGCTGTCACTCTGCGTAAGGCAGCTTTCACTATATATATGTCCACCATTTGCTGGCATTAATAAAAATCCCAAATCAACAAACACATGGTGAAAAAGATTCCCCTGATAAAAACACTGATAAAAATCAAAGCATGTGTGTTTGGCTCAACACACATCACAAGCTCACTTACTTCTGACCTCCCCTTTCTGACCCAAATTCCCACAACCCTTGTCATCCTTAATCATAGTACAATATTATGTCTTCAGCAATACTAATCAAAGTTCCATCTTAACCAGTGTTTGGAGCAGGTTTGCCACCACTGGTTAAGAGGCCAACCTATTTAAAACACTAAGCATAGTTAGCACTAGTGCAGATTTAAGATTTTAAGTACCAATTGAATAAAAGATAAAAACTGATGCATAATGGGGCAAAATAAAAACTTCTTGGCCCAAGATGATGAATGCCAGGGAAAATGACAGTAAAGATGTCAGCAGAACATAGTTTTTTTAATGGTCAAATAAAGATATCACATGATGATATATTATCTCAATTAATGATCCTATGTTTGCCCATGGCTATTAATACAGTTTTGAACCTTGAAAACCTAACAACTGGCTACAATCCTGGAAAGGTTTTTCTTCACATGTTTCAAACACTGTAACAAGACTGAACCAAGTCAACATGAAATGGTAGTTCAAAAAGCCAAGTTGAAAAATTATAAATCATTGCATGCTATCCCACATATGAGCTCCAGAATGTCTTTTTGAAAGTTTTAACATTTGAACATGCAACTGAACTTCTGGATCCTTTCTTAATACAAATATTCTTCATAATAACCAGAAAATTAAAATATTTTGGATAATTAAGAAGTACCGAGCAATAGGCTTCTAATAGGTTACCAATAATAAGCCTCAACCTCAAAATCCCTACACATAGCAACTGAATGCAGCACAAAGACCTGTAGGCACATATCATTTGAAAAAGTGATTGGTACTGTCCATTTTGACAGTGAAAATTACCTGTTTGGAGACAAGGAGAGGAAGCCATGAATTAAGATCATCTACCCACTTCAGCCTGAGGACAGCACAACTAAAGGGAAGCATACACTGGCCTTTGTCATCAACTAAATGACTAAGAGCTGCCAAGTTGTTTTTTTACATTATTATTGGCTGCAGCCACCCATGATTATTGTGACTGTAAGGTGGGGTATAAATCTTCAAAATAAAACAAGCAAGCAAACAACTGGCACAGTCAGAGCTGACTGCACTGACCATCTGGATGCGCCCAAGGATTTGCTTGGTTCACATGGAGGTTTGTTTTTAAACCTAGAAAGCCCCACTAGTAATGCAAAAAACAATGATACACATAACTCATACACATTATGGGGCACATTGTGTACTGTACACATAATATACAAGTGGCACAGATATACCTGCTAATGTATTACCACATGAAGAAACAATTGGTTATATAAAATAACAGAATTTATGCAAAAAACCTGCAAACAAGACTTGTGACATTTTTGAAAATTTTATACTAGGGAAGAAAGAGTATCATCCTAAGCATATTTATTTCCTAAAAAGCATAGGTAGAATGACTACTTCACAAATTTAACTAAGGGCGCAATCCTAACCCACTTTCCAGCATTGTCATAAGGGCAATGCAGTTCTGAGGTAAGGGGAAAAAAAATCCTTACTTTGAGGAGGCCTCCATGAGTGCCACCCAACTGCAGGATGCACCACAGATTCCATTGGCACAGCTATGCCAGTGCTGGAAAGTGGGTTAGGATTTGGGCCTAAAGCTCAGGAGCTACTACTGAATATAAGCAAGGCATTACAGGAATATTTTTTTAAAAATTCCAAATGAGGGACTAGAGATGCCTAAACTATAGGCACTTTTACACACTTTTCTGATTTTCTGTGTGTCAAGGATATCAGACAAATCACAAAAACTTGGGAAATCAAGTTCTTTAATTTAAAACTTAATTTATGTCCTGTTAACTATTCAACTTGTACTGTTTAACTGTTCAAACTTTTTATAGCAGTGATTCTCAAACCTTTTAGCTCCAAGACCTACTTTTTAAAATGACACTCTCTCACTCCACCCAGCTTTACAAGACTTTTAAAAAAGTGATCTAGAAAGAAATAACTATTTATTTACAAATATTTTATTTATTTATTTGCAAAAAACTTGATACATTTTTTGTGATTTTCTGTCAAGGCTTAGTGAAGTGACCCAGTCTTCACCTGCCCCCACTACCTGTCATTGATGGACTTGGGAAAAAAACATCAAAAAAAGATGCTCAAACATTTTTCTCCTTGAGGCAATTTGATTTTTCCATCATCTGTATTTTCACTGAAGGCTCTGCGGAACCCACCAGAAATCAGGTCCTGACCCACCAAGTAGGTTCCAATCCAAAGTTTGAGAAATACTGATTTATAGGAAAATCAAAAGAATCACATCACACTTGGAAAAAGTAACAAAGGGCAGCTTTGGTTAGCATCTGTATCTGTTACAATTCTTTTCTGATACGCTAAACTTTTACATATAATACAAACCAAGTGGAAATGTGTGCATTCTTCACAGTAGACAAAAAGAGTACAGTCTGCGTTGCTTAGCGACAGGGATGCGGACCAGCACCCCATCTCTAAGCAAGGCTTGATGCTATACAAAGTCTCTGAAGGCGAGAGAGTCGCGCTCCCCTCACCTCCAGAGGCTTTCCTGAGCTTCGGAGAGACAGTGTGCACCTGCGCACTGCCTCTAAGAAGCTCAGAATGCCCATTTTGGATGAAAAGTCGCGATTTCCAGTTTGCCAGGAAACCAGAAGTCACGTGTTTTTTGCCAAAATGACCAGTCTGAGCCTCTCTGAGGCTCAGAAAAGCCTCCAGAGGTGAGGGGAGCATGGCTCCCCTTGGCTTTGGAGGCTGAGGGAGGGGTGAAGAGGCACCAGCGATGGCCACTGCATATGTGGGCCATCACTGTCTAGGGCACTGCTAAGCGACACTCACCTATACTTTCCCTAAACTAGCAGTTTCTAAACTCTCCAGTAGCTTGGGAAGCATTATAAGATCCTGAGGGGGAGGAGCGAAGGCAGCAACACAATAGCTACTATCTTGCCACTGCGGGGGGGGGGGGGAGTAAAAGCATTTTTTTTAACTTGTATGAGGTAGCACCAGCCTACTGGGGGGTCTAAGGAGCCTGAGGACCCCTTAAGCCTCCAAACTGCTAAAATTAGTTAAAACACAGCCACTTCTCATTTTTGTCACCGGAAGCCTGGCGCTGCCTCAGATAAGTTTTCTTTAAAAGCCTTTTGGCCCTGGCAACAGTGCAAACGTAACTATTGCATCACTGCCTTAACCACTATCCGACCACTTAAGGGGGCAGAAACAGGACTTCCCTGGATGGCAGAGTGGGGCGTCATGATGCTCCAGTTTGAGAACCTGTGCCCTAAACTATCTCACAGAATGACAGTATTCCTAATTACACAGGCCTACAAAATTGAGCTTCAGAAAAGTTTTTCCCAAACTTTATGGTGGTTTGATATGAATTTGGGGTGCCAATTCCAAAAATGGCATCCGTTTTGCCCTATCATGTCTAGTCTGGGAGATATAGTAAAGCCTCATTAGTGAATGGTTCAAGCAGCTTCCTCATGAGGAAGCCATGGTGTAGGCTTCCTGATGAGAAAGCTGCTTGAACCATTCACTAAAGAGGCTATGCCGTCTCCAAAAGTAGACGTGATAGAGCAAAACAGATGCCATTTTTGGAATCAGCACCCCAAATATACCCAGCAATTGGTGTAACATTTAAGGAAGCAAAATGTGTGTGGGCCTGTGTTATTTATCCGCCAAACCACTAACATATACACACCTAACACTACCTTATCTCCTAACTATAAATAAGCAATCTACAAATTATTTTCACAAGTCTACCACCAGTACCTAAGAATTCCTTATATACTTTACTGCCTAGTAACAGGCTTGCTTGTTGGGAAGTCCTATTTGTATCAAAGGGAACTGGTTACATGTACTCATGTGGATCGGTTTGTTGGGCCATTTATAGTTTTCAGTTACACATATGCAGCATCAGTTGTCCCTGTATTTAAATTAGCTACAACAAAGGTTATACTATACTATTTACATGTGTGGATACTATACCTTGATTGGGGCTGTGGAGAACTTTACTTTCTTATCTGGATCAGGGTCTTCTTCCTCAGAAAGTCCAGGAAATTCCTCATAATCATTATCATAGTTGTATTTATCCTCTGACAACATTTCTCCTCCTTCAGGGCCTTCTGTTTCCCTGTCATCATCAAAAGCTGCATTCTCTATCCCAAAAACATTGGAAGAAAATCCACTAAAATCCTCACTCTGTTCTTGTCCTTCTTCCTCTTCACTCTCAATCTGTTCTACATCATCCTGCGCTTTTTTCTGAACCTCCTCTAGAGGAGATGACACTTCTTTTTCTTCTTTTTGACTAGGCTCGCCATGCACACCAGATTCTTCAATTTCCTTAGATACGTTATTTCCTTCCCAACTTGGGAACCTGAGTGGCCTCTCTTTCTGGAAGACATTAACTTCTCCCACAATTTCATTGTCATTGCCTAAAGTTTTATTCTGCACCACAATCAATTCAGCTCTAACTAGTTCTACCTGGGATATTTTTATGGGGGCTCTATCCACTTTAGTGGAAGAACTAGTTGTAGCCTGCTGATCCTTTTCAGAAATTTCTAGATCTCTTTTAGATGCTTCCTCAGTGGCCCTACTCAGCTTATCCCTTTCACTAACATTGCTGCTGCTCAAGAAGGCAGGTGTTGCAAGAGCTGGATTCTGCTTCAAGCACTGGTCTTCCCTAACCACTGGTGATTCCCAACTGCAGAACACTGTCTGGATAGGGCTTGGAGTGCCCTCATTTTTTAAACTATCCTTGGACTCCTCACCATCACTATCAGCCAAGAAACTCTCCAGTCTCCTAGAAATAGGTCCAGCATTCAGAGAAGAGGATCTACAGCTACCACTGGACTGCTGCAGCTTCTGTTCACTGCTTCCTTGATTCTCCACTTTGCCTATGTTGACCTGAGAACTCACATCAGTATTGAAATCAAAGTGTTCTACCATATTACTACAGTCAGGTGAGCCAGAGCCATGTCTCCTCCTGTCTTCAAACTTTTCATCTTTGCTGGGAGTACATCTGTCCAGTGAGCTTCTCTTTTTAATGTTCCTTTCAAAAAGTTTCCTAGTCTCAGAAAACTTCTCTGCTAGCGCAGCTTTGTCAAGATTTCCTTCATCATTGCTGCGGATAACTTTGTCAGTGAAAGCAGCAGCAGATAAAGAATCCTGGGAATTGGTGCAGAGGCCAGAACCACTATTGAGTAGGTTATTTTTTTGAACACAGAGGAAAGATGGGCTACTTGGAGATGGAGGTGCAGGATCGGCTGAAGCTGTTTTGGAGATTATTTTGGGTTCAGAAGGTGGGCTGTTCTCACAACAAACTGCAGTGGGAGAGCCACCCATCTGCATAAACATGTTTTTGATCTTGTGTACTCTGTTCCCATAGGTGACAGCTCTGCCACGAACATGTGGGTCATTACCCCCTCCATTGGATGAGCTGGTCACCTTTTGCTGATGACCAGACTTGTCTGAAGCATTATCAGTGTTCACTGAATCAAAACTGCACTTAATAGCATGAAAATCAGCTTTATAGGCATTTCTGTGTGGAGAGGCACTTCTCAAAGTTCTGTCTCCTTTGCCTTCAGTCTTCATCATCGTCAAAAGGAGAGCCTTCACTCCTTTTCAGGAGTGGGGAAATGAAAACCAACAGCAGCTGCCCCCCACAATGACTGGATACAAGCCTATTACAGACTGGAGAGAGCATGAGACTGGAAGACGCCTCTGCCAGGGTTATTCTTCCGTGCAGGCATTGAAATGAATTGTGAGGGAGGAAAAAAAGAGAGAGGAACATGCAGAGAGGAAAAAAAATGTCCCAGGAATGTAGCTGGGAAAATGGGATACTAACTCCACGGCCAATCCACTCGTATCCAGAAAGCCATCTGCAAATAAGAGAGAGTTTGTGAGCTGGAAACCTCACTCATTTATGCCAAGTATTTCAGCCTTGTCTCAAATGGAATTCCATACCCTGAGGAACAGTGAGAGAGAGACTTCTCTATTGTGCTCTCTACCAGTCCAAAGGTGAAGCCAAAAATTTATTTTTTTTTAAAAAGAACAGATATGGATCCCGCATCCGTCCTGCCTTTCAGGATTTATTGTGTCACTTGACGAAAGTTTACTGGAGCTTAGCTCCGGAATGTATTTTCACTGCTAAAAGCCCAACTAAGTCATAAACAAGCAGCAGGAAAAAATACATAGTTCTAAACATGTGGGAACAGTGCCTTTCTTCTTCTCTCTGTAGCCACTGAACAACTACAACCAGCTCCGCCTCATCTGGGATTAAGGCTGCAAACCTAGCCATCCTTCCCTGGGAGGAAGTCTCATTGGACACAATGAGACTTACTTCTGAGTAGACACGCGGTATAGGAGTAGGCTGCAACTGGAAGGATTTCCAGGGCAAAGGATGTGCCTTCCAGGCAGGGTCTGGAGGCCCAGGACTTTTCAAGAAAGAACAGAAGAGCCCAATCCTATGCCACATGTCTACTCAGAACTAAGTTCGATTATAGTCAATGGAGCTTACTCCCAGGAAAGTGTGGCTAGGATTGCAGCCTTAGAGCCCAAACCTATGCGTATCTACTCAGCAGTAAGTCCCATTACAGTCAATGGGGCTTACTCCCAGGAAACTGTTGAGAGGCTTGCAGCCTGAAAGCCCAAGCCTCTGCATGTCTACTCAGAAGTAAGTCCCATTCTAGTCAATGGAGCTTACTCCCAGGAAACTGTGGCTAGGACTGCAGCCTGCAAAGTTCCAATGGGGTCTGAAAAGTCTCGTAGCCCCCACAGTTCCCCTTCCCAACGCCAGGCGAGGGGGGGCTCCAAGTACACCTCGCCATACTTCCTGAAAGGCCCATCTGTGGGAAGGACAGGGGCAGAGAGGGGGGCTCCGCGGCCTCCCCGACCCCCGCCCGCCTTCCCAGTACCCCCCACCCCGCCAGTGCCCCCCCTTCCCTCACCGGCGGTTCGGCTCCCCTTTTTTCTCTCTGCCGGGCAGCGACGCCAGCGCTTTCGGCCCCAACTTGGAGCTTCCTTGTGGGAAGAGCGAGCCCCTCCTCCGCCTCTCCTCTCGCTACCGGGCTGGGAGTGGAGCGGCGGGGGGGAGGTGAGAGTCCGGCCGTCCTTCTGAGAGGCTCACAATGGAGCCGCCGCTGTGGCTGCTGCTGGGCTTCGCGGCGGCGCTCAAGTCTCGCCTCAGCCGCCAAACTTTCCAGAGCCAGCACTACCTCAGAAGCGGCCCCGCTCCGAGCGCTCCTTCCCCGCGGAGCTAAGGCTTCCTCCTCGCTCTCTCGTCCCCCCCCCCAACGGACGAGCACCGAGTTGCCCACCGACAGCTGCTGCCGCCCCCTCCTCCTCCTCCTCCTCTGCGGGTCTCACTCCGCCCCCTCACGAACTATTCGCCCGCCCGACCGCTACTGAGCTCTCTAGAGTCGCGCGCCCGCCCGCACGGCCCGTTCACTTCAATGGTTTTTTTTTTTCCCTCTTTCCCCTCAGGGCCGCGCGGGGAGGCTCGCGCTCCCACACACACATAGAGGGAGGATTCCAGCCGAGCGCGCGCCCGCGCCTTTCTCCAGTTCGCTGAGGGAGAAGAACGCAAGAGGCGCGCGCACGCGGAGAGACGGGAGGGGGCGGAATCCCGGCTCTGAGGGGCCTGAGCGAGCGCCTCAAAGTTCGAAAGGGAAACGGCTGCGTCCGTTGGGATCTTCCACGCTTGGGATGCGGGGTTCGGGCGATACCATCTGGGGGAGGGGCAGGGAAACTGGCTGTTCCAAGTGTGCCCCCTGCCGTGGGCGGCCTCTGGAGCGCTCTCCTCGCAACGCTCCTGGGACTGACTTCTCCCTCCATTTCCTAGAGGCGCCTCACTGCAGCTGGGGCTGTTTTAATGCTAAACCTTTCCCAGCAGGAGGCGGAGGGAGCTATGCCAGCGCCTGTGTTTCCCAAGAAGACCAAGCATGCACCGTGGGCTGCAAGCCTCTCCACGCTTTCCTGGGAGTAAGCCCCATGGACTCTCATGAGGCATGCATAGGACTGGGCTCTTAAAGCAGAGAAAAACTGGCAGTCCATCTTACTACTACTGGACATGCCACTGCCACAAGGGTTTTATGGAACACAAGTACTGATTCTTTCCAAAGCAACTTTTCATCAGGCAACCAATATACTGTATCTACTATTATTAGCTAACTAGTGCATGCGAACTGGCAAAGACTTGAAATAAGCAGGACTACCCTCCTGTGGGGATGGAGCACCTGCCTGTACACCTGAACTTCCCACTCTTTGGGTATTCTCTGGAATGGCTGGGACAAACGTGGCATCCTCACACAGGCAATCCTGGGTGTTGTTGCCACCTGGAAGGGAAAATTAAAGTAGGCATGTAGGATCTGATACTTAGGACTGCTGAGGTTCGTTGCTGTATCATCATTCTGTATTACAGTATCCTGTAGTGGCCTAGACTAGAGCAAGCTTGGCAAACTCATTTCATACAGTGGGCTGAATAGCCTTCCGGATGCCTTCTAAGGGCAGGAACTGATGTCATTAAAGAGGAAGTGATGTCATTAAGCAGGTGATAACCAAAAATAAGCACTTTTTCCTCAAGAACTCCTTAGCCACAAATGACAGAAGAGAGAATAAGCAAATCCTGATCATATTTCAAGGTTTTAGAGGCCCCAACTATCCTGCAGGCCATCCTTTCAGCAGCACTGCTTCTGCCAAGATGTTGCTTCGTAGCTCAGCAGCAAATATGCACTCATAGCAGTAGCTGGGGTAATATATCCAACCCTTCTGAAGTTTTCTGATACATCCAACCTTTCTGAGCTGTTCGCTGCTTCGTTCTTGTGAGCGCTTGCAAGAACAGGGCGCAGTGACTTGGAGCAGTTGCTTCTTAGAGCTGCTCAGTGGAGCCCCCCTTCAAGTTGTGCCCAGGGCACATGTCCTGGCTGCCATACCTTTATGCACTGGGTGTACTTTAACTTTTTTAGTATTTGTGGTGTTGTCTGATAAGTTTGTTATAATTTTATTGCTTGTTTTTGAAAGCTGCTTTGAATGCTTCTAAATAGAATAGTGGCAGTCCCCTGGGGGCTGGGGATAAGAATAGGCCCTCAGTTTGGCTGTACTTGTCGTAAGAGGCGACTAAACAGCCACCGGGTAGATGGGACTCGTCAGCCTGGGAAGGCAGCTCATCTGAGAGAAGGAAAACTCTGATCCCAAACCTCCACTGCCTTGTGGCTACATCCAGTTATGGAAAAGGCTTCAGGAGTCAACCTCGAGGCAAAATCCGGAGCCGGAGTCCCTGAGGCAGTTCATGGCTGAACGCAGTCACGTTCTGGCAACTCCTGCGATGCCGCTGGAACCAACCGTATTGGCTTCTGCCTTTCCATTGGACCATTTCAGCAACGTGGAGAGGGGGGATTTGCTGCATGGGTAACAGTCTATCCCCCATATCTACTTTACCCAGGCTTCGTGCACTGGAGAGGAAACTGTTCCAGAACACTATTCAGAGCGCGATACCATAGTCTTCCGAGACTGAAGGATGCCAACAAAAGTGGCAGTAAAATAAATAAATCATTCTTTAGTTCATTGTATTGCCACAATCATGGTAACAAAAATCAACAAGGCTTGCTATTTCTTAGAAGATTGCAAACAACTGATGGGCTGTTAAAAAAAACTAATTTTTACTCAAGCATGTCTTACTGTAAGGAGCAGGTTACATGTAACCCTGAACACACAGCATGTCCAGTTTCAAAAAAAAAAATAGCTGCCTGTGCTGGGAATGTAACCAGAGCTGGAGGTAGAGTGGGGGATTACAAAGCTGACCCCTGCTACGGTTCTGCTCCTGATTGTGCCCGTCACCATGTGCCATGTACCCCTTCCCATGCGCCCTCCCCATGAAGCATAGGTGGAAAAAATGTATCACAGAAAGGGAGAAGTTCTGGAAAAATCAACAGGGAGTAAACAGTTTGAGGCACTGTTTGATGTCAGTGATCACTGAGAAACTGCTAATCAGAAAGAGACTAGCATAAAAACAAAAGTAATTTTATATATAGGGGAAATATTTTAATTTGACTAGCTGACACAACACATTCTGATTATTTAATCATGTAGTGGACTATATAATGACATTGGGCAGAATGCCACAGTTCTCAATGCTGCCTGAAATTCATCTACATGTATAATTAATTATTATAAACAGAAACGTTTATTATGGGGGGTCTAAATGGGGCCTGCATTTTCCAGATAAACATAAGAATGCATATTGCGGAAAATGAGTAGTTCAGCTGTGTTTTTGACAAAGAAAGAATTGTTATTCATTGCCGGGACCTTGGTAGTTGACAGATCACAAGTGTTTCCCCCTATATGGGAAAGTAGAAAGTGTTTTTGGTTGCAGTTGACAAGAAACTATTGATTATGCATTGTAAATGTTGTGAATAAGATTTTGAAACAAAGCCTCCATTTTGGGCCCTAACATCTACTCATTGACAATTTTGTGTCCAAAAGTCAAGAGATACTACTTTTTAATATGATCCTGGCAGTTTTGTATGTGAAGTACAGAAAATGAAGGAAGCTCCTGTCTCAGTGGTATGAGATCTTGCTGTCATGAATAAAATTACTGACAAAGAGCTGCTTTGGATTATACACATTGGCTCTTCACACACAGAGGAACAAGGGCACACCACTACTCCATGCCAGGGATGTGCCAGAATCACAGCCCTGAGGAGTTTCGAGTCTCCACCCCCTTGACTTGAGTCACAAACTAGTCATAATGGGCAGCTGTTTTATTCATAATGGGCAATGGCGTTTTATGCATCATTTTGATTTAAGTCCAAGTCTTTTCAAGAATCAAGTTGAGTTGCGGAAGCAGCAGGGAAAAAAGCAAGCAAGCACACACACAGATAAATAATATTTTCTTTGGCTAAATATGATGAGTCTGTGTGACTCAAGTCTATTCTTTACTCTTTTAGGTAAACCACCTGAGTCCTGAGTCACTGCCCAAGTTTTTGACCCATGTGACTCAAGTCCCCATGAGTCACAAAAAATGTGTGTTTTCTCTATGAGTTACAAGTCCCTAGCCCTGCTACAAGTTTTCCCCTATGGTCACATGGGGACAGAACGCTTGAACTGGCCCTTCATCACACATTTGATATAATACATTAATGAGATATATATTAACTGTGTAATTAGAGCTGGTTTGGATGATCCACCTTTATATGATCAAATAGGGGAGGCAACTTGGATGCACTCCCACCCCTTTTCTTGTAATTGATAAGAAGAGGCATATCATCTGAACTAGACCATGAAAGATTCAACGTCAGTAAGTTCTGGGAGGAAAGGAAACTTTCAAAGTGTTTTAGAATGCAAGGTAAAGATCAATTAGGGTAACTTTTTTCTTTTGTAGTTGTTTTTAAAATTAAACTATTTTACTATTTATAACACTTTCTACATGTCTCTTTTATGATGCTTGTTAGTTTGGCTTTCTTTGTAGGTGAATGTGTTTTATCAGTTTTCCATTTATAGTTGTATTTATTTATAATGGGTTGTATCCAAACAAATTGAGTCATGACTAAGGGCTCAATCCTATCCAGGGTTGGCAAAATGGATGCCAGACCACCAGAGCAGCATCAGCTATACCCAGCATGTCATCCAGAGACCAGATTGGTTGGGAGAAGTAAGAATCAAAATATTTGAAATATTTACATTTTCACAGCCACTGCATGGTCCCCAATGGGATGCTTCAGATCTAAGCCAGCTCTTTTACTGGTATAGGTCTGAGGAGCTTGCTGTTGGGGACATGTCCAGCATGAGACAAGGGTTTGGAATGTGGTAGATGCCACTGCTGCTGATGTCCATCCCACATTCCACCCTGGTCTGCCCCAATCCCCATCCCTCTGCCACATAATCCAGCTGGCAGCCAATCTGCTCTAGCTGGCCATGTGCAGCTTTGTAGTTCCTGTGCCAGCAGCAGTGTAGCCCAGCAGAGAGGCTGTGCGTCAGCAAGACCTTCATTGCACTGGCATACCGCTAGGTTTGCCATGGCAACAGGCCCATATGTTTGGGCTGTAAGTTGAGTTAATCATAATAACTAACTGGTCTCAATGGTACTTACTCATGACTAGTGCCCTTTGGGTTCAACCCAATGTTTTTCATGTGCTTCTTTAATGATGAAAGCTTGCCACACAGAAGGAAAAAAGAAAAAGGTAATCTTTTTCCTTATTGTATAGTGTAGTTGTTGCAATTATATTACTAAAGATGTTAATGATGTTAATGTGTACAGTATTTTTAAAAAATGTTTAGTACCTAAAATGTAATCTTTGAATCCCGCTTTAAATAAAAAGAGCGGACTGATTCAAATGTGTTTTTCCAATAAGAATTTTCTCAATGTGTTTTTCTTCCTGTACACATGTGTATAAAGTAAAATATAAATATTTTACGTGCAGTTGTTGTACATAAAAATCTAAAGAAAATGTTTTTAGTGATGGAAAAGCTTACTGTTTGAAGTGGTACTGAGTTTCCATTGTAGAGAGGCTTAGTAAATTGAAAGGCAGGAGAGCTTCTCTTCACTATAGAATTAGGCCACAATTTCTGTGTGCTTAAACTTGGCCTCTAATTATAGATTACACTAAAGTCAAGCTTGAAAGTTATAATTTAAAACTGTCAGAGCAACTTTAGTTTCAGTTACACAAAATCCTGTCATGGTGACTTATGGAAAGCATAGGAATAAAACCACAAAATGTGGTCATGTGAATTTATAATGGGATGGTACCAAGCAAAGAATAACAGCAAAGTATCACCAGCAGAAGAGGAAGAAACAGCATGTTTATCTCTCCTAAGTGCAGAGTACAATCACTAATCGTAATTATTTAAAAGACTTTATCAACTTTTGTTCAAAATATCCTTTCAAAATTGAAATAGGTATTTAATTTACTTTTAGAGCTGGACAATGAGTAAACACTCATGGGGAGCTAGTGATAGAGCTAATGCATTACATGTAGAAGTTCAATCCTCAGCACATCCAACAGGGCAGAGAAAAATGCCTGAGTGAAATGCTGGAAAGCCACTGCCAGCTAGGACTGACATTTATGGATCAATGGTCTGATTCAGTATAAGGCAACTTTTTATCTTCTTAAGCAGAACAAGTGAGGCCTCCTGGCATGTTTCACAAAACCTTTTAGGACTCTGAACTTAAAAACATACATATCTTTATAATACAGAGTGCATTTCACTCCTTTGCACATTTTTGTGCTCATATGTTTTTGGAAGCTGCAAAATTGTGTGTGTGTTAGCCAGTGCAAGCACATAGTTGAAGGCCTGGGTTTGCTTGGCCCAGAATTAAAACCAAACCAGGGTCAGTAACCAGAGAGGCCAGGAAGCAGTGAATGACAGCAGACCAAATAACCTTAAGGTGCCTCCCACTAGGCTAAAAGTCACCACGAGACAGTTTTCCAAAAGAATATAGACTGTATTGAAAGATATATAACAATAAGGAAAAGCCAAGGCTTATGTATGAGATCAGTTGTGATAATTGAAAATGGTTCTGCTTTGCAGGTATAAGTTAAAGTAGGAGGAGAATGAGAGAGAATCAGGCTGCTGGCTGGTCTGAATTTTCTCCATCTGAGGAACACTGGAAAATGTAAGATCTCAGTAAATTTCTTTATCCCCTTTTAGACGTTGGGCCTGGGTACAAATTACCCCTTGCACCTCCCTCTGCTAAAAGAATATAGTATTTTCTCAGAGTTCAGGCCATCAATCACTTCTGCTGGGAAATTCCCCTTCTCCCACTTCATATTTCCATTATAGTGTGAAGAAGTGCTCATTGTGCATGTGTCCCAAGGACTTCTGGGAGAGTGCCCAAGACTTGACTTCTCAGAAACAAGGCAGCTGCCCTGTCTCTCCCATTTTGCAAAGTATTTATGTTTGTTTTACTTTTTCAGAGGATGAGCAGTCCCCCCTTATACCACTTGAGCACCAGATCACTTATGTACCTTTTTAAAAATAAAAAAAAAATGTTGAGCATCAGTCATTAGCAAGGTAACAGTTATTAGCAATTACAGTTCATTAGCAAGGTCAGTAATTCTCAACCATGTTCTCAACAAATGTCCTGTTACCCTGAGGAGACCTCCAGCAGCTGAAAATCCCCCATGGAATGCTGCGGAAGCTGTGCCAGTGCCAGTGCATCACCACACAGGGTTTTAGGTAGGATTGAGCTATTTGAGGGCCTGTTTCCATATTTTAGTTTTTAGGTTGTGTGCTCCCTCTCCTTCCAGTACTGGCATGCACATCTCCCTGGACTTTTTTTTAAGGCAGCAAACAGGAATACGTCTTATTCCACCTCAGTAAGGCCATTCTCCATTTGACACAATGTCTGGCACAGAGCAGCTGATTAGAGAGGGAAACCACTGCTCTATTTCTGGCAGACTAAAGAGAAACAATGTTCAAATCAGCAGCTTCCACTGGCTTCATTTTCCATAGTGAGCATGTGCCAATAAACCCTCAGTAGAATGTACTTCTAGAAGAAAAAAAGCCAACATGAAGGAGAGAGGAGAAGAGATCTACCAATCCAAAATGCCATTGAGAAGTTCTGAACTTATGCTGTGGGGTGTAGAACTTTGAACCTGAATCCTGGAGGCTGCAAATGGGATAGCTCAGTTGAGGAGAGAATATGTTCTTAGGAACATGGGTGTAGCCAGAAATTTCATGATTTCTGAAATAATGAAGGGTCTAAGGGAACAGGAAATAATCAGCCATCAGAAAAATACAGGTAGCTCAATATACTTAATTTTTAAATATATTATTACTTCTTAGAAGGCAGCTGCGTAGAGTAGCACTTCCATGCTTTTTTTTGTACCTCGACAAGTAAAACAACTAGAGGATTACATTTTTTAAAATTAAAGCTGAATATTCAGGGAGGCACCTGGAATATCTCTAAGAGGGGCTTATCCCCACAGACCCTCAGTTGCAAAGTGTAGCTCTCACTGTTCTCCCTCATGGTGATACCCGCAGATTCCACATACTACAGGAGAATGTACAGATTTCACTGAATACATGGGGGAATGACACTGTGCATGTGCATTATCTTTCCCCCATGTTTGCACCTCCTTGTGAGTCGACTGGGCTGGCGCAGGGACATGTGCTGGCCCAAGGAGACTGAATCCAGCCTCTGCACCAACTCAGGGATGGAGCCTTGAGTCAGCCAAGGTTGGCGGACGCAAGGCTCTGGGGTGGGCGGGGAGAAGTTAGGGCAGAGGGTGGGTAGAGGACGGTCCCGGAGGCAGGCGGGAAGCAGGAAGTGGGGCTGGGACCCAACTCTTATGCCAGATCCCAACCCCCGTTCCCAAGCAGCGAGAAGTGGCTTCAAGCCACTCCGGTCTTCTTGGACTTGCGCCACCTCCAGAGGTCCAAGGAAACCCATTGGTGCTGCAGTGGCTTACCTGGGAGTAAGGGGAAGAGTTTCCCCTTACCTCTGGCTGAGCCATTTCAGGCCCCTATCTTGCGCTGGATACAGCGCAGGCCTCCTGGCCTGCCTGTTCCAGCGCAAGATAGGATTGCGCTGGAAAATAAATGAGGGCGCAATCCTAAGCCACTTTCCAGCACCGACATAAGGGCAATGGAGCTCCCAGGTAAGGGAACAAACATTCCCTTACTTTGAGGAGGCCTCCATGAGTGACACCCAACTGCAGGATGTAGCGTACGTTCCATTGCCAGAAAGTTGGTTAGGATTTGGGCCTAAAGCATTTAAGCACTTGGCATCATGATGATTTCACATTCTAGTCTAGATATAGTAATAAACATACTTTATATTTTACACTAATAAAATAAATATACATTGTAAAAAAAATCTAAATAAGATGAAAGTAATGATTTCAGGGCTTATCTATTCAGAATTTTCTTATTGAATTCAGCAGAAAGTGAACGTGAAAAGAATTGCAGCCTAAGAGCTCAATCCTATCAAGGGATCTCACCATCCACCAGCATAAGCCCTGGATCAGTGGCGTGAAAAGCTGTGCTGTGCCACTACCATATGTTTTGGGAACCCTATGTCTAAGGTTTATTCAAGTAAACATGGCTGCTGGAAACCTGGTTTTAAATACTTTTCAGCTATGAATGAAATTGGCAAGGATGTGGAAATGAAACATACAAAAACATGCAATATCCATATTTCTAATTTACATATTTTTTAAAATCAAACAGCTTTCAGAGATTTCTGGAGCCGTTTCCTTCTGTATTGGAAGGCTTGGAAGGCTGCTTCCAATTTACATCTGAGGCCCTCTTCCATATTCACCTGTTCTCAGAGACACAGCAGTTGGACATGAGGGTCATACCCTTCTGAGTATGGTGCCCAGGCTATGCAATAACACTCCCCAAGGAGGTACACCACTCCCCACCACTGCCTGACTTTTGGTGGGCTGTGAAAGCTGACCTCTGTGCTTTTGCTATCTATCCCTATGCTAACTGCTTTAAACTATTGCTTTATGTTTTTATGACTATGATTATGCTATGATGAGGTAATGTTTTCAACTTGTATATCTGACATTTCAGTTATATTACTCTCACTTGTTTGCTGCCTTGGGTACAAGTCTGTTGTAGAAAGGCAGGATATAAATAAATGTAATGTTAAAAAAATGCATTAAAATATATATGTAAAGGGTTCTAAAACAGTAACATTACAACTATTTAACTTAGCTAATTACAGTTTTATTCACTGGTCACCTGAATAAAAATCTTTTCTCTCACTGTCCAGAGGAAGAAGTTCAGTGAACTTTTTTTCTCATTCTGAAAGCAAATTCTGTACTCCTCGAAAAACATAAAGCCAGAACGTTAGGCTCCATTTTCATGCAAAATAGCTGCACGTACACACATGTATTATAACATTCAAAACCATTTAGCGTTAACTAGCCCACTCTTATTTTTGAGACAAACAGCTGTAAGAAAGAAGTTACTTTTTAAAGAAGTTTTGGTGTACACATGGCACCTTCCATTCTAGTTTGAGCCTAAATACAAATCTCCTACAATGATTTTCTATATCTGAAAGATTTTAGAGAGACTTAGGAGTGTATTTGCTTTTCTGTATTACTATACCTAGCTGCCAACATTGCACAGGCAGGTAGACTTGAGCTCTGCATTGGAAAGACTGGTAGACCTGGGCTCCAAAGACTATTTGGGTTGTTGCCACTTTCCCCCTGCCTGTTTTGTCCCCATTCTGCCCACCCCTATTGCCACTCCCCACTCTGTTTCACTCCCTTCTTCTTTGGGAGGGAGCCTCAAAGAAACTTTGTACCTCCTGATAAAATTTCTCTCAGAGGCCCTGCCTCTCGGGGCCCAATCAGTCTACCCTTGCCCTCTCTCCTGGCCCTTTACACCCCCTCCTGACTCTCCCCAAACCTTCCTCCATGCCATTCAGCATGGAACGTACTGTGTCAGGCCTGTATTGGGTCTTCTGCTGGCGCACTGAGGTCAGCATGCGCCTCCACATTGGCCTTTGCAACTCCTAGGATGTCATGAAGTGCTTTTTGGATTGCATCATCAGTCACAAAATCACATTTAGTTTTGCCCTAACAGGTATATCTGTATAGAGAAGGCCATTTTACAGTGTTTATTTTATCTTTCAGCTATACAGATCCTTCCTCCAAACCATCTAGTCTAGCATGCTTTGGAAAGGAAACGTTCTGAGTCTAGTTGTCCTGTACATAAACCAAACAGTATAGTATTTTTCCAGCATGGCAAACAAGAACAGAGACTCCCCAATAAAAACACACACACACACACACACACACACACACACACACACACTCCCCTTCCAGTGTTGTCAGACCATTTCCTCCACAGCATCCTAACTACATATAAAGTTGAGGAGACTGATCATTTCCTCTTCAGGTGTCTTAGTCACCACTCTGGCCTATTCATCTCAAGAAAAGCAGCGACTGACAGAAAAGTATAATTTTACCAGCTGCTCAGTAGTTTGGCCAAACGCAGCATATGCTCAAACTGAATTCCAGAGCAAATGTAACAATCTGTTCCAGTTGGGTGTCTTTTGCATAGAAAGGAATGGAGACAGCAGCAAAAATAAGTATCAGATGGCTATAAGGAATTGGGAAAAAATGTGAAGGGTATGCTGGAAGGCAAAACAGAGCTGTCTGTTAATGTAGATTTATTTTGAAAGCTGTTTGATACATTGCCCACATGCCCCAATGAATACATGAGATGCGGTGTTATGGGTCCTGGTGGGCTACAACTTTATTAATCCTTCTGATCAGACTCTGTAGTGGGGCCTCCACCCCCTTTTAGTGATGGCCCCAACCTTGGAGGAGACAACAGTCGCTACCTATTCCCCATTTTTGGTGTTCTCATCCTGGGTTAAAGCTATAGATTGCCTATTGACAATCCAGGTGTTTCAGCATTTATCCTGTAAAGAGGGTGAAGAAAGCTTTAAATTGCATCATCGAGTTGTTGAACCTGTGGAGAGACTTTGCAAACATTGTTCCAAGAAATCCCATCTGGCATCCAAGCTGCAAAGCCCCCTTGTATTGGCCCCTCTTTAGAAATTCCTTTAGCTTCAGAGTGCCCAGCAATTCCTATTCTTACTGCCCAGTTCTATCCCCCACCTTTGGCTTGGATGCAGCAGTGCAGATGGAACATGTTGGAGCCAATGGTGTGTGTGTGGCAGAGGGGGATTGATTGGACAGCCAGTGGGAGGTAAGGTAAGTAACAATATCTTTTACTTACCCCCTGGTGGGCTGTCTGATCACCTATGGGTCTTCTTGGACCTATGCCAGCCATTTTGCTATCATGTCGGAGGAGGCAAAAGGGATACATGGCCAGGAAAAGAGGGAATAGGATTTGGCACATGTGGGCACTGCTGATATCTACCCCCAAGGATATCCATTGGTGGCCAGGCAGCCTACAGGGAGGTAAGTAAGGAAAATCTTAACCTCTCTCAGGCCTCAATTCTATTGCCACATGGCACCACTGGAATGAGTGTTCCAGCAGCACTAGCAACTTTCCGGCTCATAGAATACGACATGGCATAATACATGGGCTGGCTGCCACCACAAGTGGTGAGTGATTGCACACCAACAGACACTGGATGCCTGTGGGAACAGTAAGATCACAGTGGGAGAGAGGTATGAAGAAGGGCAGAACAGGGTTGAGTGTGGACAGAATGGGGAGGCAATGTGGTCAGGAGATGGGCAGATCAGGACTGGGAAGGGAGCGGGTTTGAGGGCAGCAGTATCCACCAAATCCAAACCCCCTTCCCAGGCTTGATCTACGTTCACAGGTCTGCATGGACTTGTACCAGCAATATCACCAGTGCAGGTCTGAGTAGACCCACTGGGCCAGCAGGGGCTTACCCTAAGGCAAGGTGCTGTTGGTGCTACAAATGTTGGTGCTGCTGCTGCATTGCCACACAGGGAATTATGGTGGATTGAGCTGTCAGCCCATCTGGTCTGGTCTTATCATTACTAAAGAATGGGGCTCAGAGGGCCTCATTGCTAATCCCTGAGACCACCCCTGTTCCCAGAGTTTTTCTGTGGTGCTGGTGGAGCAACTTTCTGAGGGCCACTTCAGTAGGAGGAGGCCCATGAATTGAAGTTTCCTGAAGTATAGAGCTGGCCCTGTATATGAGAACCAGATAATAATACATAATAGTTATAATTAAAGAGAAAACAATTTGACTTCTTTAAAACACACTAGATAAGCAGATTAATTTATCAAAACAAAGATTTTGTAACCAAAAAAGCAATAAGCATACTCAGTGGCGTAGCTAATGATCTTGTAGCCCAGTGCCAAGCTCAAAATGATGCCCCAGAAGCGTTCTGCCAAATTCCCAATCCAGTCTCTGCCTGGAGAATTAGGCCACTTTAAGCAAATTAGCTCCCCTTCTTTCCCCCAACAAATGACCCCGGTTCTGACCTATAGTCCCACTGGACCCCACCTCCAGGGTAGCTCACCTGTTCAACCTGCAGAGGTCCTCTCTCCTGCCAGCAGCCTCCCACCACTACAGCAGACCCTTGGTCCTCAGCAGGTCTTGGGCACAGCAGCCACACACCAAACTCCAGTGTCTCCAGCAGTCCATTAGTCTGTCTGTTAGTTACAAAGTCAGTCAGAGTATCCAGGGCAAAGTCAATACACCAAGTCACAGTCCAAGGCCCGATTCCTCTCCAACCTACACTCCTTCTACAACCTACAAACCCTTCCTGCCTCAGGTGCTCCTTATATCCCTGAGGGCCCTATTGCTTTCAAGTGGCTGCAGCTATGCAGCACACTCTGCTGGATGCCCAGGCCTTACCCTTAAAGGGGCCGCTGCTGACACCACATCTACCTCCTTGCCAGATCTTCTGCGATTCCAATACCAGAAGTGATGCCACAACTGGAAGTGATGTCATACCCGGGCTTTTAAAAAAGTGAAAATTGAGGGAAAACCTGCCTCCTCCCCCCAGAAGCTCACCAGCTTTGTCGCCACTCCCCAGTCAGTGGCATAATGCATCTACCTGCCACCTGGGGTCAAAGAAGATTTTGTAGCCCCCCCAACAACAAAATAAAATGTAATTAAGTAAATTAAAATTGTGCCCCTTATTTGTTAGAGACACTGTGCTGGGCTGAAGAGAGACAGTTATTCTCCCTCTACTAAATATAAGATGAGCACCCCTGGGAAAAAAGTGCCTCTTTACCCAGTTAGCAGGGTAACTGTATTATGATACATGGAAATGAGAGTGGACTCATATTAACACCATATTCATTCCATGCTGTATCATAATAACATATCACTGGCTCTCAGAACAATCAGTCTCATAGGTCAGTTTTAAGTTAGGAAAATCCTCTTTCTGTTCCATAAGGCAGTTGTGTTTCCATTTTCTGGTTAATTGGCTATAACTTTTGATAGAATACAAATATCCCAATGACATTTGTTTCATTGCATTCTGCATTAAATTACCTTTCCAATGATATATGTATAACATGATGGTATTATTTGTACATATTGATTATTTCACAATTTTGGACACCAGTGTCAAGCTCAGCTTGTTGCCCCCCTAAACCTTGTTGCCCGGTGAAACTGCTACCCCCTGCACCCCCTTAGCTATGCCACTGAGCATACTGTTTAAGAAAGCATCAAAGAAAAAAATTACTGTTTTTTGGAGAAACCAATGGCTATGCATCCAAGATAGATGAATTCTATAAAAGTTTCAAATTATTCTGGTATTATAGACCAATATGATTACTCAACGTGGATTAAAAATGTCTCCAAGAATCTGGGCTTTTTGCCTGAGTAATATCTTATATAAGTATATATATTTAGATCAGGCTGGATTTTCTTATTATAGAAAAATAAACAATAATATCTGGGAGATATTAAGTGTTTTAGAGCTGGCAAGACTACAGTTGGTGCAGAAAAATCATTTGATGATGTGGAACAGCCCCTTCTTTTTGCAACTTTGAAAAGATTACATCATTTAATAGGTCACATTATTTTGGGAACTGATAATAATAACAATAATTCAAAACTTTATTAACATATCAATAATGGTCACAATAATGTAATAACATAGAAAAATTGAATAGCAATTTTACTACCTGGGAGCAAGCTCCATTGTATAAACTGGACTTCAAAATAAACGTGCATAGAATTGTACTGTAAGTTAAATTTCTCCTTTGGCAACACCTAATTGGAGGTTTGAATTTTCAGAAACCTAGCTGTGTTGGAGCGCAATCCTAACCAACTTTCCAGTACTAGCATAGCTGTGCCAGTGGGGCATGTGCTGCATCCTGCAGTTGGGGGGCAGTCACAGAGGCCTTCTTAGGGTTAGGCAATGTTTGTTCCCTTACCTTGAAGTTGCCCTTATGTGCTGGAAAGTGGGTTTTGCACCCTTAGTGAAGTGAATGTTAGCAAAAACAATAAAGCATCTTGTAGCATCTTAAATGCTAACAGATTGGCAGCCTAGTCCTATGCATGCCTACTCAGAAGTAAGTTCCTTTATAGTCAATGGGGCTTACTCCCAGGAAAGTGTGGATAGGATTGGGCTGTAAATGCTAAACAGATTTATTATAGGGTTATAACATTATTATAATACCTATTAGATAGTATTCTTGGACTGTATTTCTTGTGGCACAGTCTTTCCTAAATCCTTCTGATGGTGGGCTCTAATTCATCAAAATTTACGCCACAACAGTTGTGTTAATCTTTAAGGTGCAACAAGCCTCTTTGTAATTTGAGGCTGTACGCAAACTGTATAGAAGAAGCTTCAATATAGGTGTATAATAAAAGAGACAGAGGCTGTATTATATCCTTGAACAGGACTGTGAGAGTGAATTAAGTTCTAGACTTGTCCATTCTTGCCCAGAAACATGTAGGAATGAACCTACAGTTGTATTCAAAGAAGCATTCTGAGGATTTTTGACCATTGGTTGTGATGCTCTTAGGCAAATCTGTTATGTATAAAAGTCTGCGAATCCAAAGGGTTCCAATCACAAGACACAGTTTATTTAGGAATTGTTAAATTTATACTTTTTGTGGAATTGTTTACAGTAATAAGAAGGGGGCGTTAAAATAAATGTGGGACGAGAGGCCAAAATAATAGTGATATGAGAGACAAAATAAATGAGCAGTAATACACCAGCCGTTCCACTTAGTACAAGCTGGGTATGTGCAATTCGACCCAAAGAACCATCCATAGGTGTCTTGATAGTTGGAGCTGGAGGGGGGAGGGTGGATGAACTTGGTTTTTATAAAGTTGGAAAGAGGAAGATAAGAGGGATCATGCTGAACAAGGGAAGTCTTGATGTGTGGTATGGCTATTGGATGGCTTACCCTGGAGGGCAATCATAAAGTTTGGGGAAACAGACACAAGAGATATGGGGGGTCACACTCAAGGGCAATTGTGCCCAAGATGCAAGGATGCTTCAATGGCTCGATGCATGCAATAAATTGAAAAGGAGATTGTGAGGAGGCTAAGTTGAAATTGTTTCACCATTCACTCATAGAGAAGGAGATTTCTGTCTGCTACAAGGACTCTTAACTAGTATGGAAGAGGTGTGGATTCTAGATGCTAAAAGATCTGACTCATCCAACTTTAACTTTATGACGGTGTATGACTAACAATTGTATCTGAGCAAAGGTAATCACTACTAGGAAATTGGAGAGAGAAAAAATTATGTCTCAGTAAGCGAAACCACTGGAAATCAAATGCACAATGACAGAAAAATAGAAAGGGCCACATTAAAAAAAGACAACAACAGAACAAACTTTTTCGAGTGGTGAAGACCAGAAGTGATTGTGAGAAGCTCCAGAAGGATCTCTCCAAACTGGCAGAATGGGCAGCAAAATGGCAGATGTGTTTCAGTGTAAGTAAGTGTAAAGTCATGCACATTGGGGCAAAAAGTCAAAACTTCACATATAGGCTAATGGGTTCAGAGCTGTCTGTGACAGATCAGGAGAGAGATCTTGGGGTGGTGGTGGACAGGTTGATGAAAGTGTTGACCCAATGTGCGGCGGCAGTAAAGAAGGCCAATTCTATGCTTGTGATCATTAGGAAGGGTATTGAGAACAAAACGGTTAGTATTATAATGCCGTTGCACAAATCGATGGTCACACCTGGAGTATTGTGTCCAGTTCTGGTTGCAGCATCTCAAAAAGGACATAGTGGAAATGAAAAAGGTGCAAAAGAGAGTAACTAAGATGATTACTGGGCTGGGGCACCTTCCTTATGAGGAAAGGCTACGGCGTTTGAGCCTCTTCAGCCTAGAAAAGAGACGCCTGAGGGGGGACATGATTGAAACATACAAAATTATGCATGGGAAAGATAAAGTGGATAGAGAGATGCTCTTTACCATAACACCAGAACCAGGGGACATCCACTAAAATTGAGTCTTGGGAGGGTTAGCACAGACAAAAGAAAATATTTCTTTACTCAGCGTGTGGTCAGTCTGTGGAACTCTTTGCCACAGGATGTGGTGACGGCATCTGGCCTGGATACCTTTAAAAGGGGACTGGACAAGTTTCTGGAGGAAAAATCCATTACGGGGTACAAGCCATGATGCATATGTGCAACTTCCTGATTTTAGAAATGGGCTATGTCAGAATGCCAGATGCAAGGGAGGGCACCAGGAGGCAGGTCTCTTATGCTCCCTGGGGCATTTGGTGAACCGCTGTGAGATACAGGAAGCTGGACTAGATGGGGCTATGGGCTGATCCAGTGGGGCTGTTCGTATGTTCTTATGTTAACAGGTGCAACCCAAGGTGACACATACTCCAAAAAAAGTCATAGCCTTTCCAAATGAAAAATAAATGAAAACTGACACCAGATCCTTATGCTAATTCTGGAAGTGGGAAAGTCACCAGGAGTATCCTGGCAGAAGATTATGATGTCATATCACTGTTATGTGGAGAATATATTTTGTGAATCAGGGCCAATCCAAGACATACAAAAGCCTGAGATGATGTGCCAAATGCTGCTTCCACATGTATGGTAATGCACAAGTCTCTACACCCCCAGTCCATGGACTGGTAAACGAAATGGGGAATGAGCAAATGTGGAGGTGAGTGGTGGACCAGAGTGTTGCAGATGTTCTTCTACACCCTCATTCTCTTCCTTTTCCAGGGAGTGAGAGGAAGAGAGTGGAGGTGACAGAGGTGGGCACCCTGCTGCCAGTTACCTGCCCAAGGCAACTATCTCAGTTGGCCCTGTTGTGAATGCCCATCTCTGTTAAGATGAACTGAAAGCACACCCTCAATCTTATCATCCATGCAACAAATTAGAACAACATGGGCATGCAAAGGAGATTTAAGGGTGGCGGTTCTTCCATATTGTGGTCCAAAGTCAGAAACTAAGCGTCTTCTAGAGTGAATGTTCAATTGTTTTTTTCCCCCCATGAGCGGGATCATATGTTGTAAAATGAGAGCTCAAAATGTTTCTTTGTTTGATTTTCACACATTTGTTATGTGCTGTGAGCATAGGACAGAAGTCTAAAATAAATAAATGTACCCCCATGTGATGAGAGCTGATATTTTATCTATATAAATATTCATCATCATCATCATGATGCTACATGGGCTTTTTGCCTTAGCAGTGATATTGACAGAATTCTGCACAGACTGTGGAAAGGACAACACTACCTTATGTGTTTAAAAATGTATCAGACTATTGGTACATGAAATGGACTTTCCCAACTACCACATACTTCTCAGCTCTAAGTTGAAATGGTTTGTTACAATAGTCACCATACCAGACCCCCCCCCCCCCCCACTTTGCCTGTCAACAAGAAGCTGGATAAGTAGAAAAGTAAATCACTGTTCTAGGATTTTACTAATATTTGTCAGCAGTGTTTTGCTGTGTCTATATTTAAGTAAGCATGTATGACCTAACTGACAAATACTGTAATTTCTCCTAGAACAATACTAAATTCTGAATCCATTCATTGTTGGCTTTGAGTGATTTATGGCAATTTTTAGTGGAACCTAACAAATACGTTATTCTATGTGAAATTAAAAGCAGCAGAAATATTGCTTCATTTGCATTTTGTGGCTGCTCCCTGCAATCTGGCCTTTGAAAAGTTAGTTTTCACCTCTTCGTTTTCAATTTTAAAAAGTGCTGTAGCTGTGGTGGGGGTGGGCGGGCTGTGAGAGCCTGGCTTCTTGAGAACGTTCTCCGTTCCCCTCTATGAATTTTCAGCTTTCGTTAAAAAAAGTATGCCTCTAGCATTTTTACTTGTGGAAAAAACATATTGGATATGAAAGGACAGCAACCAGGCCTGGCCTGAGCCTGCTTGCTGCCAAGGCTACCTGGCATCCCCGTGGCACAAATGTTTGCCCCATCTCTCTTTTACTGTGTCTGCCAACCCTGATCTCCCCTATGTCTCCTTCCACTCTTCCACATCTTCTGCACCTCCCCCATTTCTCTGCTTTCCTCTCCCCCACCTTTTCTGTATTTTCAAAAGTCAGGTATCCAGAAGGAGGAGAGCAGCAGGTCACCATGGTGAGTGAGGTGACTGTTGGAGATCCTGAGAACCAGTGGATTCAGTTAGTGGACTGTCCCTGACAGCTGCACACGCCAGGCTTCTTTTGACAGCTCAACTATTTATTGCTTACAGCTCATAAGCAGGATAAATAGCTTGTTGGCATCCTTCAGTCTCGAAAGACTATGGTGTCACGCTCTGAATGGTGGTTCTGGAACAGTGTCCTCTCCAGAGCGCGAAGCCTGGGTAAAGTAGGTATGGAGGATAGGCTGTTACCCATGCAGCAAATCCCCCCTCTCCACGTCGCTGAAATGGTCCAATGGAAAGGCAGAGGCCAATACAGATAGGGCCAAGAAAGGGCCAGGGCAGAAAAATTTAAACAGGTGAACCAACAAGCACAATTTTCTTGAGGACTAACTATGGTTACTGGTCTGCCTAGTCAGACCTTTGAGAACCTCATATACAGGCTCTACAACTTAACAAAGATCCCTGTTGTCAAAGTGAAACTGGTTCCCGCACTTCACTCATCCTGAAGCCTTCTGAGCTTGCCTCTTATGCAGCAATTTCCATCAGAAATAGTTATCCCTCCAAGGGAAGGTTTGAGTTTAGTATAACAATACTGAAGCATTTCTTCAATTGTAACAAGCTAGGGTGCTCTGAAACATAACCTGGAGTCCATTGACAGCTTCTGCATTTATTGGATAAGAAAGCTCTTTTCATGCTAACTACTGTTTAATTGCCCGTATCATGTATTCAAGCTGTCAAGTGATCCTTGCAGTTATCACACAATAAACAGGTTAATGTGAACTGTTCCTGGGCCAAAACCGGAAGTAAGAACTCCATTTTTCTTTTAATTGTATGTTTTCAGATGCTAGTCAGCACGAAACAAATGTAGTAACAGATTTTCATGCCTAGAAATTAATGCGGTTTGTGGTTTCCGTTGTTGTTGTGGCTTTATGGTTTCCGTAGAAATCACCCAAACACACTCACTGATTTAATGCTGTGTCGAAAGTCTCTCCAGTTTCTTCCTGCCTCGCTGTTCTAGATGACGCAGACATACACAAATGCATCTATATGTTGTATGTGTATATAAAAATAAACTATAAGGAATAAAAACAAACATGTCGTGTATTTCCCTTGGATTCAAAGGGAATCCATTATTCTGTAACCCATTTATTTGGTTTTAATCTTAAATCCTACCCCTTTTAGGTTTTTATTGTTAATCCATTGTGAAAATTCTAAAATTATTTTTAATCCCAAATTACCTAATACCTGCAGCCATGTAATTAGGATCTGGCTACAGCAGGAATATGGCTAAAGGTACCTTTCGAAAGCTGTGGCTTGTTAATACCTGCCACAGTGTTAGCAATACTGTTTGGGTTTAACCAATGTAGCATGATTCACAATCTGTTCCTGTCTCCCCACCCCTGCACTTCATAAGTGAAAGGGTGAACTAAGCAAACACTGGTGAGGGTTGAGCATCCAGTTACATGCCACCTCCTTCAGACTTTAGCCCCCACATGTGAGTCAAACCAAAGAGTATGTTTGGAATAACTCAACAGTATTTATTCTATTGAGTGGGAGATGCATGCCAGGCAGCAGACTCATCTGATATAATTCAGGTACAGCCCAGTACTGTGCGTGTTGCTTAGATTTAAGTTCCCCTTGAGTCCAGTGGGATATATCCCAATGAAAATTATTCCAGATCAGGGGTGTCCACAGTTTTTGGCAGGAGGGCCACATCGTCTCTCTGACACTGTGTTAGGGGCCAGGGGAAAAAAGAATTAATTTACATTTAAAATTTGAATAAATTTACATAAATGAATATATTAAAGATGAACTTATATGAATGAATGAATGAATGAAGGTCTTGCAATAGCTCAAGGCCTATAAAAAGCCTTGCACAAAGCAAGGCTGGCCTTTCCTTTGCTGCAGCTACTGCAACACAGACGTGAAACAACAAGCAGTGGGGGGAGCCCTCATCCCGCAGCTCATGTGAGAGGTCAAACAATCGCCCTCACACTGAGAGCAGTTGCGTCGGGCCAGTGTGGGCTCCAACAAATCTCTGGAGGTCCAGAGGCTCATTGGAGACTGGGGGCTCCCTGAGGGCCGCATTAAGAGGCCTTGAGGGCTGCAAGTGGCCTCAGGGCCAGGGTTTGGACACCCCTGTTCTAGACTGAAGCCCTGCTTAGACCCTTTTTGATTACATTAAATGTTCCATTTTTTCCATCTGTACATGACTTCTCAATCAGTGTCGATTAACCAGTTTAAAAGAGCCCTTTCTTGCTTTTTTCATGCTGTTCACAAGTGGCACATTCCCAACTAAAAAGTTGGTAGGGTCTTTTTGTTGTTGTTTGCTTTTAGCATCACTTGTGAAAATGATGTTGGTTTTTGGGCCTTCAAAAGTCAAATTATTTCAGAAACCACAGCGTTTTTCTTCAATTGCAATGGACAAAAACATTCTGTATTTAATTGCATCCTCCTTTGTGGAATTCATGCTGTCAAACTGCTAGGCCAACACAGTATATTACTAAGGGATACAATGTGCTGTGTCCATTATCAGCTGAACATATAGTGCTCCTTAAGCTAAGGCAGACCATCGTCAGTTTCAGGCCTGTCGGCACTGGAGGAGGTGGTTGTTTCACCAATGTCTAGTGTGTATGTGGATAGCACAGGCTTTCAGGGCCTGCACCTGTTCTATTTCTACAATGCTTGTGGGCATTAATCTGGTGGCAGGAAGGGGAAATGATCTCATTGCCTTTTAAAGCAGGTGAAATTATGGGGATAAAACAGCCTTGCAGCTGCAAAATGCTACACTTAATAACTAACAGAACTCTAGCACCAACAAAACCGTTTGTATTCTGGCTAGCCCGTAGCTGATTGTGGGCACAATCCTAACCAACTTTCCAGCACCGAGGTAAGAGCGACGCATCTCCAAGGCTGCGTTCCAAAGAAGTTTGGAAGTTCTTTGTTCCAAAGAACAAACATTCCCTTACCTTGAGGAGGCCTCCATGACTGCCCCCCAACTGCAGGATGCAGCACATACCCCATTGGCACAGCTATGTCGGAGCTGGAAAGTTGGTTAGGGTTTGGGCCTGTCTCCCTTAGGGAAATTTTCATAAATCCATGCCAGTGACCCAAAAGCCACATTTCTGAAAGTCAGGAAATTATTGAATTATGATGGGAAAGTTATAAGTCCCAAAGTCCTCATGCAAGTGAGGTTCCTGAAAAAGAGATACAGAAGTCTGTTTGTAAAGCTATCAAGTTTGCAATCTTTGCAAGTCCTTCCATTTATCTCCAGGTTAAGGGTCAAACTAGATGTGATGATGGAGATGCGAACATGCTTTGCAAATAGGAGCCACAGGTGTACTCCAGTACAGAGGGAGTTACGTTTAACCTTTTCTCACCCTCCCTCCACATTTTTCCCTGCTGCAACATGAACATGTATGCTTCTTATACTGGGGCAACTACCAGTTTGGGGGGCATTGTTTTTGGGGAAATAGCACAGGGAAAGGAAATAAACCTTTCTCCCATGCCATGGTTGTGATCTGGATTGGGCTCCACGCATCCTGCTATCTGTAAGGAGTTTAAAGTTCAAACATCTCTATCATCACATCTAGCTTGGTCCTAAGAATGGAGTATGGAGATGAAGGTCCTGACCTAAGTTGGTTGCCCTGGCAACTGTCATCGCAAAAGTGCCATAAGGCATTCCTGCGCCAGCGGAAAGGAAGAGGCGTTGGTGTCGGGCCTCAGCACCAGAAAGATGACAATGGGGAGCAGTTAGCAGTAAGTGCTATTACTGGCTGGCAGTGAGGCATTTCATGGTGGGTTGAGGGTGGGAGAAGGTGGGAGGAGGGTGGAAGGGGGACCAGGAAGGGGGGTGGGGACAGCAGCAGAGACAGACTTCAGAACCATCCCAGAGTCTCCTCCACATTGCTCTCACCACTTGGAATGGCTTTGGAGGTGAAGGGGAGGGACTGTTACACGGTGTGTTGAGGCAGCTGAAAAACTTACTGTTTTGCCCACCTCCTCTGGGAATACCACTATCAGTACGGTTGGAGCTGCCATTTAATCCTTCTGTTGTGCCCTCAACGCAGCATCAGTCTGGAGTGACACTTCATCAGGGGCACTGTGGGGGAATGAAAATGATGGCTTCAGCTTGCGAGTGCTGGGAGGAGTGCCAGAAATGAAATTCAGCACAGGTGACAATGGCAGTGGGCCCCACGGAGGTGCCGGGACCACCACATTTGCCCAAAGATGGCATGTACTGATGCTGGCTCTGTCCACACTGAAGATCCAACTCAGAAATGCTGCAGAAATGTGGGGGTTTGGATAAGCTGCTTCCAAGAACCAAGACCACAATGCAATGGAAGCCTTGCGTGCATGGAGTATACACCCATGAATGGAAGCAGTCATCAATCATGTACTGAAGTTGACGGCATAAACCAGCTACATTATCATGAATTAAGCTATGATACTACACTGTCCGTGGTTGTGCTGTTTGATTACAACTGATCCAACTCAGAAACTTAACAATGAACTGTTATTGCAAAGTGTCTTATAACCCATGTCCAGCCCCCTGGCCCCTCCTGGCACTTGATCATGGTGTTAGGTTTTCAGTTTTAACCAAGATCCCGTTGCCCTGAGAGACCTGCCTTCTTTCGGCATTCTTATTAACTTAATGCTTCACTTGACAAGGATTCTTGTTGGCTGGAGCTCAACTATGCACTCAGGTTTGTATCTTGCTGTTTGAACTGGAAACTTCCATCAAGCATTGATTTGAAGCTTAGCACAATGAAACATTGTTAGCTAGTTAAAATGGACATTCCAGTAACCATGTAACGTCCTGTGTAATGTCTGTTTATCTGGACACATGAGTTTAGGGAAAAAATGACATTTTTTCAAATGAAGATGCATTTACAACCTGTTTAAAATGGTGCCAGATCATCTAGAATTCTGCATTCACAGGTGATATAATCACATTCTTGCTTTATGTAAACCTGTAAAAAATTATTTCACTTGCACACCTAGGCTGTGGCAGGTGTTGTACGATATTCTGACAAGGACATGGGAAGACAGAAGGCACAGAGTACTGAAAGCAAAAGAAGCATTTAGCACATTGATAGGCATCTTTCATCATTAATATTTGCTCAGCTGTTTGTAATTCAGGATAGGCCTCCTAATCAGAGAATCTTTGTGCTTGCTATAAAAGGACATAAAATAGAATTTCCTCTGGAAATTTCTTTTTCAAAAAAACTAGATATGCAAATATGTGTACAGTTAGCAAACTTATAGCTGGAGTTATTTCAGAAAAAAACTAGTCCAGTTCCTCATTTATCAAATTATCAAATTTTACCTCATTTATCAAATAAATTTATTATTTATCTTTCAAATAGTTTCAGAAGTTTTAAAAAATTCATAGGTGAGACTTAACAATTTGAACAAAAGTATGGCCCTTCTGAATAATAAAATGTCCAAATATCTTTTGATATATTTTCCTGGAGCCATTTTTAGATCTTAACTAGGAACCAGTCTAGATATTCCAAGAAAATTAGTATAAAATAGATGTCCTGAGAACGAATGACTTCTGATGCTGGTAGGAAATCTCATGTTGAATCCTCTCCCCATGTCAAAAAAGGAGTTTCTGCACATAGACATCTAGCATTTCATAGGCTAGCCTAGGTTAGGTTCCATGCAGGTGCTATGTGATTTTTCTGGTTGTGTAGATTGGCTCCTAGTATGAATTCTATTGGTCATCACTGAGTCGATTTAAAATGACAAGAAAATTCATTGCAGAAGTCAGCCAGTTCCTCAGCAGTACCGCTGACCCTAGAAACAGTACATTCCTCCAGAGCCATCATAGCAATCCATCCAGATCCATTAGCCCCTAAGGACTTATTGGCCTTTTGAATATGTTCCCCACCTATAAATAATAAACTACTTGATTGCCATCCTGTACTGTTGTGATCCAAACAAAACTAGGGATTCTGAGTTCTACTATTGCCCAATGTTCAGTGTGTTTGTTCATGCGCTTAAAAAAAAATAAATTAAAAACACATTGCTCGTCTGTTGTATTAGGCTATCAGGCATTTATGTAAGCAGCACCAGCTGCTCTCGCAGAGATGATGACTCTATGCTGTCATTTAGTTTTTTATGTTCTAAAGCACATAGCACTTTGCAAAATCCAGATTACAAAGCCTTTGGAAAACAATTGTAAATCATGCTAAAACAGTGAGAAATGACAACAGACAGCAAACAACATTACTAAAGTTCTTAATAGGAAGCTGAAGATTTTTTAAAAAATGGTTTTCAATGACGGTACAGTTTAAAATCTTCTTCACCAATTTTTTCTTTTGGCATCTTTGTGAAAATTTACAGCATGCAATAACACATTGTGACAATGTTGAGTCATGCTACCTTTAGACTTTGGATAGCATCCATAGCTTATGCAAGCACAATGTGGGTGAGCACAAGCCTCTCTCCCATATCTCCTAAACCTCTTGAAAACTGACACTTCAGGGGCAGGGGACTCTCATCAGTGGCATGGGATGTGGCACGGGGTTTGGAGAAGTTGCAAGGATGTGGAATACTTGGAAGCCAGAAGAAACCATGAACTGAAGTTCCATACACAGTTGCCATCTCTAACTTCCATGCAAACTCCCCCTTTGTTGCCTCCTGCCTATGGCAGTCCCCCTACAACCTCCCCCTAACTTCCCTGCAACATTCTCCCTATGTCACATCTCATGCTGTGGCTGAAGGTCACCCAACCTGCAGCAGTGATTTTTTAGGAGTTCAGAGGCTTTGGAAGGGAACAGCGGGCAAAATAGCGAGCACATTCCTAAGGTAGATATTATTGGATTTTCTAAGAAGTTTTATATGGAAAGCAATGTTTTAAAAGCATAGTCACAAGCAGGTTGATTACAGATCAAAAGCAGCTTCAGATATTTTAAGGAAGTAGTGCCAACGGAAGAATGAATGACTCAGGCATCCTCTCCTGCCATTTCTATACCTCATGCATGTATCCCGTGAAGACATAGCACATATGTCTAGGGTCCAGATTCCTTCTAAGGGTTCATGCCAGTGTGCACTGCACAGCACACCTCTTCTTCTGCACAGTTTTGCATCATAGTCACTAAGCTGTCCCCGGATGATCAGTGATGACATCGTGTGTCATTGCTGAACTGCTAGGTTGCTGAGCTCTGTGCAGCATGGAGCTTGGCTTGGATGTGTGTGGCCACATGGTTGCACCCCTTACAAGGAAAACTGTTGGGAGGGGAATATGCACATTTTCCCCTTTTTGTATTGCCCAGATGTAGGGGAAGAGGAAAACAGAGTTCGGGCCCAATTCTACCCCCCACTAGACCATAGCACATAGCGTGGCTGACAGAGAGGGCCCTGTGTGTTATGGAGGAGGCAAACAGATGGCTCAGGAAAGATAAGTATTTTCCTTACCTTCCTGAAGACTGCCTGGCCTCCAATGGGTCTCTTCAGATCTACACCAATAATAATAACTTTATTTATACCCCGCCCTTCTCCCCAAAGGGACCCAGCTACTTATTTACAAGGGGATTCAGGGGGCAATTCAGGAGCTGCCAAGATCCTCCCCTAAACTCCTGACTGGCCTGCTCCTCACCTTGAACCACCTCAATTTTATCCCAAATTGTCCCCTTGCTGAGCTGCTGTTGCATGCTCAAGGCTTCTGGCCCCAGTGCACACTATAGTGGCTTGGCTTTTGAAATGTTGGTCTGGCACTTTTGGTGGCAGACCATAAGATCCACAACCATAAGATCTGGATCTGGCTGAGACTCACAATTTGGCTCATTGTGGACATCCCACCAATTGGCTTGTGTTAAGCATAGTTAAGAACAGGACCTATGAAAGGAATTTCAACAGGGGGTACGAAGTTTCTTCTGGGGCCCTTTCCAAAGGTGGGGGCAATGAGAGCAGGCATACTGGGGGGGGGCGAATAGGGCAGGGAGAGGGTGCTGACAACCACAGCAGTCTTTGGAGCCCATGTTCTCTAGGCTTCTTGATGCAGAGCCCAGGTCTAACCCAACCATGCAGCATTGGCAGGTAGATAAAGTAATATTGAAAACCAAACGCACTTCTAAGGCTCTCTAAAATCTTTGAAATATAGAAAATCCATTGCAGAAAATTAGCATCAATAATTTAAGTTCACACTAGAATGGGCCAAAATGAGCCTCTGCAGCAGCTGTAGCCCCACAGCTGGGTCCCTGAGCTTCTATACATTACTTCATGGTTATGGGATCCACAAACCAAAGAGTTACTGTAGTAGGCCAGTTTCCTTCCAGATTTGACACTGCGTTAAGGAGGGTCATGGATACATTCCTGAGCCTGGTGTGCATGGCTTGCAATAGCAAACACTGCATGCATGTGGTTGTGCTCCAGCATCATGCGCAGGCAGCCAGTTCAGGTGAGATAGGAAAATGTCAGATCCCAGGAACTTTCTGGGCCCCCTCCTTTGGCTCCTGGGCCTCCTTTCTGACCCTGGGCCCTTTACCCCCCCCCTCCTAGGCCCCTGGTTTCTTAACCCACATTACACAAAGTTAAGAATGAAAACATCAATTTGTGCAATATCCTTGACCCCCAGTGCACACTTTCACCTCCCTTCTGTGTGCAATGGGAGGAATAATATTGATGTTTGTAACAAGCTAGGTTCAGTTGTGACATATGAATCAGCTGATCCTGGGTTTTTCTAACCTGGGTTTTCCCAATAAGCCACAATCTAGAGCCAAGATTTTGTCCACTTCTGTTCACTTTATTTTATGGTATATTGTGAACATGTGGAAAATCAAGATGTTGTATATTAATTGAAGTGTTTATATCCTGACTGAGATTTTTAATTAAATCCTCTCGATGATTTCAAAACTGATTTTATACAGAAATGAAAAAGCAGGGTGGCTGCCATAAAAATAGAAATTTTTGTTAGGTGCAGTTTTGGAAGACTTTTGAAAAGAGCATCTATTTCTGAGCATTTGGATGTAAGAAATGCATTTATTACAACGTTTTGGTTTATACCATGTGCTAAACCTGATTGTCTCCTTTATGTCACCACTGCTACAGTTTACACATGGACACCTGTTGACTTTGCCTCATCTGTTATGGAAAGAAGCACATTTTGTCTGCCCAATACGCAACATGCAATATGCACTCTCAAATGATTTCTAAGACTGCATTGAAAAGTATGGAGGATGCACTCTGTGGCTGATATGCAATTAAAACATTCTTCTTGGATCAAGCAGGAAGACTAGGTAGCTAGGAAGCAAAGTAAAATGAACAATCAGAAAGAGATCAGAGCCAGGGAAGAACATGAATTTGGCCAAGGAACCAACTCTATTTAATATGAAAACCTAAATTTTAAGAGGGAGCTGCTGAATGAATCAGCTGATAATCCAACCACACCATTTCCAGAATAATAAGCTGAAACAACAATGGATAAGTAATAAATGTAACCCACATACAATTATGAGACACTATATATAATCCCATATAGTAGTGGTTCTCAAACCACCAGGACCCACTTTTTAGAATGACAATTTGTTGGGACCCACTGGAAGTGATGTCATTTACCTGGAAGTTATGTCATGGGTGAAAGTAACATTATCAATTTAGGCTTCAAACCTACACCTCGATCAGCCAAAGGTCCCAGTATATAGAGCTCTTGTGCTGTTATTTTGCATGGCTTGGAATCCAAACAGTCCAGCTTGGAAATCAAAGCAGAATGCAGACTTGGATCCTTCTCTAAACACACAGCCCTTCCCCTTTCCAGCATCCCATCTTCCCACCTTTTCAGGGCAAAGCACCATACCTCTCCCACTGCGAGCCTGCCCTGCCCAGCAGCTCTGTACCTTGTATTTTCAGCTCTGCATTTTCAGTGGTGGCTGCGCTAGGAACTACACGACCCAACTGAAATTGGCTCATGACCTACCTAGTGGGTCCTTAGCCACAGTTTGAGAAATGCTGGCTTATAGAATGCTGAGTTTTAAGAATGTAGTGACTCTTTTTGTAATATAGTGGGTCCATGTGAATAAAGGAAGGCATAGTGATAACAGCTCAATACGTTTATTCCATCTTCAGAACAGAACCTAGCAAAATACAAGGCAAACCCCTGGGTTTTTATAGCCTTTGCCCAGACTTTCTGTGATTGGTGCAATTGAAACCTTAACTAGAGGGCCAATCGGATGGTAGGATTTCAATCCTTCACCCAATTGGCCAGCCATAAGTCTGGGCCAATCAGTTATGCAGGATTTCGATCCTGCATAACTTACATACAAAACACTTTTGTTTTAAGTTCTCTGAGGCTAGACTTTGCAGTGATTCAACAGAAACAATTCATGTGGCCAGGGAAGTCTAAAGCTTGGTAAATATGTTACACACACATGTGCACATGCATGCACCCATAGGCACATACGGTGCAATCCTAACCTGCACTAGAACAGGCAAGCCAAGAGGCTTGCACTGTATCCGGTGCAGGATAGGGGCCATAAGCGACTCAGCCAGAGGTAAGGGGAAACATTTTCCCTTACTTCTGGGTAAGGGCTGCTGGCCCCTATGGGTCTCCTCAGACTTGCGCCACCTCTTTAGGTGATGCAAGTCTGAGGAGAGCGGAGCAGCTTGAAGTTGGTCTGTTCTTCCCATTAATAGGGGTTGGAATCTGGCATAACTACCAGATCCCAGCCTCGCCTCCTGCTCCACGCCCACCCACTCCCTCCCCAGGAATGTCTCCCTCCCACCTCCTCCCCGTCCCCGCCTACCTCAGAGCCTTGCTTCGGCATAGCCATGTCAACGCAAGGCACTTGAAGGAAGCCAGCGCGGAGGCTTCTGTCAGCCTCCGCAGGCCTGCGCTTCTCTGAGCGCCAGCCCAGCTTCCTCCTGAGGAGGTGCAAATGTGCCTTACCGCATGTTTGTGACCCCCCTGGGCCAGCACAAGGGACTTGTATTGGTCCAAGTCAAGGGCTGGATTGTGCCCATATACAAATAAAATGTGACAAGCTGAAATGTCACCCCCTTTTGCAGTCTGCTTTAAACCCCCTTATGCAGTCATTTGGAGGGTTCACTTGGTATTACTTTCAGGAGTGGGGGTATGAAATGAAACGGTGGCAGCCAGTGACCCATCATCTGTTTTCGCTTGAACCCATTCAGAGTTATCATTTTTATATATAACAGATAAGAAGTCAGGTCTCTACCCCGAAGGGCTCACAGTCTAAAACAGACACATGGATGACCACAGAAGTGGGGGGAGTGCTGCCAAGAAAAATCATTACAATCATTACATTGTGACAAAGCCTCATTCTGAGGTTCTGGGGGAAAAATGCTGGCCTCAGATGGTGCTATCTCTTCTGCAGGTTGGGGTTCTGCCCCATGATTTTGCACCCACACCCCCCTCAAAAGATTGCCAAAATGGGAAAAATTGGGAAAATGACATTTTCTCAGGACCAACCTTAAAATGATGCTGTATAGCATTATTCAGGGAGAACTTTCTGACATAGCATTATTCAGCCCAGAGGACTGTTGCTGTAGCTAGTGCTAAGAAACTGGCACTGGCTAAAGGGCCAAAGAGGTAAATTATGTTTCATCCCTTCAATTACCTTCCTCAGGTCCAAGAATCCGATTCAAAAATTCTCACATGAGTTCAGCTCATTTCGAAATATACATGCATTGGGGGCTCAGCCCAGCAATGAAACGAATCAGATAACTGTTAAGAATATCAAGGTTGGAGAGAGCTGTAGCAGAATGACATAGATGTCAGAGGCAGATACATGTATGTTATTTATATTCCTTAACTTGTATCAGAGATAATAGAGCTTAACATAATCTCAGATTCTGGTTTATGAGTCTCTTGTGAAAAAGCTAAATTTAGCATAAAATATTTATAGTTCATTAAATCACCAAATTGGAAAATTACATTAACAAATCATGTTCAAACAGAATTTATGATTCAATGCTTAGACATTTACTTCTTCAAACCCTGATTTTTATTAGCACTTTAAGTCTTGAGTCATTAGACTATCTCTAAATATACATATTGAAATTCTGGTTGGAGTTGAAGTTATTCTTTGCAATATGTACCATTTCTGTACAAATTCTATAAGGTTTTTCTGGTTTAATGCAACTGGTTTTTGTTTTTTTTCCTCAGAGGGAATACATTTCTAAAGAACAATGAAAAATAATTTATAAACCCTAGAAGCCTCAAAGTCTGTTTTTGTATATGATTAAAATCACTGGTGATAGAATAATAATAACAATGATCAGAATGGACACTGTAAGGTGTTTAAAATTGTTTATTATCATGTGTGTTTATGATATATAGTGTAAAGCAGTGGTTCGCACTCCTTTAGCACCGGGTCCCATTTTTTAGAATGAGAATCTTTCAGAACCCACCAGAAGTGATGTCATGACTGGAAGTGATATCATCAAGCAGGAAATTTTTTTACAATCCTAGGCTGCAATCCTACCCACACTTACCCAGGAGTAAATCCCATTTACTATCACTGTTAAAAGTATCTTCATAGTAGCCTGTTAAAAGTACAGATCTGTGACATTTCCCCAAATGCAGTCACCTACATTGGTAGCATTAAGTCAAATATATTAAAAATCAAATATTGAAATGAATGGTGACCCACCTGCAATTGGCTCACAACCCACCTAGTGGGTCCCAACCCACAATTTGAGAAACACTGGTGTAAGGTCAAACTATTTTGCACTTAGCACTTCCATGTTTTGTTTTTTTTAAACCGCAAATAGCAGCTGGTGGGGGCAATCCAGACCAGGGCCACGGCATGGGAAGTTTTAACATTTCACCCTCACCATGGTCTCAGTCTAGTCTCTTCCACATCTGCTATTTGTCTTGGGTGGGAAGCTTATTTTTCTCAATCTTATAATCAGTCTACTTGCTACTTAAATGCTATAATTTCATCCTTCTGTGTTTGTTTTTTGTAATGAAAACAGCATGCAGAAATCCAGGTAGGGACTCCAGTCGAGGGCTTCAACACTTTTTCCCTAAGACAGTCCCAATCCAGATTAAGAACCCCTGGCATGATATCAATGATAGCCTCCTTCCAAGCTAAAAAAAGATGTATGGGATAGCCAAGGAATATCATCTCCCTCACATGCTATTTTCTTTTAAAATGCAAACACAGAAGGCTCAAATTATGTATTTTTAAAAATGTGTAGCTTGACCCTCCTTAGCTTGCAGCCTTTTGGAGAGAGCTTAGCTCCTGAGCAAGCCACCAAAGCAGTTAGTCCACCTAAATGTACTGGTAATTTTTCCTTCCTATAAGAGGAAGGACATGCCAGTTCTGTTGAAGGGGGTACCCCTGCCCTTCCTCTGTCTGAACCCCACCCACTGCATATTTCTCAGACTTCCTTTGCCATCTTGAACCCTTGATTGGGAGTTGGGAAGGGTTGGACCAAGCCAATATCCTGTAGTTGTTCCTCTCTTCCCCAGTAAATATAGCATCTGACCATTTGTCAGTGACATGAAAGGATGTTAAGCCGGCACTCCGAATGAGGCTAGTTCAGATCTTGCCTCAGCTACAAATTAGCTAGATAGTTTTAAGCACAGAGGTCCTACAGTCTCTTGGCCAAGGTTGAAACAAGGAGGGAGGAGGGAAAGGGTGACACTTTACTTGGTTTGGTGGTCCATAGGGGACCCATTTTGGGTTGGAAACTCCTTACAATGTGGTAACATTGAGGCTGTATTGTAGATTATACTTGAGGATATTTATTAAAATTATGAGAATATATTTGTGAAAATTTATTTCTCTATATATATGGTGTCAAGATCCTGTAAGATCTTGTATGAACTTATCTTATTTGCCAGAGCCAGTGGCCCAGTTCAGATGATCCCATCCTAGTGGTGGCCCATCATTTGAGAAGCTAGAGCACATTGCTCTCTGGCCATATCCATCCTACTTCTGCCCTTCATGAGCACATGGGAGTAGAATGTCTGAACTGGCCTCTAAATGGCAACCATCCAGGACTGACCTGGAGTCTGCAGGGATCTGCATCAATCTCCAGGTGACTGCTGAAAACAATCCTGGAGATTTCCAACATGCCATCATGTTGGGGAATAAAGCCACCAGGAATAGTGCCAGTCAGAGCTGGCAGCTTTATGGTATGGTTTAAATCAGGAGTTACAAACTGGTTTCATATAGTAGGCTGAATTGTTTTCATGGCACCTGCTGAGGGTCAGAAGTGACATTATTAAGCAGAAAGTGATGTCATGAAGCAGATGATGGCCAGAAATAAGCACCTGTGGCCTCACATAGAAACTCATTAGCTGCAAATGACAGAAAAGAAGATGTGCAAAGTATATTTTCAAGACACGAGAACCCAATTATCATGCAGGCCACCCTTTCAGCAGTGCCACTTCTGCTGCAGTGTTATTTCTCCACTCAGCAGCTGAGAGGTGCTCTACAAAGCCTCAGCAGAAGCAGTGCTGCTGAAAGGGCAGTCCATGTGATCCCAGTACCTCAGCAACATTTCCTTGTCTCATCTCTCTTGTTCTGTCCCTTCCCCCGTAGCATTCATTGCCTTCCGAGGCCTCCTCCCTTCTCTCCCTCGCACAGCCTTGGCAGAAATGGCATTGTTGAAAGAGCAGCTCTGGAATAGCCCAATTATAATGGGAGCTGGTTAAAGATCTTCCGAGGACAATATTTGGCCCGAGGGCCTTATGTTTGACACCCTGTAATGGAAGATCAGAAGATCACCAGGTGGCTGATGTGGCGTTGACAGTGATTCCCATGTTTTGACAGCTGTTTGACAGCTCTGGGAAGGGCAGGGCTGGCTCCACAGCTGTAATAAATCAAGGCCAATGGAGACTCTGATGGATACCTGAGCTCCATTTGACCTTGATGGGACTTTGTATGGACATGGGCTAATGAGGTAGCTCACAGCTGAGCTGCATTTTGGATAATGGGACATACAGGAATAAAAGGCAGCTTCAGAATGAGCAAGGACACCAGGACATATGGGACACACCCAGGACCTACTGGATAGACTGATACCCACAAAGGGAGAGGGGGACTGCCAGGACCCTGCTGGAGGAGACACTCTGCTGGAGAGGATACAGAGGAAGGACTCTGCTGTAGAAGTCTGGAATTGGGAAGGCTGGACTGTGCTTTGGGAGACTGAACTGTGGACTTGGACTGGAGGCTTTGGACCTTTACCCACTAAGTTGTGTTTTGGCGAGGGGAAAGCCTCTGGACAAGAGGAATTGCAGGGAGTGTGTTTGTAGCAATAAATTCTGGTTAATTGTTCAAACTGATAAGGAGTTCTAGTCATTCCTTTGCACACCACAGCTGCTGTTCTTGGAGAAGGGTGTTAATTAGCCAAAAAGTGGGCAGTAGAAGGGAGATGGGATATTTTGGATGGGATGCACCCCTGGTTTAAATAATATTTCAATGCAGTATTTAAATTGTGCAACTACAGACCCAGACCAGACATTCCAGCCCCACAATTATCATGCACGTCTGAAGCAGACATCTGGATTCTGTTTCCTTGTGCTAGATCAGTGTCTCTCAACGTTTGTCCTCCGCCATACCACTTCATATGGTCTATTCGAAGTATCACCAGAAGCAATGGGGTTGGGAGACCAGATGCGATGTGACCAACACCACTAAGAGGCTCAGGGTGGAGAGAAGTGTTTTTTTAGTGTGGAAAAGCATTCTTTGGAGCTCTGCCCACCAAGCTGAGCCTCATAGTACTGTTTGTTATGTCATGTTCCTGGTCTCACTGCTGAGTGTCAGATGTCCTGGGGTCCTGCAAGTACCACTAGACATCACCTCATGTACCACTGGTGGTACCCGTACCACTGGTTGAGAAACACAGTGCTAAATCTTTGGTAAGGCAAACTGGCTCTAAGAGCGAATAACTTGTGCTTTGTGAGCCCTGGTAATGATGACAACATCTTCATTTCCAGTGTGCTCCTGATGACCTTTGTTCAATCCTACTCATATGCAAATACTGCTATTTGAGTCCAGGTCTTTGTCACAGAGGTTATTACAATCTGCCTTCCGCTATTTCACACAAATTGCAGTTGCTTTATAAATGTGAGCATATTTTGTTGCTCAGAAAACAGTGAGAAGTATTTAAAACTTAAGCAGTTGCCAAGATTCTAGGAAAGGCAGTGTGTTGATTAGAGGATTCTATTATTTGGCTGAGTGCCTCGGTATCATGGTGGATTGTTGGTTTTTTTAGTTTCACTTCACTCGCTGCAGATGCGGGCAGCTATTTCAAGTGAATGCACAGCTGCTGACCCCTGCAGTACAATCAGGAAAAAAAATGTTTGGAGAGATGTTAAGAGAAACTAGAAATAGTGTGAGAAAAGATATCTACTCTGGGAGACTGTTTCTTTGCTGACTATTTCCTTCTCTTTTGTATTTTTCCTGGTGGTGGTAATTTAACTATTTCAAAACAGAAGCACTGATTCAATAAAAGTTAGTCACTCTTAAATTCCACTGAAACCGTGTAGTTGACTAAGGGCCCAGTCCTATCCACCTTTCCCGCATTGGTGCAACTGCAATGCAGCACTAAGGTAAGGGAACAAATGTTCCCATACCTTGAGAAGGCCTCTGTGACTGCCTCCCCACCACAGGATGCAGTGCATGCCCCATTGGCACAGCTGCACCAGCACTGGAAAATTGGAAGGATTGGGCCCTTACAGCTCAATCCTATCCACACTTTTCTGGGAGTAAGCACCATTGACTCTAATGGCATTTACTTCTGAGTAGACATGCATAGGATTGGGCTGTTAGAGCCCAATCATGAGCTTTTCAGCGCCAGTGGGAGTTGCAAATGTGCCGTAAGGCACGTCCACAGCATGTTCTGCCGAGTCAGTGCTGGCGACGTTCCAGCCTCAGCCACACACAACCCAGAGCAAGGGAAGAGTTCTGGACGCCACTAAGATTCATTGGGATGGAGGAGATATTCTCCAGGGGGGAGAATATCTGGATATCCTCCAGGGGGGATGAAGCTGGATGGGAGGGGGTGGGACTGGCAGAGCTCTGTTCAGCCAAATCCAGAACTCCATGTCGGGTCTTCCGGCCCATATCTGCACCAGCAAAATAGCCAGTGCAGACTTGAGAAGCCCCATTGCAGGGCTAGGGCTAGGGCTTTCCCTGGGGGAAGGGATGAAATTCCCCTTCCCTGAGGAGACCTCCATCGGCTTCCATGCCGCCACAGGATGCAACAGTAGCCACTTTGGTGCAGCTGCACCGGTCATGCCATTGCCTTTAAGATAGGGCTGTTACAGAGTTACATTACAGAGGAGGAGCCATGTTAGTCCACCGGAGCAGAAACAGCAAAAACTCTTGTAGCAACTTAAAGGCAAGCTAATTTATTTTGACACAAGCCTTTGGGACTGCAGTCCACTTCATCAGATGCCAGATTCATCAAGTATCTGATGCACTAGTTCACAAAAGCTTATGCTGAAATAAATTAAATACATGAAATAAACAGTCGGCAACCTTCAGTCTCGAAAGACTATGGTATAAGCCTACAGCACCCAGTATTTCTGGGCAGTCTCCCATCCAAGTACTAACCAGACCTGACCCTGCTTAGCTTCCAAGATCAGATGAGACCAGTCATGTGCATGGTAACAGTTGCTGCATTTATAGTCCAACTTCAGTTACCCTGCACATTCCTGATCTTGTCTGATCTTAGAAGCTAAGCAGGATCAGGCCTGGTTAGTACTTGAATGGGAGACCACCTGGAAATACCACGTGCTGTAGGCTTATATCAGGGGTGTCCAAACTCTTTGGCAGGAGGGCCACATCATCTCTCTGACACTGTGTTGGGGGCCGGGGAAAAAAAGAATTAATTTAAAATTTGAATAAATTTACATAAATGAATATATTAAAGATGAACTTATATGAATGAATGAAGGTCTTGCAATAGCTCCAGGCCTTTAAAAGTCCTGGCACAAAGCAAGGCCACCCTTTCCTTCGCTGCCACTATTGCATCACAGACATGAAACAGCAAGCAGTGGAGGAAGCCCTCATCCCACAGCTCACGCAAGAGGTCAAACAGTCGCCCTCATGCTGAGAGCAGTTGTGTCGGGCCAGTGTGGGCTCCAACAAATCTCCAGAGGGCCAGAGGCTCATTGGAAACTGGTAGCTCCTTGAGGGCTGCATTGGGAGTCCTCAAGGGCCGGCCGCAAGTGGCCCCAGGGCCAGGGTTTGGGCACCCCTGGGCCTTATACCATAGTCTTTGGAGACTGAAGGTTGCCAACCAACCATTAAATAAATACGATATTTTCTTTTAATTCTAGTTAATTTAGGTGCAGCTACTGTAACTTGTTCCAGTGATTACTATTAGACTCAAGCATGACCAATTTCTCCAGATTGAAATCTTTGCTCAATTGTGTTTTAATAGAGGCATATACAAGTTAACATATACCAGAAACATATTTAACATTATGAACTGCAATGATACCAAAGGAAGAATTAATACTCCAAAAAATTATCCCTACTTCAACTCTTCACATGAATTATACAAACCATTAATTATGATGGCAGTGAATATAAATGTATGATCTTATCACCCTGATAATATCACTGACATGAATGTATTGTGGCAAATATTTATGTTTTGTGTGGGGAGGCAAGTTATCATTCAATTCAGAGCTCCAGATAATACATATATTTAAGGAACTTTAGCTATGATCCTATATACACTACCTGGGAGTAAATCCCATTGAATTCATAGCTAAAGTTACATCCAAGTAGATTTGATTTGTTACTGCATAATTTTATGCATGTCTATTCAAAAAGAAGTCCAATTATGTTCAGTGGGAATTACTCCCAAGTAAATGTGATAGGACTGCATCTTACTGAGACAACTTTTCAGGTATATCAGTTCAAAACACATCTGGCATTTAGTCTGTACAATGATCCCTAAATAGCTGCACAAAGCAGATTGTCCACACAGTTAAGATTTTGAGGTTGTTATCTCACGGTGACTATCATGAGATAACACTGCCTGTGTAGCTAAACAAGGAATTCCTGGTGGTATTAGCATTTGTTCTTGCTGATAACTTGAGCTAATTCACTGTATGAATCAACAGGCAGTCCAATCATGAGCTGCCCGGGGCACCCAGCCTCGGTGGCACTGAGAACAGCTACTGCTGGATCCTGCACGCCTCAGGCTACCACAGGCAGCGCCTCGGGAGAAAGGGACTTTTGTCCCCTTCTCCCAAGTAAGGGAAGCAGTCCCACAAAGGTATGGGTACGGGACCATGGGCTCCATATTTCTTAAACTAAAGCCTCCAGTAACCAGCCCCTGGTTCTTTGCCTCTTGTGCCACAGGTGTTTGGGTCTCTCAACAGCCAGGAAGAGTAAGTCCGGTGAGTTCACAGACATCCCCTAGGCTGCAGTGAAGGATTGAATATTGTCAGCTGACCCCCCCCCCCCAATATTGTCAGCTGGCTCCACATGTCAATGAGATCACACTAGGCCTTATAAAACCCACTGCCTCTAAACCTGCTGTTTGGGCTATACCTATCTATAGCTATCTGTGCTGTGCTTTTTCAGTCAATAGAAGCAGCATATTTTGCTAGCAGTGCTCCATTGAGAGTAGTGTCTTCTGGCTAGTATAGGGCTAATTGCTAGCAATCAGGAAATGCTTCAGGAGAAGAAAAAGCAGGCAAGAAAATATACCTGAGGTGTCTTCTTCAACAGGAAGCCTGTGGTTCCCAGGGAGGAGTCCCAACTTGGCTCAAATCTTGATAGTAACTCTTCCACCACCTCCATGTAGGACAAGTGATGGCCGTTACTCTGCATGCCCCAGCCCGATGCACTAGGGAGTACAGTATAGTGAACACTGTACATTAGGTCATTATACATCAGAACAGTGTTCAAATTCCCTCTTATAGTACTGTCTCATACAGCAGTTTGATTTCCAGGAACATATCTGCAGCATATATGAAGTATTGCTGTAAAAGGTTGACAGTGTTGTTTTTCTTTAACATACTGCTGTATTTTGCATGTTTCTGTTAAGCGAGTTCTAAATAAAATATTTAATTATTTATTTGCTTGTTTATTTATTAATTACATTTTTATACCGTTCTTCCTCCAAGGAGCTTAGGGTGATACGCAGGTTTCCTCCTCTCCTTGTGTATGAGAAATTCATTTCTTTATTTTGCAATCTATCTCACTTTGTGAACACTTTCATTATCCTTTTCAGGTTTTAAATATTTTTAGTAATAAAATTTTAATAGAAAAAAGATGAGCAAAATCAGAACATTCAGAAATTAGATTAAGATTCCTTCACTTTACCTCCAAATAAGATATTGTGAAGTCTAATCCATAGAACAATGTGGAAGAAGATGAGTTTGCAATTCTTTTACTAGTTAAACCAATTACAATGTTTTTCTTTGGGGAGATCAAAATCTAATTCTTACTACCAGGCAGCCCAATCTTAAAGGTGGCACTGCCGCAAGGTACACCAGTGCAAAGTGGCTACTGCTGCATCTTGTGACCCTGTAGCAACCACTGGAGGTCTCTTCAGGGAAAGCCCAAAGCCCCGCAATGAAGCTACTCAAGTCTGCACTGGTTATTTTGCTGGCACAGAACTGAGAGACTCTATGTTGAGCCTTCTGGCCTGACACAGAGTTCAGGATCTGGCAGAGGAGAGCTCCGCCAGTCCCACCCACTTCCTGCCCCAGTTCTTCCCCACTCCCCACTCACCCACTCCCCACTTCCCCCCGCCCTGATACTACTTATTGCTGGCTGGCACTGTTGAAATGCCGGCCGGCACACCAAGTGGCACTGAGGTTCAGCGCCGACTGGTGCTGGCGCAGCACCAGCGGCCCTTCCTCAGTAGGTGCAGCAGACATGCATTGTGGCATGTTTGTGACACCCAGTGCTGGCGGTCAGGGCCTAGGAGAGGGGGGTAAAGGGAGTAATTTGTACCCGGGCCCAGGGTCAAAAGGGGGACCCAGGAGCCAAAGGAGGGGGCCCAGAAATTTCCTGAGATCTTATGTTTTCCTATCTACTCAGACCTGTTGCCCGCATGGGATGCTGAGGACACTACTACGACTGGGGATGCTGGGGACACTACTGATGCCACATGGGTTGGTAGACCTGGGCTCCAAAGACTTTTCCAGCTGTCTCTACCCTCCCCTGTTCTGTTTCACCCTTCTCCCTTTGCAAAGGGGCCCCAAAGAAACTTTGTACCCCCTGATAAAATTCCTCTCAGAGGCCCTGCTGGCAGTACACTCATACTGCTGGAGCTCAAGAGCTCAAGATTGGGCTCTAACATCTCTTATTTCTTTGTGCTGGCATTCCTCAAGTCAAGTTATGGTCCCCACATGGCTGGCATCTCTAGTGTGTCCCATTTGGAACTTGCAGGAATTAAGAATAGTAGGAAGAACAGATCGGTAGGAAAATCAGACTGGACTCCATTACTATCCATGATCAGAAGTCTAAAAAACTCTTAAAGTAAAATTCATTGCTAACTAAAGTAGGCGATTCATTGCTAACTACAAAGCCTCTAATCAGACATATAAGAATTAACTGCTATATGTATGGTAAGATCTTTGGATAAGGTTTTTGGGGCACATTTCAACCAAATTGAGCATATTTAAGCTCAACTGATTTCATCTGGAGAATAAAAAAGTATTCTTAGCTCACTCTCATTAAAATACATTGGACCTATTCCCATTAATGCTGGCTGGATTTTACATTTTGGGTCATCTAAATGTTAAATGTTTTGTCTGCACTGCTCATTTGTACTCGCATACAAGAATTCCATTATATATGTGATTCAAAGTAGAAGCTCGGCTGCTGATCAAGATGTACAACTGGATATGAAATTATGAGTACTGAAAAACTGTAGTGCTAGAAAGATGATAAGTATTGACTCAGACAAGGTTGCAGTTCTCTTTATAGGCAGAATTTGAACTTCTGACCTACTCCAATTTCAAGTGTTTGGCCAGGACTTTCAGAACAAAGCACAAATATCATTATATTTTGTTCCTACTTGGAATGTACTGAAACTGTGTTTTTATTCATAGACCAGTGAAGCACACATAAGTCTAAAGGTTATAATAGGTTCTTGAAATGTTATTATAGGTTCTTGTAAATCAGCTCAGCCTTAGAATATCTCAGCAAACTGACTGGACAGGAAAGAAGGGAGAGTTGAAAATATCCTTGATAGTTAGCCTACTAACATGCTTAAAAATAATAACTGGCTGAACTTTGGAAAGAAAAAAAACAACAAGCAAACAAATGGAGTGCATCTGTGAACGGAGGTTGTGGAATGAATGGCCCAGGATGTCACCGAAGCAATACGCTACACAACACAGCCAGCCAATAACCTTTAGAGGTTTTTGTGTTCTTAGTGCCTGGTTTGAATTAGCTATTGGCAACTTATCCTATTACATTCAGGCTTAGCAGGCCACAACATGTGGAATACTGTAGTTTTATTAGGAGCTATGTTGTCCATGCTTTTTGCAATTTCATACTTAGAATCAAATAATTTTTGCAATGACAAAACTGTCTATCAAGTTAGCGGGACAATTGCCCATGATGAGTCTTGCTAGTAAGTAATGGCAACATTTGCATCCTTCTCTTTGGGACAATGACTTGTAGCTGGGGAAGCGAAGGCGATGATGAATGTTTCCGTTCCAGCTTCGTCTTGTCAAACTTCTACATAGGCACCAAGCGGCAGCACAGAGGAGCTCTAACTCTTTCATAAACCGGGTACATTGACTAGGTAATTTGTAGTCATTATAGTCAATATGTGTGTTCAAAAAAAAGCAAGGAAAGAATAGGACTGGGGTTATTATTGGCCAGTGTTTGGAACAGATGAAAAAGAACTAACAGGAAGATGTCTCACAGCTTTTTCAGAACCACAACTCAAAGGAAATCATTACAAAGTGGAGAAGTAAAAGGCCAGTGTCGCCGCCTCGTACAGAGGGATCTGAAAAGTTTTTGTATTGTCGATCTCTGATTTCATTACTCCTAATAACTCGTTTCCTGATGGAAGGTAAAGAGCTACCTGAAACATAGATCCATGTCCTTTTAGTTAAACCTTTATCCCTTTGTCATTGTGTTTTTTTCCCCTTCTTCTTCTGTACCTCCATTCATCTGCTCTACTGGAAGAGCCGCACGGTGTTAGAATATGGCTGTTCGAAGCTAATATGCATTAACTTTTTAAAAACTGTTTTATACATAACCTATTGTATTAATATAAAACGCTGAGGCCATTTTTTTTCTCGTTTCCTGGGAATGGCCCATTACATTGTGAACAATCTACACGTGCTTCTTCTTCTTTTTTTTTAAAAAAGAAGACTTTGAACTCAACACAAAAGGAAAATATAATCATGTACAACTATAAAGACCGCTTTTTCCCCCCTTTTGTGCAGTCTAACTGGGGTGGATGAGTAGCATGGTAATGAAGAGAGGGCCCGTCTTTATTAGCACACTCGGTGAAAAGGGTTCTTTTCAGAACTTCAACTTTTCTTATCTTCCGAGTTTTCATGATGTCGAAAACGGGCACTTTCATTTCTTGACTTTCTTTTAAATGCGCCAAGTAGATTGGCAGAGCCCAGCCAGTTCAACCTTTTCTCCAAAGGAGGCTAGAAGCAAGGTCATGCAGTTTGGATGCCTCCATAGGAACAAAAGTTTCCTTCTATTTAGACCTGTAATGTTACTTGGATTGTATAGCTGCAGCTAAAAGATTTCTCAGGTATCAGTGCCTCAATTTATCAAGAAATATCCATGAAAATTTAGTGAGTCAATATAAATTTTTTCCCCCAGAACTTGAGCTAGGAAGTACTAATGATACCTTCCCCCCAGCTACTGTAGAAAGAACTAGTTATGCTACTTAACCTGCTGCCCCTAAAATTGTTTAATATAGTAAGTTTTCCTAGGACTATTTGATGATCGCCAGTCCTCTTTATTATTTTCCTACTACTCTTCCTGAGATTTCTCCACTCCTCCTACTCACTCTCTCTTTTTCTGTGGTGCTCCTCCCACTGCATTTACTGCTAGACTCTTTTGGTGTACTTTGAATTTGCTTTCATCTTTCTCAATTAAAAAGAAATATGCTGCTAACAGGAAAGAGGCAGAAATTGTGTCATTGCCATTTTGGAGAACTCTAAGGAAAAACTCTGATTTCAGTTTTCATTCTTTGAAAGGAATAGGTTTTTAAAAAATGCATTTTATGGATTCAAAATTAACAAACATGTTTATATGTAGACCATATATGAACCAATACAGAGGTCACATTCAATTGCTATTTCACAGATAGTTGTACTGAACATGAAGCAGGCTCATCTGTCTCTTAACATTTCACCACTCAATTTGTTTTCCTGGCACATGAGAATTTTATTTTGACAGTTTTTCCTATGGTTCATCCTCTCACTTTGACTACTGCAGCCATTTTCTCTGGGTGTTAAGAAATGCATCTTGAATTCATCACTACAATTTAACATTTTACTGATAAGATTAATAGCTTTGATCCCACCAGGATAAAATTGTCTCTGCTATTCTCTTCATGGATCTTCCTTTGTTTTAATGAATTTTCAGATTCTGACAGTTCCATGGAAACATCCATTACATCAAGAGTTTAGAATACAGCACCTTTGCACTACTCATTATAGGAAATCACATCCCTCTGAATTCTACCAATGACAACCCTCCGTTTCCATTACTACTTCAGTTTTGGAAGCCCTCAGATTCCAACACTACTAAGCCTAGTTTGTTATCTTCAAGGAAGTAAGCTGTCAAGAGATGGCCAGGCCATGATAAGCATAACCTGAACTGGAGCATGGTAGATATTTGCTCCTGATCAAGTGCTTGAGGTCTGTTGCTGGATCTGGAGGCCTGAACTGGAGGAGATGCTGGAAATTGAAAATACTGGACAGTGGGCAGAAGGGACCTCTCTGTCAACCAATCCTGGGGAGTCCAGGAACTTCATACCGCTTTATACTGATGTTGCTCAGTCCCTCTCCCTTCTGCACCTGAAGAGACTCTTAGGCCAGAGCAAACAAAGTCCTAGATAGCTTATTATGCTAGGTCACTTGAGGTTTCAGTTTCAAACACCGGAATCCCTACTTTCTGTAGCCATCTTCATGTCTTAAAGATTATTTCTTTTTGAACTACTGCCTCTATAAACTCTGGTACTCTTTCAATTGTAGTTAAGAATATTTAATAATTATTTTCACTTGCCCCAATGTCATCCTCTCCCATCAGCATTGCCCCTTCTCATCTGCTGCCTCCGAAGGCTGAAACTGCCTTTCAAAGAATGAATGAAGTGTTAATTTTATTCTGCATGCATTTCCTTCTTCCAAATACCGTAGTCTGTATTTGTTTTTTCCTTCACATTGCTTTATTATGCACACATTCATTTTCTTGTGTGCAATTAATCTTATGAAATATTTGCCACTGAATATTTCACATTGAGAGGGGATTCTGTTTTCTAAATAAATTTCCTTTAAATCAAAGGGATACTTTAGATGATGCAAGAATTCCTAGGGAAAATATTGTAGCCTTTGCTATGAAGACTACTCAATCTACATTGAATGATAACTGACTTTGATTTCTTGGCCTATTTTTCATGTTTTCTCTGCTCATGATAATATATCTATGTCAATTTTTTGCGAAACTGTTGCTACAGATTTCATATTCTTTATGCCCTGAGGGTAACTAGAAAGTGGCAATGTTTGATATACAGGCTTTGCGGATCCAGTGAATTGAAACATCCTATCTCAGATGGCATTAGAAAATGAATCAAGGCCTACTATGTTGGCCTAGTAGTCACTTCTGTAATGAATAATCATTTTGAACTTGTTCTGTGTTTTTTTTTAAAGGCATAGGTAACTTAAAATCATTTCATGCCTATTGATTTCTGTTAATTTGTCATGCAATTCATTTTGATGCATACTGAGTCAGAAGTAAGTCACACTAAGTTCACTGGAACCGACTCATAGATAAATGTGTACAGAATTGCATCCAAAAGTTTAATTACAACTTTTCATAACAAACAGATTTTCATAAAAACCCATAATGTAGACCTAGACTAAAAGCACATTTTTGGACAATTACTTGCTGTTGAATAGGTTCCAGTGGTATTGCAGAAATCTTTAGAAACCGCTACAGTTGGACATCTTTCCTATTTTTGTACACAGTGAGTTTAATCTACACTTCAGTGAAGTAGACATCTCTGGATAAATTTAAATTTCCTATGACTGGACTTTTTACATATTTGGTTTACGTGCTGGATTGATAACTGGTTAATGCACATGACTCAACTGTTTTATTTTTGCCCAATTTGTTTATAGATTTATTTAATATATTTCTACCCCACCTGTCCACTTCTTTTTCTTATGCCATTTATACTGGAAATATTGAGACCTTATCAAATCCATTCATTGCTTCATAAACAATTCAAGCACAATTCAGCCAAAGGGACAGATTTAAGCATTCACCTTAAGTTAATGCAGGTTTCATGGTTAGTTTTTCAAATATGATTTTAACATTGCTGTCTTTGCTGCACACATATTTTTCTTCCTTCAGTATTAACTGTCACAGCAGTTTTCAGACTTTGTTCCCTCAATAGATGTCCAAAGAACCAATTGCCTATTGTGCTCATAGGACTGTGTGCAGACTCGAAGCGGTGCAGCGGCTGAATGAGCCTGGAAAAGCCAGCTGGCTGCTGCAGGAGTGAACATTCCCTCACCAGCTTGCCAGAGTACAGACATGGTGGGCAGCCCCAGTACAGCTGTCAGCCCATGGGAATGGATGTGGTCCATGATGGTTCCAATTTTTGCCTCGTTGGTCTGCGGTCTCCTAAAGGATGGGAACCACTATTCTAAAATATCTAGTGAATATAACTCTAAGAATGGAGAGCTTCTGTTTTTAGGGATCTTCTTGCTGACCTCTTTTAAAAAAGCAATAAGAGGGCTGCAGCAGGGCATGTGAGATGTGCATCTGTGCGTGCATGATGGTGCATGCTTGAAGTGCATGCCCAGTGCTAGGGTGATGGATGGGTAGCAGAATGATGAACTTGAAAGGAAGTGTTCAGGGGCAGATCATATTGGCTGCCCAAGTACAAATCAGTAAAATACCCAGATCTCATACTTTTGGAATAGCAATACCTGATATGTGTCTAGATCTTTGCTAATTATTGTGTTGCTTTATTTTCTGCCTTTCTGAGTCTCTTTAATTGCTTTAAACTGGGTAACACAATATCATGTCTCTCTGTTTGTACAAAAAAATTGCAGTTCCTAAGATTTGCTAAACTGTAAATACTGCTGTGCCTTTAAAAATATTTTTGGTTGACCCTTGTAACACTTGAATAGGATCATTCAAAATCTTGGATTAATGTCATTTGTGGATCTACATATTTTACCATATTTAGTAAAATATGTATCATTATTACATCATGTGTTTTTTTTCAGCTAAAGAATAGTGTTTGATGCACAGCCCAGAATAAATAAAAACATTGAAAAAAGCTTTTTAAAAAACTTTTATAGAGAAAGTTTTAATAATATTTAAAGAAATAAATAAAAGGAAGGTGGCAATAGCTAGAGGGAGAAGACATTAGAAGAGGGAGAATCTTGAGGAGTAGAAGATGGGAGAGGACCAGGAGTGCTCCAAACAAGGCTTGGGGACTTACGGTCACCCCAACTCTCAGCCCCTGCACCAGCTCCCACCATGACACCAATGCCCCAAGGTCAGAGACTGGTGCCTGGGAGAGGCATTGCTCATCCCTGGCTTCTTAGCCCAAGGTGGGGATTGGTGTAAGCCCCCCATGAGCACAAAGAGAGAATACAGAGACCACACTACTGGACCTTGATTGAACTCCCCTGCCCTTTCCCTTTTCCTGTTATGTACAAAGAAGCCTCAAATAAACTCCTAACTATAAGGCACATTCTCTTGCCTCCCTGTCTCACTTTCCACATCATGTCATTCTCCTCACCCTATGATGTGGACCTTCCCCTATGGGATGTGAAGGTGAACCCACACATAGGAAAAGCCATCATTGGCATCCTTCAGTCAGACTCTGACTCTGGTATTGCACTCTGAAAAGTGGTTCTGGAACAGCATCTAGAGTGGCTGAAAAGGCCGATTCAGGAGTGACAATCCCTTCCACGCTGGGAACAAATGTAGTCTGTCCCTGGTGTGTCTCCCTGGCTATGGGCCTTCCTTCTTTGCCTCTTTGCCTCAGTCTGTTGGCCAAGTGTCTCTTCAAACTGAGGCGGTGCTGCACAGCCTGCCTCCAAGCGGACCACTCAGAGGCCAAGGTTTCCCACCTGTTGAGGTCCATTCCTAAGGCCTTCAGATCCCTCTTGCAAATATCCTTGTATCACAGCTGTGGTCTACCTGTAGGGCGTTTTCATTGCACGAGTTCTCCATAGAGGAGATCCTTTGGGATCCGGCCATCATCCATTCTCACGATATGACCAAGCCAATGCAGTCGTCTCTGTTTCAGCAGTGCACACATGCTAGGGATTCCAGCTCGTTCCTGGACTATGTTGTTTGGAACTTTGTCCTGCCAGGTGATACCGAGGATGCATCGGAGGCAGTGCATGTGGAAAGCGTCCAGTTTCCTCTCCTGTTGTGAGCGAAGAGTTCATGACTCGCTTCAGTACAGAAGTGTACTCAAGACGCAAGTTCTGTAGACCTGGATCTTGGTATGTTCCGTCAGCTTCTTGTTGGACCAGACTCTCTTTGTGAGTCTGAAAAACATGGTAGCTGCTTTACCGATGCATTTGTTTAGCTCGGTATCAAGAGAAAGAGTGTCGGAGATCATTGAGCCAAGGTACACAAAGTCATGGAAAACCTCCAGTTGTAATGCAGGGAGGTGAGTTCACATCCTGAACCATGACCTGTGTTTTCTTCAGGCTGATTCTCAGTCCAAAGTCTTGGTAGGCCTTGCTAAAATGATTCATGAGCTGCTGAAGATCTTTGGCAGAGTGGGTGGTGACAGCTGCATCGTCGGCAAAAAGGAAGTCACGCAGACATTTAAGCTGGACTTTGGACTTTGTTCTCAGTCTGGAGAGGTTGAAGAGCTTTCTGTCTGATCTGGTCCAGAGATAGATGCCTTCTGTTGCAGTTCCAAAGGCATGCTTCAGCAGGACAGTGAAGAAAATCTCAAAACAGGTCAGTGCGAGAACACAGCCCTGCTTCACTCCGCTTCGGATGTCAAAGGGGTCTGATGTGGAGCCATCAAAGACAACAGTGCCCTTCATGTCCTTGTGGAAAGACCTGATGATGCTGAGGAGCCTGGGTGGACATCCGATCTTGGGGAGAATCTTGAAGAGGCCGTCCATGCTGACCAGGTCGAAAGCCTTCATGCGATCTATGAAGGCTATAAAGAGTGGCTGTCGTTGTTCCCCATATTTCTCCTGCAGCTGTCTAAGGAAGAATACCATATCAGTGGTGGACCTGTTGGCTCGGAATCCGCACTGCGATTCTGGATAGACACTCTCTGCAAGTACCTGGAGCCTCTTTAGTGCAACTCAGGCAAATAGCTTTCCTACAACGCTAAGGAGAGAGATGCCACAGTAGTTATTGCAGTCACCCCTTTGTTCTTGTACAGCGTGACGATGTTTGCATCCCTCATGTCCTGGGGTACCCCACCTTCTCTCCAGCAAAGACAGAGGATTTCATGCAGCTCAGTGACGATGATCTCTTTGCAGCACTTTAGGACTTTAGCAGGGCTGCTGTCTTTCCCAGGTGCCTTGTCAGAGGCAAGGGAGTCCAGAACCACGTGAAGTTCTTTTTGGGTTGGTTCACTGTCAAGCTCCTCCAACACAGGCAGGCACTCAGTGTTGTTCAGCGCTTCTTCGGTAATTACATTTTCTCTGGAATACAGCTCAGAGTAGTGCCGCACCCAGCGTTCCATCTGCTGCACCCCATCCTGGATGACCTTGCCTGTGGCAGACTTCAGAGGGGCAATTCTCTTCTGTGTTGGACCTAGGGCCTGCTTGATACCATCATACATCCACTTGATGTTGCCTGTGTCAGCTGCTGTCTGTATCTGGGAACAGAGTTGGAGCCAGTAGTCGTTTGCACATCTCCTGGCAGTCTGCTGGACTTTGCTGTGAGCAGCTCGGAGGACCTGCAGGTTGCGATCACTGGGACAGGCTTTGTATGCTGCTTGAGCTTTCCTCTTTTCCTCAGTGACTGGTGTCAACTCCTCAGAGTGGGCTTTAAACCAGTCTGCCGTCTTGTTGGTCTTCTTGCCAAATATGGACAAGGCGGTGTTGTAAACAGCATTCTTGAAATGTTCCTACCTGTTGGATGCATTTGCATCGGCTGGGCCTGGAAGAGATTCCTCAAGCATTTGTGCAAATTCCTCCCCTTTTCCCTGATTCCGGGTCTTGCTGGTGTCAATGTGAGGTCTTCCTTCCTTTTTCATGTGACACAGTCGCTTTGTTTGCAGTTTCACTCTGCTGCACACCAGGGAGTGCACATTTTCCCACACATGGAGAAAGCCAAAACAGCTGAAAAACCCTGGAGTTGCTGCTACATATGAGATAAGACCAGCAAAATGTGGCATGGGGAATATTGTGTAAGGCTATGCAAAAGTGAATAACATTAAAAAGACTGTGGTAAGGATTACTAAGATAATATATGTGAAATTCCTCAGTGCTTTACATGCAGTAAGTTCCAGGCCAGGCATTGACACCTCCAGATATGATACTCATTGGAAAAGGGGATGGCTTGCATGGAGGAGGAAATCTCCAGTAAAAGGAAGATAAATCCCCTGCCTGAGCTTTAGAAAACCTCTGCTAATCAAAATAGATAGCACCAGGCTTGATGGTCCAATGACTCAGTATTAAAGCCATAAGCTGATGTTAGATATTTGGCTTTCACACAATCAAAGTTTCAGACTATATAAACTATAATTTTGTTTAAGGCATTAAAAATATGCCTACATTGTATAAATCTATTTAAGCATTAGGTATGTTATCTCTACAGCAAATGATTTAATGGACCTCATTTTAACAGATTTTTGTTCCATTCACTGCATCTGCATTTATTGGACATTTTATTTGTTTATTTAATACGAGATTTTTACCCTGCCTTTCGTAGATTTTTACCCTGCCTTTCTCCCAGTGAGGGCACTAAAGGTGACTTACAACCATCTAAATCACAATAAATAACAGTAAATAAACAACAACAAAGTAAAAACAATACAAAAAAATGGATCAGCATCAGTTAAAACAGTTAAACAGTAGTCAAAGAGTCAGTTACCATCAGCATTCGCCATCAAATGCCATTCTAAACAAAAATGTCTTACGGCCCCATTAGAGGTTTTCCAAAGAGCATTAAAGGATACCCCTTCTCCCTGTTAGCCCATTAAATCAAGGATTCTCTTATACTGGAGCAAATCTACTATCACTGAGTGGGCATTAATACCCTTGCTATATTATTACTCTGTTGGATCTCTCAGGTTGTTATTCAAGCCTAACCTGGGTGAATCCATTTGTTGGTAGCAGCTGGGTTTTTCAATTGAAAAAGGACTTTATGACCTAACCCTCAGGTATTGTTTGCCAAGACATGCAAAGGCAGAGTGTGTACTAACCACGCCTCTTCCCGTTTGCTGGGTACTTGTGTTAACAGTGAAAAACTTTAACTAAATACTGTAGTGATTGCTCAACCCCCGCCGGAGACATTCCTGAAACATGAATTGCAGTCTGGCATGTGCTGTTCCCACAGATGCTGTTGTTACTGACCAGATCACTCACAGTCAAAGGAAAGCAGTTTCAAATTATTGTGGATCACTGGGATTGCTTGAAAAGAGAAGGGTATGAATGAAGACAGAAGTCCTCACCGGAAGGGAATGTGGAGGCAATGCATAAAAACCAGGCTTTGGGAAAGACTTGATTCATTTCGAATGCCCCATATATAACATTTCAATATATCAAGCACACTTCTAAATGTGTTTATCAATTTCTAGCATGGTACTTTAGTGCAGTTCCTGTGCCCCATGAGCTCTAAGCATGTACAGTTCAAAAAATAGAAGGGTCATGCGTGCCGGAAAGTCTGATGCATGCATAGAACTCCTCCATACTCAAGCATTTTTCCATTCATTTCAATTGTTTGTGTGTCCTTTAGGTCCAAAGCCATGGAACTTTTGATTGCCTTAAGACTAAGCATGAGAATGCTGGGTAGGAATGTTTTTCTGTAATTCAAATTGGCTGTGGATGGCAGTTTTTTCGCCTACCCCAGACTGAAAAGGGAGGGAAGGTATATTCAGTAGGTTACATGTATTAAAAATTGGTCACTGTGTTTAATAAAGTAGTACAAGTTAAACCCAGTTACACTCTGGTGTCTTAGCTGAGGGTGTGTGAGCATAAATAGAAGCTAGATGCATGGAGGTGGCAGCAGGATGCAAGTATCTTGTGGTTTTGTGTGTGCTCCCTGAGTGAGCAGCTGTGAGATACAGGGGGTTAGACTGATCCAGCAGGGCTCTTCTTACATTCTTATGTGATTAAAGCTTGTATGCCAATAGTTTATGCTGTAATCCAGGGGCCTCCAAACCCTGGCCTGTGGGTTAAATGTGGTGTCCCAGGATTATCTATCCAGATGTGGCATAGCAGTGGCAAAGTGTTCCATTTCATGCTGCAGCCTCCAGTTTTTGCTGTCCATCTTTGCAGAAACTTGCACCAGGCAGCCACTTTCCCTTCCTGGGCAATGGGCAATGTGAGTGGCAGCCAGGCATGAGTTCCTGCAAAGATCAGCAGTGAAAACTGGAGGCTGTGGCACAGAATGGAAGACCTTTGCCCACATTGCACCCAGATGGGTAATCCTGCGACACAGGAAGCCACAGTTTGGAGGACCCAATTCCATCCAACTTTCCAGCACTGATGCAGCTGCAATGCAGCCCCAAGGTAAGGCAATAAATGTTCTCTATCTTGAGGTGGCCTCTGTGACTGCCCCCCCCCCCAGTTTGCAGAACACACCCCGTTGGCACAGTTGCATCAGTGCTGGAAAGTTGGATAGGATTGGTCCCCAAATGGTACTTTGGGTCCCCCTCCCATATTCTGATTTGGATTAACAAGCAACTGCACAAATAAATGTATATAGCTTGCCACATCCCTATGTCATAGGTTTTCTCTAACTGTGTTTCTCAGACTGTGGGTCAGGACCCACTAGGTGGGTTGCGAGCCAATTTCAGGTGGGTCCCCATTCATTTCAATATTTTATTTTTAATATATTAGACTTGATGCTACCATGGTATGTGACTGTATCTGGAGAAATGTTACAGACCTGTACTTTCAACAAGCTACTCTGTATCTTCTTTTAACAATGACAATAAATGGGACTTACTCCTGGGTAAGTGTGGGTAGGATTGTAGCCTAGGATTGTAAAAAATTTTCCTGCTTGATGATGTCGCACCCTGCACATGCCCGATCTCGTCTGCTCTCGGAAGCTAAGCAGGGTCAGGCCTGGTTAGTACTTGGATGGGAGACCGCCTGGGAATACCGGGTGCTGTAGGCTTATACCGTAGTCTTTTGAGACTGAAGGTTGCCAACCATGGTCATGACATCACTTCTGGTGGGTCCTGACAGATTTTCATTCTAAAAAGTGGGTCCCAGTGCTAAATGTGTGAGAACCACTGCCCTATGGGATACAGTTATGACTTTACTTTTTTGTCATCTTTGTCATTACCCTATGCATTCCATTATAGCTGTATATTTTTAAAGTAATTCTTTCTTTGTTGTGGATTGAATTTTCAAAGTGCTGCTCTTTGCAGCTGGAACTTTAAGATGGAAGGCGCTACAATAAAGTCAGGTGAGTAAAGTTGACTGGGTACTTAACACAGGTAATCTTAAAACAGGTTCTGAGACTAGGTGCTCTACATGTCTGATCTGGTACAGGCTGGCAATTCCAATATTCAGTGTTCTAGCATGCCTTACTGACTCAACTTTACAGGCCCCAATTGGAGAAGAATGTGCTGCACCATATTCATTATTGGAAAAGGAGGGGGAGGGTGGAATTCTGCTTTGTAGCAAATGCAATGTAACTAATCAGCTTTGGTAAGTAGATTAAGGCATGACAGAAGGGTTGCTATAGCATAATGTAATTGAAAACGAATGTCTTGCTCCTGTAAAGAGCGCCTAAAGATTAGGGAGTAAATCCAGCAAACAATATTTAAAGCAAAGCAATTATAAGGGAAAGTAATCTAGCCTTGCACTTAAGACACAGAAAGACAGATACAGGTGCAGCCTATTTATACACTGATTTTTTTATACACGATTGGACTCAACACAAATGGTACCTGCAAGTGAGAAGGAATGTACTAATCTCTGGAGAAGAGGAAAATGCACCCCTTTAAAATCAGTTTTAAAAACTGAACAGTCCTTTAACAATAGCCTCCTTAATGAGAGGCAGCTGGCTGACAATCCATCAGTCCTTTTCTCTCCAGGTGACCCCTCCCTGAGCACTTGAAAGAAAGGTGATCGCTTTGCATTGGTGAAGGGAGGGGCTGAGTGAAGCTTTCTAAGCTCTTGGAGGAGGCATGGTTGATAGATTGTCTTCTTAATGACTCTTAGAGTCAAAAGGTCAACAAGGCTGTTTTTAAATCACTAGAGCAAAGAAACTTTGTTTTTTAAATTGATTTGCTATAGTGTGTTTTTTTGCCATTTACATGAGTGCTTGGAACAGAACCCATGGGATTAGTCTCAACTTGTATTTCAAATGTGTTAGATGAGGTTATTCTCAAAATATCTCAAGGCTTGCCATTAAAGTAGTATGACAGTGTCTGGGTGATCAGCCATGCAGCAGACGCGTGTGGCCTCTGGGACACCAAGTGCCTCTGGGAACTAAGTGCCAGGTAAGGCACAAGAGTTTAGCATCTGGGCGAGGAGAAGGCAAGGAGACCTCTGAGTTTTGGAGAAGGAGAGGAGGAGGAGCAGGAGGAGGAGGTAAGTGTACTCATTCTAACGCTTTGTCTTTCTAACTCCCTGTCTTCTAACCTTAACCTTACCTTTAAAGCAACCTTAAATCAAAATTGAAAGTTAGCACCTAAGGGAGGTACATAGGGCTACTCGTGAGCAGGAGCAGAGGGCTACTCGTGAGCAGGAGCAGAGGGCTACTCGTGAGCAGGAGCAGAGTCCTACTCGTGAGCAGGAGCAGAGTCCTACTCGTGAGTAAGTGCCCAAGGGTCAGGCATTTAAATCAAAATTGAAAGTTAGCGGCACCTAAGGTAGCACTTAATCGAAGAAAGGGAGGAGGATAAAGTGAAAAGCAGGTTTTCTACTTGCTTAAATTACACCTATACTTAACCCAGGTTAAACCTAATCTAAGTTAGAACATAACCTAAACAGGTCAGTAAATTGGGACACAGGATCTAGAGAGCAATAAAGAATTAAACAAACCCAAATAAAAACTAGCTTGAGGTTACAAAAACAGTCCAGCCTAAGAGAGCAGAACTAGGAGGGAAAGGACCTAGGAAGGGCCAATTCCCAACCCATTAAGAGCCCCAAGCAGTCCATTCAGGAGCCTGCAGAGTAGGTCACGCCCATCAGCAGCCATTTGCCTTCCTGAGCTTTTGTAAACTCACCTGGGAAGGCCAGCCCCCTTTCAATCAGGAAGGAAGGAGGGGGGAGGAGCCAGCCAGGAGTATAAAGCTAGGCGGGCCATCGCGTGAGGCTCTCTGCAGACGTGTGTGGCCTCTGGGAACCCAGTGCCTCTGGGAACTAAGTGCCAGGTAAGGCACAAGAGTTTAGCATCTGGGCGAGTTCAGCAGCAGGGCGAGGAGGCCAGGGCCCCAGACACTGCCCTTCCTCTTCCCTTGAGAAGAGGGCTGCTATCCAGTGTACGGTTTTTAAAAGGACCCCTAAATAAAACAACAACAACAACAACAAAAAAGCTATGCAGTCAGACAGCCAGCAGCAGAGTGGGGGCTATCCAGTGTTCTGCATTGAGTGCCACATGTATGATTATATGCCTCTGGGGTATAAGTCATGGGTGTGTCCTCGGTGCAAGGAGCTCCAGGCTCTCAGGGAACGCGTCCGCTCCCTTGAAGCCTTGGTGGCCGACCTGGAGAAGCGCAGGCAGCCAGAGGAGGACCGTGGGGAGACTTCTGGGGACGATCAGGCTTCGTCCCAACCTCAGGCGTGCAGCTCCTCGGCTGCCCGGGTGGGAAGTCTCGGGACTGGAGGACGTCATCCTGGAGAGGAGGGAAACAGTCCCCTAGGGGGGATCCCTTCTCCAGGGGATGGGCCCGTATCCGAGCGCACTCGGGATACTCCTCGGCGGGAGGGGGGTCGGGGGCTTCTTGTAGTGGGGGATTCAATTATTAGAAACATAGAGAGGGGGGTTTGCGACGGATGTGAGGACCGCATGGTGACTTGCCTGCCTGGTGCGAAGGTTGCGGACATCACTTCTCGTCTAGACAGGCTAGTAGACAGTGCTGGGGGAGAGGTAGCGGCTGTGGTGCATGTCGGCACCAACGATGTGGGCAAGTGTAGCTGGGAGGTCCTGGAGGCCAAATTTAGGCTTTTAGGCAGGAAGCTGAAAGCCAGGACCTCAAAGGTAGCGTTCTCTGAAGTGCTACCTGTTCCACGCGCAGGGCCAGCTAGGCAGGCGGAGATCAGGGGTCTCAATGCGTGGATGAGACGGTGGTGTAGGGAGGAGGGGTTTAGATTCGTTAGGCACTGGGGAACGTTTTGGGACAAGCGGGGCCTGTACAAGAGGGACGGGCTCCATTTGAACCAGAATGGAACCAGACTGCTGGCGCATAACATTAAAAAGGTGGCAGAGCAGCTTTTAAACTGATCCCTGGGGGAAGGCCGACAGGAGCCGAGGGGCATCCGGTTCGGGACTCCTCATCCCTATGGGATGAGGATGGGGAGGTTAGAGAACAACAAGACAAAGGCAGGGTAGGAGAAGAAATTGGGAAAGGTAGGGAGATGGGATGTGATAGACAGTTTGGCACAGTGAGAGGATGCGGGGACAAAGGAGCTAATAAGCAGCCCATCCTGGGGCATTCCGTGTATAAATGCTTTTATGCGAATGCCCGAAGTCTACGAGCAAAGGTGGGAGAACTGGAATGTCTGGTGACAAGGGAAAATATTGACATAGTGGGCATAACGGAAACCTGGTGGAATGCGGAGAATCAGTGGGATACCGCAATCCCGGGCTATAAACTCTACAGGAGGGACAGGCAGGGGCGTGTTGGAGGTGGGGTGGCCCTTTATGTTAAGGAAGGGATAGAATCCAGCAAAGTAGAGATTGAAGGTGGGTCCGACTCCACCGTAGAATCTCTGTGGGTTAAATTACCAGGCTTGAGCAGCGATGTAATACTGGGGGTGTGCTATCGTCCTCCAGACCAGAAATCGGATGGGGACCTTGAAATGAGGAAACAGATCAGGGAGGTGACAAGGAAGGACAGGGTTGTAATCATGGGGGACTTCAATTATCCTCATATTGACTGGGTCAATTTGTGTTCTGGTCACGATAAGGAAACCGGATTTCTTGACGTGCTAAATGACTGTGGCTTAGATCAGCTAGTCACGGAGCCCACCAGAGGACAGGTGACTCTGGATTTAATTTTGTGCGGTACGCAGGACCTGGTTAGAGATGTAAACGTTACTGAGCCATTGGGGAACAGTGATCATGCTGCGATCCGTTTTGACGTGCACGTTGGGGGAAGAATACCAGGCAAATCTCTAACAAAAACCCTTGACTTCCGACGGGCGGACTTCCCTCAAATGAGGAGGCTGGTTAGAAGGAGGTTGAAAGGGAGGGTAAAAAGAGTCCAGTCTCTCCAGAGTGCATGGAGGCTGCTTAAAACAACAGTAATAGAGGCCCAGCAGAAGTGTATACCGCAAATAAAGAAGGGTTCCACTAAATCCAGGAGGGTGCCTGCATGGCTAACCAGCCAAGTTAGAGAGGCTGTGAAGGGCAAGGAAGCTTCCTTCCGTAAATGGAAGTCTTGCCCTAATGAAGAGAATAAAAAGGAACATAAACTGTGGCAAAAGAAATGTAAGAAGGTGATAGGGGAGGCCAAGCGAGACTATGAGGAACGCATGGCCAGCAACATTAAGGGGAATAATAAAAGCTTCTTCAAATATGTTAGAAGCAGGAAACCCGCCAGAGAAGCGGTTGGCCCTCTGGATGGTGAGGGAGGGAAAGGGGAGATAAAAGGAGACTTAGAGATGGCAGAGAAATTAAATGAGTTCTTTGCATCTGTCTTCACGGCAGAAGACCTCGGGCAGATACCGCTGCCCGAACGGCCCCTCCTGACCGAGGAGTTAAGTCAGATAGAGGTTAAAAGAGAAGATGTTTCAGACCTCATTGATAAATTAAAGATCAATAAGTCACCGGGCCCTGATGGCATACACCCAAGGGTTATTAAGGAATTGAAGAATGAAGTTGCAGATCTCTTGACTAAGGTATGCAACTTGTCCCTCAAAACGGCCACGGTACCAGAAGATTGGAGGATAGCAAATGTCACGCCTATTTTTAAAAAGGGAAAGAGGGGGGACCCGGGAAACTATAGGCCGGTCAGCCTAACATCTATACCGGGTAAGATGGTGGAATGCCTCATCAAAGATAGGATCTCAAAACACATAGACAAACAGGCCTTGCTGAGGGAGAGTCAGCATGGCTTCTGTAAGGGTAAGTCTTGCCTCACAAACCTTATAGAATTCTTTGAAAAGGTCAACAGGCATGTGGATGCGGGAGAACCCGTGGACATTATATATCTGGACTTTCAGAAGGCGTTTGACACGGTCCCTCACCAAAGGCTACTGAAAAAACTCCACAGTCAGGGAATTAGAGGACAGGTCCTCTCCTGGATTGAGAACTGGTTGGAGGCCAGGAAGCAGAGAGTGGGTGTCAATGGGCAATTTTCACAATGGAGAGAGGTGAAAAGCGGTGTGCCCCAAGGATCTGTCCTGGGACCGGTGCTTTTCAACCTCTTCATAAATGACCTGGAGACAGGGTTGAGCAGTGAAGTGGCTAAGTTTGCAGATGACACCAAACTTTTCCGAGTGGTAAAGACCAGAAGTGATTGTGAGGAGCTCCAGAAGGATCTCTCCAGACTGGCAGAATGGGCAGCAAAATGGCAGATGCGCTTCAATGTCAGTAAGTGTAAAGTCATGCACATTGGGGCAAAAAATCAAAACTTTAGATATAGGCTGATGGGTTCTGAGCTGTCTGTGACAGATCAGGAGAGAGATCTTGGGGTGGTGGTGGACAGGTCGATGAAAGTGTCGACCCAATGTGCGGCAGCAGTGAAGAAGGCCAATTCTATGCTTGGGATCATTAGGAAGGGTATTGAGAACAAAACGGTTAGTATTATAATGCCGTTGTACAAATCTATGGTAAGGCCACACCTGGAGTATTGTGTCCAGTTCTGGTCGCCGCATCTCAAAAAAGACATAGTGGAAATGGAAAAGGTGCAAAAGAGAGCGACTAAGATGATTACGGGGCTGGGGCACCTTCCTTATGAGGAAAGGCTACGGCGTTTGGGCCTCTTCAGCCTAGAAAAGAGACGCTTGAGGGGGGACATGATTGAGACATACAAAATTATGCAGGGGATGGACAGAGTGGATAGGGAGATGCTCTTTACACTCTCACATAATACCAGAACCAGGGGACATCCACTAAAATTGAGTGTTGGGCGGGTTAGGACAGACAAAAGAAAATATTTCTTTACTCAGCGGGTGGTTGGTCTGTGGAACTCCTTGCCACAGGATGTGGTGCTGGCGTCTAGCCTAGACGCCTTTAAAAGGGGATTGGACGAGTTTCTGGAGGAAAAATCCATTATGGGGTACAAGCCATGATGTGTATGCGCAACCTCCTGATTTTAGGAATGGGTTAAGTCAGAATGCCAGATGTAGGGGAGGGCACCAGGATGAGGTCTCTTGTTATCTGGTGTGCTCCCTGGGGCATTTGGTGGGCCGCTGTGAGATACAGGAAGCTGGACTAGATGGGCCTATGGCCTGATCCAGTGGGGCTGTTCTTATGTTCTTATGTTCTTATGCTCACAAAGAGATTCACAAGACTAGTTCTATGGCCAAGCTCACTACTGGTGCATATTTTAGTTTGGGCTGCAATCCTAACCACACTTTCCTGAGAGTAAGCCCCATTGAACAAAATAGGACTTACTTCTGAGTAGGCCTGGTTAGGATTGTGCCCTTAAAAGTTACTTAAAACATTTTTATACTTCCATCCTCCAAAGTGCTCAGAACAATGTTCAAAATACTCTCATCCCAATATTATGCTCACAACAAACCTGTGGGGTAAATGATGGCCCAATTCTAAGGAGAGCCCAATCCTAACATTGCAGCACAATGTAGCCTGCATGAGTTGTTGCAAAAGTGCACTAAAGCACTTTGTGACAGGAAAAGGATCAGGTGCACTGAAAGGAAGGCCAGGCTTTCCTGCTGCCACTGGTGGTCGTCAGGAGGCCTGCTGGAACAGGGAAGTCCAGCACAGGGGCAGGGAGGAGTGCGGCAAGGAGTTGCAGGGTGGGAGAGAGTGAAATAGGCCAGTGATGGGGTGGGGTGGGCAAATCAGGTCTAGGAGGGGGGTGGGATTGGATTTGCTGGTGCACTCTTGCTGCTTCTGTCTCCAGTCTCTCGTTAGTATGAGAGACACCCTCCTGCCCTCTTTACAGATAGGTGGGGACATCAGGGGAGTGAACTCACACACACACACACACACACACACACACACACACACACACACACACACACACGGCAGCAGTCCTGTTTTTCCCATTTTTCTCCATGAGCGTCAGAAGAGCCTCCGGAGGCGACTGGACCACTGCTCTGGAAAACTGGCCTCTGAAATCCTCAGAGGCCAGTTTTCCAGAGGCGACTGGAGCAGTGGTGCAGACTGCATGCAACCACAACGAGCCTCAGAAAGACCTCCTGGTTTTGCCCAAAAACCAGAAGTGCTCTTCTAGCACCTCCGGAGCCCATTTTGTGCGCAGCCTCCACGGGCCTCAGAACAGCTCCGGAAATGACTAGAGCAATGCTCTAGTCGTGTTCAGAGTTTGGTGGAGCCCAAATTTCATGTGACTTGGTTTCACATGAAATTTGGTATTCACATGGGTTCCAGGAATGGAACCCTCACGAATAACGAGGCTCCACCTGTACTAAATTTTTATTGAGGATTGATACAGAGTGTGCTTTACAGCTTTTTGAAATCCCTCAGCTGTGCCTGATGATATGTGCTGCATCTCTGTGAAGCTCTTTGTTCAAGTGATTGAAAGCTCTTTGTTCAAGTGGTCACATCTGAAATTGAGATTTCACTGACTGGCTTTCCTGCTTTTATGTTATAGAACCCATTGATTTTGTGCTTTGAGCATCCCAGCTACGAAAGGAAAAGGTGTTGTTTGCATAAATATCTTCTAGAACAGAATAACGACACTGTGTACCCTTCCAGTTTAGAGCCACTGTTTAAGGATAAAAATGACCTTGGGCTCCTGGAGTACCAGTTGTGGTGGTGGGAAGCTAGACTTGAAATCAATAAGTCTCTAGTGGAGGCACTGGTGTCACTAGGGAGTGCGGGGGGTGCGGGCCACACCAGGTGACGCGCGGGGGGTGACACACCCTGGGGGAGGACACGCTAACATCGTGGGGTTAGGAGCTACAATGTCATGCCATGCACCGTTGGATGCGGAATGGCCAGCTGAGTGCAGTGCAAAAAACAGAATTGAAATTGCTCCTTTTGTTCAAAAGTTATGGCCAAAAAACCGGAAGGAAAAATGCATGGAGCCCTATGGAAAGCGAAAGTGAGCCATATCGTGCGATTACTTGTGAGTAGGCGTACTTGCCATAGTCCGTCGGAAGGGGCAGGCTGAAAGGAATCCAACAACACCTGAATGGTCCCGATCCAATGAATGCAGCCCCCCCAAAATACCCGAGAAGCACCCCCCTCCCAGCTGCAAGTCTGAGCCCAAAACGAAGCCACGTGGCTGTGTTTACTTGCGAGTAGGCAGACTTGCCTTAGTCAAGGCAGGCTGAGAGGCTCCAAGGATGTCAGAATGGTCCTCATCCAATGAGTGCAGCCCCCAAAAACACGGAAGGAGGTTCCTCCCTCCCAGCTGCCTCCCTCCCAGTCTATGGAGCCCTATGGAAAGCAAAGCAGCCTCACAGTCCTGTTTAGTCATGCCTTGGCTGGTGGTCAGGCCAGCCAAAGGGGAATGTGAAGACACCAGGAGGGTCCTGATCCTATGGAGCTACTCCAGAAGGCAGCCTCCCCTCCCCCCCTAAAAAGAACAAAAAAGAGGCTTGAATGGTAAAGGGAAAGTTTTCTATTTTGCACTTGCAAAGCCTGCTGGATCTTTGCATCGATATGCCTGAAATAGAAGAACTTTAAACTGGGCACTGGGAGGCTGAAGAGCTCACTGATTCTTTTTGGGGGGTTGTTATTGCAGGCAGACTACAGAGTAAGCCCCATTGACCACTATGGGACTTACTTCAGAGTAGACATGCATAGGCTTGAGCTCACAGGCTGCAATCCTACCCATACTTTCCTGAGAGTAAGCCCCATTGACCACAATAGGACTTACTTCAGAGTAGATTCACTTGGTGGAACAGGACTGGCTCCCCCTTACTTAATTATTTTATTTTAATTTAATTATTTATAATTATTTATTTTAATTGCTTGATGATGGCACTTCTGGCCATGACATCACTTCCAATGGGTCCTGGACAGATTGTCATCCTAAAAAGTGGGTCCCAGTGCTAAAAGTTTGAGAACTGCTGCAATAAGTTGTTAGTAAGTTGACCCGGGCCAAAGGGAGGGCTAAAAGTAAGTGATTTTGTGGTCAGGTAAGGGAAAGGCCCACAGTCCTCAGGTGCAGAAAATACTTGTAATACTGATGTGTATTATACTGATACACATTCCACATATACCTGGAATTAATGTGGGAGCCACTCTTTGCCTAAAGCTCTATGTGGACATGAGAGCCCTGCCTGATGGCATCCTGGACGATAGCAATGATATTGTGATGCACACAAGCATTAACAGGGCAATCCCATTTTCATGGAAAGGTAATCATACGCTTGCTCCATAATATATATTTCAGGGTGTGTCTTCTAAAAGTAGGCCACAAGCTATTTAGGGTGGAAAGTACATATCATATTTAGTTCTATAAATGGTTCCAGAAAGTACTAAGTACAACTGTAGAGACTCTAGTAATCCAGTGTTGATTTATAACACACTCCCTTGGATGGGGACTTCCCATAGGAGGGAATCTGAAGGAGTGGATCTATGCATTACAGGACTTCTATGCAAACTATGCAAACATGGACCTCAATCCTGTGTTGTCTTGTTATGCTAATAATTTCATGTGCGGGAGGGGGGCATAGGCAGTTGGGGGCGTCTTCTCAACTCTTTCCGAGGTTACTGATTCTCCATTGCAACCTTCCCCCAGCTATTTTCCCAATTTTCCTGCAGATGCCTAAGCTAAGGGGTGGTGAATTTGTGGGCAGGGGAATGGCAAAGCACTTGTTTCCCCTCTGCACTCTCCTCTGCAAATGTCCCACACCTCTGTATTACGGTGAACCAGCAAAAATGGGTTTTGGGAACACATGTCTGTCCGTGCACTGAGTAATTCCATCTGCTCAAACTCTTTTGTGGCTTCAAAAACCAACACAACTCTTTTGAACAAAACTGCACCGTAATCTACTCTACTACTCCTTGTTCTTTTTCCTCCACCTCTGCAAAGCTTTCTTTTGACAGACACACTTTTCGGAACTGATCTCTATATAGGACACTTTACTGCCCTGAGTCATAGAGTGAAAAACCCAGTATTTTTAATAAAAAGACAAGCTTTAATCCCTTTTCCAAAATTCATTGGTTCCACAAGTTCTTGCTTCTGCTAAATGATTTTTTGCATAGAAGAAAAATGAATAGCATTTTAGTTTTCACAGCAATATCCTATCACTTAATCATTTTTTTCTTTTTCACAAGGCCTAAAGTGTTACATAATTACATAATTAGCAGTCTTTTCTGAAGCTTCAGAACATGGATTTAACATTACCAGGCAGGCACGCCCTTGTGCCTCACAGGTGTGGGAAAACTATGAACTTATTCCACAGAAGAGGCAGATAAGTTTATATACATTTATATATCAAGGGAAAGATAGATTGCCCTTTCTCTATTGCACAATGTAGCAAACCACCATTAATTTCCATATTGATTGCAAGGGAAACTTTTGTACTCTTTACCAACGTTCTTTCCATGCCGTCCCTTTTCAAAAAGCTGAATTCTGCACTTCTAAGAAGCTGAACAATTAGCCCAGGCTGTGTGCTCAAGAAGGCATAGTGCCACATAGGTATATTGCTACTCTCAGACCCAAATCTTAACCAACTTTTCTGCACTGACACAGCTGTGCCAATGGAGCATGTGCTGCATCCTGCATTTGGGTGGCAATCACGGAGGCCTCCTCGAGGTAAGGAAATGTTTGTTTCCCTTATCTTGGAGCCACATTGCTCCTACCTTGGTGCTGGAAAATTGGTTAGGATTAAGCCCTCAGGTTTATTGCTTGAGAGTCACAATACATTTGGCCATTTCTAACATGATGTCTATGGCTACGTTCAGCGAAGGGGATAAAGTGATTTGTCAAACAGTGGACCAGTACAGTATCTACCAGGCATGCTGTCGCAAAGTGCCTTATGGCATTTCTGTGACAGAGAATGCCGGCAGAGTGTGCACTCTGCCAGCACAAGGGAAGAATAGGGTTGGGCCAATAGATCGTTTTCATGCATGAAGAGGAAGAACACCTATCAACCTTTTTCATGCTGTTTGTACTATGGGTCAATGTTGCTAATGAGGGGCAGGACTGGAAGAGAAATTGAATGTACGCTATAGACAATGTAGGTTTAGCATTCATGTTATAGTCTGATCTAAGGAAAAGAGTTGTGTTCCAAGTGTGAAATACAAGTGCTCCTAATTTATGTCTACTCTTTGCAACCTGGTGTTCCATATTCCCACTCTTTCGTTTTTGCATTTACACACAATTTGTTTTCTCTCCTAATTAGAGTTCCATCCTCCTGCTTAGTCTTCTCAAGGAGTATCTGTTTTAGGGCCCAATCCTTCGGCCGTCCAGCATCGGTGCTGGATGTCATAAACAAGCCGTAAAGCATGTTTACGGAACCTTGTAAAGAAGGAATGCTGGCGCCAGCCCAGCACCAGACGCCACCTGGAACAAGGTAAGAGCTCCAGGAAGTGGTAAGGGCTTTTAGGGTGGGGAGGTGGCTTTCCAGGGTTGGGGAGGGTGGGAGGAGAGTGGGGTGGGGGAGGAACCCGCCAGATCCATTCCTCCATGTCAGACTGGAAAGCCCAACATGCAGGTGCTCTCATCTACACCTGCAAAATATCTGATGCAGATGAGAAGCCCTGTTGTGGGGCCTGAAACTTTCCTTGGGGAAGGAGAGAAAAGTTACCTTCCCTGAGGAGACCTCCAGCAGCCTCGGCAGGGCTGCTGGATACAGTGGTCACTATTTTGGCGCCACTGTACCCAGTGGCCCTGCCAAGGATAGAATTGGGTTCCCGTCTGTTGCAACGAAATCAATCTGTTGCACCTTTAATACTGACATGTTTATTTCTGCGCAAGGTCTTGGTGACTAGAGTCCACTGCGTCAGATGCATGAAGTGTTAACCTCAGTTGACAGGTATATAGCAGGTATAATGTAACAGGAATAGGTTGTTTTCCTGCCAACTGCAGATAACCATGCATCTGATGAAGTGAACTCTAGTCACCACAAGCTTCTGCTTAGCCTTGTTTTCTTTCAACTATAGAACAAAACTGGTCCGAAACACATTACTGAAAAACCAGGCCCAATTTACATATGACCTGTGCGGCTGCTGAAACTAATTGCTGAAACATTGGTTCCCTGTGCTCAGAGTTCCATGTTCAGTGTTGGCACCCCCATGGTTCCTTGTGTGTTGGCAACCTTCAGTCTCAAAAGACTATGGTATCGCACTCTGAATGGTGGTTCTGGCACAGCGTCTAGTGTGGCTGAAAAGGCCAATCCGGGAGTGACAATCCCTTCCACACTGGGAGCAAGTGCAGTCTGTCCCTGGTCTGTCTCCCTGGCTATGGGCCTTCCTTCTTTGCCTCTTTGCCTCAGACTGTTGGCCAAGTGTCTCTTCAAACTGGGAAAGGCCATGCTGCACAGCCTGCCTCCAAGCGGGCCACTCAGAGGCCACGGTTTCCCACTTGTTGAGGTCCACTCCTAAGGCCTTCAGATCCCTCTTGCAGATGTCCTTGTATCGCAGCTGTGGTCTACCTGTAGGGTGCTTTCCTTGCACGAGTTCTCCATAGAGGAGATCCTTTGGGATCCGGCCATCATCCATTCTCACGACATGGCCGACCCAACGCAGGCGTCTCTGTTTCAGCAGTGCATACATGCTAGGGATTTCAGCACGTTCCAGGACAGTGTTTGGAACTTTGTCCTGCCAGGTGATGCCGAGGATGCGTCGGAGGCAGCACATGTGGAAAGCGTTCAGTTTCTTCTCCTGTTGTGAGCGAAGAGTCCATGACTCGCTGCAGTACAGAAGTGTACTCAGGACGCAAGCTCTGTAGACCTGGATCCTTGACCCACCTGCAATAATGGCATGAGTGCCAGCACTAAGGGTTCAGGAGTTAGTCTGGGTGGGCGGACTCTTGCTAACCAGTGACCAGTCTGGACCACCCATGATTGATGGAAAAGCACCAATCGTGTGTTGCCTGGTTCATTAGCTACTCTGAGATGTGCTGGTGGCAGCATAGAAAGCAAGCTTATGATCTGTATGATTGTGTGATCAGGATTTTTGTTTGTTACTGATGTAGTGTAGGAGACTGATCAAAGAGAAGCATTTTTTCCAACTACTACACTAGATTAACACTGTATAAATTGGATCTGCATCCTACTGCTTTCACACAAATGAACACTCTAGCTCTTCCAAATATGTATGCTCAGTCTACCCATGACCCTTACAAAGGATATTTTGAATACTATTTTCACTAGTATGAACTTTGATTATCTAGGGATACATGCAAGAATTTGCAATGCAAATATGCCTTCTGGAAAATTTGGGACCAATAAAGATTAAGACAGAATTTTAGAAAAGCCAGATTTATCTCTCAGTAAATCTGTTTATCTTTGTCTAACATTGGGAATTATACATAGCTATCTCTCTGTGTACCAACTCAGAAATTCATTACCCTAATTTCTGTTGTGTTGCCTTATCGCTACAATGTGTTTAAATTCACTTGGGAATTCCCACCTTTGTTCTGAGAGACAGGTTGTATCTGAAGCTGGCACTTTTATCACCTACCTGCTGCTGCTGTGGTTTCTATAGCACAGCGGACTTTGGACTTTGCAGCCACTAAATACCATCTTTTTCCAGCGGCCAAATCACCGCTCTTGCCTATGAGAGATTCTTTTATCATTTACCAGCCATTTACTTCTGTTCTCTAATTCTTGGGACACTTTTCTTTCAGGCTTCTGTCCTTCTAGCATCAAGCTGTATGTATTCCATTTGCTCCCTAGTCATTTATTCTGGCTATCATTTTACTAAAATGAATGATATTCATGTACAAGCATGTAGCTGTTTTATAGCAGAGTACACCTGTTCAGACTGTAAATAGAAGGCTGTGAATATTGGGGTGTAAAGTTACTTTTACAAGGAGTCTGCATACAGTGTGCCAGCTACTCAGCTATAAATGCTGCTGCTTATTTCGGCTGTTCCATTTGCTCAGTTTCAGTATTTGTTTTAAGGATGTGCGCTGGTGCCACCACCAGGAGCTTAGAAAAACAAGAGCTTCTCTAGAGCAGGAGAGTCCAAACTTTTTGGCAGGAGGGCCACATTGTCTCTCTGACACTGTGTTGGGGGCCAGAGGAAAAAAGAATTAATTGACATTTAAAATTTAAATAAATTTACATAAGTTTACATAAATGAATATATTAAAGATGGACTTATATGAATGAATGACGGTCTTGCAATAGCTCAAGGCCTAGCAAGGCCAGCCTTTCCTTTGCTGCCGCTACTGCATCACAGACATGAAACAACAAGCAGTGGAGGGAGCCCTCATCCCACAGCTCACGTGAAAGGTCAAACAGTTGCCCTCACGCTGAGAGCAGTTGCATTGGGCCAGTGTGGGCTCCAACAAATCTCCAGAGGGCCAGAGGCTCATTGGAGACTGGGGGTTTCCTGAGAGCCGCATTGAGAGGCCTCAAGGGCCACAAGTGGCCCCAGGGCCGGGGGTTGGGCACCCCTGGTTGCATAAAAGCAACCCAGCAAGGTAGAAACTGAGACACACTAATACTGTATTGTGCAGTAAAATTACACTGAACTTATATGGAATTTGAGAGCAATGTCTTGTTAAAACATAAGCATGAAAAAGGAAACATGCTTGTATTTGAATGTTCCTAGAGAAGCAACCGATCCTTGGGGCTGGAGAAAACCTCTCATGCACATGTCCACTTCAGCTGGGGTCCTCTTGGTGTGTAAGCTGACATCTCTGGTGGTGAGCTACTCACAACTGTGGATTGACCTATGACAAGGTTTCTCAAAGTGTGGAGATCACACTTTGCCAAAGAACTAAAAAATAATTGTTACACAGCCCATCCATCTGGTGACTGTCACAGTTGCGTCTACCTGCCTGCCCTTCTCCTCTTCCCTCCTATGCTTTGAGAACCATTCCAAGAACACTTCACCTTCCTTCCAAGAGGATGAAGAGAATCAGTTCACATTGGTCAGTTCGCATTGGTCATGCGACTGGTGACGGTTGTAAGAATATTCTTTGTTACTGTTATTGTGATTATTGTTGTCACTGGAAGTAACCAGTGTGAAAGCCTGCATCAAAGGATGTATGTCACAGTGTTTCTCAAACTGTGGGTTGGAACGACTAGGTGGGTCGCAAACCAGTTTCAGGTGGGTCCCCATTCATTTCAATATTTTATCTTTAATATATTAGACTTGATGTTACTACCATGGTATGTGACTGCATTTGGGGAAATGTTACACATCTGTACTTTGAACAGGCTATTATGTATATTCTTTTAACAATGATAGTAAATGGGACTTATTCCTGAGTAAGTGTGGGCAGGATTGCAGCCTAGGATTGTTAAAAATTTTCCTACTTGATGATGTCACTTCTGGTCATGACATCACTTCCCGTGGGTTCTGACAGATTCTCATTCTAAAAAGTGGGTGCTAAAAGTTTGAGAACCAGGGATGTATGACTTTTGAAAAGTAAGAAGTGTTACGTAACAAATATATTGTGTTTTCAACGAAAACACTGAAACTGTTTTGAATTTGGTCAACATTATAATAAGGGGATTTCTGACATACTTGTTATACCAATTTATTTAATATGCCAAGGTAAATGTGCTTTATTTATCTCCAACCAGCCTACCTATTTTGAATAAAATCAATAACTGTAATGAAGAGGAATGTTGCATATATAAATTTATATATGTTATTCAGGGGTCACAGTAAGATAAACTTTGAGTACCCCTGACCTATGAGATTCCATATAGTTTTAGCTCCTGCCCCAAGCAGTTCATTGGTTCCTGTTCTCCCAGCTATAAATGCTTCTGCTCAGGTTGGATCTTATCTGGGCTGCAACCAGCTTCTGTTTTTCCTTGTGTGTGTCACCTCTCCCAGTCTGCCAGTTTCCCCATCTCTGGGTTTTCCCTTATCCTTCATCCTTATTCTAGATCCCTTTATGTGGATTTCTCAAGTCAGTCTGTAATTGATTGTGGATCCACCCTACTGAGTCTGCTCCAGTGTTCTAGCCAACTCTGGACCCAATCCTGCCAGGACTTACATTTCAAGCTCCCATGCTTGGCTTCCTATGAAAGTGCTAACCGTTTCAGAGATTTCAGAGAGTTCTTCAGGCTGCTTCCAGTGTCACCCCTTCTACACTCATATCAATTGGCAGATCACTACAGATGTAGTGAGAATCCTGGGAATGTTTATGCAAACTCTATGAACATCTGAAGCTTCCTTAGCTTTAGTCAAGCATTGATCCAATTCCAGTACTGTATTGTCTACCCGCTGGTAAACTCCCAGGTTCTCAGGCCAAGGTCTTTCTCCTTACCTATTACCTTTTCCTTTGTAGTCTGACATGCCAGGGATTGAGCCTGGGCCTTTCTACATGCAAAGTATGTGGCCTACCATGGATTGTTACCAGGGGCACAGGGCAATTATTAATAAATGTTTCTCTCTAAAAGACACAGGGGAACCTTCAGGAGAAAGAATGTGGCTAACATGAACTACAAGGAGCCTTGGACTGGGTGCAAATACCAGCGCTGAAAGAAGAGACTAAGAGAAGAATAGCTTCCAATTTGAAGGTGAAGATTTATTATGAAACAAATTATGTAGATATGAAAAAATATCTCCAAAATACCCTTTTCCCCAAAGACATGACTGCAGCCTAAGACCATGATACACTGTGACTGTCAATAACATCCATGCACATGAAAAAGCATCTGGAGTCTGTGTTGCAAGCGCTCATTTAAAAATACTGAATGTGCCATTGCACTCACCATCAGTGCTCAGCAGTGGGCCATGGCACCCGGTGATGATGTCGTTGTTGCACTGAGTCATGAGAAAAAAAACTTGAAGAGTGCTGGTATATAGACTATTGTAAGAGCTGGTGTAGTGTTGTGGGGAAGCGCTTAACTACAGTATTAGTCATAATTTTCCTGGTTTGAATCTCATTTCTACCTTGAACTTAGGGAAACCCAATGCCTCTCAGGTTCAGCGGCAATATGGAGATAATATCTAACAAAATACATGTAAAGCAGAGATATACAAATTGAGAGCACAATCCTATGCATATCTACTCAGAAGTAAGTCCCAGCATGTGCAATGGGACTTACTCTCAGGAAAGTGTGTTTAGGATTGCAGCCTCAGAATATTACATACAATATTGATGTTGAACTGAGGATTGATGTTTAGATATCCTATGTACGCAGCTGTGGCATGATGGCGCATACTGGGGTGAGATAGTGACTGACTGGCCTGTGTATTTTCATTCAGATTTATGGCATCCTTGCCTTATTTCTCAGCTGACAAATGGCCTTTTCGGCTAGCTCTATTACCACCGCTGTTGCAACCAGGGAAGGGGAGAAGCTTCTCTCCTGTCTCCCACCTTTCCTTGGATCTCCTCCCTTCCATCGTTCTGGCCGGAGAGGGCAGCTTCTCCTTGGCCACCTACCGCCTCTCACTGCCCCAAAGTGGAGGCAGGCCTGCTGAGAGCGCCTCTTCTTCATTGTCGAGGCTGACCTCAGCGGGCTGGCAGGAGGGTTATATTTAGCGCGTTGTGTCCAAGGGAGACCGCAATGCTCCGAGCGGGCCCGGCACACGAGCCTCAGGCTTGGGGTGGGGTGGGGAGGGGGGCGCGGGTGGCAGAGATTGATGAGCCAGGTGGCTCTGCCTACTGCAGCGGCGGGACGGAGGGAAGCGCCGGGAGCCTGGAAGAGCCCATTCCCTTTCAGTGCAGGGAGGAAGGCGCTGCAGGCAGGCACTGGCACAGAGGAAGCGGGGAAGGGGCGCAGGCGGGGAAAGCAGAGAGCGGCAGCAGCAGCCACCCACTACGGCAGAGGCAGCGGGAGCTGCCTGGGTGATCTGCGCAAACATGGTCTCTGCTCACACATCCCATTCGTCCTCCTCCAGCGAGTGGATCGCTTGCCTGGATAAAAGGTACCTGCACCTTCATTGATGCGGAGGGAGGGGCCGGCCGACTGGCAGCATGTGCTGGACAGAGAGAGCCCTGCATTCTCCTCCCCGCCCCCAGGCGCCCTCCCCATGCCCGTGATGAATAAATGCAAGAAAGGCAAATGCATTTTGATGCTTTTGGGTCAATGTGATCCAAAATCCCCCCGGGGGGGGGGGGAAGAGCACTGATGGGGCTTGGTTTGTGAGTGGATGAGATGAGGCGGGTGTCTCATGCCGGGAGCGGAGCTGCTCATCAGCATAATCGCAGCCCCCAGGGCCATATATTTCCATAGGGTTCTCGTGCCCGGGAAATGATATTGCACGTGCTGGAGTTGCGGAGTCCTCCTCATCCCCTTCCTCTCCCTCTGTCTGGGGATGCAGCTGCGAGGCCTGCAGGCACTCGTCGCGGGGAAGAAGGGGGGATCAATAAGCCGTCTGCACAACTAACCACCCAGGAAGCGAAAGAGATGGGCCCTGATAGAGAACTATGCGCGCTCTGTGTGTGTGTGTGTGTGTGTGTGTGAGAGAGAGAGAGAGATAAGGGGGGGGGGGAATTGTTACCAGGATGGTTTTAATCCAGCACTAGACAATATGGGAAATGATCTGAGATGCCTTTTCCGCCAAATGTTCCGCCAGATGTTATTACATCAGCATTGATGCGAACATTTCCAGAGTGATCGCTCAATTATAGGAGGGACATAGAAAAAGAATAAAAGATGACAAGATGCTTCTTGGGACACCAATATGGCAGCAGTAATGCAACATTTTATTCCATGTCCTTAATCTGTTGTGTTTCTGCTGTGTATCAGCCTTCCTGCACAATGAGGTCAGAAATGCATGGACTTATTACTGGGGGAGAGAAAGCATGCGTTAACAGAAGCCAAGTTTGGCCTTTTAGTCCCTTAATTCTGTATTCCTTGAATCCTTTGATCAGTGTATATGAGATCCACCATCTAGCCTTTAGTATCGTCCAGTTATAATGCTGTGACCTCGTTGATTTGCACAGATGCGGTGGCCATTTCATGCTCCAGTGGCCGGGGGTTGCTCCATGTGGCAAGTGATGTTTATGTGCAGCAGCTTGCCACTTGGCAGCATTGTTCACCGCTATGCATTTCACCACATGAACACAATCCACAATAATGTGATTGGTATAATATGGGGTTCTCAACTGGTGGTACGTGTACCACTGGTGATACACCAGACTGTTGGATGTATGGCAGCAAGACCATAACAGGAACTTCTAATGATGGCAGGAAGCTTCGCCTAGCACACAGAGCTCCAGCGCACAGTTTTCATGCACCTGAAAAAGCCCTCCTTCCTGCCCTGAGCCTCTTACCACTGTTGGAAGCACATATCATGGTCTCAGAACCTGGAAGTAACTAGTGATGATGTTGTCATCAGTTATTTCTGGTGGAACTTCTGTGGAGAGTGGTAGAGTAAGTGGTATGTCAGGGGAGCGGTGTGCTGGTATAGTGAAATGAGCAGATATGGGTAGCTGAGAAACTGTACATGATGGGCTTGCCTTGAAGAACTACTTCCATGCATTTTTGAGTTCAGGCAGATGTTCAGGGCCACTGGTTTTGTGAATCAGGCTAATAAGAGGCTGTATATTTTTCTCCCTTTTTCTGGTGATTTAAGTTCTTGTTTTAAAAATCCCTTGAATTTACTCAACATCTCCTCTTGTTTTCACATGAATGTTTCTTATGGGTTGGTTTTTCATAGAGAAAGAGATGTGTATGATTTAATGTTATTATTATTATATGCCAGAATGCCAATATGCCAGAATGTACTTTCCTTAACACACGTAACTGATCTTATTAATGGCCAGGGATGGCATCAGGAGTTGGTCAGGTCAGGACCTGCTTCCCATAAGGCCTGCCTAGCTGGGGCCTGAACACTTAGCAGTGGTGGCAATGTGTAATGGAACTGTGCAAGATCCGTAGAGGAGATGTGGTGTCAGCAGTGACCCTTGCTCTGGCAGGCAAGCATAGGGTTAACCCCAGGGCTCTAACTAGCAGTGGGTCTGCTGCACAGCTGCAGCCACTAGAGGCAACCAGGTCATTAAGGGGTAAAAGCAGCACCTGAAGAAGGAAGAGTTTGGTTGGTGTAGAAGGAAGCTTCTCTCCCTAGAGGGAGGGAGGCCATTGTTGGGGAATGAAGGGGAACTAATTAGCTTAAAGTGGGCATAGGTTCTTTAGGTGAAATTTTGACTAGGAATTTGGCAAAACACATTGGTAGCACTGTTAGGGGCAGATAAAGGGCAGGGCATTGCCCAGGACCTCCTGCAACCTAATGCCGGCTCTGTGGATGGGAAATTATTTCAATAGGTGATATCAGTGTATATATTTGATTTCTTTACCTACTTTTATTTCTGAGATGGGGAGCCCAATCCTGAGCTGCCTGGGGTGCGGAGCTGAGGTGGCACCAAAAATGGCTGCCGCCGCATCCTGAGTGCTTTGAGCAGCCACAGGTGGGACCTCTGGGGAAGGGGACTTTTCTCCCCTTCCCCCAGGTAAACACAGTAGCCCCACGATGAGGCTACTCAATTCACCGCCAACAAAAAGGTTGGCAGTGAATCAAGTGCCTCCTTGTCAGGCTGTGAACACAACATGGAGACTTTGGATCTGGTGGAGCGTCACTCCAGCCGTCCCGCCTATCCCCGCTCTCTCCCTGCCTCCTGCTTCCCTGGAATGCCTCATCCTCGCCCTCTGCCCGCCTTCCCCCACCCCAGAACGCCTCCTCCCTGCCTCCCCCATGCCCCTACTTACCTCTCTGCTGCTCGGCGGTCTGCACGACCATTGAGTGGCAGAGGTCGGGTGCCTGCCCGACAGTAGCCTGACGCCGGCCAGCACTAAGCTACCACCAGCACTCGCCCAGTGTTAGGGCCCACAAACGTGCTTAATGTCACCTTTGCAACAGTCCATGCTGCCGCTGAGTCAGTGCTCCGAGCCCAGGATTGGGCTCTCAGTGTGCTTGCTGTTGGGATTGCAAATATCAGCAAGAAGGAGGGGAAAAAAATGACAGGGTCAGGTAATGGTCTAAAGACATGGGATGCAACAACCAAGTTTGGCCTTCCTGAAATCTAAGAACATGTTTCACTGTACATGCCCTTAACTTCCAATGATTGAGAACTCTAGTGTTTAATGGCCACTGTCCCCCAAAATTCCTACTACGTTAACCTCATTGAAAAATTCTTTCCTATTGGTTAGAATCAAGTCAAGGATGGCCTGCGCTGGCCTCCCCTCAGGCGCCTCTCTCATTCTGGCCACCGCAAAGTGCCTATGGGAGGAGACCGGAATTGGCCCAGAATTGGATCTGGCCCTTAAGCCCAAGCTTTTGCTTTTTTCCATTGAAATTCATGGAATTAATTTTAAATTACTAAATTTTTGCTGTATTGTGCCTATTTACTGTTTTCAAAATACAATAGACGCCCATGTGACCTTTTTCTTCAACAGTTGAACATATTGATTGTGATGTCAGGAAGGTACTATGGAATCAGGTGTGTTGTATTTTTTGGTGACATTTACCAAATTCTTTTTGCCATAGGATTGTTCCCACTGAACAGCAGGCTACCAGATTGGTATACTGAGTTACCATCTGGAAGCCTCTGATGAATTACCTTGAACACTAAGCAAGCAGTTATCTAGAAAAAACAAAATAATTACCTCTTTGTGCAACAATTAAGATGCACAGCTGAATATGTACACCAGTCCTGGATGTGTATTTGAATCTCTGCATACCTGGATATTTTGCATGGTGCCCAGGCCTTGTGATCATTCATGAATTGCTATGCACATGCAACAAGTGTGAAGCAGAAGTTTCAACCTCCGTTTAGAGTTCTAGTTTTATGTGAAGAATTAACCTGTACAAGAAATCCCATTTTATACAAAGATATGCTCATTATGCTGGTATTCCTTGGCATCTTTTTAGATTGTGAGCCCTTTTGGGACAGGGAGCCATTTAGTTATTTGATTTTTCTCTGTAAACCGCTTTGTGAACTTTTAGTTGAAAAGTGGTATATAAATACTGTTATTAATAATAATAATTAATAATTAGGTAATGAACTTTTCTTTGATACCTAAAATTATTTATCTTCTTCTTCTTCCTTAGCAAAGAAGATAAATGATTTAGGTATCAAGGAAAAGTTCACACCTAAATTTATTTATGATAATAATTTTTATTTATACCTAAAATTATATGAGAGTTCATTTTGACAGCTGGCTGGCATGACTCTTTCCTTAATCCTTCCTGTCTGTTTAGAATCCTTCAGCTCTAGTTTTTTGGCAGTTGTTGCATGCAGATAAAAATGATAGTCACGATAAAGGATTACCAAGGGAAGTTTCCCTCCCAGGGAAATCACAACTGGAGAGGAGTCTCATTCTGGATCAGGGTCATGGTGATGGCCACTAGTGTGAGTGGCTATAAAAGGGAATTGAAGAAATTCATGGAGGACAGATCTGTCAATGGCTACTAGCCATGGTGACAATGTGCTACCTCTGGGTTCAGCAGCAATATGTCATTGGTACCAGCTGCAGGGGAGCAATGGCAGGAGAGAAGTATGCCCTCTCTCCTGCTTGTGGGCTTTCTAGTGGTGGTGGGTCACTGTAGGAAACAAGATATTGGACCTGATGACCCTTTGGCCTGATGCAACAGGGCTTTTCTTATGTTTCTTTCCATTAGAGAGAGAAAGGGTTGGTCTCTTCTCCCCCCCCTTGTGGTTCTGAACCCGATTTCTCTCCACTTGACTGATTTTTAACAACAACAACAAAACAAGCATGCAAGGGCTAAACTATCTGTTTAATGTGTAGTTTAACCCTAAGACCTCATACCTGAGACACAAAATACAAATACCATATGCACATACCGCAGGAAACTATTTGATGTTTACATCGAAAGAAGACAAAAAACACCTTCATGTTATTTCTGTGCTATTTTTTATTTTTGGAGGGGGGGACCATCTTCAAAGGTATTATAGAAGATTTACAGCCCAGTCCTAACCAACTTGCTGGTATTGTTGTATAAATAAGTAAAATATTTTTCACTGAACTTGGTTTTATTCCTGTTTTATAGGAATATAAGTAACCTTCTGTATTTTTCATAACCACCCCACTCAAAACACAACAGCTTTAAAACCTTGAATCATCTGATGGAGGTTGGAGAACAATCTTGAACTGGATAGAGTATTGAAAAGGGACAGAACAAAGCATCATCGTAAGTCTTATTCTTTAAGAACCGCAAGGGAGAGATCTCAGAGAAGCAAGAAATATACCAGATCATGATATCGGATATTCCGCTCATGATTCTGGACATGATTTCTTTTATCATAGTCTTTCTGGTCAGAAGAGAATCTCTTTGCTCATTGTATAAATGGGGCATTCCATTACTCATAAGAATCTATATGAGTCATAAAAGAGAGTGCCCCGTACACACAAAGCATCAAGCCTACCAGTGTCTGTGCCAGGTTGCTGAGGGCCCTGGGACACATCACTGCACCCCTGCCCACTGATACTGCATTGGGTGCAGCCGTGGCCACTCATTTTGAGAACAGAGGGATCAACCTGGCCAACCTGTCACCCTCAGTTGACAATGAGCCTTCAGTTAGTTGGCCCTATTGCATCAACTCCTGATATCTACACTTAAATGTGGCTGGACTGCAGCTTTTCTGTACTGGACTCCTTTCTATACTGTAACTTTGCATTCCTTTAACCTAGAACTTATCAGTTCAAATCCTAGGTGAAAAAAGTTAGTGAACAGTATTTGTTGGCGACAAACTAAGTCTTTCAGATTTTTGAAAGCAGTCGCCCCTGTGAGTTCCTTAATAGGTTTCCTTTTGGTGCAGATGTTGCTTTAATTATGTGCAAGTTCAGTAGTCTACAATTCTGTGCATGAGGCATATATGAATTCTTGGGCTTTCCATGTAATTGATTGAAGAACCTGCAGCGCCTTCTCTGACTGATGAACTTGACTGCTGGAGTCGATCACAGAACAAACCATGTAATATTGCTGGCCTGCTGTGTTGAGATGATCTTCTCATGAATTATTTAAATCTGAAGGGTTGTTCTGAGGACAGCCAACCAAGTTTTTTATACACCTTTGCTACTGTGATCTGGTGTGATTTTCCTTTACTGGTTGTCCTTTATTAATCTGATGTTTCAGTTATCTTTAAAATGAATCAGAAATAAAGCAACGCTTGTATGCATGTAAAATGCATATGATGTAATATTCAGGGAAAGCCTCTTAATAGTTTCCAGTGGAATTTTGGAAAATGCAACCATCTCTTGAGTCACAATCCTCAGCGTGATCCAGACACTCCATCTCATTCCATTATTGAAAGTACAGTATGGGCAGCTGTCTAGTGAAATACTGTATGTTCAGATTACTGGCCACTATCCAACATAAAGTTAGGTGTGCTTAAACCTATTAAGTTCTGTGAGTTTAAGTATGGCTAATGCTCTGCTGGATTATGGCCAACGTGTACGTTTTGCCAGATAACAGGCATGAGAAAAAGACAGCACCTCCTAAGTAAACTTTCTAGTTTAGAATCTCTAACCACAACCCAAGACACAGTTGTGGCTATTTTAACAACACAATTCTAATTTGTGCTGGTATAGGAAGGCCAGCAGGCCTGTCCCCTATCCAGTGCAAGTTTTGGGCTGCAAGTGGCTCAGCCCAGGGCAAGGGAAAATGCTTCCCCTTACCCCAGGGAGAGCAGCCAACAGCCTCAATGAGTGTACTCAATCTGCACTACCTAAAAAGGTGGTGCAGATTTGAGCAGAATCGAGCAGCCTGGAGCTGCTCTGTGCTGTCCGGGACTATGGTCAGTATCTGGCATAACTGCAGGGTCCTGGCCCCACACCCTGCTTTCCCACTGCCTGTCCATGGGCCCAGCTTCTAGCCATGGTGAACCCTGGTGCCACCCTTACATACAAGGCTTCCACAACAGACAGATCATTGCTGGAAGGTTCCCTGGAGGTAGGAAGTCTGAGAAATTCTGAACTAAACTTGATGGGAAAGGGAGGGAAATAAGGCGCATCAGGAAGAATTGAATTTGGCTCAGATCCTACCTAGCTCATACTACAGCCATGTCAGTATCAGCAAGACTACCGTAGAAAGTCAACTTTTATGGCACAGTAACATTTCAGCCTTTTATGATAATGGTATCAATGTACCTATGAATGGACTGTTTAGAATGTGTGCATAAATATTATTTGTGGCTCATCCAAATTATCCTATTGTGCATTTGAAGGGCAGGTGAATCACAGCAACATGAGTGGTACATTAAATCAATCTTTAAAATGTGTTGCAAAACATCAGTTCCAGTTTGTGTGATATCATACGGTGGGCAGAAATATTAAATGCCTTTGCGAATAAGATTACTGTTCTAGTTCAGCAAATCTGGGCAGTCTGATTTGGGCATTATGCAAACTGAGGGGCAGAGGAGCAGAAGGTGTTAAGCATCACTCCTGCATTTCCATTCCAAATGGCCCCCTCTCAAGGCATTTTTCTGGCACACTGTTGCATGTAAATACTGGTTATGTATTATCACAATTCAACTCCACCTCAGCCATAAAACATCCTTAGGGCACTTTACAAGGCTATGTAGGTGAATAATCAAAATCCAAATCAAAACTAAAGGAAGTCATCCAACTGCTGAATCCTATACATGTTTACTCAGAAGTGAATTCAATGGGAACTACTCCAGATAAGCATTTATAGAATTGCAACCCAGGTCTAGTAACCTTGTATACAGGAAGTCAAGTCCCATTCACTTTAATAGAGCTAGCTTCCTTCCTTCAAGAGTGAGTGTGTGTGTGTGTGTGTGTGTGTGCGCGTGTGTGTGTGTGTGTGAGAGAGAGAGAGAGAGAGAGAGAGAGAGAGAGAGAGAGAGGATTGCACTATAATTTAACCTTGAATTTATAGGCAGGAATATCCTTTATAATTTGTTCTTGTGCGTGTCAATTTCTTATTATACACTTTGCTGTCTTCAGTGTGGTGCAGACACTTTCTCTGACTCTGATATACCCTTCACCCCTTCACAAATGAAAATAAGGACAGATGATTGCAACACCCTTGTTCTTATACAAAAGAGTCCTTTGCAAGCTGTACTCTGCATCGGTATATATTGTTGAGGGTCTTCTTGGCTGTTCATTTATCCTGCAATCGTCTGTCTTCCACTGTTTAAAAGCCAAGGGCAATTATTCTTTTGCTTAGATGTAGTAGCATAGCTGGGGGGGGCTATCATACTTAAATTGTAAATCCCACTGTTACTTACTTCTGAGTATACATACAGTCAGTGATTTTCCAGGAGGAGGAACTAGAAAACAGACACTGCCCCTGGTCAACAGTGACAGTTGGATATATGTGCCAATACTATTGTAAATAAAACCAAAACAAACAAAACACCACTATTAAGTAGTGCAAACTTTCTCTACCCATATCCAGAACATAAATATTTGTTCTTCTTCATACACTGTGCTTTGGAATTTAAGATTTAGGATTGGGGCCATGAGAAAGAGTGGGTTTGGCTTCAGGTTTTGAAAGTCTGAGGTTTGTATCAAGAGGCTTACCTCAGCCATCTGAAAGACTGGGCTACTTTGTGACCTTTCACTTTACAATTACTTTGTTTCTGAAATTAATGTCTAGGAAGCATAAGGCAAGGTACACAAGGTAGCACAAATGTTCCTGTTGCTACTTCCCCTCAGCCAAGGTCTCTTGGAGAGCCAAAGCAGAGCTGTTGTAGGTAAGCAAGCAGATTCTTATTGGTCTAAAGCAGGGGTGTCCAAAGTTTTTGGCAGGAGGGCCACATCATCTCTCTGACACTGTGTCGGGGGCCGGGGGGGGGAAGAATTAATTTATATTTCAAATTTGAATAAATTTACATAAGTTTACATAAATGAATATATTAAAGATGAACTTATATGAATGAATGAAGGTCTTTCAATAGCTCAATGCCTATAAAAGGCCTTGCACAAAGCAAGGCTGGCCTTTCCTTTGCTGCCGCTGCTGCATCACAGATGTGAAAGAGCAAGCAGTGGAGGGAGCTCTCATCTCACAGCTCACACAGTCAAACAGTTGCCCTCACGCTGAGAGAAGTTGCGTTGGGCCAGTGTGGGCTTCAACAAATCTCCGGAGGGCCAGAGACTCATTGGAGACTGGGGGCTCCCTGAGGGCCGCATTGGGAGGCCTTGAGGGCTGCAAGTGGCCCCCGGGCCGGGGTTTGGCCACCCCTGGTCTAAAGGCATACCAAAGATTTATCATCATAGCTCAGTTCACAGGCACTTCCCAGTGACTTTGGAAGCTCCCTCCCTCCCATGAGGCAAAAATGAGAGCTGTCCATAAAGTACAACTGAGAAATCTAGTATTTTAACATAGCTGTGATTATATAGTAGCCCCCCCCCCCCAGCTAGCCACAAACTAAGGCTCATTTAATCCAGATCTTATTACATTTTTCAGTCTTTAAAAAGAAACCCATTTTGACCATTTTAAAATCACCGTTGTAATGCCAGTAGAGCCCATTTTGCCCATATTACAAGTCAATGAACCTGTAGTTAAGATATAGTGATTTACAACTTACCTAAAATGTGATACATTGTTAATTGTGGGTTAGAGGCGTTAAATTTAGATTTAAATTTCCAGTCAAAAGTCATCTCTGCAGAGAATACCCTCACACTCCTTGTGAGACCAAATCTAGTTGCGTGCCAGAAGCCTGAGCCTCACTGACCTGGATGCAAGCATATCACACTTTTAAAAATTTAAATTTTTTTTAAAATAATATTTTAAAACATGAAATACCATAGATACTTGCCTATAGGGCAAAAAAAATTGCCAATAAATCAAGCTTACATCATCACCTCACCTTATCTCCAAGGGCAGTCAGGGTTTTTCAACTAACTTCTGCAAGCAAAGCAGAGGGCTGTTAATCTCCAAGGCAACTCCTCCAGGGCAAAGCTCCAGCCAAAGTTAACCTTTTATTCTCCTGCTAAAGGCTTCCTTTTAAATCAAGCAAACCTAGTTCTCTTTTGCAAATGCTGCAGCAGCCTCTGTAAATGCTTTGCAGAGGTCTGTTTTTTTAAACACCAGGATATAATCTTTATTTCCATTTGAAACAAAGTTGTAAGCTACAATTCAGTGCACCCATTACTTTAGAATAACACCCATGGAAAGCAATGGGTCTACTTTTGAGTAAATAGGGTTGCAACTATGTTCAGCTGCTCTTGTTCACAGTAATTCCTTGTTGCTTGCCTCTCTGCTGTGAATTGAATTGCGTACTCCAAATTATGTATTATAAGTTTGTTATAAGTTTGTAAGTTATGTATTACAAGTTTGTAGAGCATCTGCCTTAACACACCAGTCACCTTAAAGAAGAATTTGATTAGTGGTTCTCCTGCAGTGGTTCCCAACCTTTTTTTACTTGCATACCCCTTGGCAGCCCATTTTCATAAACTGAACCCCTCAAGCATTAGCAAAACGTTTGTAGTTAATATGAATAATATTAGCCCTCATCTCCTCTATATGAAAACCCATACTTCATGTATTCATCACTGTATTTTATCTTTTTAACTGTCTGAAGAACTGAAGACTATGCCTTTGTACTCTTTTGCACCAGAAGTGTCCTGAGAAATTCTCAGTGATTCTTTACTTTCCGTATTATGTTTCAGTTTTTTACTGTGCTGGTTTTAATCACTGATTCATACATGAATCAATGACCAAAAACTAGCTATTGGTGGGGCTTTCGCAGCCAACTAGCTACCTCCCTTCCTGCCTTGCTGGCCCTGCAAGGCATTCTGGAGCACTATCTGTCTTTTTCTGCCATTATTTAATTCTTTTTCAAGTATCCCCAAAGGTCCTGTTGATAACTTGTAGTTTGACCACAAATCCATTTTCTTCTGAGATTTTCAGTCAGAAAGTGTAAAAAAGTGGTTTGTGGTGATTCCACAAAATAGTAATCATCAGATTTTTTTTTTTCCTGATGAAGTGGTCACTGAGCCACAAAAGGTAGAGCTACAAAATATCTGTTAAGTCTTCGTCACAGCTCTGTTTTCACGAGAATGGTCTACCATGGCTTCCCCTCTGGAAATTGCTTTTGTCTGCAAATTCTGGATTTTTGCATGTGTTCACTTTTGAGATTGTACAAGAGATTCTAAACATTCAAGAACAGAACCAGTCATACTTTCTTTGGCATATAGTACTGATATTTCAAACTGTAAACCTTAATCCTGAAATTATTTATATTCACTCCACATGTCTCCTGATGCTGCCAAATCGCTTCCCAAGTTGTAACCCTAACGAACTTTCCAGCACTAACGCAGTTGCAATGCAGCCCCTAGGTAAGGAAACATTCTCTTACCTTGAGGAGGCTCTGTGATTGCCCCCTCATGGACAAGATGCAGGACGGGCTCCATCAGCACGGCTGCATTGGCCTTGGAATGTTAGTTAGGATTGGGCTGTGAGCGGGCTCCTTTTACTCTAGGACACGGGTGTCCAATGTTTTTGGCAGGAGGGCCACATCATCTCTCTGACACTGTGTCGGGGCCGGGGGGGGGGGAAGAATTAATTTACATTTTAAATTTGAATACATTTACATAAGTTTACATAAATTAATATACTAGAGGTGGAACTTATATGAATGAATGAAGGTCTTGCAATAGCACAAGGCCTATAAAAGGTCTTGCACAAAGCAAGGCTGGCCTTTCCTTTGCTGCCGCTACTGCATCACAGACATGAAACAGCAAGCAGTGGAGGAAGCTCTCATCCCACAGCTCATGCAAGAGGTCAAACAGTTGCCCTCACGCTGAGAGCAGTCGCATCAGGCCAGTGCGGGCTCCAACAAATCTCTGGAGGGCCAGAGGCTTATTGGAGATTGGGGTCTCCCTGAGGGCCGCATTGAGAGGCCTCGAGGGCCGCATGCGGCCCCAGGGCCAGGGTTTGGGCACCCCTGCTCTAGGAGAAGTCTATTAACAAACCCTATGCAGACTGGATGGGTCACTCTTTTTCAGCTTCAGCCATTTTATCTTTAATATGGGGCTAATAATACTACCATACCTTATGGAGTTGTTCCCGCAGGTCTCCCCTTTCCAGCAAATAACTGCTTGGGAAGGCCATATGGATTAGAACTTTTGAATAGGAAGAAAGGGTTGGCCTCCCTCCCCCCAACCCATCCAAATTGGGTGTGAGTTGTAGCTGTTTTTATGAGATAAAATTATAATAAGAATTCTAAGGATGGAGTTCCAATGAAATGAGTAGTTTGGCCCTGATCACACTCAACAGCACAGAGGCCTACTGTGGTTATTAGAGGTATATTTATTAAAGATGGGCAGCCCAATCCTGAGCTGCCCGGCGCACAGGGCTGCAGTGGCACCAGAAATGACTGCCGCGTCATCTGGTGTGCTCCGGGCAATCGCTGGAGGCTCCTTGGGAGAAGGGGACTTTTGTCCCCTTCCCCCGGGTAAAGCAAGTAGCCCCACAGTGGGGCTGCTCGATTCACCAGCAACCCAAAGGCTGGCAGTGAATCAAGAACCTCTGCATTGGGCAGTGAGCCCGTTGGGCAGTGAGCCCAACATGGAGGCTCTGGATTCGGTGGAGCTTTGCTTCACTGGTCCCGCCTCCCTCCCTCCCTGCTCCCTCCCCTGAATGCCTCCTCCCCACCTCCTCCTTCCCCCCGGAACACCTCCTCCCCGCCTCCCCCCATGCCCCCACTTACCTCTCCACTGCTTCGCAGTCCATGCAACTGCTGAGTGGTGGAGCTCCGGTGGCTGCCCAGTGGTAGCCCAGTGCTAGCCAGCCTGACACTGACACTTATGGCATTTTTGTGACAGTGCACATCAGCAGTAAGCTGGCGTGCACTGTTCAGGATTGGGCCCTCAGTCCAGACAAAATAAAGCATTAAAACCCCATTGATTTCACTAAATAAATGGGACTCAGAAGTGCTTAACTTGAGCTGCTTGACTATTTTTCAACAAACATTTGTACACTACAATATTAAAATTACAAAAGAGCAGCAGGTTCTGCCCTCCCTTTTGTGATTTTCAGTTTAGCTGTTGCTTTAAGATGGTTAATAAAGGATGGACGCAAACCTGATGCGCCCTTGGGTCAATGCAGGTCCCTTGCGCTGGCCCAGCAATGTTGCAAAGGTGCCATCAAGCACTTCTGTGCCACCCTGGGGGGGAAGATAGACCAGCACACAGATGTGCGCTGACCTTCCCGCGCCGATGCAATCTCTGGGCCAGGTAAGAATGCGCTGGCCAAGCTCAGCTGGTGCAGAGGTCTGGGGAGTGTGTGGGGAGACCAGGGAGGAGGTGGGAGGGAGGTGTTTTGGGGCAGGGAGAGGTCAGGCAATGGGCGTTCTCAGGGGCAGGCAGGCAGGGAGTGGGAGGCGGGGCCAAAATCCCGCAGTTTTTCCTGATCCTAACCCCGTTCCTGGGTAGTCTGGGGCAGTCCTGGTCTGCTCAGATTTGTGCCACCTCTTAAGGTGGTGCAGATCTGAGTAGTCCCATTGGGATTGCTGCTTCTGTACCGAGGGCAAGGAGATGCATTTCCCCTTGCCCCAGGCTGAGCAGCTTTCAGCCCCAATCCTGCCCTGGACGCAGCACAGGTCTGCTGGCCTGCCTGCTCAAGGGCAGGTTAGGATTGGGCTGGATGGGACATTATTTAACTAAACTTAGGTCCAAATCCCAACCAACTTTCCAGCGCTGGTATAGCTGTGCCAGTGGGACGTGTGCTGAACCCTGCAGTTGGGTTGCAGTCACGGAGGCCTCTTTAAAGTAAGGGAAAGTTTGTTCCTTTACCTCGGAGCTGCATTGCCCTTATGTTGGTGCTAGAAAGTGGGTTAGGATTGTACCCTTACTAGATTTGTGGATTTCATTAAGGGCCCAGTCCCTTTCCCCCATCATGTTTGCATTAGCACACTTCTACCTGCTGTACTGACCATGACTTGCAGCCCAATCCTGAGCTGCCCAGGGCACCCAGGCTCGGCGGCACCAAGAAGGGTTGCCGCCGGATCCTGCACCTCCCGGGCTACTGCGGGAAGCTACTTTTGTCCCCTTCTCCCAGGTAAGGTAAGCAACCCCACAATGGGGCTACTCACTTTACTGCCGACCAAAAGGTCGGTGGTAAGGTAAAGGCACTCATGTAGGGCGCACAGCCTTCTACTGTTGAGTTCAGCAAGGTAAGCAAGGAAACAGATTCCTGTTCTGGCAAGTGTCCACTGTCCGCCGTTATGCAGACCCAGCTGCTTGTGACAGTGACCAGGCCACAAGTGCTGGCACTATTGCATTTGCAACAGATGAAAAGGGGTTTATGCTGCCCAAATGCTTATTCTGGCAACATAAAGGCACCATAGGATTGGGCCATAAAACTTTTCTTCCTAACTTTGTGCTTTTCCAAGTTGAAGGTTTTGTTTTTTCTAAAATCAGAAGGAGCATTCAGACATATGGCTTCCCAACTACAATGCGAAGTCGTACAGCCAAGGAAGTATTGTACTATGAGCTGTTGAATTAGCTCACCATCATGCACTGAAATGAGTGAATCCTCCAAGTGCCAACATAATTTAAGTTGGAATCCAGCAGTAAAGCTTTTGATTCCTATTCTTTTATACCTGTAGCTCCTAGTCTTCTTAAAGGTATTATGACAGGAAAATGAATATTTATTATTCTGTCATTGCGGAGCTTAAATAATAAAAAAAAACCTGGCAGACAAAAGTCTTTCTTAAAAGATTGGAGCAAGAAAGAAATGACTTTGGGTGAAGTACAATCATCTCTATTAAAAAAGAGGGTATTTTACAGGTCGGAAACAGAATTATAAAACAACAAAAAATGTTTACTCTGCCTGTGTTAATAGTAAGCACAGAATATTTCAGTCTAATCCTTATTTATCTGAGGGCCCAATCTTATCCAACTCTCCAGCACTTATGGAGCTGTGCCAATGGAACATGCACTGCATCCTGCAGCAGGGAGGCCTCAAGCAAATTTTCCCTTATCTTGGGGATGCATTGTGATGGTATCAGTGTGGGAAAGTGGGAGAGGATTAGGCCCTGAGACACTTAGGGCGCAATCCTAACCAATCTTCCAGCACTGGCATAGCTGTGCCAGTGGGGCATGTGCTGCATCCAGCAGTTGGGGGGCAGTCATAGAGACCTCCTCAAGATAGGGCAATGTTAGTTCCCTTACCTCGGAGTTGCATTCCTCTTATGTCAGTGCTGGAAAGTGGGTTAGGATTGTGGCCTTAAGCTGTTAGACAACTTTTTCACTCCCTCACACAGAGGCAGTCTTGGGATTTTCCCCATCCGGGGTCAACTCTGTTTTTGCCACCACCCCACCCTTGTCCTGAAGTAATTGTGGTGACATCACCGCAATTACTTCCACATGGCTGCGTCCTCCAATTCTCCTCTGAATCAAAGGGGTAAGAAAGGAGGTAGCCTAGGCTCCGATGGAGCCTTTTGGTGCTGATGGAAGCAGCGCCCAGGATACGTGCACCACCCCCTCCTGGAACCACCCCCTGCACCATCCCCTCCTGGAAGCTCACCTCTGTCATGGGTGTTGCTTCCAGTAGTGTCAAAATGCTCCGATTGAGCCTTTTCATGCCACTTAGAAGCAGCACAAAAAATCTCCATTGAAGCCAGAAGTGGCATGTACCCCCTCTGAAATTGGAGGAGGCGTGTGCCACATTCCACTGCTCTAAGGGCTGCCCCCTTCCCTTTTCTTTAAAGGGGAGGAGAGGGGGCAGCCCTCAGACATGACCCAAAATGGCTGCAGGAGCACAGCCAATCTCGGTGTGGTTCCCTGCTGATCAGAGGAACTGATCACTCTGATTCACTCTGTATTGCTATAGTGAAGGACAACAAAATAACAGCTAAATAGGGTGACAGAGGGTGAGAATATATTCTATGAATATTGTGCTAGAGCTTTGCATTTAAAAAAAAAATAGGTTCACCTAGTCAGGCAAAGTGAAACAGCACATGTCAATTTTTTACATGACCATTTCAATGATTGGGTGCCTGCCAGAATTTGCTAGCCTGCTTTCATGTTTCTGTGGCCAGTGGATTGATCTCTCTCATCATGTCTCAGCTTGCTTCCATGGTTAGCTAGCAAGCTGGCATGATAAGAGAGACTGATCAGCAAAATGGTAGAGCCATGATATGTGCAAAATGCCTGTGTGGTCATAGAATTTGTCACACAGAAGACAGATACGATCATTTAGGTCTTTTGTGGACTTTTTAATGTTTTGAGAGACAACAATGCTCATGCCATTCTTTAGCTACAGGAGCGATAACCTTCTCTTCTAGCTTTATCTTTACGCAAGAAACTCAGCACTCAGATAATTGCTTGTGGTTGCTGGTTAATGTGATTCTCTTCCTGCTGTAGTACTATGTTAGGAGCCTCTCTCAACACTGCCACGCTACTGATTGATGAGACAATGTCATTCTTCTACCTCTAGATGATGTCAGATAGAGAATGTTCACTCTTTCATTCTTTGAGCTCTGCAAGTGTTATGGTTCTGTGAACTTAACATGCAAGGGAGTGGCAACAGGATACAGATATCTTGTCTTTAGTACTTCTTGAGGCATCTGATGGCCACCGTGAGATACAGGAAGCTGGACTGGATGGGCCCTTGACCTTATCCTGATCTTTTGCAGTCTAGACCACTGTTTTCAGAACAGAGTATCCTGCACTTTCTCCCTCACTGCAGTCTCTTTTTGAAGTGAAATTAAAATTATACACCCCAGTGCACCTTTACTGTGGACTGGGAGTCATTCTTTTAACAGATAGTGAAGGAAAATTGCAAACCCTCTATGGCCCAAACAGGTGCTTCAGTTGATCCATGGTAAGTTCAACCCTGTTCAACAATTTCATTACTGGCTTACCCAGTTTTCCTGATACTTATGACATAGTTAACATTTCTGACTTAATTAATATGTCTGCTTTTCATAAGTAGAAGTGTACTAGGGCAACATGGCTGGAGGGATAGTAACTGAAGATGCCTGTTTCCCATCTTTGGTGTTCTGCCTTGGAGCACGTCGCTCTGGGATATACCTGATATCCATCTAATAAGAACACCTAGAAAGATGTTTTCAGTGGCTCCTGAAAGCTTGAAGACTGTTGCCATCTGACATATCTTTAGTCCTTCCCTGAAGTGTTGTAAGATACTGATTCCTAAACCCAATAACCCAAGAATAGTTGGACTGAAGCTTCTAGTTGCATTGAAACTTCTGGCCAATATAAGTGTTTGCAACTGGTGGGGTAATGTTTAAGATTTTGATTTGACTTTGACTATGTGGGGTTTTATTTTGGCATTTATTCAGCTACTTGTTTGGTTCTAAATGTATATTACACTTCCAGTAGCCTCCGGGATAAGATGACCTAAATTGTTAAAGAAATACATTCTTTGATAATTGTCTCATTTCTGATGTTGCAGGCCCTTGGAGCGTTCCAGTGAAGATATAGACATTATTTTCACCCGACTGAAGGAAGTAAAAGCTTTTGAGAAATTTCATCCCAACCTTCTCCAGCAAATATGTCTCTGTGGCTATTACGAACACCTGGAAAAGGGAATTACATGTAAGATGTTCCTTATGGAAAAGGGAATCTGTAAGAGTAAACCAGGGTTCAGGTGAAAGTCTTTCTTTGTGAAAGTTGGTAGCATGAATTGTTCTTCTGAAAATAGGTGCACTGTGCACATATGCTTTGAATTGGTCAGGGGAATATTGGCTACTCAGTATGTGCTCTACTTGCCACTTTTCTTATTATGAGGAAATCCTTCAATCTTATGTAAACATTGTTTTACAATAGCTAGAATAGTTCTCAGTCTCTTTGCCTAAATTTCTAATGACACTCAAGAAGGCAATCTAGTGAAATCTAGTCACCTTAGGTCTGAGAGATGAAATCTACTACAGCTAGCTGTCTCAACAAGTTAGGCCCCTTTAAACCAATCTCCTTTAATGATAGCTCAAGATTTTAGTGTCTGCTATATATCTGTTCCAGTTTATTTCTTTATTTTCATCTTGCTGAAAAGAAAATCTCATTTTATCCTCATGGTAACCCTTTTATTCTCACAACAACCCTGTGAGATCCAGTAGGCTGAGAGATAATGACTGGCCCCCAATCACCCGTGATCTTTAGGACTAAGCTTGTATTCAACAGAGGTCTTTCCAGTTGAAGCATAACAATGTATCCAGTATATCACCTCACAATTTAAAAGCAAAGAGAGAACAGGTTCTTTCAGATATGTCCAGCCTGCCCTGCCCACACTTTATCAGGGAGGTGAATAAGCATACCCTGTTCCCTGGAAGCTGGATAAGGACTTTCTGCCATATGACTCTGACTTACATCCAAACCCCCTTTTCCAACACTATCTCAAGCAGCTTGGGAGAAACTATGCAATTAGAAGAATGGGAACATTGTTCTATGGGAGGGAAGTGCAATATGCTTATCCTAACTGCATATGAATGGGGCTGGCTCCAACCCAGCTCTTTGTTTCGAAATATGCAAATTCTGTCTTCCCAAACTGTTGCTTATTACCTTGTCCATCAATCCAGCCCCCAGGGAAGGGACTGTGTTGTGGTTACAAAAGATAGATTAGATTTCCGGAGTTATTGCTCAGATCTCTGAAAGTTGCCTCATATTAGATTTGTACATGGAAGGCTTCTGTGACATTCTGTAGGAATCTGTAGGAACCCAAAGGTACATGGCTGGTTCATTCTCACCTTCGGATGACCCTGCTCAGCAGGCACTGCACTAAAGTGCTGGACTTCTCTTCCTCTGTGTGTTACCTGAAGGCAAAGTTTCTATGTGGATATTGAGACAAGGAACAAACCGGAGAGAGAAAACAGAAACAGGATTTATTTGCCTAACTGTGGCAAAAGTAAAATACAAAGTAAAAGTAAAATAAAAGTAAAATACAAAGTAAAAGAACAGAAGCGGCACCTTGTTCTACAGACAAGTCCTTTTCCTGAGCGGGTTGTTTAGCATGCCTGCAGTCAACTACGTGGATGCCTGACACACATCCAGTAAGCACCCCCAAACCCTTGTTATACAAAGTGTAGGATGCAACTCACTGAAGTAGATCATGTGACCTCCCCTAGGTGTTTGCCTTTAGGAGGCTGTCTAAACTCAGAGATAATGACAAGGCCAAGAAGAGACCACAGCCAAATATGATGAGTAAGAGTGACTCAGCACCTGTAGGGAAAAACATCCTCTAGAGCAGGGGTGTCCAAAGTTTTTGGCAGGAGGGCCACATCATCTCTCTGACACTGTGTCGGGGGCCGGGGGGGGGGAAGAATTAATTTACATTTAAAATTTGGATAAATTTACATAAGTTTACATAAATGAATATATTAAAGATGAACTTATATGAATGAATGAAGGTCTTGCAATAGCTCAAGACCTATAAAAGGTCTTGCACAAAGCAAGGCTGGCCTTTCCTTTGCTGCCTCTACTGCATCACAGATGTGAAACAGCAAGCAGTGGAGGAAGCCCTCATCCCCACAGCTCATGCGAGAGGTCAAACAGTTGTCTTCATGCTGAGAGCAGTTGCGTCGGGCCAGTCTGGGCTCCAACAAATCTCCAGAGGGCCAGAGGCTCATTGGAGACTGGGGGCCACATTAAGAAGCCTCGAGGGCCACATGTGGCCCCAAGACTGGGGTTTGGGCACCCCTGCTCTAGAGGAGTGAGTTGGAAAGGACTAGTTGTAACCCCTAAAGGATCTTGTAGGATCAAGGGAGTAGTGCAACTTGTCACTAGCTCTTCAACATCACAATAGTCTTCTGCAGTGGTGTAGCTAGCAGGGGCGGGGGGGCGGTCCGCCCTGGGGGGTGACACCACGAATGAGCCAACATCGCTAACATCACGAAGGTTAGGAGTAACCCCATCATGCCATATACCGTTAGATGCGGAATTTCCAGTGGAATGCAATGCAAAAAACCAGAGGGAAATTGCTCCTTTCCTTCAAAAGTTATGGCCAAAAAGCCGGAAACACAAAAATGCATGGAGCCCTATGGAAAGTGAAACCGAGCCATATTGCATGTTTACTCGTGAGTAGGTGGACTTGCCATAGTTCGTCAAAAAGGACAGGCTGAGAGGAATTCAACAACACCATAATGGTTCCTGTCCAATGAAAGCAGCCCCCAAAAAACACCCAAGAAGGAAGTCCCTCCTTCTAAGCTGAGGAATGTATTGAGCCCCATGGAAAGTGAAAGGAAGCCACATGGTCGCATTTACTCCGGAGTAGGCAAATGTGCTTTGGTTCCTGGTCAAGTTGAGCACAGGGGAGTGCAAGACTAGCTGCATAGTCCCCATCTGATGAAAGTGGAGCTCACAAATGCTCCAGAAGGCAGCCTCCCCCCCAAAGAATAAAACTTCAGCTGTAAGGTGAATTTTTACTTGTTTTTCAACTTTCATGACTATTGTTATCTCCGTCTCACCTACTTCACAGGGTTGTTGTGAGGACAAAATAAGAGGAGCAACCATGTGCACCACCCTGAGCTGCTTAGAGGAAGGATGGTATAAAAATGTGAATTAATAAATAAATAATATAATATAATATAATTAATTAATTAATTAATTACATCATATGGGGTGAAAACATTTTATGGGCTCTGGGTGTCAATTGACCTAGCTATGCCTCTGGTCATCTGTAATGTTCCATTACACCATCAGTTCTCAAACTCGCAGGGAGTTTGAGGATCGAAGTAAGTCATTGCGTGGGAGCAGGGAAGTTTAACGGGGGTTGGGGGACGGCGGCTAAGGGGGCTGCAGGGCTGGCATGAACTTACCAGTCCCTGCTGCATTCTCCTGGAAGTGCGGGGAACCCTGCGCAACCATCTGCAGGGCTCCCCAACCTTCAGAAAGTGAAAGAGGAGTGATCATGCTCTGCCTCTGGTTTGCAATCGCAAACTGGAAGTGGAGTGTGGTTGCTCTGCTTTCACTTTCTAAGCATGGGGAGCCCTGCAGATGGTCATGCAGGGCTCCCTGCTAAGTGCATGCCAGTCCCTGCAGCTCCCTTAGCGACCTGATCCTGGGGATTGCGTCACTGCCTTCCCCCTGCTCCTCAGGCTGGGGTGTTGTTATGCCCCAGTTTGAGAAGCCCTGCATTACACTCTGAAGTTTGTCTCCTTTGCTTCTTGCTTCCCCATAACATATGACAAATTGGAGAGTGTTGGGGTAAAGTTTTTAGCTTGAACTTGGTCATTTTTATTCTTTACTGCTTTCTTGATAGCTTTCTGTTTAAGAGCTTGCTGATACTTTCAGTGTTGACTCACTTTCAGTATTGTATCTCTGATCCCATTTGTGTTCAACTGTTGCAACAACAAAAAAAGAGTCTTCTGGCATCTTTAACAAAGTTATCATAGGATATGTTTCCGTATGCCCCTGTGCAAGATGTTTAGCCTGTGATAATTCACTGTGAAACTTAGAGCGCAATCCTGAGTGCTCTCTGGGCTGGCACAAGTCCCTTGTGCTGGTTCATTACTGGCACAAATGTGCCGTAAGTAGTTGGCAGGCCCAGTGCAAGGATGTGCACTGGCCCATGGAGGCTGCATCCAGCCTGTGCGCCGCCCAGAGAAGGTAAGGTTGCGCCAACCGAGGGCGACCAGTGCACAGGGTTGGGAGGGCAAAATGAAGGCATTCTGGGACGGGGAAGGGCAAGCAGTGGATGGACCGTTGGGCAGACTGGCTTGGGGAGAGGGGGTGGAACCAGACTCCAGCACTTAGGACAGATCCCAACTGCTGTCTGTTGGTTGGCCCAACCCAGGCTGCTTGGATTTGCATCTGCAATTTCTTTGGTGCAAATCCGAGTAGCCACATAGGGTTGGCTACAGTGTGGAGTTAGGGGAGTTCATTCCCCTTGCTCAGGCTTGCACTGCAGCCATCCTTAGCCCTAAGCTGGGTATGGGGCAGGCCAGCTGTCCTGCCTGTTCTAGTGCACGTTAGGATCAGGCTGTCCAATGTACATTAGGCTATACATCAGGGGTGTCAAACATAAGGCCTGGGGGCCGGATGTGGCCCTCAGAAACTTTTTATCTGGCCCTCAGGCTCTCAGCTGCTGAGCAATGCTGAGGTGACACTGCTGAAAGGGCGGCCCACAAGATAATTGGGCTCTCCCATATATTGAAATATGATCAAGATTTGTGCATTTTCTTTCCTGTCACTAGCAGCTAATGAGTTCCTACACAAGAACAGAGCATTTATTTCTGGTTTTGACCTGTTTAATGACATCACTTCCTGTGTAATGACATCACCTCCGGCCCTCAGCAGGCACCATGAATGCTATTCGGCCCTCTGTATGACATGGGTTTGACACCCCTGCTATACATGTTATATTACATGGCAATTTAGCACACCTTTTACATGCATTTGTTTTTTATGTATGTGTATGCCTATGTACAATAAAACCACATTTATTATAGCATAATCTACCTACCTATCTATATCTAGAGAGAGGGGGATGCATGCACTCTCACACATGCACCTTTCACCTGTGCGTAACATGTCATGCATCTGGTGAAAGCTTATGCTGCAATAAGTGTAGTGCCAAAGTGCCAAAAGACTCTTTGCTGTTTTTCTGACATTGGTTTTATTGTTGGATCTTATCCATACTGGATCTTGAATTTTGTTAGCTGCCTGGAGAGTTTTTGTTAAAGTATAAAGGCAAAAACATGTTTTTAAATTTTAAATTTGAAAGCAAATAGTGTATGAACAAACACCATGGGATGGGGGCATAGGTAGAAATCAAGAATATCTCAACAACAAAAAAATCTTGTATCCATTTTATACAGGTTTACCTGACAATAACAAAAGACAAAAAACAAAACCTGGAAATAATGTTATCCCCTTCTCCTCCCCTCATTTTGTACAGTATTTCGTCAAGGTGATATTGGAACAAACTGGTATGCTGTGCTGACAGGATCCTTGGATGTTAAAGTTTCTGATACGAGCAACCACCAGGTAAAATGATATCTGTAGCACACTGCATGTAATTTACAAGTGGATAAAACTGTTGGGGGTTCTGTCAGTACTGTGCTCTGTTTTCCTCCAAGGAGGTCTGCAGGCCAGATGATAGAGTTAATATATCTGCAGTATGGCTGTGCATTCATCTTAACAAAATGACATGTATGTTTTTAGCGCTAAGAACCTGCACACACTTTCTTTTTGTCAGACTAGAAAATTGGATGCCACTTTTCATCTTAGAATTCAAGGCAGGTCAAATGTAGACTTGCTATACAGTTTGAGTGGACAATCAAGGTGGTACCTGGTTAACAAGGAACAAGTGAGACTGAACAGTAGAACAAACAGGACAAATTCTTGGTTTGAGGAGTCCTTTGGCAAAGCACCCTGTGGAGGTCCCCTCTTATGTTAATAAGCTTCTCTTACTTTTGTGGCAGTGGGTCTTTGTGTTTTTTTAGCACCCAGGCCTCTGCACCCAATGCTTCAGCATGCAGCGGTGCCAATGGAGCACATGTTGCATGATGTGGTGGTGGTAGAATGCCCATGAGTGGTAAGTAATTTTTTTTAACTTTTAGGTAAAGTTTTAACTTGCCCCTCAATAGGTCTCCTGGTGGTCTATGGACCTACATTGGGTATGTAGCTGGCATAAAAGGAAGACACCAGGATGCAGGTCTCTTGTTGTCTTGTGTGTTTCCTGAGACATCTGGTGGGCCACTGTGAGATACAGGAAGCTGGACTAGATGGGCCTTTGACCTGATCCAGTGAGGCTCTTCTTATGTTCTTATAAATTTGAGGAGAGAAAGGGGGCAGAGTGTGCTGGGGTATCAGGGATAAGATTCTGGTACAAGTCACTGCCTCTGGTATCCACCTCCTACACTTCCTGCCTCCCCCCCAATGCTCCCCCTCCCTGCTACTGTCTTACTTGGGTTAGTGCAGACCAGACTCCACAGTGGCTGGCCATGGAACTGTCGACTGCTTCCACTGGTGGCTTTGATTTGCTTGTCAGCAATACTCCATTTGCAGTGGTTCCACTGTATTAACAGCAGTGGAAAGCAATTGCTGCTGCCATAATTGTAGCATAGGATTGGGCTGTTTAAAATGTATATTTTCAGTTATATTCATATATATCCACCACATGTGGCGATAGTAGGACTTCTCTTAGCAGTCACTAATAGCCATTTCCCCTCCACAGTGCCTCCAACATCACACTGGAGGGGCATAGTGGCACCTATTGGCAGTCACCATTTTCCCCACAATGCCCCACAAGGACACTACATCAAGGGTACTCTAGGGCAAAATGGTGGTCCACCACCCTTGACAAATATTTGAAAAAAATAATTGTACATAGTAAGATATATGTGGCAAATTCCCCCATAACCTGACCAGTAATGGGTAGTCAAGGATTGAACCCTGTTCCCGGGGAGTTCAGAGCAACTTCAAGCCACTCCACTCTCCTCAGACACCTCAGGAGGTGGCACAAGTCTGAGGAGACCCATAGGTGCAATGGTGGTTTTCCGGAGGTAAGGGGAAAAGTTTCCCCTTACCTCTGGCTGAGCTGCTTTGGGCACCTGTTCTGCGCTGGATACAGTGCAAGCCTCTTGACTTGCCTGTTCCAGTGCAGGATAGGATTGTGCCCTTGGTTTCTCCATGAAACCAGAATCTGTTTTCAGTCTCAGAGCTCAGTCTGAGGGTGTGTGTGCATTGGGGGACCCAGACCTGATCCACGGATAAGTGAATTCAGGGGTACGGATCTGCAGATATGGTGGCCCCCATGTAGTTCCCTGACGCATCTCAGTTTCTCTGTTCCATAACTGTACTTACACCAGTATCGGCTTGAGAAGTCTGTTACACCTCTCTGATCTTCAGGAAAGTGGGTGAGAACTTAACCCCACCCAGATGCTGCTCTTAGGTAGTCAAACTGGTTCACACGCCAGCATCCATGGAATTGACTCTTAACAGCCCAGTTCTATATAATCCCTGCACCATTCTGCAGCAGTGCCGGCCACTTGCAATCCAGGTCCCTGTGCCACGTGAGACCAGGTCTATCTACAGAATGTCCTCTTGAGAATACCGGCACCCAGTCACCTCTGGGGTGGCTTTGAAGGGCCAGGAAGGCTGCACGCAGCCTCCTTCGGCCCTCTGAGGCCTCCAGAAGGCCTAAAACCCCGGAAGGCCTGAAAACGGGAAGTTTCAGGCGAAAACCAGAAGTGATGTTTATTCCCTTAGATGGACTTTGGAGGGCCAAAGTCTTTCTAAGGGTCTAAAACCAGAAGTGCGGTTTTAGGCATTCTGGAGACCTCAGAAAGCCTTCAGGGGACTGGAGGAGGCAACACTTGGGGGGAGGGTGGCATGGGGAGTGGATGGTGGCTTTACGTGCCCCCTTCCCTGTTCCACCTGGCACATTTGCAACCCTTGCCCTCTCCAGGTACGCCAGTGGTGCTGGTGCAGCTACCGCTGTATTCTGTGGGGGATTTTTGGCTGCTGGAGGTCACCTTGGGGTAAGGGGACATTTGCCTCTTGCTGAGGGATAAGCCTCAACAGACTAAAGGGATTAATGGACCTGTGCAAGTGATATCTTTGGCACAACTCTGCATTGCTCCATGCAAGCAGATTAGGCCCAGGAAGGGGGTTTGGATATGGCATGTGCCGGCATCGCTGATCCGGCCACCCTTCAGGGTCTGATCCACCCACCCCTGCCCCTGTTACCACCCCATTCCTTCCTGTGGAACCCCTCCCTACCATGCCCTACCCCTGCACTGGACTTATGTCCTCTGGCAGGCATCATGATGACCACCAGACTAAGGCTCTGGCCTTCCCGCTGGCATAGTTACTCTTTGTGCTGTTGCAAAGTGCTTCATGGTTTTTTTGTGACAGTGCATGCCTCTACTGCAGGCCCTGGTTAGGATTGGGTCATAAATCCCCTAGCCCAGCAGTTTTCAAACTCTCTTGGAGAGTTTGAGCTGCTTTAAGTCATTGTGGGGACTGGGGGGGGGAGGCAGGGGGGGCGGGGGAAAGGCAGTGACGTGATCCCCAGGATTGCGTCGCTCAGGGGTCTGCAGGGGCTTGGCTGCACTTACCAGAGCCTCCTGCAGCCTCTCAGGGGTGCAGGGAGCCCTGCGCGACCTTCAGCTTTGAAAGTGAAAGTGGAGTGATCACGCCCCACCTCTGCTAAACCGGAAGTGGAGTGTGATTGCTCCACTTTCACTTCTTCTGCTTTGGGGAGCCCTGCAGACGGTCGCACAGGGCTCCCCAGGATTGCGCAATCCCCAGGACCGCACCACTGCCTCCTCCCTGCCTCCTCGCTGCACCCACCCCTTAAGGGGGCAGAGGACAGGGCCAACAGGCTGGGGCATCACAATGCCCCAGTTTCAAAAGCCCTGCCCTAGCCTATACATCCAGCAGATTGAATGATGAACACTTGGTCATCCCTATGTGTCCTCTTCCCTGGTCAGGTGGGTTTCAATGCCCAGTTAGATGTCACATGTCAATCTTTGCATTTCCTCAAAACAGACAAGGAAGACATGGAATCTCCAAAATGAACTGTCTGCCTGGCCAGGTGGTCCTTCTGCAATGTTACTGATTTCTAAGTGTCTCTTTTCTGCTGAATCTTACACTGAGGCTCTACTCAAGGGAAACATATGGGGAAGCAGAAGGGAGTGAGGGGAGCCCAGTTATCACTGGGTCAAAAATCGGGAACCTACTATGGAATACCTTGACAAAGTACCAGTCAGTCTTATCTAGAAGTAGCTTGGTTCTATGGGGTGGGCTTGATGATATCCATATGTTGAACAGCATATAATAGGTTCAGGCAGTTGGTGTCTCAGCCTGTCCTTTGGGGTTTTCCAGCTGTCCCTCTAATTGTTCACTTCAGTCACTTTATTCGTAAGAACTGAGACACAAGCAACAGCATTACTGTCGCCCTTCTTCCCTAGAGTAACAACACTTCTGAACGTTTTCCTCTATGTACCCGAGCTGCACATTATGTCTCCTGAATCTTAGAGTGAGTAGCTGAAGTACATTCAAAGAGGAAGGGTTTAATGAAGTTTTTGCCACTGGGAAGGAGAAGATTAAAGAGTCCTTTGCCTGTATGTTGACACATGTCAAGCAAGGGTCAGGCCCTAAGCAGTCGTGTTGCAGAATCAGGGGGATGTTGTTGTCAGTTAATGGACAGGTTGATAATGTCTGACTAGCTGCACATGTACAGTTTTATCCAGCATGCTATTCCACCCCCACTCCCACCCCCATTTAGACATTTAGATCCCAATCCCATCCTCCCCCCTCCAGAACTGAATTACATTCTAGCAGCCCAGTCCTGTCCACTTCCACTGTTATAAAGTGGCTGTTGATGGAGTGCTCTGTTGGTGGCCATTTTGTGCATGACTTCATGGTACAGAAGTGCCACAACTCCATCGCTGAACTCTGTCACATCTGCTAGACCAGGTAAGGCAGTGATTGTGGCAGAGAATGGGGTGAGGAGGGGTGAAACAGAGCAGGAAGATAGGTGGCAGCAGGATGGGGTGGATCCGGCAGCAATGGTATGTGCTGGATCCTATCCCCTCCATTCAGAGGCTTTCTGCCCCTTTCTTTTCCTTGGACTAGTGCCAGCTACAGAAAAAGGTACAAGGAGACTCATTGGTGAGTTGGAGGCTTATGGGGTAAGGGGAAATAATCCCCCTTTCCCCTCCCAAGCCTCCCATTCCATTCTTCCCCCTTGCTGGATAAATCGTGCACCTTTTTGGCACGACTGCATCGCTGGGAGATGGGAAGGATAGGATTGGGCTCTAACTGATACCCTCAAAGCACAGAACTCAGGCTTGCCATGGAAACCGATTACTGCTGGTGCAGGATCTCTAGTTCAAGAAATCTCCCAAGCCGTAGTGACTTTTAGTGTATGGGAGAATGAGCGGGTGCAGTTCATGTTGCAGTCCTTTTGCTTTTTTTATTCAAAATATGAATCCTGATTATATAATGAACAGTGCATGTCAGAAAGTGTCCCAAAATAGGAACATATGTAGATAGCATTGGTTGAATGACCTGTCAAGGGCAGATGAGAAAATTCGCTTTCATGGAGAACTGCTAGAGTTTTCTAACTGTCATAGTGATGTTAAATACTTGGTGAGATGTCTAAAAGAAAACATGTATCATTAATTCCACTATTAATTCCATCAGTGAGCATGTCAATTTATTTATTTGAAGTATTTACATCCCATCTACTGCCTGAAGTTCTCAAGGTGGCTTATAATATCTTGAAAATACACTAACAGCCCAGTCCTATCCAACTTTCCAGCACTGGTGCAACCATGCCAGTAGAGTGTGTGATGTATCCTGCAATAGGGGTGCAGTCATGGAAGCCTCCTTAAGGTAAGGGAATGTTTGATCCCTTGCTTTGGGGCTGCATTGCAACTGTACCGATGCTGGAAAGTTGGATAGGATTGGGCTCTAAAACAGATCTGGATCTTAGACTCCTTCCACTCTCTCAAAGGGCAGTGAAGCCCTTGGCTTAATGCTTAACCTCTTGGTTGCTGTCCCCAGTCCAAACAACATCTGAATATAAATAACTTTATTTGTTCAGCCTTGTGTCTTCCAAATCTAGGACCTGAGATAGGAGGTGTCTAAACTGGTATGTTCGTAGAGCCCGGGCATTACCATGAAGTAAAAACTGAGGCTAAATATATAGATTATATCATGCATTGTGTGCAAGTTTATTTCCCTGTCTTTGTGTACATATATAAGGGTAAAATATTTAAACTCACCCTTGAATTGTCATGAAGCTTCTGTGCAGAGCATAGCACTAACTTTGTTCTGCATTGCCATTCATATATTTAACATTTTTTTAACAATGAAAAGAAATCTGCTTTCCAATTTAGATATGAATAATGCCAATAATAGTTTTGCAAAAAATATTCAGAATTTAAAATGTTAAAAAAATTAATGTCATTCTACTAGATTGTGCTAATATCTGTCACAAAATGATACACCACAAGAGGGCGCTGCTAGAATGCATAAGAGGATTTCTTTTCATGCCAAAATAGGCAGGCTAATGCCCATAGATTGCTATCATCTTCATTTGGGATTGTTTTGTTTTTAAACTTTTACTTCAAATTTTATAAGACATCCAGGCTTACAGAATATCAGTGTTGATGCCATTGATCATCACAGCAGTGGTCACAATTGCAACTCATTCCACACAGCTCTCAGTTTGTCCACATATCATTGTGACAATTGCTCATATGCAAGGAGCAATAAGCAAGGACTGTGATCTTGGCAGTGGTGGCTCTTAACGTCTTCCTGCATCCTTCCCTACCCTTGGAAGAAGACGCAAAAGTAATATCGGAGCTAGCAGATGGTAGAGGGGAGGACAAGGCAATCTGATACTGTCTCTACCAGCAAGAATAGATGGAGAGGTTTTCACCCCAGGGACCCCACCCATCCCTCATCTACTTCCTACCCCGATTACAGATATGACAGTAGATAAAAAGATACCTGCTGTTTTAGTCTTAGAAGCTAAAGGGCATCACATTTCTATTTTTCAAGGTAGAGAACAATCTTAAAAGATCTCAAGGAACCACATTATTATAATGCAATATTTTTTGTCCTTTTCCACTATAAAGAATTCTTTGTTCAATCCTTTAAAAACAGACTTTTCCCTTGTAAAAATGTAGCATTGCCTTTCTGTGATGCTTAAGTAACAATAGCCTATTGGGAACAAAGAGGACTAACATCCAAGTAATTTTTTCTAACATACAAAATGTCAGCCTTTGTAGGGTTTTTTTTTCCACCCCTGCACACTTGAAGGAATTTGTGGCCCTGTGACCCCGATAAGAAGGCAATTAATGAGTTAGGACAGGCTGGACATTCAAGATTGTTCCATAGTTCATTTAATAAATGGTATGAGATATTTGTCTGATGTACAGCAATAGTAAGAAATGACCTCTTAAAACCATTTTTTCATAACATTATACATGCATTTATAGTAAGTATCTAAATAAATGAATTGTTTGAAAAATAGAATGCTTAGAATCTCCTGGTGTCCTCACCTGTCACACATTGGTTAGTCATTTTTAAGATCTTTTTCTTATAGCCCAGTCCAATCCAGTGTTGGTGAAGTGGGGCTGCAGGGAACATTTGTTCCCTTGTCAAGTTCCAGCCTGCCCTATGGGGTCAGCAAAATCACTAGTGCAAGTCCAAGAAGCCCTCTTTAGGGTTTCCAGGCATGGGAAGGGTGTTAGGATATGGCAGACGCCTCCTTTGATGATTCTGCCCCCCTCCTGGCCTGATGCAACCCCTGTTCTGCCTACTGCCAACCCCCATTACAGCCCCTCCCCACCTCCATTCTGCCCTCACTCAGCCGCTCAGTGCTGAACTCACTCCAGTGGCCATCTTCGGGATTTAGCACCAGCAGGATGGCATAGGCCTTCCTGCCGGCACTGCCTACTCCTAACATGCCAGTGCCAGCAATCCCTAGGATTAGGCTGTCAATCAGGCTGTACAGGCTGTGGTCTATAGGCATTCGATGCAGTTTCTTTGCTGAAGCCATGCGTGTTTAGGTTTGGTCAGCACTTGAACGGGAGACTACCCAGGACAAGTATACTGCCTTTAGTTCCAGAAAGGTGGGATAAAAATCTAATAAATGATGAAATAAATATTGGGGTGTACACCTAGAAAATCTGGTACCAGGGTACTAGACTCAGTGTACTTTTAATATACAGTATACCCACATAACCTGTGTATTTGGGACCCATGGATTTAAGGCCCAACCCTATGCAACTTTTTAGCATTGGCAGCCATGCCAATGGGGTGTGCACTGCATCCTGCGGTGGGGGGGGGCAGTCATGGAGGCATCCCCAAGGAAAGGGAACATTTGTATCCCTTACCTTGGGGTTGCATTGGTCCTGGAACACCTTCAGTCCTGGAATGCCCTCAGAACGCCTTCTAAGGCCTTTGGGAGGCCTTAGTAGGTCACTTCTAGTTTTCCCCCTCCCAAAGGCCTTAGAAGGTGGTTTGAGGGCTGGGGAGGTTGCACTCAGCCTCCCCAGCCCTCAGAACATTCTCTGGAGGTGATGAGAGCACAGCTCCTAAATTTAGTGAGCAAATTGTCAGATGTTATCAGCATAAAAACCACATATGCCAGTTATAAATAATTTGCAGGGGTTTTCTTCCTCAAAATTAGCATCCTCCCATGTTCTGTGTTTGGCTCAAAAAGGAAAAGAAAAGAAGGCTTCTACTAGTTTTTGTTTTAATAGAAACAGTAGGGTTTAATTCTGAAAACTGAGTACTGAAAACCAGAAGCCATTTGGAGGACTCGCATTCATGTTTGACACTTGCAAGTGTTCTGTTTGTGATCCCATGGGATTGTTTATTTTAAGTAGTCCTGCAGGTTGCCTAACTACAGGAGATCTGGCATGTGAACTTTGCTCCTTCTCACAGCAAGTGCAGCAGATCTGCAGGTTTGGAAACAAACATACCTTTCAAAGTGCCAAACCCGTCTTTATTTTTAGACAACTCTGTGGCTGACCATCCGCTGGCACCCAGGAGTGGGATCCCCTGCTGCTTCTGGGATTGCAGAGGGGAGCAGCCAGCGAGGCAGCTAGCTGATAAAATTCCTGAAGTCAGACCAGGGACACAGCAGGAGTTCCTTGAGAGTCATGTTAACAGGCCTAATTGGCATCATGCACCTGATTTCCCCAAGGATAACAGATATATAAACAGTGAACAGAGAGAAAGTAGGCCTCTGAAGTCGAGGATACCAAATGGGTTTGCTCCTTGCTTGAGGACAAAGCTTCCCTTTCTAAGTTGTTATGAGCCATTATTTTTCTTCCCTAAATTCTTGGACCTTTTTGTCCATAACGAAACCTCTTTCTCTCTACTTTTTGCTGATGTTTTGTATCCTAAATTGAACCTCTGCTGTGTATATCATTGTGGGCATTGTTGGAAAGCACCTTAATTTTTCTTATTCTTTTACTTTTTGCAAAAGTCTTTTCTTATGGGCAGAGGTGTCATCAGGGTTGGTGTCACCGATGGTGTCGCTCCCATAGACCTCCTTCGATACTAGACCATACAGAATCCTTAGGGCACAATCCTGTCTTGCACTGGAACAGGTAAGCCAAGAGGCTTATGCTGTATCCAGCATGAGATAGGACACCACAGTGGCTCAGCCAAAGTTAAGGGGAAACACTTTCCCTTATCTCCAGGTAAACCACTGCAGCCCCTATGGGTCTCCTCAGACTTGCGCCACCTCAGGAGGTGGCGCAAGTCTGAGGATGCAGAGCCATTTGCGCTGCTCAGGGAATGGGATTGGGATTCAGCATAACTACCAGGTCCCGGCCCCGCCACCCGCTCCCCACCCACTAAGACAGCGGTCTCCAAACTGGAAACTGCTGCACGCCAGAAAACCCTTCCCCAGTGTGAATGGAGCTTACCGTCCTGCTGGGAAGCCTCCTCACCTCCAATTGCCCCCAATCTTTGCACAGACCAAAACCACAATTGCCTAGAAATCTAGATGCCGAGCATTCTGGGACAACAGAACCTGGAAGCGGCTGGCTGGTGCGAAGATTGGGGGTGTTCTGAGGCACTGAGGAGAGGCTCCCGGGCAGAACAGTAAGCTCAGGCACCCAGGGGAAGAATTGCAGTGGGTGCTGGATCTGGCTGTTGGCCAGGGTTTGGTGCCCACACCCAGGAAAGTGGCCGTGTTAGTGTGTTAACTAAGGGCCCAATCCTATTCAACTTTCCAGCTCAGTGTAGCCACAATGCAGCCCCTTGGTAAGAGAACACCTGTTCCCATACCTTGAGAAGGCTTCAGTGACTGTCTCTCCACCACAGGTTGCAACACACACCCCATTGGCACAACTGCACCAGCACTGGAAAATTGGATAGGATTGGGCCCTAATAGAACATCCAGCTTTGCCTCTGAGGCAAAGAGGCAAAGAAGGAAGGCCCACAGCCAGGGAGACAGACCAGGGACACACTACACTTGCTCTCAGCGTGGAAGGGATTGTCACTCCCGAATCAGCCTTTTCAGCCACACTAGACGCTGTGCCAGAACCACCATCCAGAGCGCGATACCATAGTCTTCCGAGGTTGCCAACAAGGAAGAAGAACATCCAGCTGTTGTGGGGGGAAAAAGGTGGTGACTGCCACCAGGAGAAGCTGCAGCACTCTATATTTCATTATTTATTTTATTTCCAGTTTTTTGTACTATGTTATTCATTTTTGTTTATTTTCAAAAGATACAATAGGACACAAAGTAAATTATACATAGATTAAAAAAAAAGATCACCTCCCATGTTTTGAGATGGAAATATATAACACAACTCTAGGAAATGAAGGATATTTGGTAAATTAAACATCAAGATATAAGCATGTACATTTCCTCTGTCTGTGTACACACACACACACACACACACACACACAAAGAGAGAGAGAGAGACCTTAAAGAAAAAGAGAGAAGTCACCATCCTGCAATGCAACAAGGTAAACCTGCCACCACCTGTCATGAAAATGAATTAGCGAACGAAAAGGGGGTGGGGAATTTGTGATGAGCCTAACATAATTTCAACAAATGAATAATGACACAAATGAAGTTTTTAGTGCTTTAATGAAATGAGATACTGAGTAATTTTTTTTCCTTGCACACCCCTTAATTTTACTATGCTATTGATAGGAAATTATCATATTCTAAAATATTAGTTCCTGACTGAAGGCTGCTGAGTCTTTATCAGGACCATGATATGAAATTCTCCAGAAACCAAAGGCTGAGTGCCTGTGTCTTTAAATCTGATTCACAGGATGCTGTGACAATATGCACCTTGGGAATAGGAACAGCTTTTGGAGAGTCGATTTTGGATAACACCCCTCGCCATGCTACTATTGTTACCAGGGAAAACAGTGAGCTCCTTCGGATTGAGCAGAAGGATTTTAAGGCACTTTGGGAGGTAAGCACAGTAGATTACTTGATCTTTTGACATGGTTAGGGAGCATGGAATGAGCCTGACTACATTGAACATACTGAGGCAAGATGGATATAGCCAAACTGGTGAAATGTCTTTTTAGCGCTTTGACTTTCTGATATTTTCTAAGAAATATTTTGTAAATAGTATTTTTTTCTCCCTGTTGCTAACTGGTCTCATAAAATGCTGGTCTCATCCAGTTTTCTGATTCATCCAGTTTTCTGAATTTCCCCGAGTTCACCTTCTTTAATTATTGCTTGAATAAAATAAAGTATTCTATACTAGAAAATAGCAAAGGCAAAAGCAAAGTTTAAAAACCAAGCCTGCCAAAGTTGTCTGCATTGTTTAAATGATTTCTTAGCTACTAGCTGGGATTGCTTCATATTTGCCTGTCTGCTCACTGGGCTTGATTTGCGCTGGCCCCAAAGCGGAATGTTTGTAGCATGTGGGTGTACTTTTCTGCTGGCTTTTGGGAAAGTTTTAGAATTGTCCGCAAAAGGAAGCAAACTCTAGGAAACATCTTATGAATCGGCACATGGGCAACAAACAATCGATGCTTTCACTGCTTTTATATATTTATTAAAAGATTTTTATTCCAGCTTTCTCTTCTTATCAGCGTGGTGCTCAAGGCAGCGTTCAACAAAATATTAAAGTAAAATACAATGAAATCATGATTATATAACGAACAATAGCAGCGACTTAAAACTACAGTGAGAGCACCGTGAACAAAGCAGCAGCCCTGTGTTCAAACCATGGTATCATAAATCACAGGCTGTGTGTATCATGTAAGCCTGCCATTCATCTGGGACAGACAAGGGGATGGCAGCTGGTGAGATTTCATGACGCTTGCTGATGATATAATCACCAAGACCTGGCTAGACTGCTAGCAGTGTGAGGATAGGGAAAGCTCCAGCTGCTGTGAATTTTTCCTGGGAGGGGCTGGGATATTGATACCAGCCCATAAAATGACTGGGAAGAGGCAAAAGATGGGGAAGGTGGATATTACAAAAGGGGAAAGATGGAGAGGTTCAACAGAAAAAGATGGAAATAGGGGGAGGAGAGGACAGTGGAAAAGAGGAAAAGGGAGGAGGAGGTAGACGAGCAGTTCAATCCTAATTTGCACTGGAACAGGCAGGCCAGCAGGCCTGTGCTATATCCAGAATTGGCACAACCCGAGACAAGGGGAAAACTTTCCCCTTACCCCGTGTTGCGCTGCACTGGCCACAATGGGTCTACTCAGATCTGCGCCACCGCAGATCTGTGCAGATCCTGGATCTGCGCAAATCCGAACAGAATGGAGCAACCAGAGGCCGCTATGTGCTGCCCAGGGACAGGGTCAGGATCCTGCCGCCCGCCCGCCCTCCCCCTGTCCCCAAACTCCACTTCCCCACACACACACCCCAGATCCCTGCATCAACCAAGCTCGGCTGATGCAAACTTACGCCCCAGGCCTGAATCCGGTGCAGGGAAGCCAACTCAACTCCTTGCAGTGGCCTCCCTAATTCTAAGGTCAGTGCAAATATGCCTTACAGCACGTTTGCAACACTCCCAGGTTGGCACAAGTGACTTGTGCCGGCCTAACCCGGGGGTTAGGATTGTGCCCAATGAGTGAGAATCTCTGTCTCATGGACTTTTGGGGGGATGGGGATAGCTTTTTGATGTGGACTTTTTGACATTCAGTTGCTCCCCTGGGAGGAAGAGGAAGATAGTGCCATTGTCATACTGAGTGAAACAAGAAAACATGGGCAGCCCAATCCTGAGCTGCCCATTGTGCGAGACTACTGCAGCACCGAAATGGCTGTTGTGGCATCCTGTGCACAACAGGGCAGCCAGCGGCAGCCCTTCTGGGGGAGGGACTTTTGTCCCCTTCCCCGTGGTAAGGCAAGTAGCCCCACAATGGGGCTACTCGATTCTGCGGCAACCCTTGCACTGCTGTGGAATCAAGGGCCTCTGTGTTGGGCCCCTGGCCCGACACGGAGACTTCTGGATGCTTAGGAGTGGAGCTTCTCCTCTAATGCTTTTACAAATCCTGTCCACATCCTCAGGGTGTGCAACTTGAAATTCATAGCAACTGGAAAAGCAAATGCTGAGGGTACAGCAGAAGGATCTCTCAATGTGGATTCCAGATTGTGGTGGATGCTAGCAATTTTATCAGTGAAGTCCTGGTAATCGGTTACTGTGAGCCACTAACAGCGCAGTCCTATCTTGAGCTGTAACAGGCAAGCCAGGAGGTTTGCGCTATATCTAGTGTGAGATAGGGCTGCACAGTGGCTCAGCCGAAGATAAGGGGAAACTCTTCCCCTTACCCCTGGGTAAACCACTGCAGCCCCTATGCATCTCCTCGGACTTGTGCCACCTCAAGAGGTGGTACAAGTCAGAGGAGAGCGGAGCTGCTTGAAGCCGCTCCACACTGTTCGGGGAGCAGGGTTGGGATCTGGCATAACTGCTGGACCCAGTCCCGCCTCCTGCTCCCCGCCTGCCTGCCCCGGGACCACCCTCCACCCACCCTCCCCTGCCCCAGAAAGCATCCCTCCAGCTTCCTCCTCGCCCACTCCAAAGTCTTGCATCGGCTGAACTTGGCTGATGCAAGACTTGGTCCTGTCATCTGGGAGCAATACTTCCCCATACCCCTGGATAAACCACTGCAGCCCCTATGCGAATCCTTGGACTTGTGCCACCTCAGGAGGTGGCACAAGTCCGAGGAGAGCAAAGCCGCTCCACACTGTTTGGGGAGGCTGAATTCAGCTTCTGGGCTAACTCAGCCTAGCTAACTCTTGAGGAGGCACAAACGTGCCTTATGGTATATTTGCAACTCTCCTGGGCCTGCACAAGGGTCTTGCATCGACCCAAGGGTGACCTAGGATTGCACCTAAGGTAACTTTCACTCTTTTCTGCTGGTGCAGACATTTTCATTGGGCCTTTTGTTTATCATTAGGGGCCATTCTGATATTATTGTTTAATATTCAGCCAAAACAATAGACGTCCTCTTTATTGCTGTAATTAAGTACAATGATGGGCCGTTTTTTCTTCTGATGATCACTTCTATCTAAATAGCACCCAGTTCACGAACATCTGCTCGGCTACAGATCAGGTTCTTCCACAGAGGCATCTCATTTTACGCAGCATCTGTTGAGGCAGTTTGGGCAGAGCAGCTTTTGGTTAAAGTTTAAGATGCCTGATTCCTTAACTCCAAGCCAAGAGGCTCTAAGAAGTGAGCCCTCACTTCCTTTAAGCTTTTAATTTTTTTAAAAGAACTCCTCAGATCCCTCAAAGTAGTGCTACACACTTGTCTGTGCGCTTTGATACTGGCTTCAAAGGAGAGCCAATACAAACATAGAAGTAGAGTCTACATTGAGGAACTCTAGTAGTGCAGACAGTGGTAGGTTATGAGCTCTCTCCGCCCCCAAATATGCTTCTGGCTCTTTTAAAGAGAGTATGAGAGAAAAAATGAGTTTGTTTGTACACTTTGTACTCTAGTGCAGGCATATTGCTCACAAAGTGTGCCCAAGTTTTATCCTTTGATCAAGTCACACAAACTCAGACAGGAAGGGGTTGAACATGCTGAAAGATTACTTACTTTTAGAGGTCTTTCCCATTGTAGGGCAACGTTTTGCACTTTCTGAGGTGATAGCAGGAAAACCATTTTCTCTCCTGTGTACTAAGATTGTAGTATTGCACAATGAAATCACTGACAGGCCGAATCAGTATAAAACATACCTAGAGGAGAGTTTTCCAGGATAACAGAGTGAATTTTACATAGTGAATGTAAGTTAACACAGCGTGAACTTTACATACTTTACTGTTCGCAGAGAGAGACAGAGAGAGAGAGAGAGAGAGAGAGAGAGAGAGAGAGAGAGAGAATGGGAGATCTTCTGCAGCTCTGATTCTTTGTTCTAACTTAGTACAGTAGCAATGGACAAACTCTGATTTGAAAATCTCTGATTTGAAGCTTGAAAATCACTATCATTCTGATTTTATGATTTTGTTTTAAGTGGTAAAGCTGAAAATTAATTTCTGAGCCAGACTAAAAGAGCCCCTTTACAGAAACATATTTAAGAATTGCAAATCACAGAGCAATGGAACTGTTACATAACATTACATAATGTCCGTTGCAGATATCAAGAAGAATTTTTTTTAATCAGAATAAGATTAAAAACCTTTCTCTTCAAAATATATCTTTATATTATGTAGAAGATATATATCTCTTTGCATAAACCATTTTTTAAGATGGCTGATGCCAGAATTTTACTTGCAGGCCCTCATTCTAAAAAATGCAAGATAGTAATTTCAAAAGTGTAATTTTAATGTACAGGTGCAGCCTATTTATCCATGGATTTTTTATATGTGGATTTCTCTCAAAGCGAATGAGGTGGGGGAACTGAAAGTAACACACACCTTTGCCTCCTTTGCCCTGCACTGGTGTCTTGCTCCATTTCCAGGCAGCCCAAAACACTGCAAAAAGGCTCTGCCTCGCCCAGGTAGGGAAATAGCCCTGGAAGAGATTCCCCTTGCAAAGGAACAGTAACACTCCTGGAGCCCCTGAGCCAGCAAAGAGGCTGAAGAGGGGAAGGGGGGGCCAAAAATCTCTGTAGCCAGAACAAGTGCAGTAAGGTGGAGTGCGCTCTCTCTCTCTCTCTCTCTCTCTCTCTCTCTCTCTCTCTCTCTCTCTCTCTCACTAACTCACACAGGGGCAGGTATGGTAGCAACAGAGGGGATTGCTTTAAAAAACCCAGGGAGTGTTTGCCAAATTCCCCCCCCCATTGAGATGGTGCAGGCAATCACCGACACAAGCAACCCCCCCCCAGTGGTGCAGGCTATCACGGACACAATCAAGCCTTCCCACCAAGCAAAGCATGAGATTTAGCCTATAATCCTCTCCACACTTTCCTGGGAGTAAGCCCCATTGACTACAATGGGGCTTACTTCTGAGTAGAAACACATAGGGCTGGACTCTTAAAAGATCAGCATCCCATATGAAAGAAGCTGGGCAGCTGGGAATGGGGAGGGCTGAGTACGGAGCAGAGGGGATCGATAACAGCTGCCTTAGTTTCCTTCCATCCGGAAGTGTCAGGCTGCAGTGTATTTGCGAAACTCTATGGAATTTAGCACAATGCATTTTTTGTTAATTGCACCGAGTCACGGAACGGAATTAACGCAGATAAATAGGCTCCACCTGTATCTTATATATTTGCACAAGTAATACTGTGGTGCTTTAGCTGATTTGTAATGAAGTTGAGAGAATAGGATTTTCTTAAGAAGATTAAAATTGCTGTTCCTACTGTCAAGAAATAAATATATCTAAAATTGATTCAGAAAACACTTTAGACATAGCAGAGCCAAAGTTAAGCCCATATAAATCCCATTGTTTTGTTCGGGAGAATAAAACATGTGCTTCAATCTCTCCCATTGCAATAAATGGAACTAAAAATTCCTTAGACTTTGACTGAACTGTGCCCTTTGTTTTCCTATTAGCATAAACTGCATAATTTATGTTAAGTATTTTTCAAATACTACTACAGTACTGGTGAATATTTTGCTATAGTGGTTGTGGTTTGAGAAGCAGTTGGAATGTTGCACCAGTAAAATTTTCTTTTAAGTGTAGTGTGCAGGAAATGTTTTACGGTTCATTTGAGAAGGAAATTAAAGTAGATATAAGATATGAAATATTACAGTAGAATTTCAAGGGGAACTTCAGATTCTAAGTTGAGCCACTTAAATTATTGAATTGATTCATGGGATACTATTTTGTCAGTTTATGGCTTAGTAATCAGCTCCAGAAACCATAGCTATGATTTAGTGATTTCTCCTTAGGCAACTCCTGTATATTTTTAAAAGCAGACAGGTAATAAAGTGAAGAATATTTGGCTTTATGGGATTATCATGTGATTTTAAATAGTATAGAGATCCTCAGAAGTACTAAAAAAATTTCAAGGAACACATAGCTCTTGAAACCACTTAATGTCATCTTCCTTGTTGCCTGCTCTGATTTGCCTTGCCCACTTTATTTGTAAAATGTAGACAAAAGAGATCAGGTTAGAACAGCCATTTTCAACCACTGTGCCGTGGCACACTGGTGTGCCGTGAATCATCTGTAGATGTGCCGTGGGAGTTTGAGGGAGGGTCATTTATTAATAGGGCCATTGGGGGATGTGAGCCTCCCACCAACAGCATGGTGTGCCTTGTCAATTGTAAAAAAAACTGATGGTGTTCCTTGGCAATTAGTACCTTGTCAGTGTGCCATGAGACAAAAAAAGGTTGAAAACGACTGGGTTTTACACAATGAACTGATCACATTCAACGACAAGTTGGCTGCTCCTTTGTGGGAGATTATTTTGCATTGTACATTGACCACAGTGCACAAGAAGGTGGACAAGAAGCAGCAAGCACTCCTCATTCAGTGAATCTAAAAATAGAACTCAAGTGAAAAATATATTTATTACACAATTCCTTGTACTAATGCATGGTGGGGGAAATGGGATCAGACCTGCTGACCCCATCCCCTGTTCATTGTTTTAAACATCTAAATGGAGTGTACGTATATGTAATAGGTTCCATTTGTCTACACTCTGTCAGGTTTTTGGGTAAATGTATATAGGTTTGGTTGGGGGCAGTACAGTATTGTACTGCATTCCCACTACCTGCGCCATACATTCTGTGAACTATTGTGCAGTGAAAAGGGTTGAATGCCCAAGGATGGAAAGAGATGAAAGAAGTTAAGAGTAATGGAAGCAGTTGATAACTCCATTGTTAACCCTCAAAACATGCATCTGTTTCCCCCTTCCCTGTAATGGGACAGTCTCAGGACAAAAGGTAAATGTCTACCACTGTTCAGGCTGAAACAGAGCAAAGCCAATACCTTCTCTGAAATGAAAACACAAATACCAATTGTGTTACACTAATCAGTAAGAAGTATCTGTCACAGTTGTAAGTAATATCATGAACACTCCCCTCATAATATAATCCCCAGTGCAGTTTACGTATATATTTAGTAAAGTGGAGTCAACATATAATGTATAAGCATATTTTAAATGATGTACATATTGTGAGATTATTTACTCACTTCCATTGTGATGCCCCATAATTTAAAGATAGAACAAATTTTCATCTTCTCTTAAGTAGAGTGAACGTATCTCTTGGGAATTGAAAAGCATCGTTATTGTTATATTTATAAAAATGAATTGTCCATGAATGGAGCAAGATTTATATCCTAATACAAAGCTAACACAAGGTAGGTGATAATTAACCCTTTCCCTGCTCACTACTTTTCTGAAATCTCTCCAAGGAGAGTTCCTGACATAAGTGTGTGAAGCATAAAAATAGATATGGAACTCTGTGAGTGGAAAGTACTTCGAGGAGTTAGGGCAGTGGTTCTCACACTTTTAGCACCGGGACCCACTTTTTATCTGTCGGAATCTGTCAAGACCCACCAGAAGTGATGTCATGACTGGAAGTGACATCATCAAGCAGGAAAATTTTTAACAATCCTAGGCTGCAATCCTTCTCACACTTACCCAGCCCATTTACTATCATTGTTAAAATAATATATATATAGTAGCTTGTTAAAAGTACAAGTTTGTAACATTTCCCCAAATGCAGTCATAAACCATGGTAGCATCGAGTACAACATATTAAAAATAAAATATTGAAAAGAATGGGGACCCACCTGAAATTGGCTTGCGACCCACCTAGTGGGTCCTGACCCATAGTTTGAGAAACACTGAGTTAGGGAAAAGGTGGGTGAAGGGTTAAAGAGCCCCTTTCTTGCTTCTCTTCAACAAATCTACTGTATAGTCATGTAGAGGGGCTGAACAGTTCCCACCAGACAGAAAGAAGGTTTTAAACATTCACCATGTGGACAACAGCAGCAACCCACACCCAATAACCCACATTTTAGAGACAAAACTGTGAGATAGAGGAGTGGCAGAAAAGCAAGCAAGCAAACGAAAACCCCTTCCTGGGGAAACCAGCAAATCCTCCAGGCTCTCCTTTTAGCTGCTTGGTTTAATCTGTAAGGGATAGTTAGGCTTTGACCAATCATGCAGTGTCCTTTAAGGTGCACCCCATGCTGAGTTTTTAATTAAAATGGAAAGCTTAGGGAGAAGTCCAGAAAGAAATTCTAATTCAGGGCTCTCTGGGGTAGCCAGGTTAAACCTGTTTATTTTCAGTCAAATAGTATCTGCTAAGAAACTTGTGCATGTGAGCAAAAGGGCAATAAGAAGATCAGAATCAGATTTAACAGCATGTGTTAAAACCCCAAACCCATAAGTTTTTGAAACTGAACACAAGCTCCTTCCCTTGATCCTTTAGCCCTCTGATGATGCTGAAGGTCCATTAGCCTGATATGCACATGCTGAGAGTATGGAGGTACTAGAACTCTGAGGTACTCTACCACTTCTGGCTGCAGGTGGAGATTACCATTTTTGAATGTTCTTCACGTTAAAAAAAAAAAAGTTTTGCAAATAAAACAAAAACAAACAAAAAACCTGCATATATAGGGGGGAGAGGTTCTAGCCTAGCCTATTTCCTGGTTTACTAGATTTCTACTGCAGGGATTTTTCTTTATCCAGGGAAGTTTTAAAAAGTTATTTTCCTCCCTCCTGCAGTCTGAAGTGGTACAGCCCGCCTACCACCTCAAGGCTCTACTCCAGCACAGTGCAGCCCTTAAAAGTATAATACAATTAGTGGCCCTTGCCTTAAGTGCAAGTGACTTGTGCGAATTCAACTCCTTAGCAAACAAAAAGAGAAAAACAGCAATGTAAATAGTGCAGGCAGTTCCACCCATCCCTCCACTTACAAAACACATGCATTGGAGTAAGACTGGCGAATGAAGTGGCTTATCTCTTGGTCTCAGTCCCTGCCTGCTTCTTGTAATTTTTAAAGAGGCAGTATATATTTTTCACATGTAAGGGATTTTCAAGGTAATTCTGAGTACAGTCTAAACTTCACATCCATGGGGGTTCCATTCCCGGAACCCCTGTCAATGCCGATACTGGAGATAATTAAATCCATGGTGGGGGTCAGCGATCAGTCCTGAGCAGTGGTCTGATGCCCTCAGAAGGCCTTAGAAACGCACCTCCAGTTTTTGTGAAAACTGGAAGTGTGTTTCAAAAGCCCAGACCACCTCCTGGGTGTGACATGAAGACTCTTCCAGTCACTTCAGGAGGTACCTTCAGGAGGTTGACCTTCTGTTTAGAACCTGCAGTGGGACAAATCTTCGAGTCCCGAATTGGGGTATGAGGAGGACCAACCTGTATACATTGTTTTGCCCTTGTATTCCAAGCTTGGAATGTAATCTGTGTGTAAGACAAGGGGAAACTGTATTTTAAATTGTGACGCCTCTCTTAATTTATGCTGCTTTTTCAAACATGTTTTGGAAAACACCATTGGGAATGTATCAATCCTATCTCCACAAGCAGTTCTATATGTTTTCTAATTGATTTCACCTGGCTTCGAAAGGCTCCCCAAAGACATTGAAAACAAGGGTCAGTCTAAACATTTATTTGTCAAAATGTTTGTCTTTTAAGCAAATGTTTGCTTTTATATCAAGCATGCACATTTTTTTCTTGTCTTGAATGTGTAGTAGATTTGATAGAGCTTTTTTTCTAGCAAGTCATGATTTTCATTGCTGTTCTGAGGATCATCCAGTAACTTTTGTAAAAAACTTTGTTTATATTTCTGGACTTTGAATTTACAGTTGATCAAGTCATGCTCTTTCTTGTGGCAATACATGATGGGAGGGTATTTTGGGGACTGAGACTTCCTAATCTCTCAACACTGTGTTGCCTTCTCTTTCCGGAAATGAATCTTGCTTCCACAAAAAGATTAATCTGCTATTCTTCCTGCAGACACTACAGTACCTCCTCATTTCAAGTAAAAACAAACCCTCCCTTGCTTCAATATTTTCTTTGATGAAACACGTTTTACTGTATTAACAATGGCAGGGATGATTGCAATGTGTTCCCACTTGGTTTAGGAAGTGTTTCATATAAACAGGCATGTGCTATATTCTCACTGGTGAACTGAGCAAAATCTGTGTTTTATCTCCTGCTGCACAGGATGAAATGAGCATGGAAAATATTAGCAATAGTGGGAAAGGAGATGGGGGGATAGAAATGAAATCTTTAGGTGGGTGCTGTTTGCACAGGATGGAATTAGATGGGTTCAGAAGTGCTGATTTGGGGGTTAATCTACTACTCCATGATTCAGTTGACACCACAGGAAACCATGGTTTACGCTGACTGTAGTTGGGCAAGCTACATTGTTACATTCCATTTGTATTTTGTTCCTTGCATGACAGTTTCTTGACATAACAGCTGCAGGGAGGCTGATTATGACTAGAATGGAGGAGCTGCTTTCACTGTTTCTCCCCATTATAGTGATCCACATCACTCCCAACAATTGTGGTTGTAAATTCCTCTGGGAAGGAAACTCTCATTGGTTTCCATACATTCTAGCCTCTATCATCATCATCATCATCATCATCATCATAATCATCAGTGCTTTTTTGTTAAAAAAAAAAGGTGCAGGAACTCACAACCTGTTAATCTTTTATTTATTTATTTATTTATTCATTCATTCATTCATTCATTCATTTATTTATTTATAAACCATTTTTTATCGGAGTAATAAGATACAACTAGACACATATGTCCATCCCGTGTGAGCTCCCTAATAGCAAAAGCACTCCTGCCACAGCTGTAGTCAAACATAAAGGGGTGCGAAAGACCTTGCAGGGATCAGGTCTGCTCCCATCACCCATTGGGAGTGTCTGCCTTGGACCTTTCAGGCTCTCAGTCTCTTGTGTTGAGATAGGGAGGGCTCCAAATACAGGATTCCTCCAATAGTCTTTGATGATTATGTGCGTGCATGTATCCCTTACATGACTCTTCAGGGAGGAGGGTTCAGAACACCTACCCTGGCTGGTAACTGCTGCTGTAGCTCCTGGAGTGAGCCCCCTGCTGGAGGCTGTGGGTTAAGTCCTACCTGGGACTTAAAAAAAAAAAAGGTCAAAAAAAAAAACCCTGCCTGGGACTGAACTTTAAGGAGTTTTGCAGCCTCAACTGGCCCCCCTTTTGGCAACTGGCAACCAACCTTTATATTTTGCAGCCATGGAGCACCTCCCCTCCTAAAAAAAAAAAAAAATTTCTTCCTCATAGGGATTTGAACCCCTAGCCTCTGACTCTGCAGACCAGCACTTTAACAATTGAGCCATAGGAACTCTTAGACTCAAACTGTTTGGAACTAATACTTGAGGCGCTGATGGCCACCAGCTAGGCTCAAGACCTTATATATTAGTTCTGAGCAATTTGACTACAGGCTTTCCTATAGCCCAGTGGAGAGAGTGCTGGGCTGTGGAGCATGAGGTCAGAGGTTCGAATCCCTAGCCCACAGTTTAAAAAAAAGGTGGAGCACAAGGTCAGAGCCGGGGGTGTCAAAAAAAAAAAAAAGGTGGAGCACGAGGTCAGAGGTTTGAATCCCTCCTTCAGTGAAAGAGGGAAAAAAAGGTGCTGGAACGCTGTTCCGGTGCATTCTATTACAAAAAAAAAAGCCCTGGTTATCACACTGCAAATGGGCACCATGAGCACTCTTGCACATTGGGACTAGGGATGTTGTCACAGGGTGGCTGTTTTGAAGAGCATCTCTGTAGCAACTATAAAGTGTGCTCAAGCCTTAAGTAGCACTCTTGGTCCATTTGATCCACAAATTCCTTTCAAAACCCTCGAATGTTGACGTAGACATATTGTTTATGTAACAATGCATTATGACAGGTGGCAATTGTACCACGGTGCTCTATTCTACACAGCAGCCTTGACTCATACTGCCTAGATTGACACATGAGGCAATAACGGATGTTCGCTTCAGTACTCCTAATGGAATGCAAACAAAGAAGGAGAGCATCACCTCAGTTTGTGTCATAGCAATTTATGAATTTTTTCCCTACTGAAGTATATGAAAAGGGAAAGAAAAAAAAACTCCAAGGAAGACACTGGAACATAACCATTGGCTTATTGCAGGCAGCTGGAGCTACCACTCAAAGTGCCTATCGTGCTACAGGTGACACAAGGGCCCTGATGATTGAAATGTGAAATTGTTATGACCAGCTATCCAGAATTGGAGGCAAGAAATCTATCACATGTTCCTTAGTGTCTGTCATGGACAACTGGTGACCCACAAGATTGTTTTTATTGCACTCCTAAAAGTGTGTCCCCTGGGAACAGAAATGCAAGCAGAGAGTTCACCCATTTATAGGAGCTGGGATGCATCCAGGGATGTGCTAGGGAGTCTCACAATGCCAACTGTTTCACAGCTGACTGATGCAGGAGAATGAAGTGATAGGGCAGTTTTGTCTGTCTTCTCTCTCCTTCGAATTGCTGCTGGGTGTTTCAGTGAAATGCCAGACAATGCCACCACCTCCCTCTCTATGCTTTGGGTTGCTGCGTGCTTGTGTGATATGTCAGAGTTGCTGTGTCTTTTCTCTTCCTGGGTTGGAGAAATTTCCAATCAAATGCCTGTATTCTGTCTCAGCCCTGAGTCTTGGGAGAAAGCAACTTTGCACTCCAATATTAGTCTAGGGATGTTTCTTCCCTATTTCCTATACCAGTCTAGCTGTCCCATCCAATCCAGGGGTTGGGCTATGCTGCGGAGCCCATTATGACAGCAGAAGTTCCTTCCGTTGTAAAATAGCTATCAACGGAGCGCAAAGTGCTCCAGGTGATGTTGCTGTTAAACCATTGCATTCTACCATTTTCTGTGTTGCGCCATCTTCTTTAAGCTCTGATATGTGGCCATATTTCTGACTTGCAACGCAGTGGCAACCCATCCAGTGTCAAATGGCAAAATGCTGCCAAGGCACATGGCAGGAGGAGTGGTTTGTGAGGCATTTGCTGAAAACTGGCCTTTTTATAGGGCTTGCCCTCCATTTTGTACTTGCACTTCCAATATTTGTCCTGCTACATGGTTGCCAGTTGAAACCTGCAATCCTAAGCACGCATTGGACTACAGATTAGGCTTGCTTCTGAGTAAAAATACATCTGCACCTGCCTGAGGTAACTGGTCTTATGGGAATTTTATTGGAAATACGGTGCATCTTTAAATGTTGTGTGGAACCATAGTGTGAATTCCATGTCTGTCTTGTTGTGGGAGAGCAGTGTCTCAGCAGCTTCAATGAGCCCAATGCAGGAAGGACTAGGCTTACACAGTAGACAAGCTATGTGCTGTATGCTAGAGCAGTGGTTTTCAAACTCTCAGGGAGAGTTTGAGAGCCACTAAGGGCCAAATCCTATCCAACTTTCCAGGGCTGATGCAGCAGTGCCAATGGGGCATATGCTGCATCCTGTGGTAGGGAGACAGCCACACAGCCCTCCTCCAGGTGAGGGGATATTTGTTCCCTTTCCTCAGGGCTGCATTGCAGCTGCACCAGCACTGGAAAGTTGGATAGGATTGGGCCCTAAGTCTTTGCCTCAGAAGGTGGGGGTGGGGTGGGGTGAAGGCGGAGACATGATGCCCAGCATCACGCCTCTGATCTGGGTGCAGGGGCGCACTGCCACTTACTGTCACCTGCAGCAGCCTTCTGGGGGGTCGGGGGAGCCTGGCGCCAGCCTCGGCAGGGCTCCCCACGCAGCGCAGAGCCCTCCAGAAGGCGATTGCGACCACTTCCTGTTTCTCTATCACAAAACTGGAAGTGGTCGGCTCAGGAGGTCCTTTGGCTCATTAACGTGTAACCTTGATTAAGTTTAGCCTTGGAGTGGGTGATGACAACTACAGCTGGAGATCTTTTTTTGTTTTGCTGCCAAGCTCTTTTTCTTAAGGCAGGAGGCTCCTAGGAGGCAGCTGTCTTCACAAAATTAAGCTTGCTGTGCCAGTAAGGTGTTGTTGCTTCATTAGTACTTTAGAGCAAGTGAAGCTCCATCTGAGCCAGCCTATGGGGGCTGATGGTGATGTGTGATTGCTCTGATAAATCAAGAGTGTGGCCCAGACACTCTTAGAATATAGTTAATTCAACATGGTTTGTTTCATTACACTCTAAATTACCTATTGAAGGATATATAATTATGGTGTTCATAAATGCCAAGGTTTCTCCAGTTTTGGCCACTAGTGGTGTCACTCCTCACCAAGGGTGTCGCCTGGTGTGGTCCATCCTTCCCACTCCTGCTAGCTATGCCACTGGTGTGGCCTTCCTTTGGTCTGTGGATCTGAGGTCTTTTCCCATCAATCCTGGAGCTAGCATCACAGTACTGGCCTGGGCCCTGCTGTCCTGACGGGCAGCCAGCACTGACTGCATGTGTGTGTTTCCGGCACATCAAAATAAAAGAAAAAAGAGCTATCAGGCCACAGCAGCTAGTTTAGTGGGGATTTTAAGGTGAGCAGCCCAAGCCCATGTAACTCCCTGTTCATTTGCTGTATTCTGTGGAGGCATCTGGAGGCCTCTTCAGGAGAAGGGAACATTTGTTTTCTTCCCCAGGGTAAGCACCCATTGCTGCCACATGTCAACTTGGACCTGTGGCAGTGATGACTGGTGAAGGTGAATTGGGCCTAGGATTTGGCACTGCTGAGTCCACCCCCTTCCCAGCCCTATCTGCTCTCTTCCCTGTCACCTCCCTGTTCCTCCCACCCCATGCCCCATTCCACCCTTTCACTGCCTACCTCCTGACCCCTGCACAGTCTTAGCATCGCTGGCAGGTGCCTGGTGTCCATTGGGGCTCTGACCCAGCCACTTTCTGCTTACAGTGGTGGCCAGGGTGTGCTCGCCAGCACTGTCACACTTGCAACAGCTGCAAAGTAGTTTATGCCACTAGAAAATGTGTTCCAGCTTCATAAATCACCTGTAGGAGTGAGCTGTGTCTTTGCATTTATGAGGTTTACAGAGGTTTACGTAGCTTCCCCATTTGTCAATTGGTTATTTCTTCTGGAGCCATAAAGCCAGTGCTGTTACTAAAAAGGCTGCTTTGTTTAGGGGAATTAGTATATTAGCCTTTTGGAAACTTTTTGGGACCATAGGCTGGATAACAAGACAGCGTAGAGCAAAGAAATCCCTTGTTTAGCTTAAGGAGGAGACTGGGAGGAAGGTAACTTTCAATCAAAGGATTATATTTTTATTGCAAAAACACACAAAGGTAAACATAATACACATGGATAATTGATTTCTAGTACTTATGTATAGTGTACCTAGCTAGTGGTGGCTGCATGTGCTATGTATTTGGGTGCATCCGAAAAGGAATCAGAAACGGGTAGGGTGTAGGGAAGTATTTAGGGGTTCCTTAATCTGCTAAACCCAGTTGCTGACTAAAGATGGGGGAGAAGGGAGGAATAGATAGGGAAGAAGGGAGGGAGTTTAGACGCCAGATATATTTACCTGTCTGGGGGGGGGGCAGTTGGATGGGAAAGAGTCCCGTGTATGGCCACTCCGGCAGGAGGGCAGTCAGAGAGAGAGAGACATGTGCTCTGAGTTCTCTCTTATAAGAGTTGTATTAGACCTGGAAGTGGACCTAAACTGACCAGAAGCATCCCAGAGCTGTGCACATGCTAGTATACGTGGAGTATGTAAAGAAAAAGTGGAAGGGTCCAGAAATCAGCTATCAGCAAAGCCTGACTCTGGGGGAGGGGGAGTAGCTTACTTCCTGTTGCTACTGGATTTTGGAGTCTGGAGGTGGCTTAATGGCTGTGATTTAGTTAACAATAGATGATAGACTTTGCTGCCAAAGTCCTCCTCCTTTAAGGTGTTTGCATATTCAGTGATTGACTTAAACAATAAAGACATTTCCAGTGTCTCTAGAGAAAATGAGTCTTCCTAGACTGACAAACAATATGAGAAATGAGTGAGCTTAAGATTTGACTCCTTTTGTGGCCTGAAAGAGAAGTTTTAGGCCTGCATTTTAGTCCAAAATACATAACTAGATATAAAAACACAACTTGGAAGGGAAAAGGGGATTTTCACGTAACAGTGCAACATCAGCACTCTGATGATAATTTAATTCTGACTGACTTTGTTTACGGTTTGCCTGTTTGCTGTGTGCTCTAGTAAGCACATAAGAAAAGCATTACTGGATCTGACCAAAGCATCCTGTTTTCCAAAGACATGCTTCCGCAAAGCCCACAAGCAGGACGTGAAGGCAGCAGCCCTCCTTTGCTGTTTACCTTGCATGGCATACTTCCTCTGGACTTGGTGGTTCCATGCAGCCGTCATGTGTAGGTATTTGGTGGCATTTGTTAGTGCCAGTTCAGATGATGAACCTATTGGCCTGAACATTGGCCAACATACAGTGAAATGGGGATGTGCCTAAAAAAATGTGCCCATATCAAAGTTCAGCTCAAGTTTATCTTGCTGTCACTGAATTTGTAGTGTCTCAAAACAAGCTGAGCGACCAAGGTATATGTTTATTCCATGGATTTGTAAGAGGTATGCCTGGGCTGTGGTTGGTTGAGAACCACTGTCATGAAGACTTTCAACAGCTTTGTTGTGGTTCGCGGATTGGATGAACAGTAAAGTATGCGGCCACTTTGCTGCTTTCTAGATCCACTGGAAGATTATGTTGACCCACAGGCTTTCACCTGCTGCTGACTGAGGGCCAAATCCTATCCAACTTTCCAGCCCTGGTGTAGTTGTGCCATTGGGGTGTGCACTGCATCTTGTGGTGGGAGGGTAGTTATGGAGGCCTTCACAAGGTAAGGGAACATTTGTTCCCTTGCCTCGGGGCTGCATTGCAGCTGCTCCGGCACTGGAAAGTTAGATAGGATTGGGCCCTGACTCAGGTAATTGGCCTACCTAGCCCAGTACCATCTACTCCAACTTTCTGAAGCACTCCTGTCTGTTTGGGTCAAGGCCTTTCTCGTCCCTGATCCCTTTCTACTGGGGGTGATGGGGATTGAACCTCAAACCTTCTGTGTGCAAAACGGGTGCTTTATCAATGGTGCAATCCTATGCTTCTCTACTCATAGGGAAGTCTGATTGGGTTCAGTGGGGTTCACTCCCAGGAGTATAGGGTTGCAAGTTTATTGATCAAGTTTACTGGTCCTTTCCCTGGGAAAATAAGATACAGTCCTACATTAAACTTTTAAGGTTTCTCACAATTGCACTTTTACAAAATGAAAATCAGTTCATCAGCAGTATGTGAAATCTGCTAGAGCTAGAAAACCCCTAGTGGAATAAGGGGGTGGTGATGGTCACAAGCTACCCCAGTGACCCCACACATGACAACTTTGTTGTCTGACTCCTGGCATATCTGTCCAATCACTTCTTTCATCTTCTTTCAGGAAGTAGCACAGATTTTATGGTATGTAGAAAAATGCCCTCTTTGGACAAGTACAATGAGCCCATACACAGGACAAAACCATCCGAGGGGGGGGGGAAGAGGGTGAGCTTTCTCATGGTTGCTTGGTCATCTGCATCAGCCTTTTATGTAGGGAGGAAGCTTTTATTATACATCTGGTGCAAATGTGTAATAAAAAGGTTCTCTGTCTCCACCCAGTATCGAGCACGCTAACATAGCACTTATGCTAATGTTCAGATGATGTTGGTATCGATAAGGCAGTTTAGGCACACATCACAGATGCTTCATGTCAATACTGATGCGTAGTAAACCAATTAGGCACAAACAAGGCAAATAAGAAAATCTGTGCATCTCTCACCTTGTATCCAGAAAGCCTGGATCCGAACAAGTGAATCTCTTACGAATCATTAGGCACATGTTTTGTCGTCTGCTCCTTCTATTAAATCCTATCTTCAAAGGGGTTGTAAAAGAAGGCAAACTTATTGTGTGCTTGTGCTCTTACAGATCCCTTGACACTTTCCTGTTGCTGGAGAAAAACTGATTTTCTTCCCTTAGCAGCTAGAGCCACTGCCTAATCCGGAAGAGCTTGCGTGAGCTTACCACCAGCGCGCACTGTTGCAAACATGTCGTAAGGCACGTTTGTGGACAAAAGTCCTCTTCTCCTAAGGAGCTGCTGGCAGCTGCCTGGAGCACGCAGGATGTGGCTGCAGCCATTTTTGGTGCTGCTGCTGCTGCCCCGTGCAGCTCAGGATTGGGCTGCCAGTCTCTATTTGGGTAACTGCATTATACCTAAACTAACAGTTCTGCCCCCTCCAGAAATTCATTTGGTTACAGTAAATTCTGCTGTATTTTAGCTCAAGTGTTGTACAACATTGCATAGCCACTACCATCAGTTGCTGGAATAGCAAATGGAGATGCTGTAGTTCAAGGATGAAGGATGGAGAAAGAAAGAAACTCTTCTGTACATCTTATAACATGCCTTCCAGCTTAGGGATAAAAGGCATTGAATTATTTGTCCTTGAATAAATTAAGCAAATAAACAGAGCAATTCTTGGTACCTTTGGAAAAGTTTCCCTTCAGTAAATCTGAGCTTAGTACTAATGCTTATGCAGAACTGTTACTTCCTACTAATCAAGGCAACAATGATCTTGTTTACTTCTTTAACTCTTCGATGGTATATGAATAAGAGTTCTCAACACTACTGAGACCTTAAATAGTTATTCAAAGTATAGTTCAGGTTTATTCCATTGGCTTTAAGACTAATGACAGATGCAAGTGAGGAGGGGCAAGGGAGGGGCATCAAATGAGGCAGAAGCATGATACGAATTGATTTAGACAGGGGGCAAACTTGTCAGACTGTTCAGCTTTTTAATGAATAAATGCTCTTGGGCATTTTTTTTTGTTTCTAGAGTGTTTTCAAGAGTGCTTATGAAAATTTAAACTGTTGTATTTTGTGGTCTTGGCCTGAAAACGTCATGAATAAAATATGATTTATTATTGCTAAAACACTCCTTGATTACTGGAAAGCCTGGAACAACGTAACAAAGGCTTGTTCAGTTTGCTCTTTGCTAATTGGGGAAGCAAAGTTGTTGACATCTTCAGAGGCGAGGCATTAAAACATCAGTCCAGGGTTTACTCTTAAGAGTGACTTAGATGGTGCTTTAAAATGTCAGATGTTCCAAAGTGAGCAGGAAAAAAGGAATGGGTCTGAGTGAGTGAAAGAAGAGAGGAGTGCATAAGCTACACACGCTGCATAGTGTAATTAAATAAAACTTGTTTATGAGCATGAGTTCATGGCCACTAATGGATGTTAAATGCATTAAAGTCTGCCCCCACTTTGTATTCTGTTTCCAAAACATTGCTAGGATGATCAAACAGGACATTTTCATGTGCTGGCCCATTGTCAGTAGGGTTACAAACTGTGAAATTCCTGATTTTCTGCCTGCAAATTCTTTGCCTGGTACCATCTGCACAACAGCTAAATCACATGTAAGAAAAATAAATCGCAAACAGACCTTTGAACTACAGCAGACTGGTTGTAGGAAGATACCTACCTTGGCTACTCTTTCCAACAGGAAAATTAGAGGAGAGAGTCAATACATTTAAACAGTGTTATTCTTGTATAAGTAGCTGCCTAGCAATTGTTTCATTGCTCTCTCCCTCCTTCTCCCCCCGCATGTGTGGGGGGTTATCCATGCTACATTCACAGTTGAATTTGAATTGCCAGTGATAATGCAGAGCTTACTGCTTAAAGGTAGGATGCAGAGGCAGAAACATTAGTGCTAATCTGCTGCAGACTAGATAAATCAGCAGAGCTCGCCTCTTGTACATCACTAAGGGAAAAGCTGAGTGCAAGTTGACCATGTGCCTGAACAGTCACATCACTGAGAAGAACGCAGGATGGATAAAAAATCTAAAAGGTACCTTTAAGGCCACTTACTGGGCTGGACTGATGAGAACACTACAGTGTAAGTTTTTAAGATTTCTTATGGTCTGTTAGCGGCCTGGGAGTGCTTGTTTATGTACTGTACTGTATATGCTTTTTCAGTTTGAGATAAAGGAAGGATATAGAGAGAGAGATCGTTGACACTGTATGACTATTAAACAGGAGTTCTATGTTTTAGTATTCGTGCCTGCTTATCCACAGTTCTTTTAGGAGTGTGTGTATTTCACATTAACTCTCTTCATTTTGAAGGCTCTGAGTTAGGCAAAAAAAATTACTTGAGAAGCAAGAATAATACCTCTCATATATTCTACTTTTACAGTGTAAATATTGCTATTTGTTTTATTCTTGCTGTTAAAAACTGATGATAAAAGGATGTTTTTTGTGGATATTTAGGTTCCCAGTACAGCTGGTAGTTTTCTTGAAGTTTATAAAAAAATGTGAGCAATTGTTTGATTTTACATCACTTCAGCATCTGTTAAAGAGAGAATCAGTGGGAGGGGCGCAGAATAACACAGGGACTGAATAAGCATTGATTGTCAGCATGGAAATCTAGAAGTTTTTGTACCACTTGGATTTCAGGGTGGGTTTCTCCTTGCAAAATAACAAAATTAAAATTATCATATTTAATCATTGTGCGTAGTAAATAAACATATTTTAAACTGTCTAATATACTATCCTGAGCTAAGCTAGAAAACTGTAGTTGATGGTTGCTTCCTGGAAAATCCTATCAATATTCCGAATAGCATGCATGGGTGTGCAAATACAAAAAAGAAACATAAGGTTTTGTTATGCAGAGCCTAAGGTGGTGATATTGGTTCAAGATGCAAGTTTGAGCCTTAATTACAGAAACCTAATGGCGCATATATTTTATGGGGCTTGGAAAGGTGGTGACGGTGAGAGTTATGAATGATCATCCTGTGCATCCCCACAGAAAAAGAAAAGAAAATTATCCCTTATAAATTGTGGGGGAATATTGTTCAGTGTGATTTCTTGAACAGGGAAGTGAATTCCAATCTCACCTCAACTGTGAATGCGCTGGCTGAGCTGACATAACATCAGCTCAGTTTTCTAATCTGCAGAGAGGGAATGGAGATCTCTGTTTTGTAGGGCTGAATGGTTGTCAAATACTATGCATCTTGTCATCTGAAAGGTTCATGATGGCAGCTTGCCTAGCAATTGTTTAGCAATTAATGTAGCATTAACCAGGGAGGATATGGAATGGAGAAAGGCATTTAAGGTGCTTGTGTTCTTTAACAGGGCCTTGTTACCTATACTACAAGGTCAACTTACAGGTGGACCTGCCAGTCAATAGCATAGGTAGAGGGGGCAAAATGGCAGCCCCTACCACTTACTGTTGGAGCCATTCTGGGAGCCATGGCAATGTGCAGAAGACTGGTTTGGCGAGCACCTGCACATTGCCATAGCTGCCTGGAATGGCTCTGATGCCAAGTGGTAGGGGCTGCTTACACAGCACATTGTGGTGCCTGCAGTATTTACTGTTTTGCCCTGCTGCCAGTTCAATCTCTGTAGCACTACACTGCAATTTGGTCAGAGAGCGTACTGCAGCCTTTCATCCTAGCTGGTCAAGATTACTTGAGGACCAATAAATTTCCTCTTGGCTTTGGCTGACTTTGACCTGGCTCCTCAGTCTGAGCAGGTTGTCATTTTCTGTAGATTGATCTGCTATGCCCTGTCTGTGAACCTTGCAGAACCATCAGCCTGCTTCCTAGCCAACAACTCTTTAAAAAAAATGCCTACAAACTGACTGTGCACTTCCACAACCACTACCTCCCTTACCCCAAGAAGCTAAGGATATCTTACAAATGCTAGGCCATCTTTCATCATTTCAGGCAATCATCTGTTGTCAGATGTGTGAAAATATGTACCATGCACAAAAATAGAAGACTGGAGACCTTTTGCACTTGTATGCACAAATATATGAGAATTCCGGATGGCTCAGCACATCACTACCTTGACTGCATCCTCCTCCCCTCCCCATGCTGCCTGTTATTCCTGGTCTCAGTAGCAAGTCTCAAGTAAGAGCATGAGAGGGCTGGAGAGTAGGCAGGTTTTCTCTGCTTTACTGCTGCTGTTGCTGGGGGGGGGGCTACTAGAAGAATCCTGGCCTCATAGACCTCTCAATAACAGCAAGTTGTAGGGGAAAAGGCTTCCTTCACACTCTTCCTTTTGGAGTGAGAGCAGAGAGTGGGACAGGCTCTGCCCCCCTTTAAAGTAAGTGTAATTGTGTATGGTGTTACTGCTATTGCTCAGGCAGGAGCCTGAGGTGAGACTGAGAAACTGGTGAGTTACAAATGCTGCCTGGGTTACAAATGGATGTCCTATAAGCACCATCCAGACAGTCTCCCAGCTTGCACTGCCTTCTAGCCAGGCAGTGCCCAGGGCCAGGCCTGCTTAGCTTCAGCAGCATGAACCCAATTAGTGTCATCCATTGAAGGGGTTGGTGCTGCCAGTCTTGCTATGTGGAGATTGGCACTGATTCAGCCCACTTGCAAACCCTTCCCCCTAAAGCACAAAAGGAAGAGCCAATTCCTACTGTTATGTAGTCATCCGAAGATCATTTGAACCTCCTCAGTTTCACATGGCTCCTGTTTGATGAAGGAGGCTTGCACAATGACAGCTGATATTTACCTACTACAGCAAGGAGCTGATTAGTCTCAAGCCTTTCTTCAGAGTGTGGCTTGACAAACCCAGGCACTCTATATCTATATTTTAAAGCATATTTTTGGGACTTACAGCCAGTTTTGCTACATCAGTGTCATGACACCTGTTTTTCCTGTGGTCCTGTATTTCTGTCAGCCTTGTCATAAATTTTGCCAAATCAGTTGCAGGACTCGGAGTAAGTGAAGTTCAGAAAGCACTGGCGGAAGCTGATAAATCAGTCAGTGGGGTCAGAGGGTTAAACTGTCAGAGTTCAAATTGGGTTCAGCAACCAAGAGAGCTGCTTGGGGTGGAATGGGGGAGAAGATAAACAGGAAGTTGCTGTATAATGAGATAGAGGATTGGTATGTCTCTAACTCAATATTGTCTAACAATAGGATGGCAAGCACTTTGCTCTCCAACTGGATATACGATTGCTTGGCAGGGGAATGGAACTGATCATGTAAGGCCAGCGATCTGGCTTGTCAAGCCCAAATTGAACATAATAGTGCCAGAGACATCTCTTTCAATTCAAGTCTGTGTCAATCACATGTAAAGGAGAGGCTGAGGGAGTATCATTGCAAGAACTAAAGGAGTGTGTGAGCAAGGATACTAAACCCTCCCCACATCTAAGTCTTACTTCACTGCAGTCCATCACTAAGAATGCTTTGCCCTTCCACCCAGGCTTCAGAACCAGCAATTGGTTTTTCTTAGGAGACCCCGTGGAAGGAAAGATTGGACAACAAGGGCTCAGTATCCTTCACCCATGTTCCCTTTTTGCTTTCAGGATCAGAACCCTCAGCCCCACTGTGTATGCAGTGGGGGAGATCTGCTTTTAAAAATACAGGTCTGTTACCATCATATTTAGCTTGATCCTCAATTGACCCACTGGGCATAACCAGTGTTTAGCAGAATAGTTGTCACAAGGTATTCATGATTTTTTAAATTATTTTTTATTCTATTCTTTTCACTGCAAAAGAGCATACCTCAAAGAAGAACATATATGTAGCATTCAGGGTGTAGTCCTTGGCATAGCCAGTTAAAAAAAAAAAGTCAGACTGAACATGTGTCTTCAGTATGTAGCATTTGCAACTCTTTTCAAAAAGAGTGTGCCTGGCCTGCTTGGTTTCATGCTTTAAAAGGTCTTTTATATACACAAGAATTTTGAACTAAAAACTGTAAACAAGGAATTCAGTTTTTTCATGGGCTCAGTTCAAACCTTTCCCATTACATTATCTCCCTGGTTTTCAGAGTTGGCTGCTTGAAGTGAAAGGTTGTCGTGATGCCAGCATCACTAAGGAGGGGGTCATAGCTCAGAGATGTCATGGGGGGGCAAAGTTGCAACAAAGGAAGCATTGACCACTGTTTAAAATGAGGGTTGATGTGAAAAAGACTTTAAAAGTTTCTGGAAGAAAAATTTCTGCCTGATACATTGAAGCATATTTGCTATTGGGAGTAGACAGAACTTAGCTAGACCAATGGTTTAAGACCAGGCAATACACTGACCCAATCCTATCCAACGTTTCGGCATTGATGCACTCACAGTGCAGCCCTGTGATAGGGAACAAACATTTCCTTACCTTGAGGAGACCTCAGTGACTGCTCCCCTCCCCACTGCAGAATATAGCACATGCCCCATTGGCATGGATGCATCAGTGCTGGACTCCAGCGCAGTGCTGGACTCCAGACTGAGAATGCATGCCCCTTGAGACTGGGAGAGTGACTTGGGTGTGAGACCATGTGCCAGATTTCATCATCTGGACATAAGAAATATTCATTTGCTGAAATTTATTGTCCCACCAGAAAGTCTCATCAATTTCAGTGAAGCTTGCTTCCTACAAAGCGTAGCTTGAATTGTGTGGGATAACAGCTTCAGGGCATTATATAAGTAACAGGTGTTAATACTTAAAGGCAGTTTGTGGGAGTTTGAAGGATATTTATTGATGCTATGCCTTCTGAGATTTTGTCAGAAAGGAAAAAATGGCTAGTTGGATTAAAATGTGTTCCATTTTAATGCATAAAAGCAATCAACTTTGCTCCATCTAGAATTCATTGAAGCTGCAATACTAAATGTACTTGCGTTGGAATAAACCCTATTGAATTCCATATTGCACCAAATATGGAACTTACTTCCATGGGACTTACTTCTGAGTGGACATGTATAGGATGGTGCCGCATGTATCCATGTTTATTCAATTGTAAGTTCAACTACATTCAGTGAAATGTACCTCCAGGTAAGTGTATATAGGATTGCAGTCTTTGATGTCATTGAAAACACATATGACCTCCAATTGTGGGAACAATTCACAAAGTGCACAGCAGTGGATAACTATTTGTAGCTATGTGAAGTTCAGGCAGTTAAAGGTCAGATGTTTGGAGCACTAAATTTTCATGACATTCTATAAAATAACTAGGTCCCACTAGTGTGATACCAGGTATTTTACAAGTGCCTATTTGATGCAATTAGTTTCTGTGTTAAAATAGTCCAGTTTATTTAGAAAATTTTGAACTGATGAGATCCGTATGAACCTAATTCAAGATAGTAGACCTTAGTTCAGACACTTACCCCAGCTGCCTGGTCCTTTTGCATGATTAAAGAACAAACATTTTGCTCTCCATTCCGGCGCCTGAAGTATCATTCATCCATTTGCTTCTAACATTTGTGACATCACCAAATAACTGAAAGTTTTCATCACCCCTTTGTTTCCCATATTTCAGGAAACTGATTAATAACTCTCCCTATATGAACATGGTTCCAATTTATATTAACTTGTCCCATTTGAGGAGAAAGAATGTACAGAAGCGCCTCCATCAGCACTGCATGTTATTGTAGATGTAAGGTGGTCCATTCTTCCAACAAGTGAAATGAACCATTTCATGCAAGCCTCCTTAGAAGTAATTCCCGCTAATGAGGCTTTCTTCAAGGTACTTTCCTGGAAATAAGTTTCATTGAATTCAATGAGACTTGCTTCTGAGTACAAATGCATAGGTTTGTGCTGTCAGTATCTGAGTTGAGAATGACCAAGGTGCTACAGAAGTGGTGCAAGGTTCAAAAGAAAGCATGTTATATTACAAGCTCTTAATCTGAGACTGTATGTTCCCATTTAACAGTGTTCTTATGACATAACTACCTTTTATTCCTCTTAACAGTTATGCTGCACCAACCTGTGCAAAGAATTTTTTTAAAAATGAAGTTTTAATAATAATGACACAACAGAGTCTAGAATATAGGATTAATGACTGACTGGGTAGAATCAATGGCCTGAAACATATCCTAGGGCCATTAATTTGAGCTAGTCATTAATCCTTTCTATAAGCCTTTGGCAGGGATCATTTCTGAAATGGAAAGGGATTTCAGATTTATAGAGTTTGTTCTTTTTTTTTCTTTTTTTTTAAGAGTGATTTTGTGATGGCAGCCTCACATATTTAAATGTTACTCACACTAGGCTACACACTTACATGCACTTTCATGAGAGTAAGGCCGCAATCCTAACCCATTTTCCAGCACTGACATAAGGACAATGCAGCTCTGAGGTAAGGGAACAAGCATTCCCTTACTTTGAGGAGGGCTCCGTGAGCGACACCCAACTGCTGGATGCAGCACACATCCCACTGGCACAGCTATGCCAGTGCTGGAAAGTGGGTTAGGATTGTACCCTAAGTCTCATTGAACAGGACTTACTTTTGAGTACATAAGACATTCATAGAATTGTGCTGTCAGTGCCTGCTATGCTATTGTCTGCTGTGCACACTAGTCTACTTTCTATAAGACTCTGTATGGGGATAGAATTTGTACCTGAATTAGGGATCCACACTTTTAGCATGGTGGTGCTTGCTGCTTCCAAGGCCACCACTACCATGACTGCCATTTTTAAATTAGTAGGCATACCTGTTTGAAATCATGTATCTGCCATGCATAAGGCAATATAATGACACACTTTGCCAAACCTGAGTACACAACTCACTTTCTAAAAGATTGTTGCTGTGTTCCTGTTTGTACAAATGATCTTTCTATGTACATGTTGGTAACAGTCCAGTTATTACTGGTCTTTCAACATGTTTGGAAATACATGAGTTAGTAGCATCTAATATTAAATAGGAAGTCAATGAATTCATGGGGAAAGGGAGGCTGTTTTCTATCGAATATACAGTAAGTGCATGGCTTGCAAGGTTTTCCCCTCTCCTTGGGAAGAAAGAGAGCTTAGACATATTAGGGCACAATCCCAACCCCTTATGTCAGTGCTTTCCAGCACTGGCATAGTGGTGCCAGTGGGACATGTGCTGCATCCTGCAGTTGGGTGTCGCTCACGGAGACCTCCTCAAAGTAAGGGAATGTTTGTTCCCTTACCTCAGAGCTGCATTGCCCTTATGTCAGTGCTGGAAAGCACTGACATAAGGGGTTAGGATTACACCCTTATTTAGTTAGGTCATGACCATGGTAACATACTTCTCAAAGGTTTATGACCCAATCCTTTCATGGGTCTATCACAGACTCTGTTCTGGTGGCAAGAAAGCTGTGCCACCATCATGCACTTTTGTGCCATGAGTACAAACGTTGGAGGCTCTACACATGCACCGGAGCACCTCAGATGCTCCACCAGGGCTGGTAAGGTGGAGTAGGGGCAACTTATGGGAGGATCGGGGTGAGGAATTGGGCCAGGCTGGAAGCATGTCAAGGGTGGGCTGCTATTGATACGGTGAGATCAAAATGCATAGTCCATTTGTATATTTTTTAAATATTGTATCCTTCTTCTTCTCAAAAAGACTTGAGCCATTTAACAACATGAATTTTTAAAAAGCTAAGCCTATAATAAAAACACAAACACAATTAAAACAAAATAAAAAATAACAGCATGTAACCCACAGAAAAATATAGAAAACACAGCATTATAATCAACATAATAAAACATTTGCCAAGAAAGCTTTACGAAACAAATGCATCTTAAGCTGTTGACAGAAAGAACAGAGGGAGGGAGCAAAGCTTTGTTCTAATGCGACTGTAGCATCAGAGCGCGTTAGCAAAGGTGGACACAGTGATGAGAAGGATTGCCAGTTGTTGAACCAGCCCCTGCATCTGTCACATTGACTGTAGTTTGATCTGCATCAATAAGATGGTCATAATATTTTACTCCAGCCCTGAAAGGCTTTTTTCCTGATTGCTGCATATCAGAGCTTTGCTAAAGACACAGGAGCAGGTAGGGCAAGGTTTATTTCTGACCTTTGGGAGCCCTAGAGGTGAATGAAACTTCTTGAATGCTTTTGTCTGTCTAGTTTTGCAGGAGTGGAGGAAAATATATTTGGTGCCCAATCCTGTTGGGGTGGGGTTTTTGCCCATTTCATAGTATTGCTGTATTTGGTAATGATGCTAACTATTTTTTATAGTCTTGGATTGTAACAGCTGTTAGCAAGTGTCCAGTATAAGTAACAGATATCAGTATAGGCAAATTACCTTCACCATCCCCAGGAGCCCCTTCCATTAGAGTTGAGATAATAGCACTACCTCTGCATCTGATGAGGTCAGAAGTTTGAAACCATTCCCTCTGGAGGGTTGGGATTACAAATCTGCACTCATACAGAACACAACCTTTTCCTTCTTATCGTAGTGCAGCAGTCATTAAGCTATGTCAATATTAATTCCATTCTGGGATTAAAAGGGCTAGAGATGGTCTGATTTTTCCTTGGGTGTAGTATGAGGGAAGCAACTAAACTGAATGCTTTTAGAAAAGAGTAAATTTTATACAATCTACCGCACTTGATAAAACACATCTCGAAGTGCCAGCAGCACTTCTGCTGACTATTGCAGCAATTAATAATACAAGGATCCAATGTGTTTTGATAGCTTAAATTAAAGAAATATACTTACCCCAATAGAATACATAGCACAATTAAAGCCCAATCCTGGCTCACTGCTGGCACACACTGTCACAAACGTGCCATAAGGCATGTTTGTGGGCCCTACTGCCACGCTACCGCTGGGTGGGCGCCCGACCTCCGCCGCTTGGTGGTCATGTGGACTGCCGAGCAGCAGAGAGGTAAGCGGGGGCGTGGGGGGAGGTGCTCCAGGCAGTTTAGGATTGGGCTGTTAATCTGGCTGCTTTGTACTGTTTGCTTGTTTGTTTGCAGAATTTATATCCCGCCCTTCCGCTCCATGAAAAAGCACTCAAGGTGGCTACTGTTGAGGAAAATAAGCATTTTAATAGCAGATTAACAGCCCAATCCTATGCATGTCTGCTCAGAAGTAAGTCTCATTAAAGTGAAAGAAGTCCCAGGAAAGTGTGGATAGGATTGGGCTGTAAGGAAGAACTAAAGCACATGTCCTTCAGGCTCACTTGTGAGCATTGTGTGAAAAATAAAGGGCACATATCTTAAAATAGGACCTGGGATTCTGGCGATGATCACTTTGCAGCACACATAAGAATTTGGACAGAGAAACATAAAACTGGCAGGTTGTACTTGGCTGCTGAAACTTTCATGGGCAAACATGAATGGGAATGCCAGTATTTGGTTTTGAAAATTAGTTTCTAAGCCTCATCTGTCTAGTGAGAGATGTTTAAATGTGGTAGAAAAACAACTGAAGAATTAGAAATTAATTTTTTAATTCAACATTAATTTTTAAAAAACCTGAACTCAATTTTTTTCATGCCAAAGATGACAATTTTTCAAGAAGAATATTGTATATGATACCATTAGCAAAGGAGCAAGGAAAGGGGGTTTAGCAATGTCTCCTTCTTTTGGGATAATTAGGTGTTTTTTTTTGGTGGCTAATCGTCGAGACCAGTGGTCTTCAACCTTTTTTAAGCCACAACCCCAATATACAAATACAGTATGAGACTGGAGACACATTGCCAATCCTGCTCCCTTTCCGGGACCCAATCCACCCACCTTTACCCTTGTCTTCCAGATAAGTTAGGGGCAGAAAGAGGGAAAAGGTGGTCATGGGGCAGGCTTTGAAAAGTTGCCATGACCCCATAAAAGAGGCTTTGTGACCCCATTGGTCTCCCAAACCACAGGTTGAAGAACTGTGTTCTAGGCATAATTCCGAATTCATACACAGATCCCATGGACTTCTAACAATGTTTAGAAATAACTTTCTGAAGTTCTTTTACTAGTACCTAAGAAATAGTTTCAGTACTGAACAGACTTTAAATATCTTTTGTTCTTATTGAAGAAAAGCAACTCTGTAGATGTTTTTAAAACTTGTAACAAGTTCATGAATTTCTAGAGCAAAGTATCTCTGAAGCTTCCCCCTCCCCCCCTTCATAATTCTGCTTGCTTAGTCTTTGCCACTGGTTGAACTCTCAGCTAGTTGTACAGCAGTGTGATGTGCACTTGTAGTTATGGTACCACACCTGCTCAGAAAAAGAATATGCAAATATCTGAATACATTGATATATTAGCTACAGGATGCAGTCTTCCCCATTAGGATGCCTGATGATGTATCTTGCAGTCCTGTGCTTGTTTACTCAAAAGAAAGTCTGACTGAATCCAGTGAGATTTACTCCCAGGTGTGTATGCCTAGGACCAGTCCCAGACTTCGTGGGGTCTAAGGTGGTGTGGCAAATGTTCCCACCAGGTGATACACTAGCCCCTCCTACTTCCTGGATTGAAAAAGGAAGAGGGGAATGAACTGGAGGAGGGCATGTGAAAGAGAGGTTTGGAGGAGAGTTGGAGGAAGGATGGATGGAGGTGGGTGCACTCTGCCAATCTGTTGCCTGAGGCATCTACCTCAGTTGGCTTCATGGGTGGGTTGGCCCTGTGTATGCTTAGGAGTCCAGCCATAGTGTTGTTACTAGTGCTAAATTTGTAATCCCCTTCACTTAGTTTAAATAATTTTTTTTAAAAATTGATTCCTTTTTTTCTTGAAAATTAAATCTTATCCTGCTTTTTGCTCAGTAAGGAAGTTGTCATACATTTATATACATGACTTGCACTAGGGAACAGCCTCTATGAGCTCGCACACTTTTATCTGCTGTCACTTTGAATTTGAGTGTTTCTCATTTCTATGAAGGTAACTTGGCAAATATGTACTATATGAGTTACGGTTGACTTCAGAGGCCTCTGTGGATATCTGGAACTCATTCCTAAATATCATTGTTCATGTCTTCTAACTAATGCTGTGGCCTGTAGTCAAGTAGTGTGGAAGCCTTGGCTGGAGAATTGCGAATACAGGTGTGCACTGCTTAACAACCGTTTGCTTAATGGCTGACCACATATATGATGGTGGTCAAAGCACAATAAAGATGCTCTTAATCAGGCAATCACGTCTCCGATAGCCTGCAGCAGAGTGACTGTTTACGCAACAGAAAAGGCAGTCTATCTCCAATAGCTTGTGCAGCCAGCTAGTGTCTGGCAGGGAATATCTGTTTACACAACAAAGGCAATAGATTGGACTGAATGTTCACTTAATGACCTAATCACAAACAACAGGAATTGGTGAACAAATCCCTGTTGTTAAGTGGCGCACACCTGTACTGGCAGCATCTTTGACTTTCCTATGGATATCCATTTGGGAAGTGCTCTGCCATTATCCAGTGCATCCTCCCACCTTAAGTTCCCATTGGTGTGCCCCATTAGTAATTGTTTCCTTGCTGCTGACAGTGGGCCAGTGATATGTCACGAAACATACTTCTCTTAGGACAATGGCTGTCACTTGAGTCTCCTTGATAGAGATAGAAGGGAAGATGCCTTTTTTTGGGAGGTAGGATTTGTCAAAAGGACCTGGTATTATGCTAACTTAATCTTGTTGAAATGTGAAAAATGAATGGAAAGTGATATCCAGCTCAGAAAGGTTCATTTTATTGTTGAACTCTTTCTTAGTATCAAGCACAAGTGAAGACCTGAAGTGAAGACCTAGTTTGGGTACACACTTTAGCCATTTCAGAATCAGAATTCACAATGGGTTTTTTTTTCAGAATCAATGGTTGTCAACTCCAGAATTGTGCAACTCTGAAAAGTCTCCACTGGCCCTCCAACTAACTTGCAGCTTTCTGTTTGATTTACCAAGGCATAGAACCAGACTTACTGTAGATACTCAAGTATAAGTTGATCTCACAGATAAGTTGAGGGCAGGTTTTAAGCCAAAAATCATGCAGTTTTCTATGATAAGTTAGGGGGTTAAACTGGGGGGGGGGGTATTTGACTATAATTTTGTGTGATTTTACTAAAGGCCAGATCCTAAAAAATAACTGGTAGTAAATAATACTACCAGTAATTACCTAAGAACTATACAGTCTCTATTAAAAATTTAGTAAAAGATCATAAGGTACATTTTTATTCATTAACTTTTTAAAATATGGTCTTCGCAACCTTTTTGTAAACACTATTAGAGTAAGTGCACTATAAACAACATACTGGTACAGCCATTAATCAAATCCTTCTTTAAGGTGCCTGGTGTGTTAAGGCAGTGGCTCTACATATAACTTACAACATGTAACACATAGTTGGGAATATGCAATTCAATTCATAGTGGAGAGACAAGCAACAACAAATGAGTGGTGAGTAAGTACAGCCTACACATAATTGTAATCTGATTTATTCAGAAGTAGACCCCATTGCTTTCCATGGGTGTTGTTCACAAGTAATGGTGCACTGAATTGTAGCCTCGGACGAAAATGAGGATTACGTTCTGGTGTTTAAAAAACCAGACCTCTGCCAAACATTTGCAAAATGGAACAAGGGGTCAGGTGTGATCCTGCCAAAGAGAAGGAGGCTTGCTTGATTTAAATGGAAGTGTTGGGCCCTGGCTTACTTTTTTCTCAGGAGGGAAAATATTGACTTTGGCTGCAGCTTGCCTGGAACCTGATTGCCTGGTGACTGATTGCCCTGTAGCCTGATTGAAAGAGGGAAAAGAATCTGAGACTTGCCACTGTTTTTGAAGGGATTAACAAGGTGCTTATGCAGTACCATGTGCCATTCCCCCCTTCTATGTAATGGAATAGCCTGGAGGAAAGGAGGAGAGAACTTATTCTTCTCTGTGTCCCTTTGCTTTCCTTTGGACTTCTCCTGGCTGCCCCAACGTGCCTGAATAGCCCTGACTCCTGAATGACCCACAGATAAGGTGAGGAGATGATCTAAGTGATTTATTGGCAGAAATTTCTCACCTTATAAATGAGTATCTACAGTGTCTGTCTTGACAGTTCCCTTCCTGGCCTGTCTCCCCTAAGACCCAACATGAAGAACATTTCAATGTTTTATTCCAGTCTTTCCACCCTGTCCTGGCTCAGCTGGTAGCTGCAGTTCTTTCCATGAATCAGGGCCTACTCAAATAATGTCATTTGAATGCATTTGAGGTGGGTCAGTGTAGCGTTGAATTATACAAAATTGACAAAATGATGGCAGGCTGATCCCAACCTGTCCATATCTGTTTTGTCCATTACATCATGTTCCAAACTCTGAATCAACCCACATTCTTCAACATACAAATTTGGTTACATGAATTGTTCCTGTGGCAGAAGTCCAGCCATTAGTTTGAATAGCAGTCATATCATGTATTTGAGGCTTTCCTAGGTTGACAGGACTGGCAGAGGACAGATTTTAGGACTGAGCTAGATGTGACAGTCAATACAGGCTGCTACCAAAAAGGCAACACTATTCACATTCTTTGCCTCCCTATAATCTGAAGGCATGGTCTCTCCCATGTTATTTCCCTGCCAATGGCTTCAAATAATGTAGAGTGGTGGTGAGAGAGTGCGTATGGTGATGATGCCATGACATGGGTAAGTCTACTTAGGGCACAATCCTAACCCCCTATGTCAGTGCTTTCCAGCAGTGCTTTCCAGCCAATGGGACATGTGCTGCAATCTGCAGTTGAGTGTCACTCACAGAGGCCTCCTCAAAGTAGGGGAATGTTTGTTCCCTTAACTTAGAGCTGAATTGCCCTTATGTCAGTGCTGGAAAGCACTGACATAAGGGGTTAGGATTGCGCCCTTACACATTAACAAGAGAGGGGATTACTATTAGTCCCCATATTGCTGTTAAAGCAAACCTCTGCTTCAATAATTTTGATATTCGGTATCTCAAATTCCTTTGTTTCATTCTGAGTTTCCCTTTTGTTTGAAGGAAATTTGTTTTTCAGATATATACATATTTTTTTTTATAAAAACTTCCATCCTGGTGTTTTTTTTTTTCCAGATTCCAAAATTAGAACAAGGCCCAATTCCTCAAGGGACTTCTGGTGCAAGGAGGCATTGAAATTTGCAGTCCCTAGCCTGAAGGCGCTTGTGCCGGTGGATGGCCCATCGCTTTTCTGTGCTTATTAATCTTTAAATTTGACAGTGAGGTGTTTTGGTTCTTGCCTCCACATAAATTGGAATGTTTGTACGTTGTGGCTGTTGTTCAACATATATATGCATATGATTTACTTAAGAAGCAATTGAATCAACTCTTGCTTGCTGTTTGTTTGTTCAATATGTCAGCATATCAAATCAAAGTAGTTAGTGATTTGTCAAAGCCAAATCTGTTCTCTGGAGAATTTTTTGACAGTCAGTGTTCGATTAAAAATGGCAACAACATTTAAACTAGAGGTTGTTATTGTTTTGTAAATGATTATTCCAGTGAATTTATGTTGAGGTGGTAATTAACTAGTCAATAGCTTTGTTGTTAAAAAAAAAAAAAAAGGGAGAGAATTGCTAGTGCTTTTTTGGATTTATAGAACTGTGTGTTTTACTCTGGAAGATATGTAAATGTTACCTACATCTATACACAATCTGCTTCATTTTTCAATATTGGTATAAATCACTCTTCCAAAACAAATTTATTACTTTATACCTGAGGTGGGTAATATCTATCATCACAAAAACATTCAAAAGCTACCATCAGTGAAAAACATTCCCATTACTATTTGCCACAATTATGCACAATATAGTGTCACAGCCCACCAACGGGGGCTTGCGAGGGTTGGCAGACAATATAGGGAGCCCTTGCAGGGGTGGGTGGTTACCTCTGAGGCCACCTACTTCTTCCATGTGGGCTTGGCAAAATTCTCTTCACCTCATACATGATCTCAGACTTCAAGTGGCGAGTGTGTTTACTGCACTCGCTGCCTCGTCCACTTCACCAGTCAGCTCTCTCAGGGCTGTAACTGACCAAGAGCTCCACCTTAGCTCTCCAGTAACCTTGTGTGTCATTATGGGCCTCTTTTATCTCTGGAATGGGAAAGGCCAGTGTTATCACTAGGGGGTGCAGACCACACTGGGTGATGCACTCCTGGGAGGTCACACAACTACTGGGGGTCCCCATATCCATGGATCCCATATTGGGTCTGTGGGGTCTTCCTGATTGTCCTTCACGTACCCCTGGAAGGCTTCTCCAGGGCTCCTAATGCCTTATAAGGCATTAAAAATGTCACTTTCAGTTTAAAAAAAACAAAAAAACTGGTATGTGTTTTTGACTATAAGAGTAAGTCTGAGCCTGGCAGAGGCTGTGGAATGATGTGTGCAGTCTCTGCTGGGTTCAGAAGACCCTCTGGAAGTGAGGGGAGCAGAACTCCCCTCAGCTCTGGTGGGTGGGTGGGCGTTCACCTGTATCCCTGATTTCCCTGGTTCCCAAACAGAACTCCCGCAGATACAGGGGTGTGCCTGTACTTGCCAAAACTGTTAAAATGTCAGTATTTTCAAATTACACCATCATGTTATATATCATATAATGTGTAATTTAATGCAAAATGAAATAAAATGAACTGCATTGAAATATCTGTATTCCTTCGAAAGGTATAACCATGTAACCAGCAAAGGAAAACACAACTGCCTTATGTAACAAAAAGTGGATATTTAAACTCAAAACTGACTAAGCCAATTTTTCTGCGAGCCAAAGAGGAGGTGTTATGACACAGTAGAGAACCAATAAGGTGTTAGTATGAGTCAGCTCTCATTTCCATGCATCAGTGCTAATACTAGAACTCTTATTCAGTTGTGTGTCTTCAAGTTCATCACTGGTTTTTTTTGTTGGTTACTGATTTGTTGGGTGAACTGTACTGTTATATATTAAGATAAATAAAGTTAATTTGGGTTTCAACAACTCTAGTGATGCCACTGCATTTTGGTTGTGTGTATGTTATTGTAGTTTATTCTGTATGATCTAGTACGGGAAATGGTCCATCACGGGGGTGATGCAGTGAGCTCGCACACCATACAATCCCGAGTGATGCCTCTGGGAAAGACCTCCCCCTCCTTGGCCTGCCCATCTCCTTCAGGAAACTCAATTCCTATATCTTCAGAGGCCCTAGTGCATCCGGTCATTTCTGGCCTCTTGAAGCTGTCCTCTTCTCACCTCCCTGCTGCACTGCTGTGCTCCCTCCCTGTCTCAGCTGCTTCAACGTTCTGAGCAAGCATCTCAAGCCCAACCCTGTGATCTCATCTAGTGGGCTCTTGGCTACAGGCTGCAGTGAATGCAGCTGCTGGGCGACAAGGGGTCCCACTGTTGCTCAGGGAAGCCACAGGCATATAGATCGTGCGCAATGTAGATATTTTACCGTTTCATTATTTTTCCTTCCCACATGAAAAACATTTTCTTCATATTGCTTGTTTCTCCCAGATATTTGCCATATTTGTTGGACAAGAATAACTAATATCTAAAAACCTACTGGGTAGGGCTGAAAATCTTTCTGGTTTTTGTTTGTTTGGGGGGAGGTTATTAAGCTTGAGGTTATTGCAGGCAGACCACAGAGAGAAATCATTTAGTGGCACAGGGCTGGCTTTCCCATCTCACCTCTCCTTATTTAATTATTTGTTTTACTTTAAGTATTTATAATTATTCATTTTAATTTATTTATAGCCTGCCTATCTAGGGAAATGGCACAATTTCAGTGCTTACCATGGGCAATTTCAGTGCTTGCTGCATTCTCAGGGAAGCATTTGCTGTGTGTTGATGTCACTTCTGCCCATGGTATCACTTCCAGTGGGTCTGGGACAGATTGGCATTCTAAAAAGTGGGTCCTGGTGCTAAAAGTTTGAGAACCACTGCCCTAGACTCCAGGGGGCATGAGTTAATGCCTAAGCCAACGGCTCTCAAACTGTGAGTCACGACCAATCAGTGGGTTGTGACCCAATTTTTGGTGGGTTATGAAAAGCCCACTGCCTGGAGATCTGTACTGTGAGCCCCTGCAGGCTGCCTGGCTGCTCCTGTGGTCCTTCTCCCCCTATACCCGAGACTTTTGAGCACACAAGCACAGCCCTACCTGCCGGCCCACTGTCTAAATGCCATTTCAAAATTGCAAAAATAATCACATACCTGTATGTCCATCCATAAAACACTACTTGCACATATTAATCTACTCCTTAGATTTAAATTGATATGAATTTATCAACCTTAAGTTAAGGCTTAAGAAGCTCTAAGGCTTGAGAAGGAACAATGTGTGAAACAAAGTCCATCCCCCACAGTAAGGGCAGTACATGCTTTCCTCTGAATTCTAAGTGAGTGATTCTTTAAAGAATACACAGTAGGAGTGAGAGGATGTTTCTGCATGGCCAGATCAAAGTAAATTTGGGTGTTCAGGCACACAGACCTTAATTAAGGAAAGATCCAAAAGATCAAGCTTTGAATGTTCATGCTTCTGAGTTATTCATTTCTTATGAACTTTGGCATCAGACTCTCACTGCTGCTAAGGAATAAAGGAGATGGGAGTCTGTGTTCCTGTTTATGCTACTCTTTAGGAATAATCCCATGTGAGTTTCAGGGGACTTACTTATCAGGTAAGTGTGTATAGGATTACAGCCTTTGGTTCCTGAGCACGTGTTTAGGGGACAGTAGGACTTAGATGATTGATTCTGCATTTAGAATTTCATATAGAAAGAAGGAAAAAAAATTGACAAGGATTACTCTTAGAACTTTAAACAAAGTGAGCTGAAAACCACTTCCTATTTTTGATCATTAACAGGAAATGGCTTTCAGTCTAGTTTTGTACCATTACAGAGGCATCTTTAGGGCATCTGCAGGGTTCCCCACACTCCCCAAAGGTCGGCACTCCAGCTGGTAAGTTGGAAAAAATCCTTTCCCCACAGCAGCAGTGTAATCCTAGGGATCTCATGGCTACCTTCTCCCTGCTCTGCACACACTTAAAGTGCTCTCAACTCCCTTCTAGGGGTTTGGAAATCACTGGTTTAGAGTGATTGCAAATACACTATAGCCTGGGTAAAGATATATTTCTGTGATAGATGATCATGGTTTATTCTCATCACCTATGTCTTACAACATCTTCAAGTATAAAAAAGAATCCTCACACACTCTGGCACACATACACACAAATTTAATGTTAACTTTTTTTCCCTTTTAAACTTTAAAGTAACAGTAGTATAATCAGAAAGTGACAATAGGTGCATAGCTCCAAGTACAAAAAGACCCTTAAAATTGTGCAATATGTACCTTGGACCACTGAAACTAGGGACATTGCTACAAGAAGCAGTGCCTTTTCAGTAGTTGCACCTTAACTGTGGAACTTCTATTCTCAGAAGCCTTGACTTCTTGCCTAGTGGTCTTCATGAGACTAGTTAAAATGTTTTTGCTTTGTCCTGTAGTTGCTGCTTTGGGCTTCCGAATTGTTAATGGATGCTTTGATTGGTTTTATGATCTTCAGATCTTTAGACATGAAAATTAGGATATTAAATGCATGTGTTAATACTAAACTGTGTTTATTTTTCTTTATCTTCTCCTCCTTCCATCCAAAATCATCCTTTTGATTGTATGTGTTTCTGGGATTCAGGGAGAACAGGTTTAATCAGGAGACTGACCTAACTATAGCAAAACTGAGCTCATAGTACTTGACAAACATGTGAAGTCAAGTATCCTGATGTGAAAAGCTATATCCATTAGTGTCAGTAGATTTAAGGACAACAAATGGGCACATCTTGATCTGGATATTTAGGGTTTGCTTAGATAGATAGATTTCAGAGTGTTTAGTTGAGACCTGCAAAGTTCTTCTAGCCATGAATGTCCTTGTTGAATACATGGCTGACATGGTCCAGTGTAGGCTGAGCTATAAATCTTGCTGGGCTTCCTGAATTGGCTTTAATCTCTATTAAGATTCTAAAGTACTTCCTTATACTTTTTTCAGGCCCATCACATTCTGCAGTACTGTACTGGCTTCATAATTGGATGATATTTCTGACATTGTTTTTCCCAGTGTGCCCTTATAGGTGAAAGATGGTACAGCAAATCACAAGAACCCTCTTTCTGCCTTCTAGAAATTGCTGTCTAATTCCATAGCCATTTGTCACGGAATTGCTTTTTCATCTGCTCCACTAGTATTCTGATTTTTCTTGTTTTCTTTAACACATTTTATAGCCTTTCTTACTGCAGTGGGGCCACCTGCTAGCCTCAAAATATCATAATAGTTTTAAACATGAGTGGTTGAAGTGAGAAGCAAACTTTATTGCAAGGCAATCAGGAGGAAGGTATCCATTTGGGAGCTTATATAATATAGCACGAAAGAAAGCAGATATAATTTCCCTTATTTTTATTCCCTAATAATTTCCCTTATTCCTTGTCTCTGTTATAGCAGGTGTGTAGAGCTACAGTGACCTTCTAAACACATTGTCGAATCCAGTTTAGAACCACTTTCAGAAGGGGAATAACAAAGACCCCAAATCGGTGGAGGGAGGCATCATGCCTCTTCAGTTGCATTCCTTATAGCCCCTATTCCGTTCCTGAAGACTTCCATCCACTACAGTGGTGCCTCGCTTAACGAATGCCCCGCGCACCGAAAAACTCGCATAACGAAAGAGTTTTTCGATTGAGTTTGGTAACTCGCATAACGAAAGTTTCTGGCCGTGCTTCGCATATTGAAAACTTTTTAGGTCCATGCTTCACATAACGAAAACTTTTTAGGTCCGTGCTTCGCATAACGAATTTTTTAAAAAATTAAAAATTTCGTGTATGCTTCAAATTTTAGAAATCCTCTGTACAGTATGTATGCCTTTAAAGAGCAAGTAATAAACACTTTGTAAACCAAATTTGACTTCATTTTGACCTTTTTTGCCCATAGGAACGCATTAATTAAATTTCAATGCATTCCTATGGGAAAACGCGATTCGCAAAACGAAAAATTCGCGGAACGGATTAATTTCGTTATGCGAGGCACCACTGTATTTCCTTCTGTCATGGAGAAAAGCATAGATACAGCCACTGTCATAGCTGGCCCCTCTAGCACCCGGGGCTATGACTCAAGATGTCACCCATCCTGAAGTGCCTGGCCCAGAAGTAATTGCAGTGGAATTATGACATCACTGTCCATTACTTCTGGGAACACTTGGAGTAGTTGTGGGTCTCTCTGAGTGGCTGGCCACTTTTTTCCCGCTTAGAAAAAAGGTGGTTGACTGCTCGGAGTGGCACATAACCACTCTGAGTGCCTGCTGGGAAGGGGGGGAAGGAGAAGATACTGTAGCAGCAAGGCCTCCTCTTTGCCAGAGTACCTTCTCCTCATCCCTTTTTGCAACATCTCACCCTGGCCGGCAGCTGGCTGTGGGCACATGACAGGATGAGGCGTCATTGATACCCCTTAGGCATGGTACCTGGAGCCCTGTACCGTCCCACCTCCCCTTAGCTATGCTAGTGGGTACAGCTGAATAATTTTTGGAGTCCTGTGGTTTTCAGAGGAGGCATACATTCTCAGTTTGGGGACATGAGTCAGTCATGCCACTTAGGGCACAATCCTAACCCCTTAAGTCAGTGCTTTCCAGCACTGGCATAGCAGTGCCAATGGGACACGTGCTGCATCCTGCAGTTGGGTGTCACTCATGGAGGCCTCCTCAAAGTAAGGGAATGTTTGTTCCCTTACCTCAGAGCTGCATTGCCTTATGTCAGTGCTGGAAAGCGCTGACATAAGGGGTTAGGATTGTGCCCTTATTCACACATTATTTGTTATTATTTACAGCAGCATTATTTGTTATTATTTCCAACGTAATTACAGACTTCCTCTAAGGGAGTTGTATATGTGTGTATTGGAATTGCGGAAGATCTGGCAAGGTGGTAGATGTGGTGTCAGCAGTGGCCCCTTTAAGGGTAAGGCCTGGGCATCCAGCAGAGTGTGCTGCACAGCTGCAGCCACTTGAAGGCAATAGGGCCCTCAGGGATATAAGGAGCACCTGAGGCAGGAAGGATTGGTGGGTTGTAGAAGGAGGGCAGGTTGGAGGTAGGAGAGGAGACTGGCTGACTGGGCTTATTGACTGGAATCTGACCTCGGACTGTGACTTGGCATATTTACTTTGGACTTTGCCCTGGATACTCTGACTTTGTGACTAAAGGACTGACTAACGGACTACTCGAACAGGCTGCAGAGAGCTGAGGTGTGCTGCTATACCAAGAAGGACTGCTGCCTTAGGAACTGGGTCCCTGCAGTTTAAACAGGCAAGCTACCCTGGTGGTGAAGTCTAGCAGTGCTGCTGTAGAGAACTGGGGCCATTGTTAGGGGAATGAAAGGGGAGCTAATTAGCTTACTGTGGGCATAAGTAAGTTCCCTAAGTGAGGCTTGGAGTGGGAATCTGGCAGAACAATGTGGTTCTCTCACACTGTTTTGCCCTCACAAGAACCTTTTGAGGTAGGACAGGATGAGAGATGATGACTGGTCCAAGATCACCAGTGAACTTCATAGCCGAATGTGATTTGAATGCCTTCAGCATTTGAACCCCATCGCTACACCACATTGTCTCTTAGCAGTTGGAGATTAGGAGGAAGAGGAGGAGTTCAGCAGAAAGAAGAAAAAAATATCCAAAGGTTCTGTAACCAGTTATAATTATTTAAAAAATAACCCAATACATTTCAAGTGTTACATTTTTTTCTCAAGGTTATTTAATTTTTTTTTACTTCTACTTAATTTTAAAAAATTACTTTGAAGGAAAGGGAGAAAGTCCTCTTTCTCTTAATTTGCCTGTTCTACCTCAAATGAGCTGAAAAGAAGAAAAGAGCTGTGAACTCATTTTTATGAATAATAGTAAAGTGCCATAAGGATATTTTTGCCTTGCTCCAGTTGTGGCTTGGATTAGGGCCTTTACCTCTAAAGGAGGACTAGTCCCACTTGTATCTTCTGACAGAGACAAACAGATGTCAGTAGACAATCTCTTCAGAGCAGAATACAAGTCTGTCTTTGGAATCTTCTTCTGCTAAAGTTCCTCTGTCCCTCATCTTTCACATCCTTAAAATCTGAACGTTGTGCACAATTTTGTCTTCTTCTGGGTTCTCTTCTGTCAACATCTATTTATTTCAGCATTTTCCATAACAACCAGCTCCGGAATAGTTGTATAATGTTCAAGAGCATTACGTCTGCATGGTGAAGCCTTTAGTGAACCTAATGAGTTCCTCCAGTTTTGTTGTGGGCAAGAATATACTTAAGCTGCATCTACAATACCTACATTTAAGGGATGTATTTCTCTTCCTTCCTACACCTCTTGCCAAAGTGTAGCTCTTCTTAGAAAATAGAGGTATCAGTCCATCAAACGAAAGATAGCCCCCCTTTTGCTTAGTGGACACCTCCATTTTCTCATTCAACCTTTCACAATAAAAGGGGCTTCTGAAGAGAGGGAAGGGAGAGAAGAGTCATTGTCTTCTATCTCTCCATAGAGAGAACAAAGTGTTTAAAAGAGAGGAAACCATGAGTTGACATATGCAGTTTCAAGCTGCTCTACACCAGTGGGAGCCCCTGCCTTTGAAAACTGGCTAGCAAGGTGAAAAGGCATCATTGAGTTGTTTGTCTAGTCCAGTGGAATACATTAGATCTATTTTGAGACTGATTGTACTTTGAAATTAGCTTAGCAAGAGTATTAAACAATCCTTACAATTATAGCGCTCATCCATAAAAGTTAACATGTGGTCCAGCAATGGTTTTAGGATCTGTTATGCAGCTAATTTTTCGGGCCCCTAATGTGGGCAAGACTTGGTTACACAGCAAGTTATTATATAAGGATTCAGCATGCTTTGTGCTGTAGGCTCTTGACTTCTCAAATAGGATACAAAAATATAATCATGTATTGTATCCCTCTAAAACTCAGTATCAAAAGTAGGAGAATGCAATAAAACAGCAAGAAGAAATGGCAAGCCAAGAATGATGTTGTATATTATTTATCAATTTAAAAATGTGTGTAAGATATTTACTAGAGAACAGCTTTGACTCTAACAGCCCAATACTATCACCCATCATTGGCACCCTATCATTGGTTTCAGCAAGGTGCACGTTCCAGCAGCACAAGGCCCAGATGGGATTGGGCCATGAGTGATGCCTTTATAAGTGCTGGTATTGACCCATAAAGCCTCAACAACCTGTGTCTGGTGTATCCAGCTACATCCTGCATATTCCTGCAGGGGATAAATTCTCCATGGGGCTAATGTCATCATTTTAAAAAATGTATTTATACATGCATGCATTTGTTTAATTTTGAAAGTGCCCTTCAGTAGCAATTATCAAGCCAGTTAACAATTTAAAACTTGAAAAAAAATTTAATAATATATATATAAACAGCATAATAAAAGCAGCAAAAAGTTATTAAGCATCATCAGATATTTAAAAGCCTACAAAATTAAAAGGATCTTTCTTGTGCCAAAAGTACATTCATGTAGGTGCCAGGTGAATATCACTGGTGAGATAATTCTACAATCAGGGCATCATAACAGAGACAGCCCTTTCTCCTATTGTCACCTGCCTCACCTTAGATAGCAGAGGCATCTGGAGAAAAACCTCTAATGATGAATGCAGTGTATGCGCAAAGTTTTTCTCCAGATATTCAGATCCTAACCCATCTGGGTCATTAAAGGTCAACATAGTACTTTGATTTCTGCTCAGAAACAGGCCAGGAGCCAGCAGAGTTCTTTAAGGCCTGCAGGTCTCTCAAACTGTGAGTTTCCTTGCCAGCACACGAAGCAACCAATGATGTGGAATGGGGACACCGCATAGCATCATATGTTGAGTGTTCCTAGACGTTGGGATGGGAAGAGGGACAATTCACTATAAGATTGCTGTTTTTGATGGTAGATGTAATGTGTGGTCTAGCTCCTTATTGTATATAAACTACTTGCAATGAAAAGCATTATACTTGAGGGCTGTGACATGGTGGTGTTGTGGTGCTTTGCTCTGTGATAGTGGTTTCACACATATCCTAACACTTGATGTTGTAGTTATTGAGGAGGAATGTGCATGTGTGAATTAGCCGTAAGAGAGCAGCACATAGGATTGTTAAACTCAAAGTCTCAGTGAAATGAGTGGAACCTGAGCATGTTTCACACTTGGAGTATTAACTGTTAGCAGTTTCAAAACTTGTGATTTCTATTCATAATAATTAAGTTGAAAGGACACCCTGACATGAAACAAGTTGTTTCTGACATAATCAAATTAATGTTGATGCAGTGGCAGAAAGTATATTAGTGAAGTATATAAGGATTGAACAACTTCTTTTATAGGAAAAATAACCAAAGAAAGAGCTTTCTCTTTGGATTTTATCCTGACGGAAGCTGACTTCTCTTTGTGGGATTAATCATCAAAAAGACTGATTGAATATTAAAAAGGCATCCTGGGTTTGTTTGGCAAAGCCTGTTTTGAGAAGTATCACATAAGGACGACTCTGGACCTGATGAATTCAGAATTTGCCATCAGTTGAAAAGAGAATGAGATTTGATCATTCTTTCCCTCCTGATAAAAATAAATTTCAAAGAGGAAAGAATTTTCCATTTGAGGTTCTTGTGGTTCAAAGAATAATGTGTTGAAGGAAATTGGTGAAGCTGATGAAATTTAGAAGCACTTTTGCCTTCATAATTCCACTGATTCACAGCAAAGTGCTATTCAAGAGGTAAGTCCCCATTGTGTTAATGGAGCTTACTCTCAGGAAAGTGTTAATAGGATTGTAGCCTCAGAGACCCTTGTTATATTTTGAAATTCAACTCAATAGGCACAATGTGTGGAGGAAGGGAGTAAGATTGTGTGTTTTGACCCTGCCCCAATCCCCATGTTGACTGATGTTTCTGCATGGAGCCTACCCTCCTGCTCCAGTCTGGGGTGCTTGGAGTTTTTGGCCATGAATTGCAAAAGTACAGGTCAGGCAGCAAATACTCAGGACCATGGATAGCTCACTGTGGGGCTAGAGAGAAGCTCAGGCTAGATTCCAGGCTCATTGATAAGCAGGTAACCTGGAGTGTCCCTCCAGCACTGATCAGAAGTCAAATGAGGAGTTCAACAGTCCTGTAGCAAGAGGGGTGTGTGTGTGAGTGAGTGAGTGAAAAAGAATCTGGAATTCTGTGATGGAATCCGCTTGAGTGTAAAGGGACTGCTCACTGCAATGCAGGTGGGTCTTGAATGCCTCATGTGACCCCTGGGCTTGCCATTGTGATGGAGGGGGTCAGAGGGAACAGCAGGTGAGTCTGGGAAGAAGTTCTGAGAGAGGGAGGCTGAACTAGCTTCTTAGTGGAATATGGTGGCCTCCCTATCCCTGTAGCTCTTCCTCTGTAGAATATTCAGTGGGACAATGACTGCAGTGGCAGAGGAACCCAATTCTTTCTAAGGGCACAATCCTGGGTCACCCTTGGACCAGCGCAAGTCTTTTGCACTGACCCAGGAATGTCACAAATATGCTGTAAGGCGTAAGGACTCTTGCTAGCCTCCCCGTGCTGGACCTAGGCCCAGGACAGGTGACTTTGCACTGGTCGCAGGCCACCAGTGTGGAGGTCTGGGAAGGGTGGGGGAGGGCAGAACTGGGGCATTCCATTGTGGGGGGAGGGCTGGTGGTGGGCAGGGCAGGCCCGGAAGGGGGGTGGAGCCAGGATCTGGCACTTAAACTGGATCCTAACCCCCCCCCTCAAGGCTTGGCCTAGTGCTGGACTGCTTGGATCTGCACTACCTCTTTACGTGGCACAGATCCAAGTAGCCCATTTGGGGTGCTGCTGTGTTACCAGGGGTAAGGGGAATCTATTCCCCTTGCCTGGGTTGTGATGCAGCCAGTCCTAAGCCCACTCTGGATATGGGGCAGGCCAGCTGGCCTGCGTGTTCCAGCATGGGTTAAGATTGTGCTGTAAGTTCCTTAAATATCCAAACCACTGCTTGGGGAGAAGATGATCAGGATCATGGACTATGGTACATTTACACTCATAAGATGTATGTGCCTGGACTCTCCCAATGTGGTTTGTACCCATATGTTTTATACATACAGTTTGAATGTACAGTTTGTATGCATGGAGAAGAGCTATTTAATGAGTTGAGAGAAGAAATGGGACAAGGAGTGCAGTCCTACTTCTCATCTCCCTATATGGACTGCCATCACATTTCATTTTCTGCCCAACTTCTTCGCTGCCCATTTTCTGCTCCTTTCTTAGCTCATTTCTTAGGACACCAAATATTGTCTCACTCTGTCTGGTCTCTAAAGTAGTTGTGAGCACCTGCATCAAAAGTTCAGCTCACGCTGTAGATTACTTTGGAGAAAAGGCTTCAAAGCTGATGGGAACTTTTGCCTTCCACTTCCAAATTAAATACTCTAACCACTGGACTATTTGGTATCACAGAATGAAATAAACTAACCAACAAACCGTGACGTTAGTGAAATGATATTTTTTTAATTGGGCCAACTGGAGTTGCTATGCATTTATAATTTTCATGAAATGGTTGTATTTTTGAGGCCTGTGTCCATAAGAATTAGAAAAGTATACAGCCCAATTGTATTCTGGGCTGTGTATCCAGTATGCAGGATGCAGGGCCACCAGTGCACTGGACACTGCATCCTATGAACCAGCCAGAGAAAAGGCTGGTTGAGTAAGAAAAGAATGGAAAACACTTTTTGTGTGTGTCAGCTGCGGAAGGGACCTTGATGGGACTCCTTAGAACAGCATTGCACGGAGGACCCTGCTTAGGACAGATTGGGGATAGATAGGGTATGGTGACTGTTGCAATCCACCCTACCCTGATTTGCCCTGTCTGCCAGCAGAAGCCTGCTAGCGGCTGGTCTGCAGTGTGCTGTTGGGAGGGCATGGCCCTTAGGCCCTTGCATTGCAGCGCAGGGCAGTGCGTTACAGAATAGTGGAGTGGCTGCCATGATGGCAGACTCCATAGTATGTCGGCATACCAAGAGGATAGGATTGGGCCGTAAGTCTGATTCTCACACAGTTAGCACCGGGACCCAATTTTCAGAATGAGAATCTGGGCACAATCCTAGTCCCTTATGTCAGTGCTTTCCAGCACTGACATAAGGGCAATGCAGCTGCAAACTAAGGGAATAAACATTCCCTTACTTTGAGGAGGCCTCCGTGAGTAACACCCAACTGCAGGATGCAGCACACGTCCCATTGGCACCGCTGTGCCAGTGCTGGAGAGCACTGGCATAAGGGGTTAGGATTGCACCCTCTGTCAGGACCCACTGGAAGTGATATCATGACTGGAAGTGACATCATTGAGCAGGAAAATTTTTTACAATCCTAGGCTGCAATCCTACCCACACTTACCCAGGAGTAAGTCCCATTTACTATCATTGTTAAAATAATATATATAGTAGCTTGTTAAAAGTATGGGTCTGTCACATTTCCCCAAAGGCAGTCACATACCATGTTAGCATCAAGTCTAATATATTAAAAAATCAAATATTGAAATGAATGGGGACCCACCTGAAATTGGCTCACAACCCACCTAGTGGGTTAAACCCACAGTTTAAGAAACACTGCTTTAGAATATATGAGCAGGGACTATTGCAGACTGTGCTAATTACCACCCAATCCTATTCTTGATTGGCTGTCAAGAGCAGGGCGTTACGACAGCAGAAGAGTCTTCCATTGTCAGAAAATGGCTGTCAACAGAATGCACAGTGCTCTGTTGGCAGCCATTTTGGGACTATTGTCACAAGAGGTAGCAGTGCTCCTCAGTCATTGCTGGATCTTGCTATACCTGCCAAAGAAGGTAAGGCAGCGGTGGGGGTGGGATGTGGGTAAAACTAATAAGAACATAAGAACGGCCCCACTGGATCAGGCCATAGGCCCATCTAGTCCAGCTTCCTGTATCTCACAGCGTCCCACCAAATGCCCCAGGGAGCACACCAGATAACAAGAGACCTCATTCTGGTGCCCTCCCTTGCATCTGGCATTCTGACATAGCACATTTCTAAAATCAGGAGGTTGCATATGCACATCATGGCGTGTAACCCGTAATGGATTTTTCCTTCAGAAACTTGTCCAATCCCCTTTTAAAGGCATCCAGGCCAGACGCCATCACCACATCCTGTGGCAAGGAGTTCCACAGACCAACCACAAACTGAGTAAAGAAATATATTCTTTTGTCTGTTCTAACTCTCCCAACACTCAATTTTAGTGGATGTCCCCTGGTTCTGAACTGAACTGAACTGAGAGGGGACGGAACAGGAGCAGGGAGGCTGCAGGAGGGGGTGGTTCTGGTGGTGAAGACACATGCAGGATCCTATCCCTTCTTTTTGCAGCTTCCCCACCCCCTTTGTCTCCTTGGACTTGCATGAGTTGTTAGATCCTTGCACAGACCGCTGGCTGGCGCCTTAGTTTGCACAAACCCTCCAGATACAAAGTAACAAGTCTGAAATTATGCAGCAAATAAAAATATAATACCATGAGAGCACAAGGCATTTTCTCAGTCTCTAGTAGCACCGCAGGGAGAGGTGTTGAGGAAGGCAGGAACTAGTTTTGAATGTAATTCATTGAAAAAAATGGTTTCAGAATAACCACCCTTGTGAAAAATATCACTGCTGGTAATGGAGTACCGATCTTGTAGGCAAGATGGAAGATCTTCTGCTGTGAAAGTAATGTCAAAACAACTGAAAGTATGGTTATAAGAAAAAGCAACCATTATGCAAAACAGGATACCACCTGATTCAATAGCTTGGCACTCGGTGTGTTTTGAAGCCACATTGTTGACTTCATCATTGCAAACGAGAGCTTGCAATTGTTAGAGCTTGATGAGGGAGATGCTGCCTGCCTCTTCCCCTCCCAACTTCCTGCTATGTCCTGATTGCAGAATCTCTACTACAGAGATAATGGAAGAGGCAGAGAGGACACAGCTTGACATCGCAGATTTGGAGTTATGTTTGTAGCTCCGGCACTTCAAATAATTCATCATCTGATTTATAAAGTGAGCATATTTAGTCTGGAGTTCTCTGAGATAAAAAAAATAGAATAGTACCCCCTAATGTTATTTTTATAGTCACTTTTCTGACTTCATCTGCATGTAAAGATTTTGGGGCTGTTGAAATGAGCTGGGGTCTGATAAGTGACTTGTGTGGTGATTTTCATCCTGTCATAGAAATGAATAAGTGGTACATCTGGGCCATTTTCCCTTCATATCCATGGATGTGTTGTTTTTGTCCTATTCTGGGTATAAATAGTTCCCAGCCATCAAGGGCATTTCCTGAGTGGATTCCTCTAGGAGACAGAACTTGAATCTTTCCACATTTTGAACTGGATGAACTACAGGGTGGGATAAATGAACTGAAGCAGAACAGTCCTAGGCAATTTGTTCTTTGGTTATTGCTCGTACATTAGTTTCCTTGGAGAGGAGGTTTGCAACCCTGCACTTTTCTCTTAATGTACATTTCTGCGAGCTAGGCCCTCCTCTTCTTTGGCACAGTTTCATTAAGCTGGGCACATTTTTGTCCCTTGACTGAAACCCAAGGCAATTCTGTCTTCTATCTATACACAAAGTTTTGTCAAGCATATAAATTAATTGAAACAAAAACTAGACACAGGGAAAAACCGGCTTCAACAAAGGCATTGGGGGGAAAAAAACCACATGCGTACTGAACACACTAATTGCCAGGAGTTTGGTATGCCCCATGGCCCCCAGCTCCAGGGGGTTGCACCTACTTTGATAAAATCTTAACTTGAACTGTTTTCTAAATAGAATTGAGACCATACCATTGAGTTTTCTTGCCTTTTGCCCACACTATGTAAAACTCTTCCTCCCCCATGTATTTTTGTATTTCCTAAACTACCTCATGCATTGCAATGTTTATTATCATAATAACAGGGAGGTGGGAGAGGGGTGGGATCGGTGGAGCCCTGCTCTGCTGATCCTATCCTCCATATCAGGCTGCGAAGCCCAGCACTCAAGTCTGTGCCAGTAAAATAGCCAGCAGAGACTTGAGAAGCCCCACTGTGGGGCCTGGGGCTTTCCTTGGGGAAAGGGACAAAAGTCCCCTTCCCCTGAGAGACCTCCAGTGGCCCCAGCAGTGTCACTGGATGCAACAGTAGCCATTTGGGCACCACTGCACATGGCGGTGGCGCCAGAGATAGAATTGGACTGCCCAAGATTCTGGGTTGGATACTTGGACTGGGTTGAATCCTAGGATCCTTGGACTTCTGTACATAGGAGAGTTGCACTCATAGAAGGGGTCCTCCCCTACGTACAGCTCTCAAGCTATGATTTTTTTTTCAGGGAGCGGAAGATTATAGTCCAAGCCTATGAGTTTGGGGCGGGAGTAGTGGTGTACATAAGGCATCTGGCACCTGGGGACACAAAAATTTTTAACAACCCCCATACAATAAAATCAAATTTAACACTCCCCAGCATCCAGAAGGTGATCTGAAAAACTGGGTACTAGGTCTTGAGGGGGTGTCAAGTCCTCCTCCTGCTGGAGAAAGAAGCCCCCATCCCAGCATCCAGACATGGTCTGAGGCATGGCACAGCTTGGGGAGGCTGCACGCACTGGGTTTCGCCAAGCCTTTCTCCAGCAGGGAAAGGATGTGGCTTGACATCCCCACAAGGCCAGGTATCCGGGGCAATTGTACCCCCTGCCCTCCATTAGCTACGCTACTGGGTGGAGGCTGTTATATTATTTCTTGACATGCTTGGTTGTTTACTAATGACTGTAGCTCTGTCTTTCTTTATTGATGTGTTTACTAAAGCAATAATTACTACAGTAATTATCTATAAAACATAGCACACAATTTAGGATGAAAATATATCCATAAGTGTCTAATTATTTTTAAGTAGCATTTGTTTCAGTACTCTTTTTTTTTTCCCCCCCTTTTGCAAGCCCCTGTTTCCACACAAAAAGCTCATTAATTAGGATTTGGAATTTAATTTTATTTCAAAATGCCATTAAGAAGGCCTCCAAGTTCTGTCCAATATGCTGCTTTTCAGATCATTTGCCCTTATTTATGTATATGTATTTTACTGCCCAATCCAAACCTGCACTTGAGCTGGCACAGGCCTCCTGCACTGGCTCCCGAGTGTCCCAGATATGTCATCAAGAATGTTTGGGCTGACATGGTAGTCAGCTGGGCTAGTGTGGAGTCCTATGTCGGCTTTTCTGGGCCAGATCCTGTCCCTACATCAGCCAAGGATGGTAGGTTTGCACCAGGTGGCATAGGGGGTAAGAGTGGGTGGCAGGAAGGCATTCCTGGGGTGTGAAGGGAATGTTTCTGGGTGGGGCAAGGGTGAAACAGAGGGAAGATTGTGCCTGGGAGGAGGGCAGCATACACTTTATCCTAACCCCCATCTTCGGCCCAGGCAGCCTTACACAGGCTGCTCAAATTTGCGCCAGCTAAATAACTGATGCAGATCTGAGCAGCCCCATAGGGCATGCCGGGGCTTGATACAGGGTAAGGGGAAAAATATTCCCTTACCTCACTGTGACCTCCAGCAACCTTCCAAACTACGTTGGTTACAGTGCAGACCACGGTAGGCTGGCTGTACCAGTGCAGGTCAAGATTGTGGCCTTAGAGCCCAATCCTTAGCTCAGTGTACCGTCTTACCGGCAGTGCACACTTTCACAAACATGCCGCAAAGCACATATGTAAGGGTAACTGCCAGCCAAGAAGTGGAGAGGTGAGTGGGGCTGTGAGGAGAGGCGGAGAGGATGCATTCCAGAGTGGAGGGAGGTGGGGGAGGGTGGAGAGGAGGCGTAGTGGGGGGAGGGAGCAAGGCGGGAGGGGGTGTGACACAGGACTCCTTGATTCTGCTGCAGCTTTTGAACCTTTGTGGGGCTACTTCCCTTACCTGGGGGAAGGGGACAAAGTTCCCCTTCTCCTGAGGGTTTAGCGGTGGCTGCCCGGGATGCACTGGATACCATGACAGCCATTTTTGGCTCCATGGTAGTCGTGCGTTCCGGGCAGCTCATGATTGGGCTGTTAGTTTTTTTAAACCCTGTTCCCTCTTAGTTTTGATTCAATTCTTACAATAGTACAGTACTACAATTCTGTTTCAGATTTACTGTCCAGTAATGAACAGCCACAAGGCAGGTCCTTCTTATGACATTTACTTAAGTGGCATTGATCTGCAATGCATGGGTTATTTTTTTCCTGTTTGGACTTACCTTAGAGAAATGCTTGCTAATTACTCTAATATACTGAGCAGGCAACATCTTAAAAGAGAATCATGCCAGCAACTCTTCAGCAGATTTCAGAACATAATATTTTATTAATGAAAATACACGGCACAGTTCCTCCCCCCCCCCTTTTCTTCTTTAAAACCTGCATTAGGAAACAAAAGCTTTCCACCCTTCATTGAATTTCTGGTGAAATTCTGTAAAAACATTCAGTGATGATGTTGCAAAATGATCAGAAAGAAGACTCAGTGAATGGTATCAGCAAATCTGAGTATTATATGGCCAAGCTAGTGCAGATAGAAAAGCACTAGGAACCCTATTCAAAAGGGGAATATTGGTATAATAAGGAAAGGAAGATCAGTAGGAACCCAATATTTTTATTTCTCATATTTTTATACCGCCCACAGCCTCTGCCAGGCTCAGAATGACAATTGCGGGCTGAAAAATGCTACTTCTGGTTTTTAGCCGAAGTGACTTTTTATGCTTGTACAAGGGCTGGGCTTCCTAATGCCTTTTAAAGGCATAAAAGCATCTGGTTTTCAGCCGAAAACCAGAAGAAGTGTTTTTCAGCCTGTAATTGTCATTCTGAAGCTGCCAGAGGCCGCGGGCAGGTGCACATGGCCTCTGCTGGGCTTAGAAAACCCTCCAGAGGCAAGATGAGCTGAGCCTCTGAAATGCACACTTGGGGAGTGGTGCGCAGGGAATCCTGCAGGCCGGATCCATGGATAAGTGAAACCGTGGATACAAGATCTGAGGATACAGGGCCTCCTGGTATAATAAAGCAAAACTCAAGATGAGGATGACCAAAACACAGGCTGGAGCACAGTTTAGCCCACTGTCACTGTGACACTGATGATGGCAAAGAAAATGTGCTTTTCAATCACTGTTTTATATGCACAATGTTGTCCAATGCAGAGGCACCCCTATGGAGAATGGCACCTAGGGTGGCACTTACCTGCTGCAGCTCAGAATTCTGGAGGTTTGGGCGTGACCTAATGTCGTTGCCATATCATCCCAACCTTCTTGGCTTTCACACTGGTTTATTTTAATCACAGTTATGTGCCAGCTGCACTTAAAGTCCTTAGGACAAAAATGGTACCCCAAGTTTTATATGATGTCCCTGTTTGGTTAAATGCATTAGACCAGGGGTCTCCAAACTTTTTGGCCAGAGGGCCGCATCAAATGTCTGGCATGGTTTTGAGGGCCGGAAAAAAAATTTAAATATAAAATTTATATAAATAAATTAGAAATGGAACTTAGATGTGTGAATGAATGAATGAATGGGCTTATTCATTCAACCTCTCTGGCCCTTGGAACATCCTCCAGATGTAACCAGAGCATTGTTTCAGTCATGTTCGGCAAAGTGGGCCAGGGGCTTTCAGGGAACAAGAGGCTGGTCGCGGGCCAGATAGAGGCTCGCCACGGGCCTCATCTGGCCCCAGGGCCGGGGTTTGGAGACCCCTGCATTAGACCGTTCAATTGAAGGGGCATAATTCTTATTTTTGCAGAAGATATTGGGACTGCCTAGATGTGTCTCTTACTCAGTTCTCTGTTTAGAGCAGCCATTTTCAACCACTGTGCCATGGCACACTGGTGTGCCACAGATGGTCCGCAGGTGTGCCTCAGAAGTTTGGGGAGGGTCATTTATTAGTATGGCCGTTGGGGGATTTGAGCCCCCAACCAGCAGCATGGTGTGTCTTGTCAATTGTCAAAATACTGATGGTGTGCCTTGGCACCTCTAGCACCTTGTCAGCGTGCCATGAGATGAAAAAGGTTGAAAAATCACTGGTTCAGAGACTGATCAATCCCAGCTTGAAACAAAGGCTTGGTTGAACTCTAAGGTTCTGGCTACGTATATATTATAAGGTGGATAGTGACAGCTTGACACATCATCTTGTGGCAGATTCCAATAGGGACTATCCCACTTGTTAAGAAATTAAAACAGTGGGGAATAGGTCTTGATTTATTAGGTTTTCTAAGTCAAGAGTAAGCTTTCCAGGTGATCAAAAGGAAAATTTTAGACATAGAATTCCAGGAGTTGCTGAATGATACCAACAAAACATGTTCCCTACTGCACTTATATATTTTGATCAAGACAGGTCAAATGACTGCCTTTTTGCCATCCTTAAAGGGCCACAAGTGTGCAGAACATTCTCATTATCAAGGTGTAATGCCATGCCATCTGCCCTAATGGGACTTAAGGGGGTACCATACTTTGAAAGGCAATGTGGGCATGGCACAGAAACAATATTGCATATGCTTTTTGACTGTTCACTTTATGAGGAGACGTACACGAAGCTTCTAGGCTTGAGCTGGGCTAAAATGGGAGGTCAGTCAGACCAGGGAAAGGTCTAATTTGTTCTTTTCACAGAGGTGGTCGGCGTAATGAAGAGAACAGTAGCCTTTTTATGGGAGACCAATAAGAGTCCTGCTAATGAACAACAATGATGCTATAGTCAGGGTACCTGTGGATTGTGTGGATTTTATGTAGTTTTATTATGCCAGTAAAGGTTCCTGTACTGTACTGGTTTAAATGCAAAAGTTCGCCTTCAGACTGCCTCCCTTCAGCAATCTTTGGGCTGCTTCATGTTCAGTAGCGACCCCAGTCATTTCATGTTCATGTCCGTGAGCAGTAAAAATATGAGCAGAGAGGCAGCTGGACCCAAAGATTGCCCAGAGAAGACCATAAGAAGAGCCATGCCGGATCAGGCCCAGCACCCATTTAGTCCAGCTTCCTGTATCTCACAGTGGCTCACCAGATGCCTCAGGAAGCACACAATACAAGAGACCTTGCGTCCTTTTACCACTCCCTGGTTATCACCAAAGGGAAGCTCTCAAGCATTACTTCTCAGGACATCACTGGGATGTGGCATGCCCTGCCCCCTTGTGATGCCACTGGTTCAGTGGAACTGTGAGTGATGCAGGGCCTTACAACTGGGAGGCAATGAAATCTTGGTGGGCTGTTGCGACCAGTTTGCGAACCACTTTGCTGTTAAAAATCATGGACTCAGTAGTTTTTCAGTGGTAATTCTGGAGGTTGCTACAGATCATTCTTGTCAGGTTTTGATGGATACTTTATGGTTTCAAACATCAAATGGAAGATTTGGATATAGCAGTGGCAGTCATGCCATTAAGGGAAAGCAGCAAATGCCTCAGGCATGGAGCCTTACGTGCCTCTAGGACTGCGTGGATGCCTCTCTGAGGGTCCCGATGTGGTTGGAAACAGTGTTTCCGGTTTGCCAGAAGCACAGTTTAAGAGCCAAGGGAAGCTTCAGTAGGATTCCCCAGTGTGTCCTGGAGTTGTGCAAGACTCTGTGTGCTTCAGGTAAGTGGGGGAAGGCAGATTTGTATGCAGGGGAGCAGTGACATCCCACAGGGGGGCCATCGTGGAACTTGGCCCTGGGGTGCAGGGCTGGGGTGATTCTCTACTGGGATATAGTTTCCTAAACAAAGGGAAAGAGTTTCCCCAGGAAGACAGTTGTATTTTGTAATGCTTTCAATTTTTCGTTTTGTTAACAGGCACACATATCTGCAAAATCGTCCATTGTGTCTTGGTCGCCACAGGACAAGCACAGTTGTCCTGATTATGTGGTTGTAAAGTTTTAATGCTGCAACTAAAAATAATCAGACTTCCATTTAAAAGCTGTTATGTAAGAGTCTTTGCCAAATTGCATTAATGTTGTGGAAGAAAATTCAGTTATCTGAAATAGGATTTCAGATCAGCAGACCAGTTATACAACATGTAATGGATGGATCCTATAAAATGCACGAGGATGGAGAATTGCAATATTCTTTTGGGGCTGAATTTTCCTTTTAGTAAGCTTCTGATATTTAGACTGTATACACTTTTGCTTAATTTAGGTTACCAACATGAATAATGGTCTTACGAGAATGTTCACACTGCATTCATTTTTTTAAAAAGACAGGAATAAAAGGCTAGAGTCTTTACTAAAGCAGTTGCACCATATTCTGTTAGTGCTCAGGATGCAAGCAGGGTCTAATCTTTAAGCTGTTACATCATGAAATTTATAAATGGGTAGATTTAGAAGACAGAATTGAAAGCACCATAGACAGGTCCCTGGTGGCTTTTAATACTGGCTGCAGCGCTGGATTTACAAAAGTTGGGCTGTAATGGACATGCTGCTTGATGTCTTCCACTAGAATCTCCTTTTTAGAATAAGTGCTGCCTGTAAAAATCTCCTTTATAACTATACAATGTAGTCTTTTTGTGGGGTTGTTTAAAATATGTCCATATGGAATTTTATATTGCAAGCCAACATTATGATAAGAAAACCAAATATGTACACATAATTTCAGATCAAAGCTAGGGAGCTGTGTTGGTATGTTAGAACTATATTTGGACAGTCTATAAATGCAACCAATATTTAAAAAAAACCGAAAAACTAAGTATGCATACTTGTGAGTTACGAGGAAATATGTTTATTATGAATGTAGCACAATTATAAATTCCTTTTTCCTAAAGGCAAATCAATAATAATAATAGTAATAATAATAATAATAATGGTTGGCAACCTTCAGTCTCGAAAGACTATGGTATAAGCCTACAGCACCCGGTATTTCCAGGCGGTCTCCCATCCAAGTACTAACCAGGCCTGACCCTGCTTAGCTTCCAAGATCAGACGAGATTGGGCATCTGCAGGGTAACAGTTGCTGCATAATAATAATAATAATAATAATAAATAAACAAAGACCTACAAATAGAAATTGAAAGACTGTGGCACAAGAAAGCAAGAATAATACCAATAGTCATAGGGTCCTTGGGTGCTGTCCCAAAAAGCACTTGAACACTATTGGGATAAGCATAAGTTCCATCAGCCAACTACAAAAGGCTGCCTTATTAGTAACAGTGCATATATTCCAGCGATATTTGTACCACAACAACATGACGACAAAAAATAGCTACCTATCCTGGTCCTTGGGAAGGACTTGCTGGGTGATATAGACAAAATCCATCAAAAACAACATGACTGCGAAAATATAATGATGATGATGATAATATCAGCAAGAGTGCATTCATCATTCACAATTAAAAAGTTAACACTTAACTGAACAGATCAAAAACATGCCAAATGAAATAATAATTTAAAAAACTTACAAAATTTGTGCTGGAGATGAAAGCTTCCTGTTTTCCTGAGTGCCAGGACATTCCAGGGGCTGGGGGAATCTGTGACAAGGACCCAGTTCCTAGCTGCTACTGGTGTAGTAATGGAATGGTAAGCAGGGTAAGCTGGTTTGACCATAGTTGGCACCCAGGATGATAGACAGGGAAGTTTTTAAAGTGGGAAAACAGGATTCATCATAGGATAGCAGGCATCTTAATAACGTTCCTTACTGCCCAATCACATCCTCCAGCACTTGCGCCAATGCAGCCGTGCTGGTGGTTGGGGGGGGGCAATTGGACAGCCAGCAAGAGGTAATTAAAAATCATGTTTTCCACCCCCTCTCCACTTAAGCTGCCTGATATCGCCTATGGGTCTCCTTGTACCTATGTCAGCCATTTTGCTGGTGTATGTCTGAGGAGAGAAAAAGGGTGGGGCAACATGGAAAAGAGGCAATAGGAACCCAGTAGAAGTTACTGTGGCCAGGATAACCACCTGGTGAAGTGAGATTCAAATAGGGCACTCCTGATTTGCAGCTCAGTGCTTGAGCCCTACATTCATTGCACCAGCTCTCAGAATTACCCTTTATGCAGGTGGTATGTTACTCAGCCTGGCTCCCCTAAGGTCATTAGCAAAAGTTAAAGAGATTGTGCATGAGTTTGGACAATTTTCCAGATTGGAAAAAAAGCATGACAAAAGCAGAGTTGTTACATTTTAATTTGAATAACCAAGAAAGAAGAATCTATACCGGTCCTTTTTGGGGTTAAATGAAAGAGGCACCTTGTAAAATATTTAGCATTTTGTTTGCTTTGGATCAGTCAGATGAAATGTATTCTAACGCAGTCATGTGTTCTGAATCCATGCCTTTCTGTGTCTGATCCTGGCAGCTGTAGGGCTTCTTTGTCACAGTTAACGAAATTCTTTTATTTTTTTAAATAGGTAAGGTTTTGCCTTCTGGCATTGCATACTCTCTGTGTAGATGGAATAATGTAAAAAAAAAAATCTAATAAAAATGGCAATGGAATAAATTACAGGGGTGTTCATGAGAGTGATGAACGTGATGGAGAGAAACTGGTGTTTTAAAAAGCGTATGTTCAGTTCTCTGCACTGTGGATTTCCACATACTTAAGTCTAGTAATGTATGAATGTTACAATGCCAGTGAGAGGTTACTATTTCAAAGAAAGCTAAACCCAATGGGACTAATATAATGTTCTTTAACTGTAAATATTTCCCTTCTAATAATTTTGCAGAGAGTTTATGTCTTGGGAACCATTTAAGTAACATAGCAGTGGGCTTTTAGCATTTTGTTGCCTGACTGAAGATGGAATTAAATTGTTGATTTATGGTTTGAATCTCTTTGTTATTGTCTAAGACAGTGGTTCTCAAACTCTCTGGGAGTCTGAGAAGCACTAGTAAGTGCTTGAGGGGGCGGGGACTGGGATGGGGGGGTGTCTCAAAGCTGTTGCAGCAATCACAGTGCTACGGGCACCTAGAAGCATTTCAATGTACCTGGGGAAGACTGTGCAGCCTCGTGGAGGGTTCTGGAGGCTCACAGCCCTCTCCGTGAGCCCCACTTCCGCAGCAGTGGGCTTCAATCTGCAGTTGGAGTCCACTTCTGTTTTTGGAAAGCCCAGGCTCTGGAACTCTGACTGCAAACTGGAAGTGGACTCCGACTGCAGATCAGAGCCCACTGCTGTGGAGGGGAGGATCGTGGAGGAGTCTGCGAGCTTCCAGGAGGCTGCACAGTATTCCCAGTTACATTAAAATGCTTTTAGGTGCCCACAGTGCCACAATTGCTGCATCGTCATCAGGACACCCATTTCTGGGTCACTCCCCTTAAGGGGAAAGTGACCTGTTTACGTTTCAATGATGGGTTGAGACCCACCAGTTTGAGCACCACTGCTTTCAGATATACCCATTCTTTATTGTCATTTTTTGCCCTGCTCCTCCAGAGAAATGGAATTGGCAACTATTAAAGTCTCATCCACTAAACAATGAGAACAGTAGTAGTGTCCTTTCTCCTCCTGTCTTCCTGCTGTAGATGGACAAAGGAGGGGTTAATTTTCCTTTCCAGTAGGGAGAGAAGAGATGACATCAGGAGTACAACTCTCAGTTTACTCTGCAGTGTGCTGCTGAGCCCATGGATCTCTGGATCAAGACCATAGAGCTGTCTCTGCAAGCCTTGATCAGACCATTAGTCTACCTAACCCAGCACTGTTCACTCTGACTAGCAGCAGCATTCTGAGGTCTCAGTTACTTTCAATCTGATATTTTAAGCTGAACATAGCAGGAACTGGATTTGAGACTTTCTGTCTCACATCACATGATATGTGCTCTACTGCCTTATGTCGTGGGGTGAGGTGCCACCAAACACTGACACTTGGGCAGCCCAATCCTATCCCCAGCGGCTCCTCTGGGTGCAGCTGTGCCAAAATGGCTACTGCTGCGTTCAGCAACACTGCTGAGGCTGCTGGAGGCCTCCTCGGGGAAACGAGACTTTCATCCTTTTTCTCTGAGTAAGGACACAGGGGCTGCAAAGGGTCTCATCCATTCTGTGCCGACTGTTTTGCTGGTGCAAACTGGAGGAACTCTGTGTTGGGTTTTTCAGCCCAACATGGAGCATAGGATCTGATGGAGCCTGCTCTTCCTGTCCCACCCGTCCCACCCCAGTTCCTGCCTCTGCCCCAGAATGTCGCCTCCCCCACCCCCAAGGCCCACACAGCTGCCTGCAGCTTTTACTGTGCTCCAGGCAGCATCTTATACGGAGCTCAGCACCAACATGTCATGTCATGGACATGCCTTACAGCACATTTGCAAGAACTAGTACTGGAGCACAGCACCTGTGCTGAGGTTTAATAGGATTGGACCCTTAATGAGGTTATCAGAGGTTTGGTTGGAGGGGCACTTGTGAAAGAAACTCCAATAAGATGGCCCCCAAAATGTGGAACTCCCTGGAGTTCTTCTAGTCCAGGGGTCTCCAAACTTTTCGGCCAGAGGGCTGCATCAAATATCTGGCATGGTGTTGAGGGCCAGAAAAAAAAATTTAAGTATAAAATTTAAATAAATAAATTAGAGATGGAACTTAGATGAGTGAATAAATGTATGAATGGGCTCATTCATTCAACCTCTCTGGCCCTCAGAACACCCTCCAGACACAACCAGAGCACAACTCTGGTCATGTACAGTTGAATGGGCCAGAGGCTTTCAGGGGACAAGAAGCTGGCTGTGGGCTGGATAGAGGCTTGTTGTGGGCTGCATCTGGCCCCTGGGCCTGGGTTTGGAGACCCCTGTTCTAGGCAATCAGTCACCTTGCCTTGGGCAATGACTTAGATCTTGGGGGTACCCTAAAAATGAAAAGACTGGAATAGACTTGAGTCAAGACTCACTTTTATGTGTGCCTTTGACTCTATTTTATGTGTATGCTTGCTTCCTTGCTTGCTCCCTTCACCCCCCCACGCACCCCGCTTCCAGGGCTTGACTCACTTGACTCACTTTTTTTAAAAAACTCAGACTTAAGTCAAAATGTCTTGAAAAACAGCTCAGGATAAATCATAATGGCTGTCCATTATGACTTGTGAGCAACCTGACTTAAGGAGGGCTGAAACTTGGGATTCGACTCAAGTTGTGGTGCTGTGGCTCCAGCACATCCCTATTACATTACAGGTCTGTCCATGTAAAAAAAAACTCCAGTTGCCTTCAGAGGTTTAAAGGACCCCAAAATTCATGAATTCCAACATCTGGATTTTGGTATCTGCAGGGGTTTCCAGGAATGGAACACCCACAGATAACAAGGGCCCACTGTACTTTGTTATGTTTAACTTCTTTAAAATGTGGGACATTTTGAGCTGCTTTGACTGAAAGGTGGGGTATAAACTATCTAAAATAAATGGATGCAGAGAATTTGCACCTCTGGGGTTCCTACAGTGGGGACAATTCACTGACAGACAGTGGTGTAGCTAGCAAGGGGTGGGGGGGTGGTCCACCCTAGGAACCAGCTGAGGGTGGGGAGTGACACCACAAGTTACCAAAACCACTAACTTTGCAGTGGTTAGGAATAATACCATCATGCTATATACAATTGGATGTGAAATTTACAGCAGAATACAATGAAAGAAACCAGAGTGAATATCTCCTTTCTATCAAAAGGTATGGCCGAAAAACTAGAAAACAAAAATGCATGTAGCCCTATGGAAAGTGAAACTGAGCCATATCGCATGGTTACTTGTGAGTAGGTGAACTTGCCTTAGTCCATCTGAGAGGGGCTGAGAGGCTGAGGGGTATCCAACGACACCAGAATGGTCTCAATCTGATGAATGCAGCCCCCAAACACACCCAAGAAGGAAGTTCCTCCCTCCAAGCTGACAAATGTATTAAGCCTTATGGAAAGCTAAACTAAGCATTTACTCATGAGTAAGCAAACATGCCTTGGCTCGTGGTTAGGTCAGGCAAAGGGGAATGTGAGGCCACCAGAATGGTCCCGATCTGATGAAACCGGAGCTCAACAAATACTCCAGAAGGCAGCCCCCCACCAAAAAGAATAAAAGAGAAGCTTCAGCTAGTATGGTGAATGTTTTCTGTTTTAGACTTGTAAAGCCAGTTGGGTCCTGATAGTGATATGGTTGAAATATAAGAACTTAAATTGAACTGGGCACTGGGTAGGGCTGAAAATCTCATTGACTTTTTTGTGGAAGGGTGGTATTGCAGGTAGGCTACAGAGAAATTTCACTTGATGAATCAGGGCTGGCTTCCCCTTATTTAATTTTTTCTTCAATTATTTATGATTATTTTAATTTGCTAGATGATGTCTCTTCCAGCCATAGTTAAAAAATTAATTATGTCGTATGAAGTGACAAAAATTTATGGGCCCTGGGTGTTAACCAACCTAGCTGTGCCACTGCTGACAGACTTTTCTGTGCCTACATTGCTGGATTCAGGCACAGAATATAAATACATTCTGTGGGGCTTCTATAAATGCACCTAAGCAAAGAGAAAATTTTTTTCATTAAAACGGCTTAGTGAATGAGACTTGCATGTTTAAACTATTATTTCTGCATGGTTGAATTCAACATGAATTTCAGCTAGTCAGTGGTTCAACGCTTTGTAGAGTCAAACTAGATAGAAAAAAATTCTGCCTTTCTTATAGATTTGTACATGCTTATTGTGCAGCCATTTTAAGTGGGAATTGTGTTTGTATACTCACTAATATGACAGCAGTGAGATATGATTCAGAGTGCCTTAGCAAGGATGAGTAAGTCTATGTTGAGTCTGAATAATCTTGGTTTTATTGCAGTGTATTCTTTGCTTCCCACATTACTGGGCTATTCACTTAAATGCTAGAGAGAACATTACATAAGCTTGGAGCTTTATTGATTGTGTTGGCACTGCTCTAACACTTACTGGTGAGCAGTAAATGAGAGGATACCAAGTAGGGGTGGTTTACTGTGCATCGCATCAATTCAGGGATGTTCTTCTCTGAACTGTTTCACCATCTCCTGCTGATAATTGAGCTATGGGAAAGTCTCTGCTGCTACCATGAGCTAGGAGTTGAAAACTGCATCCCAAAATTGAGTAAATGAAACACAAAACAAAGTGGTAATACACCGTATTGTCATTGCCATGGGATCATCACTACCACATTTACGCTTTTTACATTATATTAAGCATAAGACTTAGGCTGCAATCCTAACCACACTTTCCTGAAAGTAAGTTCCATTGAACAAAATAGGACTTACTTCTGAGTAGACCTGGTGAGGATTGTGCCCTACATATATTAAGCATAAGACAATAAGGCTTATATTAAGCCCAATCCTGTCCAACTCTCCAGCATTGATATGCTGTGTCAACAGTGTGTGTGCTGCATCCTGAGGGCTGGAGGTGGTGGTTAGTCACAGAGTTCTCCTCAAGGTAAGGGAATGTTTGTTCCATTACCTCAGGGCTGCATTGCGGCTGCATCAGTGCTAGAAGGTTGGGCACAAAATTAGGTTTGGCTTAATTGTAAGCAAGCTGCTCACAAGTGTGACACTTGTATATGGTGCACCAATCTATCTGCATCCCTGACTTCCTACTGTTTTACTTCTCATCAGTCCTGAAAGTGACAGACAAGGTGGCTTGTGACTTAGCAAAATAGGAATGAAAATGGAACACCTGATGATGCTGCAGCAGTTTTTAAAACTGTTAATACAAACAAAACATGCTTGCATTAAAGGCCTCTGCCCCCCCCCCCAAAATCCCAGCAATATGTATTGTATCATCCCCCAATGTGCTCTTTTTAAGTACAGATACTGTAAAAGAATGATGTGCATAAATCCAGTCAAAATGACATCTCAATTGTTTTTTCCCCCAGAAATATCGACAGTATATGTCAGGACTTCTGGCTCCTCCTTATGGTGTTATGGAAACTGGCTCGAACAATGACAGTAAGTACAATAAGTTTTATAAGTCACCATGCAGAATCCATGCCATGAGTTGTTAAAAAGTGTGCTTATAACCTAAGTGTGCAGATGCAAAAGATGGGGAACTGGGGCATTCTGCATGGTTCCTAAGATGACATAGACAAAAATCAGGCATCAGAACCATCTTCTGTTTTCCCACAAGCCTCTCCAAACGGAAGTCACAGGTTCCTCAAGTGCTTCCCGCCTCCAGCAAGGGAATAATAAGAAGGAGGAGGTTTGTTTTTCTCCTTCCTTCTCCTGCAACCCTGCAAATTCTGCACCTGGTGGGCAAGCTGCTGACAAATGGTGGAGAAATGACCTGGCACTTGCATTCCTTCAGCCCAGCAAATGGGCCCACAAGTCACCAACAAACTGGATGGCCCTGTCAAATGTCAGACTTAGGCCTGACTTCACGCTTGTCTTGGCCAAAAATGAAATGAGATTTACCTTGAGCAAATCATCACCTCTTAGAGCCTTGCACACAGTTAACATGCAGTTGTTGCTTGCTTGTTTCAGGGTATCCAGTGGGCTTTCTTCAAGGTAGGACTTAATGTTAGGGCAATATTGCATTTCCCAGCATTCAAACCTCTCCATTTTGGCCATTTTGATAAAGGATGTTGTGGTTGTCACAAGCATCTATTTTTAGGGATATCAGTGGTGAACAACACTGGTATTTCACCTCCTGTATGTAGGCCATTTGGGACCACATGATTTCAGACATATTTTGTTATACGTAATTATTGCAGCAAGATTATTTTATGCTAAGATATGGAAGAATTCAGAAATTCCCAGTATAGATATGTGGATCAAGAAATTGTATGAAATTATTGAAATGGATGTTTTGACGGAAAGACTGAGGGATGGCGGGATGGAGAGAATGCAGCAATTATGGAACCCGTTATATGAGTGGTTGGATAAACAATTATGAGCTATTTAAGTGATAATAATTATAGAAGCAAAATAGGATTAGCTACAGTTCTGCGATTCCCTCGTGTTTTTCCCTTTGTATTGCCTTTAACATATGTATTTTTGATTTTTCCTGTACCCATATCTTAAATTAAATTTTAAAAAAAGATAAAGGATGTTGTGGTTGTCACAAGCATCTATTTTTAGGGATATTGTTAGTGGTGAACAACACTGGTATCTCACCTCCTGTGTACGTAGGCCATTTGGGACCACATTACAGCAAGCATTTGAATGTATTTGTACCAATATAGAAAGTGAGCACTCCTTACATTGTACCATTTAAGGATGGTGAAATGTTCTTGTCACATCTAAAAACCAAATACAGAATGCCAGCCAGGTATGGTCTCTCTGTGCAGGAACTCATTTCTACTTGTGAATATTTCCACTTTTTCTGTAATTTAAGTCTTTGGTAGCTGAGTGGGCCCCAGGAGTCTGTTTCACCAAATATCATGAAATGAAAATGAAAACTCTTTCACCTAATGGGCACCCCTCACTGTTCTGTTAAGTGGCCACAAGATAGTGTTTAATTTGTTGATTTGATTGAAACTTATTCTGAATTTCTTTTTACATGAGAGCCCAAGGCTTAGGAAGATATACTATTACTGGTGCTGGAGGATTCCGCATGTGACTTTTTAGAATAAAGGGGAAAGAACAGGGTTATTTTTGTGAATTGCCTAGGAAGGCTTTCAGTGTTTGTAACCTTCCTATAATATGGGCGTAACCCTGATTCTTATGTTTGGTTTGATTGCAAAGGATTTCCAACCTGAATAGCAAACCTTTATCCTTTGGAAATATTATGCTAATATATTCCCTGTTTTCTTACAGGGATGCCTGACAAGGAAAATATGTCTAGCAGTAGTCTGTGCTCAATCTCTAAAAACTGCAGTAAGGTAAATCAATTATTTTTGTTCCTTTATTAGGATCAAGGGATGCAGACTTCAACATATAGTTATATTTTATTTTGTGAAAATATTCATAAAAATCAAGTGTCTTACAGCCCAGTCCTATTTCTCTACCACATTATAGCATGTTGCTGTGTCAATGGAGGCTACACTGCATCCTATGGTGGGGGGCAGTCAGGAAACCTGCAGGAGAGAAGGAAAAATATTTTTACCTTACCTCTGTGTCAGCCACTGATGACCTGTGGGTCTCTTCAACCTATGCCAGCTTTATTGCTGGCATATAAATCTGAGGAGAGCCAGGGGCAGGGTTGAACAATGGGGGATAAGATCCAGTGTGCATGGCTGCCACCAGAATCACTCCTGTCACGCCCCACACAGTCCTTGTTCCTCCCCTGAAATACGTACCTTGTTATTCCCCCTCCCTGGCACTGGCCACCCCATTGATCATTCACTAACTCTGGCAGGGTATCTCAGAACCACTGCTGCATATACCGTGCATCTCACTGTTTGTGGCAACTGCCTGGTAGTGCACATTAGTCTCAGTTTTTGCAGTTTCTGCATTGCCATAAGGTGTCCTGTGTTGTGAGAATATTAGTTTGGAAGCTCAGAGAGGTCATAGGATTGGCCTATCACAGTGCGAACAAAGGTACATCTACTCTGAAGTAAGTCCTATTGAGTTTAATGAGATATACTCCCAGGAAAATGTGTATAAGTCTGCAGCCTCAAGGCCCAGTCCTATTTTACTTTCCAGCACTGATGCAGCCATGCCAATAGGACGTGCACTGAATTCTGCAGGGGACGGCATTCACAGAGACATTTGTTCCCTTACCCCAGGGCTGCATTGTGACTGCATTGGTGCTGGAAAGTTGGTTAGGATTGTGCCCTCAGTTACTGAAAAATTTACGTGCTTGTGGAACTTTGTATAGTTGAATAGGTCAGGGTTGCGCTTATTTCAGATGTGGCTGAATAGAATAATCACAAGAGAAGGAAATGCCAGCATCACTGAGATGAATGTGTACAATAAAGTAGGTTAAGGTGCCAGTGTTCACTGAACCATTTCTGTCAGTGAAATTCAGCAGGCTTTCAAATTATAAACCATGGGTTAGAAACAAACAAGAAAGCAAAGCCAGGAGTGATTCATGCTGGGAGGTTAGGAAAGTTGCCCAAACACTTGGCATTAATAGATCACTCTGAGACAAATGAGGTGTTCGCTGCTGGGGAGGGGGGGAAACTTTAACTACTTTTAATTAGTTGTGTCAGAAAGTAGACAGATTAGATAAACCAATCTTTCCCTTTTTAGGATATAGGAAAGTCACTTATTCCTCTTTAAGGTTCCAGTACATTAAGCAATATGGATGTTACCATGCCAGGGCTCCTTCCCCAGTGCTCTCATCTTCTACCCACGTAATTCATTCAGGCCTATTCTGAAGTTACACTAGTTATGCATCTCCTTGCAAAATGGCAGCATGAAACCATACCCTGCTAACTGGGCAAGGAGGTACTTTATTCCAAGTGGTGTTCATCTTCTATTTAGCAGGGGAGAGTAACTATCCCTCTTTGCCCCAGCCCAGTGTCTTTTCTAGAGGCTGTTTGTTGGTGTCTCGTCTGCATCATTTTAGATTGTGAGCCCTTTTGGGACAGGGAGCCTATTAGCTATTTGATTTTTGCCTGTGAATCAGACTTTTGTAAGTCTAAATTGTACTGCTCTGCAGAACAATCAATAGGAAACAGGGCAAAACATTGTGAGACCAACAGATTCCCACTACATCAAACTTGTATGAAATGGTTCCATTGTGGAACCATCTTGGAAGGGGGATATAGGAAGGAATAAATTCACCCAATAAGTGTTAGTAGTATGCCATGATCAGCAAAAGTTTACATTGCGTATTTCCGTTAAAGCCCCATTTTCCGATTGAAAAGAGTCTGTAATCATTGAGCCGGTCCCATTATAACAACCATGTGTTACGGTTAATGATGCCTTTTTGATGTATAACTTATCAGGGTGGGCTAGGAAAGCTGCTGAGTTAATTTACATCTCCTATATTAGGTTTTTATTATATTAAATTAATTGTGTATTATATTATTCAAATCCTTTCTGGCTGTGGGAGTGTTGCATGGTGTCTGTGTTTCAAAAGAAACTGTGTAGTCTAAAGAAACAGTATAGTCTGTTCAAATAGTCTGATGACTGATCATGAGAAGTAATGCTCTTGGCACATGTCACTCATGTGAAAATAATTGTTCGATATGAAAACAATTTGTTCTTTCACAATCATGTCTACCACTTCCTCTGTCTGTCCTGCTTCCTTAGAGAGGGTGAGCTTTTTTCACACCCTTAGATAGGCTGAGAACTTTTTAACCTTTACTGCTTTCTGCATATACTTGCTTTTCCTCCTGTCTTATTTGCAATATGGCACTTCCTGACCCATCCTTATCCTGCATGAAAAATAAACACTCCTGGGTGACGTTAATAACAGCATATGGTACTTTGAAGGCAATTTCCATTGTTGCAAGTAACACAGGAAGGATGATGATGATGATAATAATAATTAATAACTAGGTATTTATATACCGCCTTTCTGGTCATCGGATTACTCCTCTGACTTTATTCAAGGCGGTTTACATAGGCAGGCATTTCTAAATCCCTCAAGGGGATTCTTACAATCATAGAGGTTCTGTATTTCAAGAACCAACCACTTTTCAGAATGGATCTTCCTGGTTTGGTCTCACTTCTGGCCTCCAGTTCTCCCATGCAGGCTGAGAAGCAGCTCCATCTCTCACATGGAGGGCAGCCAAGACACTTCTTGCTCACACCAAGAGCAGGTGGAATCACTCAGCTTGGCTTGTCAGCTGCTTCAAGGTCTCACCATTCTCAGCCGTTCAAGGAGCTGCCGGTGTCCTCGAACTGGAGACCTTCTGATGTTATCTTCGGGCTAACGGAGGCTCTACCATCTAGACCTGCCCAGATAGATAGATCTGTACCCCCAAGCATGGGTTTTACCTAGGATGCAACTTGTTCTAGCACGCACGCACGCACGCACGCACGCACGCACGCACGCACGCACACACACACACAGAGAGAGAGATGGAAATCTAAGCATGATGGCTTGAAAGTATGCCCCAATAAGGTCAGTGAGGTCTGAATAAATATACAGTACTTAGGATTGTGTGTACTTTCTATGAGGTTTATAACTATGGGTGCAATCCTATCCTGTGCTGGAACAGGCAACCCAGGAGACTTGTGCTGTATCCAGCGCAGGATTGTGGCCATAAGCAGCTCAGCCAGAGGCAAGTGGAAACATTTCCCCTTACCTCCGGGTAACGACTGCTGGCCCCAAAGGGTCTCCTTGGACTTGCACCACTTCTAGAGCGACTTGAAGCATAACTGTTGGATCCCAGCCCCGCCCCATGCTCCCTGCCTGCCCGCCTGTGGGGCTGCCCACCACCTGCCCTCCCCCCACCCAGGAACACCTCCCTCCCACTCCCTCTCCACCTCCCCCATGCCTACCTTTCATCCTTGCATCAGCCCAGTGCTAGGCACTGGGAGGAAGTCAGTGCAAAGGCTTCCGTCAGCCTTCCCAGGCCAGCGCTTCTGGGAGCGCCAGTCTGGCTTCCTCACGACACTTTTGTGACCCTCCCAAGTCACTACATGTTAGGTTTGCACCCTACATCAATTAAAGGAGAAAGTGTGTGAAATTGCTGCCACTCCATGTAAAATGTGATTTGATTTGGGGGCACCAAATAGGAACACTGTGGAATAAAGTACGTATAAGGTTAACAATCCTAACCAGCATGATAGGAAATAATTCCTATCTAAAATGGAAGGTATGAAATATAGACCAGAGAGAATGAGATGGACCTGTGTTTCTCAACCAGTGGTATGGGTTCCTGTCTGCAGGTATTTGTAGGACTCCTAGACCTGCCGCCCAACAGCAAGACCAGGAACACAACAAAGAGCAGTAAGAGGCTCCAAAGCATGTTTTTCCACACTTGAAAAAGCCCGCCCATCCACCTTGATCCTCTTACTGGCATTTGTTGCTTTGGATCTGGCCTCTCAACTCAGAAGTAACTGGCAGTGGTATCATCACCAGTTACTTCCGGTGGTACTCTGAATAAGTGGACCATGTGAAGTGGTACACCAGAGGACAAACACTGAGAAACCCTGAGATAGACTGTCCAATTCCCAAAGGTTCATGATGCTGGCAAAGCCTGGGGTTGGAAATAAAGTTCCAGAATCAGGTAGATCTTTCTCAACCATAACTTCAGGAAAATCACCATCTGTCTGGACTTTACACACAACAAAACCCCACTGAAGTCCATGAGATTCCTGAATATACATGTTAAGGATTGCACAAGGAGAGCTATCCCCCAAGCCTCTCTAGCTGCCAGTTGACCAGCTGTTTGGCAGTTATTACATCACTGTCATTTGAAAATTCCCCACAATTCCCCCCACATATACAAAGCATATATATTAAAGCAGGTTTAGATTAAAGCACGTTTAGTGCTGACATCTGAAAACATTCCTTCCATCAGTATTGATATTTAACTAGCAGGGTTGAGAAACAGAGTTTTGTCTTTCCTTATTTCTAATGATGTAGCTAAAATGAGGACAAGTGTGAGGCCTGTATCCTGCTTCTTCTGGAACATTTCTGCCTGAGATAAACTGAACATGACTTGGGTGGGGCCAGAACTGAGGCGGGGGAAGGTTAGCGAACCACCCCCAAGGAATGAGTCACAGGTTCCTTTTCAAAATACACAAACCAAAATAGACATCCTTAAACATGAACTGTGATTCTATTAACACTAAAACTGTGTAAAGGTTCCGATGCTTTTTAACTAGTCAGTTAAACTGAGAGTTAAATTAATTACGAGTAAAATTAAAAAACAAAAAATGATTCATTTAAATCACAGTGCTGTGCCAAAAGAAACTAGTCTCCCCTTTCTGGGAGTGAAGACCACCTAAAACAGGGGTGTCAAACATAAGGCCCGGGGGCCGGATGTGGCCCGCGGAAGCTTTTTATCAGGCCCTCAGGTTCTCAGCTGCTGAGCAGCACTGAGGTGTTACTGCTAAAAGGGCAGCCCCCACAAAAATTGGGCTCTCTCATATCATGATAAAGATTTGTATGTTTTCTCTTCTGTCATTTGTAGTTAATGAATTCCTAAGTGAGAAAAAGTGCTTATTTTTGGTTAAGAGTTGTTTAATGACATCACTTCCTGCCTAACGATATCACTTCTGGCCTTCAGTAGGCATCATGAATGCCATTTGGCCCTCGGTATGAAACGGGTTTGACAGCCCTGACTTAAAAAGTATATTTATGAGAATGTTATTGAATTTCATCAACTAAAATAAATCACCATTTTTCTAGGTTTTGCTATATCTAGAATGCTTGCTTAATGACTAGCTGTATACACAGGTGGGGTATACCTGTGGGGTATACACAGGTATACACAGGTGGGGCCTCAGTATCCGAGGGGGATTCGTTCTTGGACCCCCACAGATGCAGAAATTCACAGATAATAAAATCCACAGTCTAGCCTCTTAAGCCCTCCAAAGGGGACCAAAGGTGTGCTCTGAAGCCCACAGAGACAGCGTGCGTCCTCCTGTTACCTCTGCAGGCTTCAGAATGGCTGTTTCTGGCCGAAAAATGCTACTCCCGATTTTCTGATGCTTTTCTGACGTTTTTATGCCATATAAAGCATTGTGAGGCCCAGGACTTCCCCAGGCCTCAGAATGTCTTATATGGCATTAAAACATCACTTCCAATTTCCTTTAGAAAATCAGAAGTAGCGTTTTTCAGCCACAAATGGCCATTCTGAAGCCCACAGAGGCAACAGGCATAGCTCCGGTTGCCTCCTGAGGGCTCAGGTGAGGCAATGCCTGGCTCAACATGGGTCCGGGGGCACACATTGAGCCAGATATGCAAATGCAAAATCCGTGAATGTGGAGGCCCCACCTGTACTGCAAGCTAGTAGAATTTTTTTCACCTTGGCCCTATCCACCAGGATGGGATCCAAAGCTAGTATTGTGGGGGGTGGAAGAGGAATGTCTGATTGTTTGAATGTAGCCAGTGAAGGAGAACAAAGTCTGTGCTTTTGCTGGTAAAAAGCAACCTTGAAATAGAGACAAACATGCTGTTATTAATTATTATTATTATTATTAATAGTATTTATATACCGCTTTTCACTAAAAGTTCACAAAGCGGTTTACAGAGAAAAATTAAATAACTAAATGGCTCCCTGTCCCCAAAAGGGCTCACAGTCTAAAAAGATGCAAATGAATACCAGCAGACAGCCACTAGAACAGACAGTGCTGGGGTGAGGTGGGCCAGTTACTCTCCCCCTGCTAAAAAAGGAGCACCCACTTGAAAAAGTGCCTCTTACCCAATTAGCAGGGGTTACTTCTGAAAAGTGATGCTGTTTTGTTTAGTTCAGATACTTTTAGCCTGCTCCCCAACAAAGTTAATAGCAAAAGAAAATAAGCAATGATTAAAAATGAGAAAACCGTAAGTTACAGAAATATGAATAAAAGCAGCAGAATAAAATCACCCAATATAGAAACATTTCAAACACTGCCATAAAGCCAACTAAAATGCCAAGGTGGGGTAGGGGAAACCTGAACCTTGTGCCTGAAATTTAAGAATGAAAATTCCAGATGAGTGTCTCTAGGGAGGCCATTCCCAAAGTAGGGTATAAGTACCTAAAGGCCTTTCCTGTGAGTTGCTACTTGCTTTGCTTTTGACGGAGAGTGTAAATAGAGAAGGGTATGCCAGTGCTGATCTCTGCACTCAGACAGGTTCATATGGATGTCAGTATCAGACTAATGTTGCAGGTGCGGATGCTTTGCCAACTTCTCTAATCCTCAGTTTATTTCCAAATAGGCATCCAATGCAGCTGTGTGGAATGCATTTTCAGGAAGTCAAGCTTCAAGTTATGAAAGCATGATGAGGGAGATGTGTGTGCCTTAGACATCACCTTAAGCACATAGATATCTGTCATGTCCATCCCTTCAGCGGGGCCAAGGGGTGGAGCTTCTGCCAAACCGGTACAGGTGGAAGCTGACTTACCCCAACTAAGGACATAAGGAGCCAGTGAAGATAGTCTACGAACACGGTTTATTCTAGTTATAGATTTTACACTCATCGGGAACTTGTTACTTCACAAGACCCTGGGTATTTGTCTTTAGCATGAGTAGTGCTTAGTTTCTGTAAGCCAGAATACTCAGAGTTCCCTCCCCTTTGCTGCATGTTCCAGCTGTGGGGTGCAGGGCTGGAGGACTACTGCCCCCTGATAAATGTTGTCGGACGGAGGCGTCTTGCAGAGTAGCGGCAAGTCTTCAGGGTCTCTGCCCCTCCGTTCTGATATGCTGCCTTGACTGGTGCCATGGCTTGCTGCAGGTGGCAAGGCTCGCTGGCCCAGGACACTGGTTGCCATTCCCCTTGGGTTCTCCAGGCTTCCCACAGGTTGTCAGGAGCCTGGCAGGAGATTCTCCAGGATGGCCTTCGCAGGCCCAATGTCTGGGGTCTTTCACCCTCTTTGGGCCCAGCTCTCCCCCCAGGATTACCCCAACTTGGGGCCTTTCTGAGCCTATCCAGGCCAGCTACAGGTCTAGGACAAGTACTGGGGTTGTTTTCCCTCGCCCTCCTTCCAAAGCCAGAGAAGGAGCGACCTCTTCCCATGGCTGCTGAGCTCCTTATGAGCCCAGCAGCTGGCTCTCCCTGCTCCACCCCTTCTGGCCATGTGACCCCTGGCCCTACTCCCAGGGAGGTCCCATGTAGGGCAGCTGGATCCTGGCCAGACTTATTCAGCTCCCCTACTCTTAATGAAACCCTTGCTCCTGAGGAGACCCCTGGTGCCCAGGTGACAATATCACAACTGGTATTATCTGTGAGGGTCCTTGTTTGAACAGGAATTCAGATTTGCCCTTCTTCTAGGGATTATCTGAATCACTCTCAGTGAATTGTGTTGCAATCGTTGCCACTCTTAGAGTAATTAATAAGTATCTGTACTATTACAAGTATTTTGTATGTCTGAATCACATGTGGGATACATAGAGTTAACTCCCCCTTCCAAAATCTGAGGTAAAAACTGTGGAGGAGTCTGTGAAATACACTTACGAGATATCCATCATCACATATGTGCAGGTTGTTGTTTCACTCCTTATGCAAGATAAGATAGTGAAACACATTGTTTGCATAAGCTGCCGTTACATAAGTTGAATATTGAAAAAGCCCATTGTAACAGTAGTGATTATATTGCTCTACTCTCACTTCCCTGAGCAGAAGTTCAACTAAAATAGCAAAAAGAGGACTTCACAGTATAGAGGGGGAAAAACCAGTTGATTATAAGAATGTGCAGTACCATGAAATCTCAGATGAGCAGGCTAAAAATACAGAGCATTTGGAAAATAATTCATCCCTGATTCTTTGGTGTAATCCAGCTCTTTTTTCTCCCTTATATGCTTAAGCCAAATGACCTTTGTATTTGATGCACCCAGTTTTAGCATAGAGGTTATTCCCAGGGTTGGGAACTCGACTCGAATGACTCGAATTTGAGTCGTGAAAATGTGTGATTTTGGATGAGTCAGTGACTCGTCAGTCACACAAGACTGAAAAAGACTCGAGTCAGGGGCCCCCTGACTTGGCACTTGTCCCCACGCATGCTGACTCAAGTCTGCTTGTGTCTGGGTGTGCTAGTTTACTGTTTCCATGGTGTATAAAACCTCATTCCAACAGGGCTCTCACATCCAGCTCTCTCAAAATCTGTTGTCTGCCCCAAGCCAAATGACAAATGATCTATTGTCATTTTGGAGTTGTATGGCAGGGGACAAACATTGAGAAACACTGAGATAGAACATAGTTACATAGGGGAACTCTTCAGTTAAAATATGCTTTCAGTCATTTTCCTTTCAAATAACACAGAATAGCATTTGCGTGGCACTGTATACTTTCCTGGAGCTGAAGTACAAGGCCACAGAAAATGATCCCATCAGATGGGGATAGCATCACTGAATGTGATCAGATACAGGTCAGAAAAGCATTTGACGCCCTTGTTTCTTTGCCAGGTATTCTGTGTGATTCCATCACACTGTATAAAGACATTTACACACACTCCATTAGTTTTTGCAGTTGGACAGTAGGCAAAAAAGTAATTACGGTGAGAAACAGGGAAGCCCTTTTCAAGGTTCAATTCTTTTGACAAATCGAGCGCATGCAAGGAACATATTTGGCTCTTACGTTTGAAACCGCCAAATGAATTCCTTGAATCTTGCAATTATTCTTTCAACTTTGGCAGAAAAATTGAAAAAGGAAATTTTCAAAACTTAGATTTGCATAGTCATTCATGGCATCTTACAAAGAACACAGTGAACACCTGTCCTACAAGTAATTCTAGAAATTGGCATTACAGAGTCAAGTATAATAGAAAGCCAATAAAATAATCAATACATAGTTGGAACAGCTGTGACAGCTCTTCTTTATGCATTTATAAAGAAAGGTTAATAGTCAAGATTTCAGAGGTTGATGGGGAGGGGGGAGAAGCTGAAGATTTGCTGGCTGTATGACATTTTTGAGGAGCAGATTGCTAGCATGCAGGGATGGGAACTCGAGTTAAGTGACTCAAGTCAGAGTCACGAAAACACACATTTTTTCTCTGATTTGTGCAGACTTGAGTCACACATGTCAAAGACTTGGGCAAACACTCAAGTCTGGGGCTACTGACTTGGAAAACGCCACAGATTTGTATGACTTGAGTCACCCAGACACAGTTTGGGGGTGTTGCTCGTGTACGCCAATGTTGCGCTGCTTCTGTGTTGCCCAAAAGGCCTCATGCAGTGATCAGGAAGCCGGGCATTCAGATCTGTGTGAGCAGCAGGGTATGTTGTGTTCAGTCAGGAGGTATAGACAGGAACTGAGGGTGGAGGGAAATTATTTTTTTTGTTTGGGTTTAAGAGTATTGGGGTGCAAAAGTAACTAGTTGCAGAAGTAACTAGCTGGGTGCTGCACATGTTCAGCACACAGGAGAGGGAGGTGCTTCTTCTTGTCCCCGGACTATCCATTGGATGGAGGATGTGTCCTGATTTTGTGTCTCTGGGAGAGGGAGAGGAGGAGACTCACGGATAGAGGAATTGGTTTTGGCTGTAGGGGCAAGTGGTTTTTGCAAGCAGAGAGGGGCTGGGGGAGGCAGTAGAGTGTTTAAAGAGAACTCTCTCTCTCTCTCTCTCTCTCTCTCTCTCTCTCTCACACACACACACACACACACACACACACACACACACACACACACACACACACACACACACACACACACACCCTGGCAGCAGCTCCATTTTTCCTGCAGAGCCATGACTTTTTTAGGGAAGAGACTTAGGACAAGTCTTTTAGAGTCCCCAAAATGCTCTGGGGAGCTCTGGGTGGCTTGGAAAGTCCACCCATTAGGACATGTTTTTGAGTCAAATTAAAGGGGGTGGAGACTTGTGACTTGACTCAAGTCAAACCACACTGCATTTGCCCATCTCTGCTAGCATGATCCTAATAATGTTTGCTCCAAAGCAAACCTCACAGATTACAGTGAAATACTTTTGATGTAATTATCCACTGGATTACAGCTTCTAAACTGTTGCATGTACAAGTCATAGTTGTCCCATTGTTTCTGCAGTAGGAATAAAACATTATACAGGAGTATGAGGATTTATAGCTTATGAACCCCTGCTAACTGGTTAAGAGACACTTTTTCAAGTGGGTGCTCCTCTTTTATTTAGCAGGGGGAGAGTAACTGGCCCACCTCACCCCAGCAGTGTCTTTTCTAGTGGCTGTCTGCTGGTGCTGCATCTTTTTAGATTGTGAGCCCTTTTGGGACAGGGAGCCATTAGATATTTGATTTTCTCTGTAAACTGCTTTGTGAACTTTTTGTTGAAAAGCGGTATATAAATACCGTTGTTGTTGTTGTTGTTGTTATGACTTGTCATGAGAGCCAGGCTGGTGTAAGAGCATCGGACTAGGCTCAGCCATAATGCCCACTGGGGATCTGAGACCCATCATCTTTCCTCAGTCTAATTAAAACAGAAGTAATGTTTAATTTTCATTCTATTCTTCATTGTAATACAGTTTGCCTCTTCTATTTCAGCGAAAGTAGGGGCTAAATTAGGTGTTACATGCCGTACTTGTATCTTTTTTTGCTGTACAGGTAAAAAAAAAAAAGCAACTTGATTGGTAATTAGGATATACTGCAAGAAGAGAAATGGTGAAACAGCCTTTGCCGGTGGTGGAGGTGGCTGTGTGATGGCTGCCCTTGTTTGCTAAGGTTGAATTATTTAGATAACTTTAAGAATAGAGTCAGGACCTGCCCAACCATGAAACTGGGGGAAACATCCTTTTTGAATGGCAAGCTGGCAGAAGTAGTGAACTGAAGGGATTGCCCTATACTCTCACATCCCCCCAACTCCTACATCCTGTACTCTCGTGTCCCTCCCCACCTGCCATGGTCCACTACCTGCCTGGCCACTGCCCAGATCTTCTCAAAAACTTTCCTTCCACCGAACCAATCAGTCAGTTATTCAACATGCAATACCAATCCATCCATCCCTCCCTCACCACTGGCTCTTCCATGTCCTCCTCTTCTGCCTGCCTTCTATAAAATAAGCTGGGTAGGAGAAGACTGGGAGAGGAAGAGGAAGGAGACGTGTGCTGAAGGGGTACCATTCTGAGCACTGCTTGGGTTTCAGCTGAGTTCTGAAAAAGGTAATTTGTGTTAACTTGCAAACATGTCACATGAATTATGAGTTGCATGTTGATTTGCAAATGGACAGCTTTGATATTGCTGTTGGATCACCTCATTGCCAGGTATCTTGATAACTGTTCATACATCCTTTTTCATCCAAAGCTTAGGGCTTAGTTTTATAATGTAAATTTAGACCAAGGTATTTAAACTGTAGCTTGTTCTAATTTGTGTCCATTTAGTTGCCAATTATACAACTTCCACGTTCTAGAGCAGGGGTGCCCAAACTCCGGCCCTGGGGCCACTTGTGGCCCTCAAGGACTCTCAATCCGGCCCTCAGGGAGCCCCCAGTCTCCAATGAGCCTCTAGCCCTCTGGAGATTTGTTGGAGCCCACACTGGCTCAACGCAACTGCTTTCAGCGTAAGGGTGAGGGTTTGACCTCTCGCGTGAGCTGTTCATCTTTAATATATTCATTTATGTAAACTTATGTAAATTTATTCAAATTTTAAATGCAAATTAATTCATTTTTCCCCAGGCCCACGACACAGTGTCAGAGAGATGATGTGGCCCTCCTGCCAAAAACTTTGGACACACCTGTTCTAGAGAATACAAGTATTTTAGACTTGTCAGAATTCAGCTATAAATGGTTTTCTGACAAGTACTCCAAACACTTTTTCAAGTGCCTATTTTTTTCTTGATGATTCCTGCATGGTTTCATATTGTAGTACAGCAGGCAAATTTGGGCTCTCAGAATTGTTTATATCTTCTTTGTTTTCAATTTTTTGAAAAAAATTTTAGTATGTTCATTTATTTTTGACTTTTAAAAAACCATTTTCATTTGTTGTTTTCTTCATCAATCCTACTTTGTTTCTTTCACTTAAATTTTATTTTTCAGGTTCCTTTAATTGAACATCACATCCCACTTCGTCCAGCTAAAACCATTACAGAGGTAATGGGAGGAAATATGCCACAGGCCTAAATAACTGTATAAATTGAAATAATGAAAGATTGGATCATTCAATATGGAGACACTGCATACATGCTATCATAATAATGATGTTTCAACTGTGAGCCTCTGAGTGATTACTCAGGTGTAATAACATTGCATTAAGTTTAATCAGCCTGTACTAAACTGTTTGCCTGAGGGCTTTTCAACAGATCTGTGTGGATTTGACATATACATAACTTATGTCTGATCTGCATTAGCTGTGTATTACGTATCAGGGAATTAGGGTAGACATGATTCTACTTGCCCTGGAAATTACACTACATCTGAATATATATTTTAACTTACTTTCTACCCTGATGCGCTGGGGCAGGCGATCAATCAGCTGGCAGGAGGTAAATTAAAATATTTTTTACTTACATCTCTTGTCAGCTGTCCAATTGCTGATGCTCTATTGCCCGATAGGACTGGGACTTTTGTGTTGCAAATAGACATTATGACTGTTGTCCTTAGGTACTGTCTTCCTGTCCCTTATCCATGCTCTGGCTGCAATCCTATACACACTTATTAGGGCGAAAGTGCCATTAACGGGTCTTATTTTTGAGTAGGTATGCATAGGATTGCATTATTTGTGGTTCAAAAAAATTAGGATCATGGATGTTTTCTTCTTTACCTTGGCTGTGGATCCACATGAAAATGATCAGATAAGCCTGGATAGCTTCAATAAAGGTGCTTGTTTGAAAACAGGTGTGATAGCAATGGATGAATGTACAATTTCATAAGTCATTGTGGGGTGGAATGGCAAAAATCATGCCATCTGTATATATGTCCAGTGACAGACCTGATATACTCAAATAGTTGAACATAGACCGGGTTTATCTGTGCTGTAAACCACAACCATAGCAAATAGAAATGAGTTCTGTAATGTGCATTTTAAACATCTGCATTTCAGCTATTTGTTCTGGGTGTCAAAATTTTGATACATGTGCAGAGATCTATCACCCAGGACAGTTCTATCATTCTTTTCTGTGGAGAGATTCCATCTATAAACATTTAAAGGCCAAATCATGCTGTTAACAGACATGAGAAGTCCATGCATGCACTTGTTCAGTGTATACACTGAATGCCACAGATCCCTGAGCCAGGGCAGTAACTGAAGCCTCACATTGCATCAACAATTTTAAATGTTTAAGAGCCCAATCCTGCTGCCATGCATTGTCGCAAACGTGCCGTAAGGCATGTCTGCGACACTTACTGCTGGGCTACCACCTGTGCTACCACCCGGCCGGCGCTGGACCGCCGAGCCACAGCATGGGAAGCGGGGGCAGGGGGGGGTGGGAAGGAGGCATTCCGGGGAGGGGGGAGGCCAGCAGAGTGTGGAGTGAGGGTGGGGGGAGGCGTGACGGAGAGGCAGGGAGAGGGCGGGGGAGGCGTAACACAAAGGCGGGGGGCAGGGAGAGGGTGGGTGGGAGGCGTGCCGGGGGAGGGAGCGGGGAGGTAGGTCTGGTGGAGCTCTGCTCCACCGGATCCTGTCTGTTCGTAGAGGGCTCGGCACCCTACACAAACGGCTACCTTACCACCAACCTTTTGGTCAGCGGTAAAGTGAGTAGCACCACCTGTAGTAGCCCAAGGCACACATGATCCAGCAGCAGCCGTTCTCAGTGCCACGGAGGCTGGGTGTCCCGGGCAGCTCAGGACTGGGCTGTAAGTTGGGATATCATTCTGCACCAATGCAACATTAAAATGGCTCCAGTTAGATGGCTAACAATGGAAATAGAGCGTTATTAGGATATAAGTTTAGGGCCACATTTACATATCACATTATGGCATTAAAACCAATCGTAATTAGCTTCCTTACTTTATAAAAGAATGTATATGCAAAGGGAATGATTGCATACAAGCTTGAGGGTGGTATTTTAACTTTCAGGAGACCATGAGAGCTTCAGCTGTGCTCACTGTCTTCTTTCTTGCTTCATCCTCCTCCTCAAGGTCCCATCAGAAAAAATCCTTAGAGCTGGAAAGGTATTGCGAAACACAATCCTCTCCCGAGCGCCTCACATGATAAGAGACCGCAAGTATCATTTGAAGACATACAGGTATATAAAAGCTGGTGGCATATGGGTTTATGTACATCATATTGTGTCATTATGGTTTGTGCCATCCCTAGAGCTTTCCAGGGAACTGAACCTACTGTGTATACTTTACCCACAATCCAAGACTGAGCTCAGTGGTGACAAACTTGTTCCATACAGTGGGCCAAATAGCATTCATGGCACCTGTTAAGGGCTGATGGTGAGGACTTGTGATAAGGGCCATCACTATTAAGTAGGTGATGATCAGAAAAAAGCACTTTGTTCTCAAATTTCAATTATATTTTCAAGACATGGGAGAGCCCAATTATCATGCAGGCCGCCCTTTCAGCAGCACCACTTCTGCTGAGGTGTAACTTTGCAGCTCAGCAGCTAAGAGGTGTTCTGCAAAGTGACGCCTCAGCAGAAGCAGCACTGCTGAAAGGGCGGCCCATGTGATAATTAGGCTCTCTCATTGCCTTAGCGTTGTCCCCTTTCTCCATCTCTCACCCTCTTGGCTTTGCCCCTTAGCCTGTACCATTCTGTGCCTTCTGAGGTGTCCTTCCATCCCTCCCTCCCAATGCCTTGTCAGAAGTGGCACTGCTGAATGAGTGGCACTTGGAGAGCCCATTTATCATGTGGGCTGCCCTTTCAACAGTGACAACTCAGCAGAAGTGGTGTTGCTGAAAGGGTGGTCCATGTGGAATGATAGCTGGGCTCGGCCAGCACCACTCTTTCTGCCAAGGCAAAAGTGGTGCTGCTAAAATGGGAGCTCAGCAAATGAAATCAGCTGATGCTTTAGTTATCATGCAGATCAGATAAACAGCTTCTGCGGACTGTATCCAGCCCGCAGGCCTTATGTTTGACACCCTGGTTAAGCTCACTGAAAACTGTGGCCCTAAATATTCTTGCACTCTGGCCCAATTTCAACAAGATGCTTGGTTACTCATATGGCATACTAGGCAAACAGTAACATATTTAAACCAGACCTTCAGCCACTACAAGTTCAGGATTGTTATGTCCCGTGGTGCCCATTTGGACCACAAATATGGTGCACTAATGCTGCAAGCATAGGCCAGGCATCATAGTTCAATGGGACACTAGCTATGTGAGCCGCCCCACCAGTAAGTTTCTCTGACACTACACCCTGCACACACACACACCCTGTGTCATGTTTAAATTGGGCCTCTGTCTTGAATTGTGGCCTCTGTATGCCTGTACGTTACATTGATTATGGGTGTTAAGTAATTATAATTTCTGTTTATAGTTCATGCTTCTCTGCATCCTGCTGGTGGCAGCACTGCCTTGTTAAAATGAGTTCTCTGTTACATTCTGTCAGGATAGGAGTGAAAATCTAGCAACGTTTCATTTACTTCTCTCTAATTTCTGATAGCAGTGGTTTGCATGTTCTGTGGGGAATTAAAGGATTGAATTAAACGCTCTGAAGGCTCTTGTCCTGCTTTTGACATGTTTGGGGAGGTGTGAGCAGATTTTTATATTAGAAACAAAATGGATTAGAAGGCTGCATTTTATTCAAACTGTGATCATTCGCTTTACACAGACCTCTTCATCAGATTGGACACAGCATTTCATCTCACCATAGCCTTTTGATTTCAAATAATTATGTGAATGTACCATTAAAAACAACCCCGGGACTGTCTCTGCTCCCCAAACCCTCAAAGCACCATACAGTTCTGACAGAAATAAAATCCAAAAAACCAACACAAAACATTTCGAATGCTAAATAGCTGTCCATTACAGCAACAACAATTTCTATCACTCAGTGTGGAATGATATACCATCCTGTCAGCAGGAGAAAGCATTTAAAATGAAATACTTATGGATCAGTGACCTGGAAAGCATCTTCACTTGTAAATGAGATGACATCACTGCAGTGGCCAGGCGAACGTCCTTCCAGTGACCATTCCAAAGTGTGAATGTTCATTTTATTTTACTTTCCAGGCATATTTTTTAAGTTGAACTGAGATCTTACATGCTTGTACCTTTTCCACAATGTATAACCCTAGATATATTATTGCACACAGTAGAAGATTTGCAGCTGAACCACTGTCTGTGTAGATGAAAACATTCCCATAATCCATTCATCCCCCCCCTCCCCCATAAACCTCTTGTATTTGTGTCTTCTTCTGGGATTTTTAGTGATATTTTTTCCTATTTTATTTGTTTCCATGTTCTGTTTTCTTAATATTCAGTTGTGCTTTGGGATCCACAGAGTTTCCATTTCACTTAACACAACAGAATATACAGTTTGCTAGAATGGTCTAATAAAAGATATTACCTTAATTTAAAAAAAAAAATTCTCATTCCTTAAGGCAGTGGATTTCTGTGTGACATTTCTCTGGACTTAAATGTTAGATGTTCTAAAATATTGTAAGACTCTTAGGCCATATGGCAAGGGTTGCAGAGCATATATGACTATTGCACTGCTACACATGTATTTTTGGCTAGCTGACTGTTTCTACGCATTCAGTGACCACTGTCATAAGCAGTGGGAAGCCCAATCCTGAATTTCCCCGCACCTGCTGGGGCAGCAACACCAAAGCGGCTATTGCCGTATCCAGCAGGCACCGGGAAGCCTTGAGGGAATGGGATTTTTGTCCCTTGTCCCCGGGGAAATCCCCAAGCCCCGCAATGGAAATCCCCAAGCCCCACTTCTCAAGACTGCACCAGGTATTTTGCCAGTGCAGACTTGAGAGACACTGTGTTGGGCTTTCCAGCCCGACATGGAGTTCAGGATCCAGCAGAGCAGAGCTTTGCCAGTCCCACCCACTCCTGCTCCATTTCCTCCCCCAACTCACCCTCCCCCATCCCAAAGCTATTTACCCCCATCCCAAAGCTGCAGCACTGGCTGGCCCACCTCACAGTGCCGAGGCGCTGGCTGATACTGACTGGTGCTGGCACTGTACGGCTCTCCAGGTGCCGCAGATGTGCCCTATGGCACAATTGCGACACCCATCACTGATGCTGGAGCTCATCACTGGAGCTGAGAAGCTTGGACTGGGCCCTCAGATTGCAATCCTATGTGTACCTCCATGGGAGTAAATTCCATTGAACATAGTGAGATTTATTTCTAAATAAACATACATAGGATTGTGCTGTGAATGAACTCGTTATGTTCACTAAAGCCATTTTTGATCTAAAGGAAAGAGTGAAGGTGATTGAGAATCCAACCCAATGCCCGTCTACTCAGAAGTAAATCCCATTATAGTCAATGGAGCTTACTCCCAAGAAAGTGTGAATGGGATTACAGCCATAGTTTATAACATTAGTTAGTAATTTATAAGGTTTGAAAGAGGAAAAACAACAAATGTTATTAAAATAAACTGTAAAAAAGCAATGTAGTCTCTGTATCTTAGAGGAGGCCTTTACACTCTGCCAAGAATCTTTTCTCTTTCCTACTGAAATTCTTTTAATCATTTGCTCCCTGCATTGCAGGCTGAAACAGCTTTCCAGATATATGAATTTATCTGAAATAACATTTTGCTAGGAGCTTGTTCCTTTTCCTTTTAATTTTCTTTTTAAATGTTTGTTTTTTTCTTTAATAATGGACTAATGGGAAAGAATAATTAATGCTATGAAGCCAGGTTCAAGAAAGCACCATGACATCTCTCATAAATTCAGCCAATTTCCTCATGAAAGCCGCTGCTATGTTTAGTTCTGCTATTGCTGTTGAGCACAGATCATCATGTTACTGTGCTGTGCCAATTCACGATGAACATCTAATACTGCCATATGCTGTCAGATCATTTGTCCACTTAACACATGTTACTTATGTTAATTAAGAGCAGCTCTCCAGGGTTTCCTACCTGAGGATGCCAGGGATTGAACCTGGGCCGTTCTGCAAGCAAAAGCTAGTACTCTGCCATGGACCTATAGCCCCCTTCACTCAGAATGATTTTTTTGCCATTGAATGGATATGGGGGGAAAAAGATGATAGGCTATTGTTGTGATCATGGTAAATTTTAACAACACTGTAATTAAAAATTAAACATTTTTTCTTCTCTCAGACAATGCTGTGTGGGAACAGAACTTGTGGACTGGATAATGCAGCAAAGTTCATGCGTTCATCTACGAACACAGGCGGTTGGCATGTGGCAAGTTTTGTTGGAGGAAGGGGTTCTTAATCACGGTAAGGGGAGACTCTTGTTTGATAGGAGATTCCTCCTGTCAAAGATATTGTTTACATTTCTTAGCAATTGCAAAAGGATTTTGATTCTTTCAGAAACACAACAGACTATGAAAATTCATAATGTAGATATACTAATGCTCTTAATTATGAAAAGTAGCGCATGTATAGGTGAAGGCCTGTATGTTGCAGGGGAAACGCTTGGAGAGGAGGTAGTATCTCTAAGCATAGACTCATGTTGCACTTCCAATGGGATCCCTATTGGTGTAGACCAGGCTACCTTATGTGATCTGGATCAGAGAACATGTTTAACCTGCCTGCAATGGTGTCCTTGAGTGCAACGTTTTTCTTTTCTTTAAAGTGGAAGGGAAGAGATACATGGCTGAACCTGATGAGTTTGGTCATGAGTCCACTGGTGACTCCAGTGTATAGTGTGAATGGCACATTTTGCTCTTGCCCACTCAGGCATATACCAAATTACAGTTTGCTTACTTTGCCCTAACTCTCGGTATCTGAGCTTCAAACCTGTTGCTATTGGCCTAGCCCCATCCTTTAATGTTCATATCCCCTTTTGGCTTCCAAATCTTGGTCTTCAGATGCTAAAGTAAAAAAGCAATTAGATCTGTTGGGTTCTTACAGTGCAATTCCATCTGTGCTAGTACTGGCAGAGCCAGTGCAAGTTCTGCTGCAACTGTACCATAAAGCATGTTGCAATAGCACATGGTGCTGCTGGAAAGGCCTGTGCCAGAGTCAGTGTGCGCCAAAGCCAATTAGATCACAGATGAGCAGAGGGCAGAGTGAGGGCAGAACAGGGATGGGGAGTGATGCAGTGGGGTGAGGAAAGGCAAGAAGGAGTATATGAGGTCCAGGACAGGGTGGGAATGGTGGCAGCATCTGCCATTGTTTCTTAACCCCCTTCTGGGTCTAAAATCTTCTTTCTGGGGCTAAAATTCCAACATGAGGCTTCTCAAACTTGTACCAGCAATGTTGCTGGCACAGGCCTGAGTAACCCCATATTGCCTGCTGTGAATTTCCCAAGGGCAAGGAGACAAATGTCCCCTTACCTTGGGGAGATCTCCAGCAGCCTCTTTTCCCACATTGGGTACAGTGGAGATCATCTCAGCGCCACCACATGGCAATGCAAGAAGCTGCCCGTTAATTTTTCCATTTAGCCATCAAGTCCCTTGTTGCTAACATCTTGCTCAAGAAGGAGCAGAAGGTGGAGGGTTTGGTCTGAAGACACAAGATGGAGGAGCAGCTAAGCAGATCCCAATGTGGTTCACAGCTGGATGAAAGGCAGCCTGGAATAATGTGCTACCTTATGTCCTATCACGGAAGAAAGGAGAAAAAAACAGAGAGGAGTAATAAGGAAATAATGCTTTCAAAGCATGGTATTATAGAGAGGGGACACCTCTATTCTATCCTAGTAGAATTGTAAGATTTGGCATCTTATTCAAATATTGTGATGGCATCTGCTGTATAGCATTTTTGGCTATAGCATTCTGTCTCAGTGCCCAAGGAGCCAATAGGGAGAGATGCAGGACTCTCTAGGATGCTCCTGGCCTGCGTACAGAGACCTGTCTTACCCATTTGAAAACTATTATTCTATTTTAACAGAACTCTGCTAACTTAATTGCTAATTTTGTATTGGTACTTTCAGTGGATCAAGAACAACACTTTCAGGATAAATACTTATTTTATCGATTTTTGGATGATGAACATGAAGATGCCCCATTGCCGACTGAGGAGGAGAAGAAAGAATGTGATGAGGAGCTCCAAGACACCATGCTTCTCCTCTCTCAAATTGGACCAGATGCCCATATGAGGATGATTCTTAGGAAACCGTAAGTTGATTAATAGATCACTTTTATTCTGGAGGTTCCTTCTGGACTCTGAAGGCCTGAGCTTAAATCTTTGTAGCCATGGTCAGTTAATAAGTTATCAGTAAATTGTTGTTAGAGTCAAATTCTTCAAAACCTCAGCTACAGCTACAATCCAACATCTGCTACTGTGTCTTTTCCTCCATGAGTAGGAAAATGGCTTAGGAAGTAGTAATTTGAAAGGACAAATGGCAGGATACACAGTGGGTCCACTTTATCCACAGGTTCTGAACCCGCATCTGTAAGGCCCATAGAGGACCTCTGGACATGACCGGAAGTGCCTTCCAGTTGTGTCTGCAGGTGTTCAGAGTCGCAGGGAGGCTGTGCCAAGAAACCGGAAATGCCTCTGAGAGGCCTCTCGGAGGCCTTGTGAAAGACGAGGAGGTACCATGTGGCCTCCCCACACCTCAGAAGGCCTCGAAGAGGCAAACAGACTTCAGACTACAGGCTTCTTAGCGAACAGACTTCAAACTACAGGTGACAACTCATGTGATGGAATGCTTCTCCAGACAAAACATTATTTGCACTTAGAGACTGATATCAGGGTGCAGAGTCCCTGACTTGTTAGCTTTTATTTGAAGGAATGTGTTCTTCTTCCCTGTGGGGAACCATTCCTTCATATTAGTCTCCATCTGCAATCTGAAATGCAGCAGTCCAGACACATATATTTACCCCCATCTGCGAGAAGTAGGCCTAGTTTTGACTAGCCATGTTATTAAAGTTTACAAGAGGTGTAAGATATTTGCTCTGTGTTTGGCTTGAAAAAGAGTCCCCATTTGTAAATCAGCACAGCTGCTGCCTTTGACTTGCTACTCTCCAAGAGGATGCAAAACTCACATAATTACCATGAAAGAAATAATGCAATTTGGGGGGGGGGGGAAATAGAGTGAGAGAGAAATGCTGAAAAGATTACTTTAAGCATTTGATTGTATAATGAAGCTGTTGCTTTAAAAGGTGCTTTCTATTGTTTTGAATTTAAAACTCACTTGCAAAATGTGTCACTTGTTTTGACAGGCTACTTTAAAAATTCTCTATTTATTACATTAACTGCAACATTTTAACTGTCAAATGTTGAAAGAATGTCATTTTAAAAAAACACAGAATAAAGCTGCAAGAGGAAAATTGGCAGACTCTTGTTGCTATTGGAAAAGCGTTTTTTTCTTTTTTTGTTAAAAAACAGACGTTGCTATAAATGTGAAATTAGCTTCTTTTTTCAGTGCAGCCAACAAAGCTGCCTACTTCTAATGATGCATGCAATAAGAAGTATAAATCTGTAGTAAGCTTTTGGAAAAATATTTGAAAGCTATGACTTACAATTTTTTATATTATTTTACAGTTCAAGAATGACAACGCAAATTGAATTTTTATTTTTTAATCTGTTTTTAGTTGATTTGGCTGTTAGAGTAAATGCTGGTTCACTCATTCAGGCATAAATATAAACGTTTAAAAACATTGAAACAAATGCCATATTTAACCTTTTTGTAATATACACTTGTTATTTGATAAGGTTATTTTCTCTCTCTCTCTCTCTCTCTCTCTCTCTCTCTCTCTCTCTCTCTCTCTCTCTCTCTCTCTCTCTCTAAGTACAGTAGCTCTGTGGGAGCCATTTGATAAGGACTACAGTGCTAGGGAATAGGGACTTATAACCCTTCTGCTACTTTCCCAATTGAAAACATATACCCCCAAATTGTTCTTCATCCCATAGGACAGAATATGGTGCAAGGATGGTGTAGTGGTTTGGGAGTTAGACCTGGAAGATCCAGCTTCAAATCCCCCACAGCCATGAAGCTTCCTGGATAATTTTGGGCCAGTCACTATCTCTCAGCCTCATCTACGTCACAGGGTTGTTGTGAAGACAAATGAAGGGGAGGAACTATGTACACCATAGAGCAGCGATTTTCAACCTTTTTCATCACATGGCACACTGACAAGGCACTAAAATTGTCAAGGCACACCATCAGGTTTTTGACACTTGACAAGGCACACCATGCTGCCAGTGGGGGGGCACTTCCCCATTGGCCCGACTAATAAATAATCTTCCCCCAAATTCATGTGGCATACCTGTGGACCACTCACGGCACACCAGTGTGCCACGGCACAGTGGTTGAAAATGGCTGCCATAGAGGAAGGGCAGTGAAAAAAATAAAAAAAATAATATATGGGTATCATACAGGTACCTGCATGTTTGGCCCTATGAAGCAATAGTACTTTAAGGGTGGGCTATGGTAGCAGGTATTCAGATAGGTTAATCCTTATGCCAGCATCACTTCTCAGTCTTAACTGTCTCTCCAAAGCCATGTTTTGCCCCATGGAGAAAACAGTAAAGGTACTATATGGGTGCCAATATTATCGATCTTCCAACACTACATTTAGTTTGGCGTTCCATTCACACTTTTAACTGCAAGCCATCACATAATGACTCATAGAGCAATGTGAACCCGTCCCCTGGTAGTGAGTCAAAATGGGAAAGGAGAAGGGTTCCATCACATTTGGGAGACTCAAGCAGCTGTTGTCAAGTGTGTAAGAAGTATATTTGTATTGGCAACCTTCAGTCTCGAAAGACTATGGTATCGCGCTCTGAAAGGTGGTTCTGGCACAGCGTCTAGTGTGGCTGAAAAGGCCAATCCGGGAGTGACAACCCCTTCCACACCGGGAGCAAGTGCAGTCTGTCCCTGGTCTGTCTCCCTGGCTATGGGCCTTCCTTCTTTGCCTCTTAGCCTCAGACTGTTGGCAAAGTGTCTCTTCAAACTGGGAAAGGCCATGCTGCACAGCCTGCCTCCAAGCGGGCCGCTCAGAGGCCAGGGTTTCCCACTTGTTGAGGTCTATCCCTAAGGCCTTCAGATCCCTCTTGCAGATGTCCTTGTATCGCAGCTGTGGTCTACCTGTAGGGCGCTTTCCTTGCACGAGTTCTCCATAGAGGAGATCCTTTGGGATCCGGCCATCATCCATTCTCACGACATGACCAAGCCAACGCAGGCGTCTCTGTTTCAGCAGTGAATACATGCTAGGGATTCCAGCATGTTCCAGGACTGTGTTGTTTGGAACTTTGTCCTGCCAGGTGATGCCGAGGATGCGTCGGAGGCAGCGCATGTGGAAAGCGCTCAGTTTCCTCTCCTGTTGTGAGCGAAGAGTCCATGACTCGCTGCAGTACAGAAGTGTACTCAGGACGCAAGCTCTGTAGACCTGGATCTTGGTATGTTCCGTCAGCTTCTTGTTGGACCAGACTCTCTTTGTGAGTCTGGAAAACGTGGTAGCTGCTTTACCGATGCGTTTGTTTAGCTCGGTATCGAGAGAATGAGTGTCGGAGATCGTTGAGCCAAGGTACACAAAGTCATGGACAACCTCCAGTTCATGCTCAGAGATTGTAATGCAGGGAGGTGAGTCCACATCCTGAACCATGACCTGTGTTTTCTTCAGGCTGATTGTCAGTCCAAAATCTTGGCAGGCCTTGCTAAAACGATCCATGAGCTGCTGGAGATCTTTGGCAGAGTGGGTAGTGACAGCTGCATCGTCGGCAAAGAGGAAGTCACGAAGACATTTCAGCTGGACTTTGGATTTTGCTCTCAGTCTGGAGAGGTTGAAGAGCTTTCCGTCTGATCTGGTCCGGAGATAGATGCCTTCTGTTGCAGTTCCAAAGGCCTGCTTCAGCAGGACAGCGAAGAAAATCCCAAACAAGGTTGGTGCAAGAACACAGCCCTGCTTCACTCCGCTTCGGATGTCAAAAGGGTCTGATGTGGAGCCATCGAAGACAACAGTGCCCTTCATGTCCTTGTGGAAAGATCTGATGATGCTGAGGAGCCTGGGTGGACATCCAATCTTGGGGAGAATCTTGAAGAGGCCGTCTCTGCTGACCAGGTCGAAAGCCTTTGTGAGATCTATGAAGGCTATAAAGAGTGGCTGTCGTTGTTCCCTGCATTTCTCCTGCAGTTGTCTAAGGGAGAATACCATATCAGTGGTGGACCTGTTGGCTCGGAATCCACACTGCGATTCTGGATAGATGCTCTCTGCAAGTACCTGGAACCTCTTTAGTACAACTCGGGCAAACAGCTTTCCTACAACGCTAAGGAGAGAGATGCCGCGGTAGTTGTTGCAGTCACCCCTGTCACCTTTGTTCTTGTACAGCGTGATGATGTTTGCATCCCTCATGTCTTGAGGTACTCTACCTTCTCTCCAGCAGAGACAGAGGATTTCATGCAGCTCAGTGACGATGATCTCTTTGCAGCATTTTAGGACTTCAGCAGGGATGCTGTCTTTTCCAGGTGCCTTGCCAAAGGCAAGGGAGTCCTGGGCCACGTGAAGTTCTTCTAGGGTTGGTTCACTGTCAAGCTCTTCCAGCACAGGCAGGCACTCAATGTTGTTCAGTGCTTCTTCGGTGACTACATTTTCTCTGGAATATAGCTCAGAGTAGTGCTGCACCCAGCGTTCCATCTGCTGCGCCCGATCCTGGATGACCTCGCCTGTGGCAGACTTCAGAGGGGCAATTTTCTTCTGTGTTGGACCTAGGGCCTGCTTGATACCATCATACATCCCCTTGATGTTGCCCGTGTCAGCTGCTATCTGTATCTCGGAACAGAGCTGGAGCCAGTAGTCGTTAGCACATCTCCTGGCAGTCTGTTGGACTTTGCTGCGAGCAGTTCGGAGGACCTGCAGGTTGCGCTCACTGGGACAGGCCTTGTATGCTGCTTGAGCTCTCCTCTTTTCCTCAATAACTGGCGTCAACTCCTCAGAGTGGGCTTCAAACCAGTCTGCCGCCTTGTTGGTCTTCTTGCCGAATATGGACAAGGCGGTGTTGTAAACGGTATTCTTGAAATGTTCCCATCTGTTGGATGCGTTTGCGTCGGCCGGGCCTGGAAGAGATTCCTCAAGCGCTTGTGCAAATTCCTCCACTCTTCTCTGATCCCGGGTCTTGCTGGTATCAATGCGAGGTCTTCCTTCTTTTTTCGTGTGATACAGTCGCTTTGTTTGCAGTTTCACTCTGCTGCACACCAGGGAGTGGTCAGTGTCGCAGGCAGCACCATGATAACTGCGTGTGATCTTGATGCTGGGAAGGCTGGAGCGTCTGGTGAGGATCAGGTCGAGCTGGTGCCAGTGCTTTGATCTTGGATGTCTCCAAGAGACTCTATGTTGGGGCTTTGTGTTGAAGAATGTGTTGCTGACACAGAGACCGTGATGACAGCAAAACTCTAGCAGGCGTTGGCCATTTTCGTTCATCCTCCCAGTGCCAAACTGACCTAAGCAAGTGGGCCATGAACTGTTATCAGCACCAACTCTAGCATTGAAATCGCCGAGGATGAACAATGGCTCTTTTACAGGGATTTTCTTGACAGTGGTGGCCAGGTCATCATAGAATTTGTCTTTGGCTTCTGCTGGAGACGACAGAGTTGGTGCATAAGCACTGATGAGAGTGATAGGTCCTGCTGATGACTGGAGCTGCAGGGACAAAATTCTTTCACTTCCCACAGTAGGTGGGATGATGGATTTCAGCAGGGTATTTCTGACCGCAAAGCCAACGCCATGTTCCCTGGTTTCATTTGGTGGTTTTCCCTGCCAGAAAAATGAGAAATTTCTCTCCTTGACAGATCCGGAATCTGGCAGCCTAGTCTCTTGAAGGGCGACGATGTCCATCTGCAGTCTGCTCAGCTCCATGTCGATGACAGCTGTTTTGCGTGCGTCGTCTATTTCTTGCAGGTCATCAGAGAAGCCAGGTGTCATTGTCCTAACGTTCCAGGTGCCCAGCTTTAGGGCAGTAGTTTTCTGTTTTCTGTTGCATGGTGCAGAGTTGTCAATCCGCTTGTCGGTTTTCACCCTAAACCCCACACACCCCATGAGGTTAACGGACCGTGGCGAGGCAACACCTTACTGGCTGGGGACTGCCCAGCTTAAGGCGGGCGGTAGCTGCCCAATGAGATGCAATGATCTCTCCCACCGTCGGAAGCAGCCCCTGGCGTCATGCTCTACGCCAATCGAGCAAAGACTTATAACCGGTAAACTGCTGCTTCCCGTGTTGTACCGACGCCATATGGCGAAGTTGGAGTGTCCTCTCCAGTGCGCAAAGCCTGGGTAAAGAAGGTATGGAGGATAGGCTGTTACCCATGCAGCAAATCCCCCCTCTCCACGTCGCTGGAATGGTCCAATGGAAAGGCAGAAGCCAATACGGTTGGTTCCAGCGGCGTCGCAGGAGTTGCCAGAACGTGACTGTGTTCAGCCATGAACTGCCTAAGGGACTCCGGCTCCTGATTTTGCCTCGAGGTTGACTCCTGAAGCCTTTTCCAGAACTGGATGTAACCACAAGGCAGTGGAGGTTTGAGGTCAGAGTTCAGAGGTCAGTGTAAGAAGTACCCTCTTCCTATTCCTTTGCTCAGGCATAGGGTGCAGAATTGGGCTGACACAGCCTACTGTAGCTGCATCCTACATCCATGCAACATTTTAACTCTCTGAAAACATTTTTTTTTTGCAGACTTCTGGATGTTGGAATGTTTTGATTGTCCCTCTCCAAGGCCATTGATTTAAAGTTGTACCACACATGGAAAAAGAGAGTATGTAACAGGTGTCAGGTTGGACACAAGCTAAAGGCTCGTGCCCATTGCAAGGCCTGCCTGGCTTGGACAACCTCTGAACCTCAAAATTGGAGCAGTGGTAGCTCCCAGTGCACTATCGGGGTAAGCAGGGCTACTGCAAGTGCAGGGCTTTGGAACCAACACTAAACATTCTGTTCCTTCCAGAGCTTTAGAAAGATCAGGGAGGGCAGGCAGAATGGCGGAAAGGTCCATCATGGATAGAGTATGCAAACTCTGGGTTTTAGAGGTAGCCTATCTCTGAATGCCAAGGACAAGGGAGCGGCAGCAGGATGTAGATATCTTGTTGTCTTGCATGGTCCCAAAGACATCTGGTGGGACACTGTGAGATACAGGAAGCTGGATCAGATACACCTTTGGCCTGATCTAGCAGGGCTTATGTTCTAATGCCTGAACAAGCCTCTCTTTTTCCAGTTGTATGGGATCTTATAATGGGGATCAAGGCCTCCCTCCATTTTATAAAGCAGCTAAGCAAGGAAAGGGGAATACTCATTTTGCAACTGGTGGCAACTTCTTTCCTCTTATAGAGCTAGCATTGACAGCCTCTGTTGGACCCATTTTTACAGTCATATTTGGGCTTAGTTGGTGCTTGAATTTGAACTGAGTCTGGTTTCCTGTATGGTGTGCCTAGCTCATTGTTGGTCTTACATAGAGTATGCATAGTCATAGCAATATTAGTGATTTTCAGTAAAGTCATATGGGCTGACACCTCTAGGTTTACAATTCTTTTTTTTTTTGTGAATAGACATTTATCCAAGTGTATAGTACAAAAAGAAATGAGCCGATACAGTGAGCCTAGCAGCAGTTGCCTAATACTGAGATTTCTTATTCTTGCCCATACTGCAGCAATAGAGAATCTCAGTGTCTGTGACCTTGATGGACCTCTCAAACAGTCAACAGTGGTTATTGATCATGCAATTTCACCCGAACTCTGCCTTCTGCTAATGTGCAGCTTGGTTCTCTGTCTACCTCCCATTTATTATCCTGGGTATAACTAGGCATCACTTGCCCAATGAGTTTCCTGCAGAAAGTAGGTCTTCACACAGCAGGGTTCTTGAAATCTACATCAGTGGGGGCATCTCACAGGTTTACAGAAGCTGTGAGGAGGCCTAATATGTTCTGATGTGATACCTGGACAAGCAGAAGATGCGGATTCCTCTGCAAGAGATCAGCACTTCTGCCATGTGATATTTTGTCAGCCTGGATATTTTGAACGTTGTGGAACTCTCTTCCCCTTGACTTGAGAATGGCTCCCTCTCTTGAGTCCTTTCGGCGAGGCCTGAAGACCTTGTTGTTTAACCAAGCCTTCTGACGTTCTGGCCTTTTTAACATCTTTTATATATCTTTTAGTTGCTTTTTTACAGGCCCGATTCTTCTAAGAACTGCTGTTTTATGCTCTTTTATTCTGACTCTTCTTACTGTTTTTATGGGTTCTGCTAATGTGTTTTTTAATATGTTTTTATCTGTGAAATTATGTTTTAATTTGTTTTATATGTTGTTAGCCGCCCTGGGTCCCTTTTTGGGAGAAGGGCGGGATAAAAATAAAGTTTTATTATTATTATTATTATTATTATTATTATATTTTCACTAATCTTAAAGGAATGTTTAAAAAAAATACATGACTAGAAACCTTCTGGTTCAAAATTAAATCTTCTGCAGTTGGAATTTTGGAACTTCTACCATTGTGACTGTTCTCATATAGTGCTCCCTTATACCTGCGGTTTTCAAACTCTCCAGGAGTTTGAAACCCGTGGTAAGTTCTTGCAAGGGAGGGGAGGCAGGCAGCAGGGGGGGGGGAAGCAGCGATGTGATCCCCAGAATCACGCCGCTCAGGGGGGCTGCAGGGACTGATCGCTCCACTTTCACTTTCCCTGACCTGGGGAGCCCTGCAGAGGCTTGCACAGGGCCCCCTGCACCCTGGGAAGGCTGCTGCAGGGACTGGTGGGTGCATCCCAGTCCCTGCAGCCCCATCAGAAGTGAAAGTGGAGCGATCACACTCTGGTGGAGCGCGATTGCCCCACTTTCACTTGTGAAGCTTCGGGGAGCCCTGCAGACAGTCACACAGGGCTTCCTGCACCCCCAGGAGGCTGCAGGAGGCTGTAGTTAGTACAGCCAAGCCCCTGAAGCACCCTGAGCAGCGCTATCCTGGGGATTGTGCTGCAGCCTCCTCCCTGCCTTCTGGCTGTCCCCACCCCTTAAGGGCAAAGAGGCCAGTGCCCTCAGGCTGGGGTGTCAGAACCTCTGCCTTATACTGTTCTCATCAATTATAGAAAAATATGCAAATACAAAAAAAATCCTCCGATAGAATCATATTGGTATTCATATTACAACAAAATATATGAAATAGTAAAAAAAAAATAAGTAGAAACCTAAACAAACAGCTTGTGGAAGAGGAAGACTTCAGCATAACCAACAAGCAGACCAAAAGCAGCATAATGTGTAAATTGCCTCTGAGTGATATTCTGGAGTTTCTGTATTTCCAAGTTTCCAAACTGGCTGGTAAAACCGCATGTGTGACTTTTTCCTCTGGTTGATTTGTATATGCAGGAAGCTGAAGAATCTGTATTGGTACTATGGTAGGACCAAAAGATTTAAGCCTCCTTCCCAATAGCACAATCCCCAGCCCGGACTGGGCCCCCACACGCATGCAAAGTGACTGGGATATCATTGGCGCTGCTGCTGCTGCTGCTACTGCCCCCTTTCAGGCCTCATCTCCTTCATATTCCTCCCCCTCCCTCATTTTGCTCCTTCCCCACCTCCCTCCCCCCCAGGCTGACTTGCTAGTGCCAGGGGCTGTGGAGGATCTGCTGGCAGACCACCACTGCTGCCTGGCTGCTACAAATGGCGAGTTGAATTTATTACACAGGCCTTCAAAACTGTAGGTCAGACATGTTTTTCCCAAAATTTATGGTGGTTTGATATGAATTTGGGATACTGATTCCCAAAATGGCATCTGTTTTGCCCTATCACGTCTAGTTTCAGAGATACAGCATAGTTTCATTAGTGAATGGTTCAAGCAGCTTCCTAATGAGGAAGCTGCTTGAACCATTCACTAATGAAACTATGCCATATCTGCGAAACTAGACGTGATAGGGCAAAATGGTTGCCATTTTTGGAATCAGCACTCCAGATATACCCAGGAATTGGTGTAACCTTTAAGCAAGCAAAATGTGTGTTGGCCTGATATGAGTAAATGTATTGGTCAGGTTAGCATATTTTTTATTTCAGTCAACACCGTTTCTAGTTCTGTGTGTTATTAATTCTTAGTAAAAAGATAAAGAAATATTTTATTTTATTCCATAATTTATTTTGAGTTATCATTTTTATTAAATATTCATATTATTAAATACCTATTTACAAATAATTTTAAATAATTAAAGCATTTAATTTTAAATTAAATTAAATTTAAAATAATTAAAGCAAATAGACTAACTGTTTAAATACAAGTATCTTTATATTTTCCCCTTCCTCATGGGACAATGTTTGACTTTGTTTGTGTGATTTTTAATGAACTAAAATTTAACCAGAGGAGGGTGTAATATCCCTGTCTCTCTACCACTGCTTCCCCTGGGGGCTGGGGATAAGAATGGGCCCTCGGTTTGGCTGTACTTGTCGTAAGAGGCGACTAAACAGCCACCAGGTAGATGGGACTTGTTAGCCTGGGAAGGCAGCTCATCTGAGAGAAGGAAAACTCTGATCCCAAACCTCCACTGCCTTGTGGCTACATCCAGTTATGGAAAAGGCATCAGGAGTCAACCTCGAGGCAAAATCAGGAGCTGGAGTCCCTGAGGCAGTTCATGGCTGAACACAGTCACGGTCTGGCAACTCCTGCGACGCCACTGGAACCAACCATATTGGCCTCTGCCTTTCCATTGGACCATTTCAGCGACGTGGAGAGGGGGGATTTGCTGCATGGGAAACAGTCCATCCTCCACATCTACTTCACCCAGGCTTCGCACACTGGAGAGGACACTCTGTTCCAGAACCACCATTCAGAGTGCGATACCATAGTCTTCCAAGACTGAAGGATGGCAACAACAATTTCTACCACTGCTCTGAAAAAAATATGAGCCCCTCATGGCTGCATTTCATTAAAAAGTCAAGAGATTTAGGGCCCAGTCCTATCCAACTTTCCAGCATTTATGCAACTGCAGTGCAGCCCCGAGGGTTCTCTTGCCTTGAGGAGGCCTCCATGACTGCCCCCCCACCACAGGATGCAATGCACACACTGTTGGCATGGCTGCATCAGCACTGGAAAGTTGGATAGGATTGATCCTTTAGGCTACAAACTTATATACCCTTACCTGCTACTGCTGAGAAAACATTCATAGGATTCCACTGACAATTATCTCTTGCTCCCACATATCTGTGAAGTTTGACACTGAAAAGAATTTTTTTTTTAAGAATGGTAGTAAAAAAAGTTACTGTCTTTACAGTGGAACCATTATTTCCATTGCAAAGTACACCTAGAATAGGTTAAATGTGCACTGCATGATGCTCATATGTGTAGGCAATTAGTTTAAAACAATTCAGCCAACTCCTTGATTTCATATGGCCAAACAGTACACTCAAAACTTTCCGTTTACTCTGTTCTGATTACTTTTTTTGCAGTTTTTAATATGTGTACATGTGTGCATACATGTGTGTGTTTCATCACAGGCCTGGTCAGAGAACTGTTGATGACCTAGAAATCATATATGAAGAACTTCTGCACATTAAAGCCTTATCTCATCTTTCAACCACAGTAAGTCTTTTGTCTTTAGTATTACCATTCATGCCAAATTAAAAAAACAAAACAAAAAACTGGTGTTGATGTATGGTTCTGTGCGGGTGCAAAAGTGGTGCCTGGCCCAACCCAGTCTCTCCCCTCCCCCCCCCATGTAGCAGCACTTCACCAAATACATGGGTGCCTTCATTCTCAGCCTGTTCAGTTTTGCACAGTGCTTGCAGCTTATACTTGGACCACCAGACACCATCATTGATCAGTGACTGAGGGGACATGCGGCATCCATCATGTTATTGCATTTAAACAAAGCATGTATATAGTTTCCTGGGGTACAGTGCCATAGTACCATTATAGTGCCAGCTGAAAAGAGTAATGTGCTGTTGTAAAAGAGGCCTTTTAAGCTTTGAAGGCTTCTTCCAATTCTGTGTTTCTGTATGGCCCTCTGATCACTCCAGGTTATACTGTTCTAATTGGCTGATTCAACGGCAGGAAAGCTGGGGTCAAGCCTTTGATTCTGTCCTCTGCCATGGTCAGCTGAATGGTTTTGACCAATACAGGCACACATGGCTTAATGACCTTCCACTTAATGACGGACCACAAATAGACAATGGTCAAAGCATAACAAAGAGGCTCTTAATGAGCCATTCAGGTCTCCCGTAGCCTGCAGCAGAGTGTAAGTTTTCACAACAAAGAGGCTCTTAATGCAAAAAAGAGGCAATCTATCTCTGGTAGACTGTGCAGCCAGTTAGTATTTGGCAGGAACTGTCTGTTTACACAACAAAGGCACTGGTTTGGACTGAATGTTCACTTAACAATGTGATTGCATAACAATGGGGATCGGAGAATGCATCCCCATTGTTAAGTGGTGCACACCTATAGTAAGGTGGATGCCAAACTCAGCACAATGCTGCTTGGCCCTTGGTTTTAATTGGTCAGGGCCAAACTCTCAGGTGTTCTGTATACATCCAATATGCATTCTAGCTAAGCTACTCTTGTGCATGTGCAAGTTAATCGGTTAAAATGATGAAGCCATGATACGCACAAAGAAGGCTTTTTCTGATAAGGTGAAAGATCCTCATTCACACAAAGAGTCTTTCTACCAATTCTTATCACACATTTCTAGAATTCTCTACTCCAGTGGTTTCCAAAGTCCTAGAGTAGTGGTTCCCAATTTCTACATGGAGGTAAGAGAACCACTGAGTACCTGTGGAGCTGGCACAGGATGGGAGGACTTGGCAGTGACTGCACTTTCATGATTATGTCGCCATTGATAAAGAAGGGCTTTCTGTCACTTTCCAGGATCATTATGACCTTCTGGAGGGTTCTGGGGGGCTGTGGCCCCCTCTTTGGGCCTCCATGTACTTCAGAACAGCTCCAAAATGAGATTGTGACCAACTTCCAGATTCAAGACGAAAACTGGAAGTGAGTCACAATCTCATTTCAGAGTTGTTCTGAAGAGCACGAAGGCCCACAGAGGAGGCCCCCCCATCCTCCAGAGGGCCATAGCAGTCCCCAGTAAGTAGAAGAAACCCCTTTTTTATTGGTGGTACAATTGCAAACGTGGTGTCATTGCCACCTATGCCCTTTATCCCTTTAAAGTGGAATTTCTATTTGCCATGGGGGGTTGTGACCCCCACGTTGGGAAACACTGCTCTAAAGGTTTAATTTATAAATGCCAAGGGGGTGTGGCTATAATTTGGGCAGCAGTGTTTCCCCCAAGAAGCAACTTGTTTAACCCTTGACGCACATTGCCTAATCCAGGACTTTCCAAACTGGGGTGTCACGACACCCCAGCCTGTGGGCCCTGGCCTCTGCCCCCTTAAGGGGCGGGGGCAGCCTGGAGGCAGGGAGGAGGCAGTGGCACAATCCCCAGGATCGCGCCGCTCAGGGGGCTGCAGGGGCTTGGGAGCACTTACCCAAGCCTCCTGCAGCCTCCCCAGGGTGCGGGGAGCCCAGTGCGACCCTTTGTTAGGGCTCCCCACAGCAGTGAAAGTGGAGCGATCATGCTCTTTCCACTTTCACTTTAGCCTGTGCCTTCCACCCACCCCCGCTACCTCCCCCCTGCCCCTGCAAGAACTTACAGTGGCTGAAACTCTCCTGGAGAGTTTGAAAACCATTGGCCTAATCTGACCTGCCAGTTTCACAATCCAATAAAAATTGGGTCATAACCCACTGGTCCTAGGCCCGCAGTTGGGGAACCTTTGCTCTAGACTATTTATACAACCTTTCTTCTTGTCTTTCAATCCCCAGTAAATGTAGAAACTGCCCTCATCTCTTGCAGAGACCTTCTCAAAATCCACAGAACTTCTGATGCTTGTTCTCTTACATGTAGGACTCTGTTTCTTGACTGTTTTAATTCTCTGTTTCTTCCCCCTTTTTTATTTTTTGCTCATGTGCAAGAAGGATTTCAAATGTTCGTAATTTTTTTTGTTTGTTTGTCTTGCTTCAAGGTAAAGAGGGAACTAGCAGGTTTTCTAGTGTTTGAATCACATCCCAAAGCAGGGACTGTCCGTAAGTAAAATTGATGTTATGACTTTCATGTATTGTACTGGGTAAATTACTTGTTATGTTTACAGAATTTAAAACTTGGGTGCAGAAACCTTGGGAATATGTTGCGCCGGTTGTATTAAAAGGAAACCGGGGCATCTGGTTCAGGTTTTGGCTTTGTGTGAATCACAGTTTTCATTTATTTATTTTTAAACAAAAGCACATATATCTAGCTCTTCTAAAAGGTGAAAAAATGTGTCAGGATATATGGTGTCTTGAAAATTTGTATTTCAGTAATTAACAAATAAATTCTGTTGTTCAGTGTGTCTACTGATGCGCCTTCTTTAACAGCCCAAGCCTATGCAGGTCTACTCAGAAGCAAGTCCTATTGAGTTCAATAGGGCTTACTCCTAGGAAAGTGTGCATAGGATTGGAGCTCAGCAACCTAATCTTATCATGGGCTTATGCTGACAGATCTTGTGATCTGCCAGCATAAACTACACCACTATCTAGTACTTTGGAGCTGTCAGTGCTGCCAGGAGGCTCCATGTATGTACAAGCTCCCAGATACCCCACCAGAGCAGGTAAGGTGGCAGCAGGGGTGGTACAGGGGAGGATCAGTGTGGGGAGCAGGCTGAACCAGGGGTGGGAGGGGAAGGATCTCAGCAACTGTGGCACAGGTTAAGATGCTGTGCCTGTTGTCCCATCCCAACACACACACACACACACACACACACACACAGTATCCTTGCACTTAACATCAGCTAAATAGTTGGTATAGACCCCAGGAGACTCAGCTTCAGACCTGGGATGTCTCATACAGGGTTGCCCCATCTGCCTGGAGCTATTTCTGGATTTTCTTCCCCAATATGATGTAACATTGAAAATTCCCGTAGGCTTTGTTAAAGTCTGCAAGATAGCTTTCAGTCATCACCTGGAGTTTGATCCGCTTCCTGGAGATTCCAGGCCTATCCTGGAGAGTTGTGAACCCTGAATTTACTTCAAAGACAAAAGAGAGGGGGTAAGCAGGATTGCTGCTGGGTAGTTTCAGGGTTCAGAAAAATTCTATTTTGATACAAGCTTAGGAAAAAAGCTCCAATTATGCGTGTGTGTGTTTATGATGTGCTTTGTAAGAGAGGCAGGCCATTAAAATTGGTTGACTTACACAATACTTTTTCTTTCCTGTGCAGTCTTTAATCAGGGAGAAGAAGGAACTTCTTGGTACATTATTCTAAAGGGATCGGTAAACGTAGTCATATATGGCAAGGTATTAGCTTTAAAAATTATAATATTCTTTATTTTTTCAGGTTTAGGAAATGGTATGGTATGGGAGTAGTCGATTTTACATTGTATACATCTCTGTACGTATTTGCATTTAGAAATTCTTATGTGGCTAACTTATGTGGCTAAATTCTTATGTGGCCCTCGCTCCCTCTGCAATCCTCCATTACCCACAACCTGTCAAGGTTTGTGCCCAATCCCTTGGCTGGGAGTTGCTGGAGGATGCCCCTGGGTTTGACACAGTAGGCCTGTATAAAGGTTGGCCCCAGCAGAGGCCTGCTACAGGCGAGAAGTGCTGAGTCACTCAGCAGGTGCTAGTTGATTGCCTGCAGAATGGCTACAGACACAGGTGGAAAGGGGTGGGGCTGATTAGCCCTAGCCTGCCCTGAAACAGGCACCCATTGGCCAGCCTTTGTGTAAAGCCAAGGCAGCCACTGCTGGACTGGTGGGGTTGTTGGATGGATAGCTGCGGAGCACTTGGTTGCTGCGCTCTAAACCTTGTGTCAGAGAGTTCCCTGCATGAGACCAATGCTGAATGCCTGTACTGGACTGCACTGTATCTGATGTAAATACACGTTTGGTGAAGGACCCTGCTGTCTGCTGTGTTACTGTCCTCGAAGCAAGCTTTCCAGCAAGGCTGTTGCACACACTCCCTGGGAACTGTGCCAAGCTGTGAGACCTTGGGCAGTAGGAGTAAGCTGCCTGTGTTTCCCTGTGGAAACAGCCATTGATTAAGTGATTGCCAGCCCAATCCTATCCACACTTTCCTGGGAGTAAGCCCCATTGACTCTAATGGGACTTACTTCTGAGTAGACACGCATAGGCTTGAGCTGTGCATCTCCTAGTATAGGAGACAAATCAGCTTCCTAACCAAACCCTTATCAGCTCCGATATATTTTCATGGTCTATTTTTGTTTTCCGCATCAGCTGCTGGAAAAATTTGATTTCATTAAATTAATAAAGGGTTCAGTCCTATCCAAGAAGAATGGGAGAAATGACTAGTTGGATTGGGGTCTGCAGGGGTGTGTGTGTGTGTGTGTAATGTTGGTCAGACTGGTTGTTCACAAAGTTCATTTAATAAAACAATTCTATTGGTATGCTTACAAAGTTAAAAAAATGAGTCTTCCTGGACCAGACTAAATCTACCTACTCCAGCATCCTGTCTCCAACAGTGATCAGCAGCTGATCATTTATAAAGCATGTATATTGCTGTGTATTAATAATATATTTCAAGATATGCATTTAATTAATGATACGATTAATATAATTATTATTAATATAGTTAATATTTCTGGCCACTTCCTGTTTAATGATGTCACTTCCAGCCCTCAGGAACATGATGGGGAGTCATGGCCAACAGCCACGGGGGTCAAGGGAGCCACTGGCCAGAAAAGTTTGAGTACTACTGGGGTAATGGAACATTATTCCATTGCTCTGGAGTAACCCCCAGCAGCCACCATGGGTCAACTCAGACCTGCTACATCTTGGTTGCTGGTGCAAGTTCAAAGCCCACAGGGGGTTTAGGAGTTGGTGTGTGCTGCCACTGCCAAACCCACTCTCCCCACCACCATCACTATCCCGTTTTGCCCATCCCCACCTCATTCAATCCCCTCCCCATCTCTCTCCAACCCTCTGCACCGGCTTACTTGCACTGATGGGGGTCCTACATCCATCTTCTTGTAGACCTGGCCTCTTGTGGTGGTGGCCAGGCCCCTCACACTGGCCTAGTCACATTTATGACAGTCATAAAGCAGGTTATGCTGGCATAACACATGTTCTACCAGCATAAAGCCCCATTATGATTGGACGGAAAGATGCCTACACAAGCTGACCCTGCTGATACAGTCCAACCAAACAGGTCCCATTGATTTCTTTTCAGTATGACTTAAGGACAAATTGCATGTTAATTATGGCATGCTTTGGCCCCATGCATCTGATTTTCATTCTCTAAATAGCAGCTGCAGAGGAAGATGGTAATCCAGATTGGGACCACTATATGTGTATTGGAAAAGGTTTAACCCTTTGCACCTGCTGTGGTCCCAATCTGGATCTGCCTCCCACAGTTTCTATTTAGGGGGAAAAAAACAAAACACATACAGAGTCCAAGTACATTAAAATGTTTAGTTCTTGTGCACAAGAGACTTTCCTTGGATTGCAGCTCAAGGTGTAAATGACCAAACAAATGTGTTTCCTTTTAAATTCGTTCCATTTGAAACAATAACATCTATCTTGTAGTTACTAAATACACTTAGAGCGCAATCCTAAGGATGTGCTCAACTGGCGCAAGTCCCTTGCATTGGCCTGGGAAGGTTGCAGATGTGCTGTAAAGCAAGTTTGCGTCTTCCTGTGAGTCGGCTGGGCTGATGCAGGGATGCACACTGGCCAATGGAGGTGAGATCCAGCCTCCACACAACTGAGACGTAAGTTTGTGCCGGCCAAGCTCAGCTGGTGTGGGGGTCTGGGGGGTTGTGGGGAGGAGGTGGGGCAGAGGTGTTTTGGGGGGAGGATGGGAGGCTTGTCGACCCATGAGTGGGCAGATAGGGAGTGGGAAACAGGGTCAGGATCCAGCACTTATGCTTGATCCTAGCCCCATTCCCAGGCAGCGCAGAGCAGCTCCAGGCTGCTTCGTTCTGCTCAGACCTGTGCCACCTCTTTAGGTGCAGATCTAAGTAGACCTATTGGGACTGCTGCGGGTGTCCCTGTGATAAGGGGAATTTTTTTCCTTTGCCTTGAGCTGAGCTTCAGCCAGCCTGAAACTTGCACAGGATACAGCGCAGGCTCACCAGCCTGCCTGTTCCAGAGCAAGTTAGGATTGCGCTGTTATATATTTATAGTAGATTGTAAGCCTCTCTGACTATATATTTTAAAAGATGGGACACAGTAAATTTAAATAAAATAAATCAAATATTTTCATTTGGTGTTAATAAAAAGTTAGATCCCATGAACTCCTCAATCGCTGAAAGCTATATTATAATAAATACGATCTGAGATAGCACTGCAACATACGAATGAAGCAGAATACATATTCGAGGCTGATAGTTGCTGAAGAAAGTCTGTTATTCAACAAACTTGGTTTTTGAAAAAGCGCTGACTTAAAAAAACAAAAACAAACAGCAACTTGGCACCATATGTGGAGCCAGAGGTCTGTCTGTGCATCAAATTTCAGAGCACAAACCTCATTCTTTCTTTGCCCTTCCTTTTCTGTAGTATTAATAATAACCAGCTGCCTTGTATTGTTTTGTAGCCATTATCTTGGTGGTTGATTTCCTGCCAGATGAGTGTGTTGTTGTATTTGACTTGGAAATCCAGTGTTTGCACATGGAGACTCGGTGGTACAAACTCTAAATGATGGGGTCTCTGCATAAATGTTTTGTTATTTTTTTTAGGGGGTGGTATGTACCCTACATGAAGGCGATGATTTTGGCAAGTTAGCATTAGTGAACGATGCTCCAAGAGCAGCATCCATTGTGCTACGAGAAGACAACTGCCACTTCTTGAGAGTTGACAAGGAAGATTTTAACAGGATACTCCGGGTAAATAATTGTTGAATAAAGATGGGCCCAGTCCATTTGTCCTCCTTCTGAGCTTACCCTCAAATAACTGCATCTACATTGCTTTTAAAAATTATCTTTCAGGATGTTGAAGCAAACACTGTCCGACTTAAGGAACATGACCAAGATGTCTTGGTCCTTGAGAAGATTCCAGCAGGAAGCAGGGCTTCTAACCAAGGAAACTCACAGCCTCCTCAGCACAAGTATGTTTTCATTCCAGTGTCAATCCTATATGATTCTTTCAAATGGCATTATTTAACAAGCAGCATCTAGCTGTCTAAGAATGCCATTTTTAAAAGAAATTATCCACTAATCACATACTCTACAATGACCAAAATATCAGCTTCCAACCCCTTTGTATGAAATCTTTAAGCTTGCCGTAATAAATTCTATGCAGTTCTCACTCTAGATATTTCCTATGTACAAAAGCATTAGGAAAACTCCACAAACCATAAGGAGTATTATTAAGCAGGAGAAGAACTTTAACAACCACACTTTTTATTACAAATAACATATATTTTAATTTTTGGATTTTCAATTATCATAATGCATATCTACCCATTATTCACCCTGCATCAAATTGTTTAGTCCGATTCCCAAAGACTGTGAAGGATTTAGGATGTAGAGGCTGTACTCATGTTCATTTGAGAACAATTCTAAATTCTGCCTTTTAAAAACAAGAAACAAACAATGCATTTAATAAGTTACTAAGGAAAATATCCAAAGAAAAACCATAATTCAGATAGACAAAGCTATTGGGATAGAATTATGCTAGAATTATTCCATTCTTAGTAGAATACAGTTTTTAGGAGCGCTTTAAAATGCTACATTACTAATCTTATTTTTTACCTATTTCAAACTGAGCAGCACTGTCCCTCAACAAACCTTTACTGATTCACTTGATTTGCAGTCAACCTGCTCTCCATCATGGTGATCTCCTAAAGGGCTTGAAAGGAGTCAGAAGGGATTGAAGCCCTACCTGCCTCTCTTTGAGGAACATTCTCCCTCTGGAAGAAACAATCTAGCCATTATGGCTAAACTTTGCCAGCCTGTGTCTTGATTCCTAACAGGCTAATGGTCAGCCCAGTCCTATCCCTGGCAGCGCTGCCAGGCACACTAGCGCCAAAATGGTGACTGCTATATCCAGCGGACCCACTGAGGCCACAGAGGTCTCCTTGGGGTAAGAGGACCTTTGTCCCCTTCCCCTGAGGAAAGCCCCAGGCCCCACAATGGGACTTCTCAAGTCTGCACTGGCTATTTTACTGGCACAGATGAGAGCACCTCCATGCTGGGCTTTTCAGCCGAACACGAAGGATAGGATCCAGTGGAGCAGTGCTGGTCCTACCTTCCTCCTGGGCTGGTTTTCCCCCCATCCTGCAAACCCACACCACCGCTCAGCAGGTGAACTTACTGCCACCAGCACCGTCGAATTATCAGTGCGGTGCTGAGGCCCCTTCTCTCTAGATGTCGTGGCCATGCCTTTCAGCACCTTTGTGACACCCAACGACAGCAGTGGAGCTCGGCACAGGATTGGGCCCTAACCCATTACACTTATAGAACAATCCTGTGCATGTCTACTCAAAAGTAAGCCCCACTGAGTTTAGTGGGATATGCTCTCAGTTAAATGCACACAGGTAGAGGTGTTTTGTTTCCAGTGAGATTTATACCCTAAGTCTTACTGAACACAATGGACTTACTTCTGAGTAAGGTAAATAATACCATTTTCAAACATCTCTATGTATAGGATGGCAGCCCTACAGTCACAATTAGCCAGGTCTAACTTGTGCTGATTGTTTTCTGCTTCTTGACTGTGCGCTGCTAATTGTTGCTGCTGCTTAAGCTCCATCTTCTCCTTTAATTCCTTTAACTGACTCCCTGCCTTGCTGTTCCTTTTCTAGTTTCCAGACCCTGACCATGCAGCATGTATCTATACTGGTGTGGCACCATTCTATTCTAGTGTCTTAGCTTTTATCCTGCCCAGTTTTTCCAGCCGTTCTAGTTAATGTCAGATGGACTGTTATCCCTGGTTCCATCTTCCAGCAGGTCCTCTGACAATTATCTTTGTTTTGTCCTCTTCTGGTTAACCTGACCAGATTCCATGGCCACATTATGTGAGAAATCCTCCCTGCACCTGAGCCTGGAAAACCTGTCACCGTGGGAACATACACAGAGTAAAAGAGTATTTTGCCATTGCTCTTCATACATACAGCCTAGTCCGAGAGAGACTTCACGGAGCTGGTTGAGAATCAGAAAGACTTTACTGAGCTTGTTGGTCAGACAAGTACACACCCCCATGCTGGCTGATCTTGTATATCTTCTCAGCCAATGGAAACCCAACTTTGTTGTGCAATGATAACAATGTTGTTTCTCATGCTATAAAGATGTGAGGGCTGTATTATATTGTCAGACCATTGGCTGTTTAGCTGAGGGAAAACTATCTTGACCACCAGCAGCTCTTCAAGGTCCCAGCCAGGAGTCTTGTTTGGTCTTGCTGTTTCAGATCCATTCCTCAAAGTTGACAAGGATTGAACTTATTGCCTTCTACATTCAAAGTGTGTACTCTATTTCTGAACAATGTTCTGTATCTGAACTATGCTTCCTGTGCTGTGAGGTATGGCACTGCTAAAAATCTTAAATGATCAGATTCAGATTTCTGCACAGCCACCATAACTTCAGCGATAGCATATACTTTAAACCTTTTATATATTATCCTTCTTGATCTTCAGTTTTCATCCTTCTTTGAGGGCTCTTATGTAAATTTTGTTTGTGTGTGTATGTGTGCGTGTGAATTTGTTATTACATTTATCTATTTTGGAGATTATTTTAATGTAGTGTTTTATCAGCCATCTGTTCCCACATTTTAGTGATACGTTTTTATACACAGAGAATTTAAGAAACGATTTCTGACATTTTTCAATTTCCCCCAAACACATTTAGTCTTTCAGCATAACTTATGATTTTGTTATCAGAGTCAGCCAAATGATGTGCTGTAAGTAATTTATTCCTAGCACCAAATTTTCTAGAATGGAAATTATCCTGAGTCAATGGAACTATTTCCATTTAAACTCATTTTAGACCACTTTGCATTTGCAGCTAGTTCAATGTATTCAGTTTCTCAAAGCATTCAGTTAATTCTCTTTTCTTAAAATTTTTTTTACTGAACTACTGCACTGAAACAACTGTTCCACTTGTTTTTGGCAGCCAACACATTTTCCAAAGTCTTGGCATACTTTGGCAATACCTTTGCATTGTTTTGATGCTGCATTGTTTTTCAGACCCCTTTCCCTTCCTCTTTTTTGTTCCCAATGCCATAGGAGTCTTATTTCCTCACGTTGGCACTAGCTGTGGCAGCCCACGTGATTTTTATCAAGGTGAATATTTTTCCAATAATTTGTTGGGCTTGCCAAATGTGCATTTATATGACACAGGGCGCAATCCTAACTGGCACTTATGCCAGCTTAGGAGCCCCGGGAGGGTCGCAAACGTGCCTTAAAGCATGTTTGCCCCTTTGTGGGAGGAAACTGCATCAGTGCATCTAGATGCGCCAATGCACGGAGGCCAGCAGAAGCCTCCACTTTGGCTTCCTCCCCGCCGCTTGTGCCAGCGCACCCATGCTGACACAAGTGGCAAATGTAGCTGTGGGGGGTGGGGCGGAGGTGGGAGGGGGTGTTTCTGGGCAGGGTGAGAGCAGGTGATGGGCAGCCCCGGGGGCGGGGCATGCAGGGAGCCAGGGCAGGGCTGGGACCCGGCGGTTATTGCGGATCCCAGCCGCCATCCCTGGGGAGAATGGAGCGGCTTCAAGCCGCTCTACTCTCCTCAGACTTGCGCCACCTCCAGAGGTCAGCTGTGGCTCCAGAGGTGGCGCAGGTCCGAGGAGACCCATTGGGGCGTGCAGCCCTTACCCAAGGGTAAGGGAAAGAGCGGCCCCTTGCCTCTGGCTGAGCCACTACAGCCAACGAACCTGCATTGGTTCCAACCTCCTGGCTTGCCTGCTCCAGCGCAGGTTTGGATTGTGCCCTAACTGTAATGGCTTCCTGATACTTATATTGGTTCTACACCACTTTATGTATAAAACATATCCCACTTTTCTGTAGGAAAACATATTCAAGGTGGCTTACTCTGTTTAAAAACAACTGAGATAATATATATATAATACAATAGTCATATAGTCTGATTTGTTGTAAACCTACCTGTCGGCCCCTGCTAGATCTGAAGGGCCAGATAGAATTTGTTTAAAGATAAATAATTAGTCTAAAAAAAGAATAGCAGACTGAAAAAAATTAAAATAAAAAAGCAGTCAAATAAAAAAGCACCACAGCAGAATGAAAAAGCACATGAAAAAGATCTTATTAAAGCTCACGGGAATAGGACTGTTTTCCAGGACCAACTAAAGACTATAATGACTTTTTGGGAATTATAAATTCATTACGTGCTGAGAATTCTAACCCTCTCCTTGCAGAACTACATTTCCTAGGTTCTCTGAGGAGCAAGGATGATTCTTAAACCTATATAATTATGTTATTATGACATAAAATCAGTATTAGAGAAGGAATATTGAATAGTTTTAGCCCAGAACACAGTCCTGGAATATATGTACTGTACTATTAAAAACAAAGGGGCATTCTAAAAACACCTATTACTCACCAGTAAGGGAACTTCCACACATCTGGGATCAGAGTTTTCTCTGCATTAAACATGACACCCAGAAAGTCTTCCCTCTAGCTTTCCTCATTTTTAGAAAGTGACATGCTAGGAAAGAATTCCATTAGGGAATACATGGCCTGAGATGCAGTTTGTGTCCTTCCGTGTTCACCAACCCTGCTCGTCTCTGCAGCTATGAGCACAGCCCTATTTCAAAGAGATTTTATTTGAGAAGCTAACTGAAGATCTGCCTGCCAAAGTTCTCCTAATGGACAACTGCATCTTCTCTTAACTGACTGATCTCGCGAAGAATATTGCTCCCAACTAGTCTTCCGGCACTGCAGACCACTTCCACTGGTTCATTTCACTTTCATATTCAAAGTATAGCAAACTGAAGTCTTTCTCTCCTTCACTCCCCAAGATTAGTGTCTCTGCAAATCTGTGCACTTGGCTTAACAAGGGTGTGCGTACTTGGGACATCAATGCACTCTTCCTAAAGGGTTAGCAAGTAAAAGCACTGTGTGATGGCCAGCACTCAAAGTGAGGAGGAGCTCCCAGGAGCTCAGTTCCACCACTTACTTCTCAGCAGGAGTTTTTGGGGGGTGAAGTTTCAGATTTTTTCTCCTCTGCTTGAGTGCAGTAAAATGATGCAAAGTTGTAAGAAGCAAGTGATACATTAAAAGAAATCCATTGACTAGGAATCGAAATAGGGGAGCTCAACAGAAGATTCTGTTATTTCAGTGCCCAGGAACTGTGGTCATTATGTTAAAATCTCTCAACATGTGATATTAGTCAATAGTCTATTTTACTTGTTTCAGCAACAGGCCATCACAAAGTGCTGCTCTATGTAAAGCTCAAAAACAGAAGGAAAAAATGCAGATATAAAAACTGTATATAACTGCAGAAAAAAACATGTGGAAATAACCACAAGAAAACATAATAGAACACCTCAAGACAATTTACCTTCAGCTATAAGGAACAGCAGTATCCAGTCCCAAAGGTTTCTGGTCATTTTGTCTGCAGGGTCATTTTATCTGTAAGATAGCAAATAGCTTTGTTACTATTGATTCTGGAATTTTCTAATAGCTTTGCTTATTTGCTGGTGTCCATCACAAGTGGGCCACACTGGAAATTTCTTTGCCCTGATATGTACCCTGTTTTTCCTATTCCTCTTCCCAACCCACAGCCCAGTCCTGAGCTCCTGTGGCACATGGCTTCAGTGGCACCAAAAACGGCTACCGCCACATCCTGCACACCTCGGGTAGCCACGGGTGGCACGTCAGGAGAAGGGGACTTTTGTCCGCTTCCCCCCGGTAAGGAAAGTGGTCCCTCAAAGGGGCTACTCAATTCACTGCCGACCAAAAGGTCAGCAGTGAGGGAAGAGTGTTCGCAAACGGAAGTGAGCCCCACACAAACGCTCAGGATTCGGTGGAGCAGAGCTCCACCAGTCCTGCCCCACTCGCTCCCCCTGACATGCCTTCCCGGCCCTCTCCCTGCCCTCCACCCCCTCCCTCCTCCCTGGAACACCTCCCCCCACCCCCGCTTTCCTCTCTGCGGCTTGGCAGTCCATGCAACCACCAAGTGGCAGAGACCAGGCACCCGCCCGGCGCTAGCCCAGCGCCGGCCAGCGCTAGGCTAGCACAGGCACTGACCCAGCATTAGGCCTCGCAAATGTGCCTTATGGCACATTTGCGACATTGTACACCAGCGTTAAGCCAGTGCATCCAGCCCAGGATTGGGCTCTCAGATCTCTCTTGTAATACCTAAACTTGGATTCCTTTCTGTGTTGATCCCTGGTTATCTTTAGCCTATTTTGGAATTAAAGGTAATAAAACCATCAGGTGTTAAAATAGTTAAGGTCATTCAGGTCATGCTAAAATCAAACCATAAAAATATACTAGATAACATTTACCCAGCTTATGCTCAGTACAGACTTTACATCTTATTCATATACTACAGGGTGACCCAAAAAAAAAAACAGAACCCTTAAAAATGTTATTAAATCCTACAAAGGTCCAGTAAATTTCAAGAAACTTACTGGATTCAAACTTCAATCTGTGTACAATTATTCCCCAGAGTTTCAGTTATCTTGGTCGCTTTGCATAAAAGTCATGTTCTTTCCAAAGAAAAATTAAAATTAACAGTTTTATTCAAAGATTTGTGGGTTCTGTTTTTTTTGGGGGTCACCCTGTATATGCTACTGTTGCTTTAAAGCCTAAGGAGAATGTTGTAACTGTGTCTTCATACACTTGGAAGTCCTCTTCTCCAGCTCCATGCAATTGAACATAAACTTGAAAGTCTGATTCTGAGTCTTGCAGAGCTGAAAGCACTGTTCCCACCTCTCCTGGTTTTCCTAAATGTTTCCCACTGGGGTGGCATCAGGGGGCCCACTGGGCCAGGCATCATGTCCAGCACTGGGCCCTGAACTCAGTAGTTGCAGTAGTAGCAGCCAATATGCTATAAGGAGACTCCATGGGGGCCCCAATGCAAGGTTTTGCCCCAGCCATTTGGTACAGTTCTTAAAGGAGGATAATCTGTGTAGTT